>NC_080611.1:3636381-4285756 GCF_027887145.1 Ammospiza caudacuta
ATAAACTTTCCCTGCATCCACTAGAAAGGAAGAAAGAACTAAGCCTGTGCCCAGATCAGAGAAAAGTCCCCCAAAAAGCCACTGCAGCCTCAGCCAGTCCTCCTGCACCCTACACAGCTGTAGGGCACCACTCTCTCTGGCCACAGCAGGGACTCAAGCTGCACAAAATCTCCAAAATACTCCAAAAGTTCTCCATTCTGGTGCCAGCAGAAGTTTAGTTGCCACAGCAGCAGCCCAAGATTACAGCAATCTGTAGGAGGCAGAAGCTTCTTCAAGCCCAAACCAAATGACAAAGACTCCTCACATGTGAATGTAAAACATTTAATTTAAAAATGTTGACACTACAATATATAAAATAGCTATTATAAATGCACATAGTGTATTCTATAGCTGCCAGGTTTACGTTTTTTAGGAAACTGTAAGTTACACTGTGGTTAAGACTTGAAGTTTCACCCTCTGAAGGAAGTCCACATTGGATCACAGTGATGCATGGTCAGACTAACAGCCCCAATTGTTAAACACTTGGATCAAGTCATAACCAGTTTTATTGCAAAAGGACCCTGTACACATTTATATCAATTCTAGTACCTTACAAGTTTATCTACCCAACAAGTCATTAACATACAGAAACATGCATGAGAAGCAAGAAAGAACACCCATCCCTTCTGCATATTAGCAACTTGTCACTCCTGAGCCCGAGGCTCAACATCACTGAGGTTTATGTGAACAGTCACTTTTAGCATTCATCCTGAGTGAAAGATGGAATGACTTAAGTACAAATGCAACATATTATAAACAATTTCTTACAAAAAAAGTCACAAATTAAAACCAAAGTATTTTACAGAATTAACTACAAAACACCATAAAAACAGCCTTCACTTAAGCCCTCTCTCCCCGTATCCTGCGAGCCAACTGGATATCTTTGGGCATGATGGTGACTCTCTTGGCATGGATGGCACACAGGTTTGTGTCTTCAAACAGACCCACCAGATATGCCTCGCTGGCCTCCTGTTTCAAGAGCACAAGAAACGTTGTTAAAACCCCTCAGCGCAGCTCCCCCGGCACCGCAGCCCAGCCGGCCCTCGGCAGTACCTGCAGAGCACCGATGGCCGCACTCTGGAACCTCAAATCTGTCTTGAAATCTTGGGCGATTTCCCTGACCAGCCGCTGGAAGGGCAGCTTGCGGATCAGCAGCTCCGTGGATTTCTGATAACGACGGATCTCACGGAGCGCGACGGTTCCCGGCCTGGATGGGAGAGGGAGGAGGGGGCGGTGAGGCGGAGCAGGGGCTGCGGCAGCCGGGGCCGAGCCGAGGGCCTTACCTGTAGCGGTGAGGCTTCTTGACGCCGCCGGTAGAGGGGGCGCTTTTCCGGGCCGCCTTCGTGGCCAGCTGCTTGCGCGGCGCCTTCCCCCCGGTGGACTTGCGGGCGGTCTGCTTTGTACGGGCCATTTTTCCTCACTTACCTACAGAGACACACACGCGTGACACGGAGGCCCGGCTGTCCCCGTGACCCCCGGGCCCGACGCCGCCGCGGCCGATTCCCTCACCCCCTCCCCCGCGGCGGGCAGGCGGCCAGCGGCCTCCCCCGGGACCGGGAGGAGGGGTAACGGTTACCCCGCCGCCCCCGCCTCGCGGCCCGGCCGCTCCCGTCCCCGGGGAAAGGCGACTGAGTCACGCCGCCTCCTCCTTCCTCCCGGGCCGCCCCGGGGTGGGGGGGGGGAGGGAGGCGCAATGGTGGGGGATGGGAACCGGCCGTGACTCAGGGCACGTAGGCAAGGCCGGGCCTGTCCGCCGCGCCCGCGGAGAACCCAAGGCCACGAACGGCCGCGCAACACCACCGCCCGCTTCGAGACCCGTCCGCTGTCCGGTACTTACCGGTAGGAAGAGAAGGAAGCGCCGGTGCCGGTAGCGCTGCGCGCCGAATCCTCTACGCCGTGCTGCTGCCGAGCCGCTCCTCAGCCGCCGCGCCGCTCACTGCGCCCTCCCCGCCGCGGGGACACGCTCTTTATAGCGGGGGCGCGCGCGTGGCGCGGTGACGTCACAATGCCTGTAAGCAACGCGCCGCACTATTGGCCGGGACCTCCGCCGGCGCCGTTGCGTCACCACACACAAAGGCCGTGCTCCGGTTCCCCGGCGCTGATTGGGCGCGTGGCCGGGCGCTGATTGGTTGTTAAAGTAGGCGTCCGATTGGGTGTTGAGGGAGGAGAAGGATCCAATCGGCGGCGGGCGGGCGCTCTGCGCGCTGATTGGACGAAACGGGGCAGGGTTTGGATCCTACCCTTTGTTGCGAAGCTCCACAATGGGAAGTCAATAGGAGCGGGGCGAGCGGCGGCGGCGCCGCGGGATCCCCCGGGCACCCCCGGCCGGCCCCGGCCGCCCCCGCCGCGGAGCGCCGGCCCCGGCCTGCGGAGCAGAGGCGCCCGGCGGGGGCTGCGAGCGGCGAGGGCCGGGCCGCGGGGTCCCCCCGCCTCCGCCCCCTCTCCCCCGGGAGCCGCCGGTGTGCGGCCGCTCCGCACCGCGCTCGGGGGCGGCCGTGGGGCGAGCGGGGGCCCCGCAAGGGGAGCGGGTCTGGCGGCGCCTCCGGTGCTTCTCGCCCGGGTTTGTCATTCCAGATGCCAAGGAAGGGCTGTCACGGGACCTGGATTGGCGGTGGGCCGTGGGGCTGGGATGCGGCTGCCCCGTGGCAGAGCCCGACCTTTGGCCCTGCGGAGGGAGCGTTCAGAGCTGGGGCTCAGCCCCTCTGCGCTGCCCTTCCCCAAATCACACTGATCTGTGGGGCACCGTCACCCCCAAAGTCAGTCACAAAGTTTCATTGCCAGTAGAAACCCAGAATCCATGCTCCCTGTTGGTGCCATCTTAGCATTTATCTTCCTAAGATAAATAACAATTCAATAATAAAACTTGTCTTTTAGGGAAAACTGCTGCCTTAAGTTGTACTTTGACTTATATCACAATTTTACTGTATTTGCAGTGACTGTGGAGGCAGGTCCCTGCCCCCACGGGAAGGCTCCCAGGATCAAGAAGAACAGGTCCCAGATGCCCTGGAGTTGTAGCACGTAGGATACACAGGGAACACAAACAGACACTCCTGAAGCTGTCCCTGAGGTTCCCAGAGCGCAGAGCAGCTGGGATCACCCATTGCATGAGGCTCTGCATCCTCAGCCTCTGGGCTCAGAGGATGGCAGGACCAGGATGGAGCTTGGCACATTGGGAATGTGTTGGGAGCGTGTCCTGCCCCTCCGTGTCTGGGCTGCCACTCAAGCAAACGTGGCACCGTGGTGTGACAGGGCCGTCACGTGTGCCAGGCCTGTTGCTGCCCAAGGGATGTCATCTCCCCTGCCTCTGGTCCTCATTTTTGGGTTCGTTTTCTCTCTTCTAAAGGAAAATGTTAATTATTTATCAGAGGCAAAAAGCTGTGCATCCACGCAGTGGCCTGGGAGGTGTGGGTAAACACTCACTGCGCTGTTTCGGAAGGTGAAAAGGGAATAATGCCCCTTTCGGCTGAGTTGTTCAGGCTCAGGGAAAACAAAATTTCTGGTAGTAACAGCTTTTAATACATTTAATTTGTTACTTTTGAGACCTCACTGCACGGTCACTAATGCCAGGAGGCCGGGTGAAACTTTGTTACCAGGAGCTCAGGGTCACCTTAATTATTGCCTTCTCCAGTTTCATAGCAATGGCTACTTGGACTTCTCATTTTGGAGATACTTAAGAATTTTTTGCTCTAGAAAAGCCTGGTGTGGAACAGGGTGAGGGACATGTGTACACACAGAAGCTGAGGAGGGCAAACCAGCACAGAGGTGGGAATAAATACACCCTGGGCACATCATCTGGAGTGTCCTCAGTGTTTCCCCACGGCCTGGCCGGGTGTGTGCTGAGGTGTGAAACAGCTGGAACACAGCTGTCAGTACCAGGGTGCAGAGTAAACACCAGCCATGAGGGGCTGGAGCCCGTGGCATCCAAATCCCTTTGGACAAAGTGCAGGTTGGTGGTGTTTTCAGTGTGATTCCTCAATAATTGAGTGGCTTTTCCAGCAGGTTTCATGGCTGACAGTGGCTATGGTTGAGTGTACAGGTGTGTGTGGAGATGCTCACTGAAACACCTGCTCATGCATTGACCAGGAACTGCATCACTCCAGGGCTCCAGCTTCCCCTGGAGGGTGGTTAGATGAATAAGAAGGTAATTGATATCCTGTGACTTATTCCTGCAAATGCCTGGGAATAAGCTACTAAATCACCCCAGGACAAGCCTGCCTGATACTGACACTAAATCATAAGTATCACTAAGTATAAACAGGAATTTAAAAAGTGATTTGCCTCCCCAAACCAGCTGCAGAGACCAAGCCTAAAGTTTATTATTAACGTTGCTGGGCCCGTGTGGGCTGGCAGAGGTAAGAAAGGTGTTTGCCCGATAAATGCCGAGTGCCCTTTCCCACAGCGCCAGGAGCGGGTCTGAGCAGAGCCCAAGAGATCAAAGTCCTATTAAAAGCAACTCCTATCATTTCCTCCCCTGGGAGAGGAGTTCATTGGCAGAGGGAGCGCTCCACATGGGAATTGGGCCGGTTCCTTGGACGCGGCTGCTCTGGGGGGGGGTTCTCCCGGGGGAGGACGGGGAGCCCGTGCTGCGATGTCCCAGCAGCCAGGTGCCATTGGTGTCACCTGCTCCCAGGTAGGTTCTTCATGCGCTCGCTGGGCCTTCCTCCCCCTCCTCCTCTTCCTCGCCTCCCTCCTCCTCCTCCTCGCGGGGCCGCAGCGCTGCTCGCGGGCCCGTCCTGCGCGGCGCTGTCCCGTGTGTGGGGAGGGCCGCGGAGCCATCAGCGCTGCCAGCACTAAAATAAGCCCTGGCCGCGCTCCCGCGTCCACGCGCGGCCCCCGAGGCAGAGGAAGAGGGGGAGGAAGGAAGTGAGGCCGCCTGACACAAATAACTCCCGGCCCCTCAACATGGGGACCGGCCGTCCCCGCTCCCGTCGGGGTTGGGCCGAGCGGGCTGTGTCGCCCCCTTAGGGGCCGGTGTGTCCTAAGGGCTTGGTGTCCCCCCAGGGGCTCGCTGCCGTCCTGCGGCTCGCTCCTCGCCCTCAGGGGCTCGGTGTCCCGCACGGTCTCCGTGTCCCCCCGGGGGTCGGTGCCGTCCCTGCGCTCGGGGCTCCCTCGGCCCCGATCCCGCCCCGCCACCGGGGGGCGCCCCGGCGCGCCGCCCCCACGGCTCCGCGCACTACACCTCCCGTCGCACCCCGCGCGGCAGGAAGCGCGGAGGCCGCGTCGCCGCGGGGCGCCTCTGGGAGTTGTAGTCCCGCCGGCCGGAAGCCACCGCCCGCCGCGTCCCGGGCCGGCGGGCGGCGCGCGCGCGGCGGGACTACAAGTCCCACCCCGCCCCGCGCGCCACCGGGGCGGCAATGGCGGCGGCGGCGCCTGCGCGCGGCGCCCTCCGTGCGGACCGCGCAGAGTGAATAATAAAGGTCTCCTCGGCGGCGGCGGCGGCGGAAGGCGGGAGGCATGTCCAAGGGCCCGGTAGCGGGCGGCCCTGCCGCGGCCGGGCCGGCGAGCGCCGCCAGCGCGCTGCAGGCGCAGCCCGAGAAGCCGCAGCACTACACGTACGTAGAGCCGGGAGCTTCCCCGCCGCCGCCCGCCCGCCCGCGCGCCAACACGCGCCTGACGTCAGCGTGCGGCGCGCGCGGGGGCGCGCGGGGGGACGCGCGGGCACCGGCTGGAACCGGCCTCGGCCGGCGCGGGCCGGGGGCGGCGGGGCGGGAGGGAGGGGCGGGGGATGAGCGACCCCCCCCCGCCCAAGCCCCGTGATGCACCGGGGCCGCCGCGCCTCCCCCGGGGTGAGGGGACCCCCGGACCCCCGGTGACACCCCCGGCCCCTCGCCCGCCCGTCCCGCCCTCTCGGGTGACACCCCCGCCTGGGGTGCGGGTCGGTCCCTCGGGAAGTGAGGGCATCCCCCGGGATGTGACAGCCCCGATCCGTTCCGCGGCGGGTGAGGGGAGCCGCGAGTGACAGCCCCGGTCCCTGCCCGTGGTGTTGGTGGAGCGCGGGCCCTGCGGTGACACCCGGCCCGAGGCTGGGCCTCTGTCCCACGGGATGTGAGGGGACCCTGGGCCCCAGCTCTGCCCCCCGCCCTCGGTGGGCTCCGTTCCTCCGGGGGTCGCCTCGCGGTGCTTTGAGGGGCTGAGGGTTTGCTGAGCTGTCACCCAGGGCTGTCACTGCTGTCCTCCATCCCTGAGCGGTCCCGGGCGTTCCTTGGCACCTGTGGAGGGAGGTGTGAGGTGACAGGAGGTGCCCAGGGCCGCAGCCTCGCTGCTTGGTGATGGAGCGGGTCCCTGTCAGGGCAGGTGTCTTTGGGAGTGACACAGGTGTGTGGAACATTCCCCTTGGAAGGTTTACATGGAAATGTCAATGAGCATTTGCCCCATCCCTGCGCTTGCTGGCCCTGCTCAGGTGTGATCTGGCTGTGCAGGGCCTCTGGCTGTGTGTCACCTCCATCACTGCACACACTCCCTCAGGGAACACTTGTTGCTGGGATGTGTCTGTCCTAACCAAAAAATACCACTCTGCTGCCTTGTCCCAGGGAAACACAACCTGTGGAGCTGTGTGAAGTTGGCCTGTGGTCAGTTGTTGGAGTAGGAGGCTGTGGGATGAGATTCCCATCCTCTTGTGCAATGGGTTAACGGATTGGGAGCGAACATTGTCTTTGTTGGGTGGGCTGGCGATGGATGGGTATGGCTGGAAATGGGTTGTGTGTTCCCTGTCCTTAAAAGAGAAAACTTTAGAACTGTTCTTTGTGAACAAAATATATGTGCTGAGCCGTTTCCCTTATCATTTTAGGGTGTTGTCCTACAAATACCCTACAAATACTCGTATCTCTGGCTTGTGTGGATGCCCCCACCCAAAGTGAGACATGTGCTCTGTGTGCTTTTAATTTCCATTTTCATAAGGTTGGTGGTGGACTTCCTTACATCCACACTGTGATACCTGGAATAAAAAGAGCTTTGAGGAATCCACAGACATGGGTCCATACAGCCTGTGTGCCTGCTGCTGGGATCACAGGCTACCTGCCACCCATTTTCTTCAGGAATGCTATGGCAGAGTGAAGGCTTTCAGTTTTATTGTCATTGTGAAGATCCTGTCGTGATCTTTAGGGAACTGGCAAGCCACAGTCTCGTAGGTTGCTTGGTTTTTGGTGTGCTCTACAAGTCTGACAGTTTTATGGGGGAAATGGGCATGGAAGAGTCTGCTGGGATTGTTGCTGTAGGGAAAAAGAGGGAACAGGAGCTGCCTGTAGAGGTGGAATCACACTAGTGATGGAGAAGGAAAACAAGGAGATGAGGTTGAGAAAGTGAGGACACTGGACAGAGGAAGGTGAAGGTGATAACTTGGCTGAGCATGACTGTGGAAATAAGGATGTCAAGTATTAGGGAAAACAGAGGAAGAAAAACTTCAAGAAGCAGAGGAGATTGGGAAAGAGGACGGAAATGGGACAGTGTGGAACAAAGCTGGTGGTGCAATTAGCTTATTTCCAGAGGGCAAAACTTGTGTTTTGAAGATGGAATGCTATAAATACTTCAGTGAAAACAGTTGCAGAGGAGCTGAATAACCATAAGTGAGAGACGAGTTTGGGGGCTGCTGAGTGCTGACAGTGGGATGTGAGCCATCCTTTGGAAGTCTGGGATGTGTACACTGGGTCACATCAGACTGTAAACCTCCTCCTGATAACATATGGGAACTTATTTGCTGGTGGCTCATGTGAACAAGTTGTATGTTGTCAAAATGTAAATATTTTCTTCCTTTCTTTTTTCCCCTTAAATATAGTTTGTTTCCATAAAATGACACAAAGGTTACAAGTTGTAAACTCAAGTAAGCCTAATTATCTGCATACTTCGCTGTTCCCTGGGGACAGGCAATCTGGTGCTGGGGATCTCTCAGAAAGTTTTGGTTGTATTTGTAAGGAAATTTCCAATTTCTGTATTAGCGTGAATTTCCAAACGCTCTTGGTGTTACTTGCATGAAATTTTTTATACACTTTGAACCTCTGTCTTTCTGTCCGGAAGACTTTATGCTTACTTTAGAGGTGCAGCAACAGAAAATGTGGGGAAAGCAGAGCTGGTGATGCTCTCTCACACCTTTGTCACTGTTTGTTAGCAGAAGTGGCTGAGCTTCCTTGATTTGTGTCCTTGGGTAGCAGTCGTGGAGTGCAGCTGGATCTTCCTGGAGACAAGAGCCTGGTAGATGGCAAAGTTTGCTGTTTAATTATGGATGGGCTGCTCCTTGTCTGGGGATGGGATTCCATTTGTAGAACCCGAGTGAGTAACAGAATACTCCAGGCTGCTCTTGTGCTCTCCCTGGGTTGCTGGATTAGATGTTGCTGCATGTGGCTGCTTTCTGTGATCCCACAGCTCCTGTAGCAGGGTGACAGCAGCTTATTCCTGGGAACAAAGGGATGAGACAGCTCCTTCCTGGGGTTCCTGGAGGCTGGCATCAGCTTGGGGTGATGTGCTCTGCAGGGGCTGCATGGGAAGTGGGTTTCGTTTGGGCTGGCTCTGTCAAGCCTCAGCTGAGAATTGGTTTTGCAGCGTTTCTCAGCTCTGTCTAGCTTGTTATTTCTGCAGGTACCTCTGTCTTTAATGTGTATCTGCTCATGTGGGTAGACTTGAGTTGGAAGAAACTGAAAGTGAGCTCTCAGTCACTGGAGCTGTAGGCACAGAGTGCTCTGGGGTAGTTTTGTTTTGGTTCCTCTGCGTGGTTGGTTTCAGTCAGGCTTGATGCCTTAATTGTGAATTGTAAAGATTGTTTCCACTGCTTGGGTGTTTATTGATCTGGCAGAATTTAGATAAGTGAAAGTGGAGCAGCCCTTTTGTTCACTGTGCATTCACCTGAAAGTCAGACAGTTTAATAACTCTGCAGGAAAGCAAACGTTGAGGTGGAGATAAATTAACCCATTTAATGAAAAAACAGAGAGTCCCTTCAGTCCAGAGCATTCAGAGCACACAGGCTCACAAGCAGCATTGAAAATACTCTGATTCAGGTGATAAACTCTTTGGAACACAGATTTGTTGTGCATAACCCAAGTCATTGCTACTCAAGGCATTTCTCCTGAGTGTGCCCATCTCAAACAAGAGCAGCACCCATGGAAGTGACCTTCAGGATTCCGTGTGCCCTCACTGAGATCTGGGTGAGATGCCTGAGAGCACATCCTGTCCTCTTTTGCAGTGCATCAAGATAAGCTTTGTGATTATGCCTTTGCAGCATCAAAGGCAAAGAACTTGTCTTTCCTTTTGCACAAGGATTGGAACTGTGGGAAATTCCTGAAGGATTTATACCCTGTAGGTCATGCTGGAGCTGCATCCACATGGCTGGGCTGTGGTGGAGTGACTGCTGGCTGCTGCTCACCCAAGCTTTGTCTTGCAACCATTCTGGTGCCATTTAGGCATTGAAAGACCAGAAGACTCAAATGAAGGACATTGTAAATAGGGATGAAAATGGAGCTGGTGCAATACTTTGGCTATTACTGAAATCAGAGATATTTTTGTGTCTGCATTGTGCCTTGTCTGGTGGTTTCTCAGCCTCAAATAGGAACTCAGATTAGGGCAGCAGTGGAAATGTGAGTGAAGAAGAAGTAAAAATACCAAGACCATAGGTGTGCTTATTTAAAGCCTTATCTCAAAATTAAACATGTGATCTCTTACTCAAAAACGCACTCAGAGCATCCGTCGTAGCAGAGTCATCCTTATCTTCTTATCAGTGGACAGTGTCTCACCACTGGCAGAGCAAACAGGACATGTCTGATCTCAGAGGTGCAGACTGAGTGTCTGTGGGAAGAAAACCAAAAACCAGATGTGTAGCTAACAATTTTTCAGGGTTGCTGTTTGCTCTGCCAGGTCCCAGAACATTTGCCTGCACAGTCTGTCAGATTGTACATTTGATCTGCTTGAGCTGGGTGGTCTTCACACCCTGCTGCACGGGTTGAGGCTTTGGAAATTGTTTTTAGAAACCTTTTGTGTTCTTTTTAAACCATCAGGACTCTTAAAATAACAAACTGCTGCCCTAATTCTGCTTTGGTTTTACTGGTGATAACCCTTAGATCAATAAGCTGATATGGACTTATACAAGTTATAGAAACTAGACCTGTTGTTTAAACAACAACAAAAAAAGCCACCTAAACAAAACAAAACACAAAATTAAACAAATTAAAAAATACCCAAATAACCCAGAAAACAAAAACAACAAAAAGAAAGCCAGGTGTTTTTAGGTTTCAGACTTGGTAATAAAACACAGAAGATGTAGAATAGATTATGTTATTATTCTGTTATACACAGTGTAAGGTACTACCCTTGGGAAAGCAGAGAGTGAGTCAATACTTTTAAACCTGGGACTTACCAGTGGTCCACTACATCATTACCTGTAAATGTCATCTTATCAGGAAAGTATCAGCTGGTTATCATAATTATTATTGGTATTTTTTCAGTCTGTGTGAACTTCACTGAATGCACATCCACTGCCAGCTGTTATTAGGAAGTGTGAATAGTTACAGGAAGTTGGAAATATAAAGTGCTGGAGTGTGAACAGGAAGAGCTGCCTTCACAGTGTGCTCTCACCACCAAACACATGTGCTGAAAATAACATTTTACATTTTATAGTTCTTCAAAGGCCGAGTGTTGAAAGGCTCCAGCTTGAGAGAGGGGCTGGTGAGGGCATTTGGGCCCAATCTGTGCCCCAAATGTGTTGTGGAAAAAAGGAATTTTTCCCTCCTGTTGAAGAGGAGCTGGACCTGTGGTTTTCCTGCTGCATTCCCACTCCTTGAGTACTTCTGGATATCAGTCTGACAGGGAATTCACATATGGGTAACTGCTCTAGAGGTGTCATATCAATATTTTGTCAAGCAGAAGCCTTTGTGTACTGCTGTGACGTTCTCAGAATTAGTTTTGTTCTGGCAATGTTTGGTGTTTCAAAAATGCCAAACTCCATGAAAGAGGAGGGGAGTTCAATGGTGCAGAATTGTTTCAATGTGGAAGATGGCTCTTTAATTTTTAATGTAATAAAAAGTATCATGTTGATGATTATTTGTTGCTTGCATTAGCATATAGGATATATTATATACATTATATATATATTATATACATTAGCATATATAGGATAGCTTTTTGTGGCATGGGAGGCAGTATTAAGGTTAATAACTGTTCTATAAAATTGAGGACTTGCTGATTCTGTGGGTCCTTCCCAATTCCATTTATTCTATGATCCTGACAACCTCAGAGCTTAGAATTCCCCATTATATCAATATTTCTCATTTTGTAAGTTTATTGTCTCGTATTTTTTACATTATGTGGCTTTATTTAAAGGAACATTATGTTGGAATTACAGCTTTTTTTTGTCTTTGGAGCTCTTCTTCTTCCAGAAAAAAGCTTTTACTCTCTTCTAGGAGCAGCTGAAACACTGATCCTTCTTATTCCAAAGGGTCTGATCAGTGTCCTGAGGAAAATCTTCCTGCAGAGCCTTCCTGCATCCCTGCCTGGCTGCTTGCTGCGTGTCCCTGCCCCTGTGACAGCGTGGCAGGAGGGAATGTGTCAGGACATCAGTTAATCACACTTATTGTGTGGCAAATTAGCATGAGCTGTCACTGAGACCGTGTTAATGCTGGGGCTGAGCCTGGGCAGGGACACAGCCCTTCTGTGGTCCCTGCTAAAGGAGCTGTAATTTCCGAGACAGGAGCAAAATAAAGAGGCAATAATATCTTTAATTGCTGTGTTGAGGCTCGTGGAAACCTGCTTGTCAGGACATGAAGAGCTGTGTTCACTTTCAGAGGATGCTGAGGAGAGGTTTTGTTCCTTCCATTAATTTTCTGCTTTTGAAAACTTCATCAGTCTTTTTGAAAGCAGCAGAAATAAGCTGAAGGAGATGGTGAGAAGTTACCTGGTCCCTTTGCCCGGGAGTCACCTACATCACTTTAGCTAAGATTTTTTTTGGGGGGTCTAATTGTCATTGATTTTTAATATTGTATCAGTTTCCACTTTAAACTGGATTTTGGTGAAATTGTGAATTATAAGAGGGAGTAAATCAGAGCACTTTCTATCTTATAAAGCATTTATGTACTCTATAAACTTTCTGTAACGTTCAGCAAATCAGGTACAGAGCTGTTGCTGAAAGCTGTGTGTGCACAGAGCCAGCAATTCCCCCCCATGTCCTAAATTAATGGGTGCTCATGTGCCAGCAGGCTCTGGAGCAAGTGCTATTTCTTAGCTACCTTTTGTCCCCTCTAATTTACTGAGACAGAGTTTGTCTTTTATATCAGGGCATCCAATATCAGGAGCCTCAGCAGAAGGGTGCACAGGGGGATGCTGAAGGTTTGTGCCTTCCCAAACTCCTCCTAGTGATGACAGCCAATTTAGATGCTTGTGATGATTTCCTCAGCAATCTCTTGTCTTGTGTATTTTGATCAGTGATTGATGCAGTTAATACCAGCTTGACATTTGAAATATCAGCTGGAATGAATGTTCCCTTGCAATGAATACCAACAATTCCTTCTCTGCTTTAGTTCTGGTGCAGCTCCTGACTCACAGACCCCCACCCTGCTGTAGTATTCATTCAGGTTGAGGAGGTGATTGTTACAACAAGGAAAGTTCTAGGTTTTGAAATATTTTGAAATAAATATTTTAAGCATTAAAGTGCAGTGATGGCAGTAAAAGAGCCAGATCACTGAAATGCTCAATACTGGCCTGATTCTTATCTCTTATTAGAAGTCAGAGACATTTAATTGAATGAAGTTGTCAGAACAGTGGTAGAGAAGAAACTTGCACTGAATTTGTGGTCAAACAAGAGAAATCTCATACCACCTCTAACTGCTGGTCAAAGTGGCAAATCCATTTCAGCAGAGCATACACTGCCTCCCTAAGACTGATGGCACTGTTAAGTGCAGCTAAGAAATTAAGGTGGGATTACTTTTTATCATTGTATGCCTAAAATTTGTTTTGATTAATATGCAGCCGTGACCATATGAAAAGGGAATTAGTTTTTTGAAACTATTCTGGATGAAGTTAGAACCAGAATTTGAGGATTGGAACTGGATGATCTTGAAGGTCTTTTCCAACTCAAGCCATTCTATGAATGGAATGGCTGAAAATAATGCAAAATAAAATATAATTCAGTGTTATTTGTTATCCTTTGTCTTCAGCATGTCACCACAGCTCAAAAAGAAGCTGTCAGTCCACACCCAGTGTGCTCTGAGGTGATTTATTTTTTTCTCCTCTAAAGTTTTCAATAGACCATGAGTTTTCATTGATGGCATTTGACTGTTACTGTCATAGCAGAAATACAAACGGCAGATGCCTGAGGACATCTGTGCAGCTTTACAGCAACAAAAAAAATATTGTTTGCACATTGAAAATATCATGAGAGTGCCACCAGATTTATCAGTGCATTGATTACCAAAGTGGGAAGTTGTGGCACAGCCTGGGGTTTGCCTGCTTTCCCCTTGGAGGAGAGGTGGTGTCAGCATGCACTGGAGCTTCTTTGGACACCAGAGTGTGCAGGACAGTTATTCAGAGGTGTGCCCTCTGTGTGGAGGGTTGAAATCCAGCCCACTGGGCCACAGCAGGCACAGATGAAGTCTGATTTGAGTGCTGAGCAGAAAAGAAAATCGATTGAATGGTTGACATTGATTCTTCAAAATCAACCAGTAAGGGTTGGCTTTTATCTCTGTGCTGGCACATGGGTGTGGATGCAGGTTCATGCTTGTTAGATAATCACTGTGCTTTGTTTCAAACTCACAGCAGAAAATGTCTGTTCACAAATGAAAGCCTTTCCAAAGAGGCTGCTGCAAATCTGCTTGGTGTTTAACCTGAGAAGAAGCAGATGCTATTTAATTTCCAGTGGAGATTGGGCTGGGTGAGAGCACTATAGAGCTGTCAGGTCATGTGGAGCTTTGGTTGTCTGCTTTTGGTCCTGTGTAAATACAGCCCTTAAACAGCTCTGTCATGTTCTGTCTTAAAACTTGTGAGTGTGGGGCTGCAGCTGATCTGTGAGCTGTGTGTTAAATCATGGGGTCTTGGCAGGGCCAGGACAGGGAAGGCTGCTGTGCTCTGTTTCCAAAGCACCTCTTGTGAGACAAAATGTTGAGGCTTAGCTGGCTAAAAATGCTCATAACAATCTGCAGCTGAGAGCCTGAGCTGTGGAATGGTTTGTATGGAAATAATATTTTTCTAAATTGCCCGTTATGAATTCTTGCATGTGGGATGTTTTGTTTTAGGCAACTAGCAGAGTGAGTAACACAAGTTTTCAAACAGCCCAGCCCTGTTCCCAGCCTTCCCTGGTGTTTCTACAGTTGTAAGCCCTGGGAAGGCTTTGTTAGTGCTTGAATACGTGGTGAGAGAAGTACAGTGGGGAAAAAACCTTTGCTGGAAACTGGAACTTTAATTTTTACAGCAGAGGACATCAGGGTGTTATTCAGACTTTAATTTCTTGTGCCAAACCTGGTGTGTGTTAACCCCACCTTCCTGAGGCTACAAACACGAACACTGGGATAAAGAGGCATCATCCATCCATCCCATCCATAACAAATGGGATAATGTAAGTTAATACATGAGTTAATATCAGAGAAAATATACCTGGCTATGAGCTGAATAAATGACCATAATAGATAAGTCTGGGGATGGATGTTTTTTGTGAAGTAATTAGCAGTAAAATATTTAACTGCTCATATTTAAGCATATGTTGCTACATTGTGCTGACACCTGGAGCAGGTACAGACCCTCAGCAGTGTGCAGCTGTGTGGATGCTGGGAGCTCCAGTGTTTGCCCTGCAACAGGCTCAGCCCACGTTCCTGAAAAATAATTATTTCCATATGATCCTGTTTTCATGGACTCAGCACTTGCACAGGTGCTGTAGGGAAGGATTAATGACAACTAAATACTTGTGGAGCAAAACCAGCCCAGAGAGGGATGAGGGTTGTCTCAATTGGGGTGATCCATGTTTGAAAACAGCAAAGTGTGCTTTAGGCACAGTTTACATAAACTAATGGTGTTAAATTGCAAATATGTCATTTGAACTTGGAAAAATGGGCTGTGTGTTTAAAACATTGCATGAACTGCCTAAATATTGAGTTAATTTTGAGGTCATGTCTAATACATATTCATTGCCAAGTAATTTGAATTAAAAAGGATAACTAACTCAAGGAAATGTAAATGTAAGTTCAAGGCTTTATGCAGAATTCTGGATCTTGGTAAATGGCTTTTAAGGAAATGCATCTGAAATGTAATGCCATTAAGTGTTTGCCTTTGCCAGTGCTTGGGTTATTTTAATTTAAAAGGTGAAAGCTCTGTGTAAACAAATACTTGTGTTTGAAATGGATTTGATTGGTATGACTTGGTTATATACATTTCATGGTCTGCTGATGCAACAAGTGCCTGCTTTTTAAAGACAGCACACCACCAAAAAATGACTCAAATTGCTTTATTTGTTGGGTTTTGAGTGACACAACTCAAAGAGTGCCAAGCAAAGGGATGCACAGCTCCCAGGAACTCTGAGCAAGGAGCTCTTCCCCAACACCCAGGGCAGGAACACAGCTGTGACTGGTGGAGCTCAAGTCTTGGCTGCTCACAAACGTGATAAATGTGGGTTTTATCAAGTGAGCTCTGCCTTGAAAGCCTTGATTTTTGTTCCTCATCAGGACAATGTTGATGAGCTTCTCGGCTGCAGCAGGGCATTTCTCTCCAAACAAAGACATTTTTGCTGGAACTGCAAACTGAACAATGTTTTGCCTGAAGCTGGTGCAAATCTGTCTTCCCATGATGGGCCTGCACCACACTTCTCTGTTTTCCCTTCGTTTTTCAGTGTAGACAAGGCACAACTGTTTGTCTGACTTTTTCCTTCTAATTGAAAAACATCCTGATGGTTTCTGATAGTTGCCAACACGTGTTATTTTTAGCCTGAACTTTTGCAGTCACTCAGTTATCTATGAAGTATTGGAGATACCGAATTCATTCATCACAGCTGAAATAAATTCACTGTGTTCTTGTCCACCCCCTGGTCTACTTTGAAATCCAGAAATGGAGCTCCAGTAGGGATCAGGTTGCTGTTGGATGTGGCTGTGTGCATTTTGGTGTGTTATCCTCAGTTTCCTGCAGTCTGGCAGTTTGTGTTTTACCTTCTGCAGTACACTCTGCATTTCCATTTATTTGGAAGCATCCAGCTCAACTTTGCTTGCTAAGTCATTGAGATGCTGAGAAAATGGAAGAGTTAAATGATACCTACCTATTTCTACAACAGAAACTGGGGCAGCAATGGGTTATGGATGTGAGCAGTTGTCATTTTGACCACTGAGGCACACAGTGAGTTATAAGAAATCTTAAAACAAAAAAACCTCCACAACCAAACAAACCCAACTCCATGTAATAAGTCTCCCCAACTCTCACTTTCTTTATTTGCCCTTAGACTGACATTGTTGTCAGGCTCTAATGGAGGAGGGGAAATCTAACAGCTTTAAAATCACACACTGCTGTCTGTGTGTGACCTTTTTCCAGTTGATGGTTCAATTTATTTAGGTGATAAAGAAAACACTGAGGCATGTGAAGTCTATCTTCTTGACAGATCTGAGCTTACTGAAACTTTTTCCTCATCCTTTTCTCCTTCCCCACATTCACAGTCAGCCTTTTGTTTTTATAAAGTGATCCATATATTTTTCTTTGAGGTTTAAATGCTTTCTAATCCTTTCAAGGTTTACAGAGCTGCACCTGGCTGCTGAGGGTGTGGAGAGGTAGATGGACTGATGGTTCTGGAGATGTCCTGAGAGAGATGTTTGCCTTTTGTGCCAGGTGGTGCATGGGGTATGCAAAAAGTTTGGTCTGTGAGGTGTGAGGGCTTGGTCAGGTCTATGATGTTATTTTTCTAAATACAATTAAATGTGGAAAAAGGGGAAATATCCAATATTGTTGAGCCACAGTAGCTGACAGACCTCATCTAGTGGGTGAGCATCCCTGCCCATGCAAGAGGTTGGGCATAGATGATCTTTAAAGTCTCTTTCAACCCAAACCATGCCTTGACACAGATTCCTGGTAGAACTTGTTGAGAATTTTTCCTGAAATTATGATTGAAACTTTGAAGATTGCTGCTAAAAGTGTTTGTTATTGTTTCATATTCAACAGTGACTCATATGAGGCTCTGTTTCAATATTAAATTACATCTGCCACTCAGTAAAAAATATTTATTGAAACAGACTTGTCTTAACTTCTGCTCTTACTAGAAGGACACTGAACATTGCAGAGCTGTAAGCCAGGCTGCTGGAGGTCTGCAGCTGCTGGTTCAGGGCTTTGCTTGACTTGTGCCACCCCTAGGAGCAAGGAACTACAACTGCCATGAACTCAGATTGTTTCACATCTTTCCTCCCAAATTCCAAGAAATCTTGAGAGTTGAAGGTTCTGTTCCTTGTTGGGTAGGTTTGCATTGAAATGCCAACATTTCCTAAGACATTGTGTGAGTGCTGGTATAAAACTCTCCAAATTACTTTTAACAATCCTATTCTTTAACTCCATGTTTTTATCTCACTTATTCTGAAGCATCTCCCTTGCCCCAAGAGCAAAACCTCCTGAGCAATGTCAGAGCTGCATTTCATGGGTGTTCTCTATCTGTAATATGTTAAATGAAAGGTGTATTAGTAGGATTTTTATTGAGTATCCTGTTGGAATAAGTAGATTCTGTCATGCACCACTGACTCATTTCAATTGGAATACCACAGTTCAGTAAAAGAAAATAATTGAGTCATGGGTTTCTTACTTAAAGTGTGTCTGATATCATCTTTTGCAATAAAATTTTATGAGGGTGAAATGAATTTAGAGAGCTGATTTAATATGGACAGCTCTTTTCCTCTTGTGTTGGGGTGGCTCTCTGAGCTTAAGAAGAAAATAGCAGTTTTGAAAATAATCCCAAAAGATAAGCATTATTGAATTAGAAATATCAATATCTATAGTTAGATATTTTCTCCTGGGTTTTGCCATGCTGTCTACTGAACAGACAGTCTGTTGGATAAGCACACCCTGGTTTCTTCAGATAATTTTATCTGTGTTAGCTCAAACCACTAATTTAAATTTTTAAGTGAAGCTGCTGGGATATATATATATATATATATGTATATATAGGAGTGTTTGGTTTGGTTGGGGTTTTTTTGGTGGGTTTTTTTTTTGTTGTTTTTTTTTTTTTTTTTTTTTTTTTTTTTTTTAACCTGAATTACGCAAACTTTCTCCATCCTGCTCTCTGGACAGATCAGTGCCACTCAGAGCTCCTAGAGGAGGAAAGGTGATGAGCAGCTGAGAGCAGTGACCTCTCAGACTGCATTTTTAGGAAGGAGATGAACTGGGACCACCTGAGATTTTACAGAGAGGTCCATGGCTTCATGGAGTCCTGTCTGAAACAGCAGGACATGACACATAGAAAAATGCCAACAAATGTCCCCAGCATTGCCATGTATTTTTGTGCCAGTGAAATGGGATTTTTGCCAGTCTAATACTTTGAGAGAAGGCACACATGACTAAAATAAGTGATAATGGCAGAAGAGCATTTTCTCCCTGATATCTGAAATCTTATCAGGAGTGTTGAAGATTTGGTTTGAAGAAAAAACCGGGGGAAAACAAAAGCCCTAAACCAAAACCCAAGCCAAAACACACAACCTAAAAATTCATTCATAGATTTCTTGTTAGATTTGCCTCTGAGGGCTCTTCTGGACAAGTTCTGAGAATCTCTATACAGCCCTGAACTGGTAATTTCTAATATTAATGCAAACAACAACGTGAAGTGCCCACAGCAGGCTGGACTTTGGGACCAGCCCAGTTCTGGCTGCCCTCTCTGGGTGGGTTTCTGTGCCCCAGGAGCACACAGGGAGTGAGCCCCAGTTCTGGGCTGCCCTCTCTGGGTTTGTGTGCCCCAGGAGCAGCTCTGGAGTGAGCCCCAGTTCTGGCTGCCCTCTCTGGGTGGGTTTCTGTGCCCCAGGAGCACACAGGGAGTGAGCCCCAGTTCTGGGCTGCCCTCTCCAGGTTTGTGTGCCCCAGGAGCAGCTCTGGAGTGAGCCCCAGTTCTGGGCTGCCCTCTCTGGGTGGGTTTGCTGAGCCCCAGGAGCAGCTCTGGCAGTGAGCCCCAGCACCAGTGGCCGTGCCCTGAGTGAGGAGCTGCTGTCAAAGCTGCTCCTGGTTTCCAGTGGTGTGACACAGCCCAGCAGTGCTGCCACAGCCTCTCAGCAGAGCCTTTGCCCAGGTGCCAGAGCAGTTTCAGGGGTGTAAACACCCCCCCAGCCGTGTGTGGAATGGAGCTGGTGGTGGTGTTAGATCTCACTGCTGCCCTGCATTGCAGATTGTGTCCTAGGCTGCATTAGCCAGACTATAATGTTATAATATCTCATGGTTTCCTCTCTGCAGAAGGTTCAGGTGCTGTTTGTGAGCCTCTCTTTGGGCCCAGGAGGAATTTTGGCAGAAAGGGGGTTGGACCTGGAAGAGCAAGAAGGGCTGCAAGGGAGAGGCGCTCATCTTGGGACCTCCATAAAGATCTCAGGCAGTGTGAGGGGTGTTGGAAGTAAAGCAGAGCATGGCTTTGCATCACAGAAGCCACAAGAGTTTTGAAGAGTTGGTTTTAATATTTTCATTTCCTTGCTACTTGGCATTGTTTCTCTCCCTGGTTGTTCTGATCCCTCTGTGAGAAAGCAGAGGCTCTCTTGGCATCAGTGTGCATCTTCCAGTGATTTCTGGGAGCTTTTATGGGTTAAGGCTTTTATGAGGAATTTGGAGCTCAGCTGTGCACTACCAGCACATTTTCCCGAACTGAGCTCACTGCACTGCATGTGTGACTTGGGTCAAGTTTGACAGGAAGCTGCAGCCCTGGAAGCAGGATGGATGCAATGCAGGAATGCTCTCATACTGAGCTGCTTGAGCACACCAGTGTCAACCAGAAAATCTGCAGAAAAGCAGGAGATCTCTGCACTAGGAGACAAGGAGGGGACCAGGACACAGCTGCAATTGTGGAGGATAAAAATGAAAGTTCTAGGTTAAAAATTCTTCTTAGCTTTGGGGTTTTTTTCCCTTCTTTTTTCTAGGTTTGAATTTTTTTCTTCTTCCCCCACAGCACCCATCTTTTTCCCTGCAGCTCCCAGAGCAGGTTCCTGCTCCATTCCTCCAGGGCAGAGGGGGAACTCCTGCAATTCCAAGCTGCAGAGGTAAACACTTGCTACCCTGCCCTGGAGCTGCTACTGGCAATTAAAGCCAGTGAGCACCTCCCCTCTAGTGTAAATAATTGCAGAATAATCACTGCCCTTTCCCTCATCCCAGTGGAAGTGGAATTTCAGCAGAGTAGCATTGAGGTTTTTCTAATGCTTTGCTGCTCCTGTTGGTCTTTAGGAGTTCCTAAAACTACTCTAAGAACTTCTTCTTGTCTTCCTAAGGAAAAAAACTTTCATTTCCAACAGCGTCCGTCCTGTTTGACAGCAAGTTCAGCTCAGCCTGGGGACTTTGATCTGCTTTGTTCTGATCAGTCTTGTCCTATTTGTTTAGAATTGCATTCATCTTTGTTTACTAGGGCTCATAAATGGTAACATTTCCTCCAGGAATCTGGGTGTTGCTGTTGATGTTAATGTTGTATCAGAAGACAGTGCTATGTGCTTTCCACTTCTTAAAAATTACATGGGTATGACATACCCATACATATACTTACTTTTTTTTTTTTTTTTTTTTTTTTTAGGAAAAGAAATATGGAAGTATAAAGTATAGAAGTAGCTCCAGTATGAAATAGGGGTAATAATTCTTCTGCCCCTCAAGTGAGGGCTGTAGGGTTTCCTGAGAGGAGTTGAGAAATGCAAGTTATCGTTGCTGGATTTCCTGTTCCTGTACAGACACAGTTTAGCTAACATGCTATGAAATGTGTACCAGTTATCAACATGTTTTCAGCTTTGAGGGTTGTTCTGAAATTCCCTTTTTCAGCTGTTCTGGAAAAAAAAAATTACGGAGGCCATTGACACCAGAAGGATCTGTCATGACAGTGTTCTCTGTGTTTTGTTTAGAGCCTTTGCAAAGAGGCTCCTGAAATATTAATGGCTTTTTGATTTGTGAGACATCACATTGTGGTGGTGCAGGCTCTGTATCCTCTCTGTGTTCCCAAAACACACGTGGTTTAGAGGCCTTTTATATATTTTAATACTAAGTGGCTGGTTGAGTGGTCTGTGTTCTCCCAGAGGAGCCAAAACTCACTTCATGGATCAAGAAAATAAAGGGCTGTAAGGCAATTTACCATTCAGGCTATTGTGGAGGAGGGTGATTTAAAACGTTGTAGTGGCTTGGAAAAAAGAAAAACCCAAAGCAGTGATTGAAAGGCTTGAAATGACTGAGTTAATGTGACAGCTCTCCTTGCCTCACTTGAGTGTGCTGCAGAGGTGACGGTGCACAGTTAATGCTCTGTGGTACCTGTTTGCAGGACTTGCTTTGAAATTAGGAGTGAGACATCATTTATTTAATAGAGACCATTAAAGAACGACTTTCTGATGAAGCAAGTTAAGTGTTAAACACTTTTCAGGTGAACCATTTACTTATGTAATTATCTCTCATTAACATTACAATAAATGTTTCTCCAGGGAGTTTAGCCAATCATGAAATGCAATTAATTTTCAAATACTCTTCAGCAACAATTGAGACACTAGAGACTGAAATCCCTAGTCAGTGTGTACGTTTTTAAACTTCCCTGCTGAAGGGAAGCAGCTTCAGCTCAGCTGATTGTGGAGCTGTTAAACTCTGAGATTTTTAATTGTTTTATTTGGGCCTATCACAAGTGTGGAGTGCTGGGCTCCATACCAGGTTGGGTAAGCCTGGTATCTCCCCTTAGTTTCCAGTGCTCTGAGGAGGTTCAGGATGCTGTTCTTGGACTTAAGCCCAGCACCAGGTGAGGATGGAGGAGTTAAAATGCTCTTGGTTTGTGTCTGAGATTCTGGTTGCTGTGTGATACTGCCTGGGGCTCCTAGCCAGCTGTGTTGTCGTCTGTCCATGTGTACAATGGGAGTAACACAAATCTCATGTCTCTAAGGTGTATGTGGAGGTGTGTGAGTGAAAACGACTGGGTAGTGATTGTATCATCTGTGAGCAGCATCGTCCTGCTGAAGGTTACTTAATTCACTTTCTAACCAAAATGTTGTTACAGTCACTTTTGTTCCAAGTCTTCCTAGTGCACTGATAAGATAAAATAATCTGTGGAATTCCACCTTCTACAAGTACTGGTTCCAAGAATTTAGAAAGCTTTTTGAGAATGGAGGAATTTACCACAGCTTTCAGTTTCCAGATTAATTGCTGGTGTGGCTGAAGTAGGGATCTCTGTTTGAACAGAGCTGGATTTTCAAACGGGAAAAGGAGCAAAGTGATGATGTTGGCCCTCACCTGTGCCAAGCAGACCTGGTTCTGCAGCTGGCTCTGGTTGTTCTGTGTTAAGCCTTGGGCCCCAGTGCAGATACCATTCCAGCCACTCTGGATTGCAGGGGACAGATGGCTAGAGAAGGGCTTACAGTGGCTGTGGAGGCTTCCAGCCCCGGGCGTTCACAGATCCCAGGCAGTGGAACCTGCAAATCTCACGTATTTAGAGGTTGAAGAAGAGAAAGAGCTTTTATCCTTTCATGCTTGCAAAATCCAATGTAGGAAAGCTCTTGCCACTGATACTGTCTCTTCATAGCAAACAAATAAAACCACTTTGGTTGAATCTGTGCATTTTCCTGAGGCTTTCTCCTCAGCTGGGGTAAAGAGTAAAGGAGGCTTTATTTACAGATGTTGCTTTCAGAATGAGCCTAGTGCTGTGATATTATCTGTAAATACGTCTTTGGGCATCAGGCATCTTTCCATTTATTTAGAAACAGGAGATAAAGACTGTCTGACATGGGAATGAATTCCTACACTCCTTTTTGTTGCCTTGGAGTACATACGCAGTTTAAAATGAGTCCGAATCTGCTGTTATATCACCCTGTTGCTTCCAGCAGAATAGTTGTATTTTTTTTTTTTTTTTTGACCTACAAATCTTGGTCCTCACTGTTTACACTGACCTCATAACATAAGAGACCAGAATGCTCCAGGTTTTCTGCCTGGTTCCTGGATGTGCCTCTGAGACCAAACTTGGTGGGATTCAGGTCTGAGCTGCTGGAGCTGTTTGGATGTTCCCTGTAAATACAGGGCAGCCCGTGGGTTTCAGCAGCGTGGATTTTGTAAGCACCTACACACAGATCACAGTCAGATCATTATGTTGATCTAAACCATTTTGTAATCCTCTACAATCTGGGTTTAGAGACTGTTATTAGTGTCACAAATAAAAGCTTGTGACTTCTTTAGTTCTCAGGATAAAAGAAGCCATGTACTTTCAGGGAATTACATATTAAAATTAAAGCAACATAAACATGTGGGAGTTTGAGGATAGTTATCCCACTTTGTAAGACTGAGATCTGAATTAATATGACTGCAAGAGAGAAATTGGTTAATTTTTATTTTGTAATTGACCGTGTACTGACAAAGCAGGGCTAAAGCAGGAGGATAAGGCATGAAAGAGTCTTTTAAAAAATTTAAAAATCTTGACCATGTACTGACAAAGCAGGGCAAAAGCAAGAGGATAAGGCTTGAAAGTCTTTTAAAAATCTTTCTTTAAAAAATTTTAAAAAATTTGACCACGTACTGACAAAGCAGGGCTAAAGCAGGAGGATAAGGCATGAAAGTCTTTTAAAAATCTTTCTTTAAAAAATTTTAAAAAATTTGACCATGTTCTGACAAAGCAGGTCTAAAGCAGGATGATAAGGCATGAGTCTTTTAAAAATCTTTCTTTTAAAAATTTTAAAAATATTTCTCAGTAACTTGAGGCTTTAAATGTGGCTCAAAGAAGTGTGTTCTATTTGGGGGTTTTTTTCTGGTTTTTTTTTTTTTTTTTTTTTTTTACTGAACATGTAGGAAGGAAACCCCTTTTTGCCCAGATAGGTCACAGATTTAGAAAGGGATAGAAAGGTACTTAGGAGTTGTGTTTTCTCACAAATGTTTCCTAAGCTCACGAAAAGCCTCTTCAAAACGATCCGGACAGAAAGCGATTCCAGCTCTTGTTCCATCCCTGTGTGTAATGGATATCTCGCCACGGCAAACAGGGGCAGCTCCTGGCAGGGGAGCGGGGAGGGTGTGGGAAAGACAGCAGACACCTCTCTGCGGGTGGCTGGGTCTCACCCTGGGGCTGACATCCCGGTTCCTGCAGGTACCTGAAGGAGTTCCGCACGGAGCAGTGCCCGCTCTTCGTGCAGCACAAGTGCACCCAGCACCGGCCCTACACCTGCTTCCACTGGCACTTTGTCAACCAGCGCCGGCGCAGGTCCATCCGCCGCCGCGACGGCACCTTCAACTACAGCCCCGACATCTACTGCACCAAGTATGACGAGACCACGGGCATCTGCCCCGAAGGAGATGAGTGAGTAGAGGCTGCACCCCCTGCTTTTCAGGCATTAGGCTTTTGGGATCGGGCCAGGTGATGATTCCAGCCGGTTCTTGCAGAGATGAGGCAAGTCAGCAGTAAAGCAGCTTTGTCGCATACGTAACATGAGAGCAGATGTAAAATCTGGAATAGCAGCTCGTGTGCTCCGGGCCTGCTGCAGAGACAGTGCTGAGGGTGACTTGGATGGGAATTGAGCTCTTGGGAACTCACTGTGCTCATGAGCTTCAGCATCTTCAGCAACAGCTCAATGAGACAAACGAGTTTGGAAACACTCTGTTCTCTAAGTCTCTGACTCCCAGCTCCTGCTCACTAGCAGGGTAACTTAGTTCCTCCTCTTTCTTCAATCTGGGAAAAACTTTGTCCTCCCGTCTGCCTCCTGAGTTATCTGTCTCAGCTTTTTAACTCATATCAGTTTATTTTGTCTTTCTGAAATTTTAAGAAGTCAGTAGAGAACTGAGAGGTACACAGAAAGGGCAGCATGAGGAGGAGTTTGGGTTTTTTGGGTGTTCTCTCCCCATGACTGCAGTAGGTTTAACTGGGGCAAACCCACAAATCTTTCTGCTGTGTGTGTGGCAGACCCCAGCAATTAAGGGGTTAACCCAGTAATATAACTTTAGCCATGTGACAGATGTGGGATAAATAGTGTAGCCAAACTGTGGTCAAATATGGAGAGTGTTTTATAGAGACATGCTGTAAAAAGATGGAATTTCAGTTCCCTTTTGTGATGCCAGTATAAACATACAAAAATGCTATTTATTGGCAAAACATTTTTTGTTTAAATTTTTTGACTTGATTAAGTAAAGTTTTTGTGACTACAACAGAATGGAATAGTCCCTCAGGCCTGAGGCTTGTTTCAACACTTGCTTCCTTGCTAGAAGAGATCTGGAAGGAACTGGAAATGGGATGTTTGTGGGCTTTGGCTTCCAGATCACTGGATCATACATGGCTCAGACTCAGTGAATGAAAGCCATTGTCATCTAGGAACCTTTGCTCATTTGTATTTTTACCTTGATGCCGCTATATCTGAACTTTCCCCATTCCATCTTGTTATATTTCTGTTTTACTTCTCAGTGTAGATTGTTTTTCTGCCTAAAAGGGGAAACAAAACAAATGGTAGTTTTGTAATTGTCCTTCCTTCTCCTACATCCTTGCTCTTTTCCAGATCCCTGGCAGCCACTCGTCCTGAATAATAAGGTGCTGCTGGATTAATAATCCAGTTTTCTTTTAGGGAGGGAAATTCTTATAACTTTTGTAGTGACATGTTTGGGGGTTCTCAGCATAAGAGAAGGGGCAGATTTAGCTAAGGTGGTGTCAGCTGCAGCATCTTCTCTCTACGAAATGTCTTCTGATCGTTGAATCCCTCACCTGTGTGACTAAACCTTGTCTGTTCCTCCCCTCCTTCCTTCCTCAGGTGTCCCTTCTTGCATAGAACTACTGGAGACACAGAGAGGAGGTATCACCTGCGCTACTACAAAACTGGAATCTGCATCCATGAGACAGACTCCAAGGGGAACTGCACCAAGAACGGAGTGCACTGCGCCTTTGCTCACGGGCCCCACGACCTGCGCTCGCCCGTCTATGACATCAGGTCAGTAGAGCCTGGGGCTCCTGGGAAAAGGGTCATTTCTGTGCCCAAATGGACAAGGAGATGATGGAAAAGGTAATTTATGTACCCCAAGTGAAAAGGGAGATGATTGAAGGACAGTAATCCTAATATCTTGCCAAGTGTTGGCGAGATATCCCTTCCTAATAAGGCAAATATAAAAAACCTCAAGGGAGGGTTCTCAAAATGGAGGAAAGGATCACACTTTGGAATGTGATGGAGGGGGTCAAAACAGTGCATCTGGAATTCCCAGGGTATGAAGACTTATTTTTGTTGCAGTTGCTGTTCAGCTAAAGATGTTCTGACAAAACATGCATGGCTGAAATGCACCCACTTAGCAAATGCTCCAGTATGTCAGTTTTTACACACATTTGTCTGACTCTTCCTCTGCTCAGTCTGTTTGTTCATTTAACTCTGTCCCTGAAGAGAGCTTCAAGCAATGGAAGCTTTACAGAATGGTCAGACAACATCTGAAGGAGGCATTGAGGGTCAGTCTGCAGTCGCTGCCAGCCATGCCATGATAGAGAAAATACTCAGTGAGGAACCAAGGTGGCAAGGTGAGTGTCACTGTGGGGTTGGGAAAGTTTGATCTCTGTGGAGTGCCTGCTCCTGTCCTAACCTTTTCTGTTGTAAATATGGATTGTGGTAATTTATCTTAACTCATTGGGGTTTTTTGCAGATACAACATATGTGTTGGGAAACTACAAGACAGAGCAGTGTAAGAAGCCCCCCCGGCTCTGCCGCCAGGGTTATGCCTGCCCCTACTACCACAATAGCAAAGACAGGAGACGAAGTCCAAGAAAACACAAATACAGGTACTGTGATCCTGGGTTTTGTACTTCCCAGCTGAATGGTGCAGTATGTTGGAAATCTGTGGTGCAGGAGGCAGGATTTTGACCACTAGATAGTTGTTTTTAGTCTATCTCCAAGCCATGTACAGAGAGGTGTGATGGACTGTTATTTCTTCCTAGCAGAAAGATAACAAGAAGTTTTCCTATATATAGTAACCAGTACTCTAATAAATGAATTGTTAAATCATGTTTGATTTAACTCTGATTTTATAGCAAAGAGAACCTGTGTCTGGCTTTCCCTTACCACACAAACCTCTGCTTTAGAAAGCAGTGCAGGGAAGAGAAAACAAAAGAAAGTTTTAATCCCCATCTAGAAACAAACTCATCCAACAATGTGTTCATGGTAAAGGATTCAGAATCATCAGGCTGCTTGTTGTGTATGCCTGGTGATGGGAATCATGAGGAGGGACTGTAGCTGGACATGCATCCTTAACCAGCTGCTAAAGGCTCTGCTTGTGAGGCACCAGGGTGTTCTGTCACTCAGCTGTCACTGGATTTTTCAGTGTGCTGTGTCTCCCCGAACGCATTTCATCCAAATTATAGGCCCTCATTTCCTCCAACACAACAGAGCTTTTGTTGTGGTCTCAGTGGGGCTTTCCCTTAGTTCCTTTTTGAAAAACACAGGAGCAGACCAGAAAGCCAGGAGAGAAAATACCAGGGATGTTCTCGCTTCTCTTCCCCACCCCCAACATTCACAGAAATTTTTGAACTGAAATTCCATATTAAAAAAATTAAACAGGCAGCAATCAAAGGAATATTAATCTCATTGCTTTAAGGGGAAATAGAACCGCTGGGGCAGTCTTCAGGCAGCAGCTATTATTTACTTTTTGCCCCTCTCTGAGCCCTTTGGGAAGGGAAGAGGTGAAAGCTTTGCTGCTGCTCTCCACTCACTTCTGTGTTTTCCCCACCCCAGCTGATGTGGCTGTGCTGGTGCTGCTATCTGCTTCCCTCTGCTGTTGTTTGAGGGAATGGTTAAGAGCATAAAGAGCAGGGGAAGTAGGTCACAGCAAAAATTCAGATCTGGGAAAAGGAACTGTTCCTGGCTGGGAGAAAGAAACGGACTTGCCTTTTCCCCAGTGACCTGACTCAGCCTCTTTCCCACATGGCCACACTATAAACCTGGAAACATACTGCTGTAAGGGTATTATGTGTTTTAGGATTAGCCAATTAACTTCTTAGCTTTCTATGAAGGTGCAGTTCCAAAACAGAAACCAGACCCAGTGTCTCTGACACTAATCACATCAGCTGCTGATATTGTTATGCTGGTTCAAGTTGTATTTCGTTTCAAATAGAGAATTAAGCCATGTTTTTTTCATTGGGAAATTGGAAGAAGGGGGAGAAGATGCAATAGCAGCTGGGTGGGGGCTGGGGAAGCAGCAGCCAAGCAGATTATACAGCTGAGGGTGGGCAGCCAAACCTACCCCCGACTGAGGAATTGTAACATCACAGAATGGTTTGGGTTGGAAGGGGCCTTAAAGCTCTTCTTGTTCCACCCCTGCCATGGGCAGGAACACCTTTCACTATCCCAGGCTGCTGCAAGCCCCATCCAGTTCCAGGGGTCCAGGGGCAGCCACAGCTTCTCAGGGCAACCTGTGCCAGGGCCTCACCACCCTCACAGGGAAGAATTGCTCCCTTGTATTTAATCTAAACCTATTCTTTTTCCATTTAAAGCCATTTCCCCTTGTCCTGGCACTCCAGGCCCTTGTGCAAAGTCCCACTCCAGCTCTCCTGGAGCCCCTTTAGGTGCTGGAATGGGCTCTGAGGTCTCCCTGGAGCCTTCTCCAGGCTGAGCACCCCAGTGCTCCCAGCCTGGCTTCAGAGCAGAGGGACCCTTAGAGCCCCTTTTTGGCTCTCTCTGAACTTGCTCCAGCAGGCCCACATCCTTCTGATCTTGGGGTACCCAGGGCTGGATGCAGTCCTCCAGGAGTGGATCAGAGGGGAGAATCACCTCCCTCCACCTACCCAAAGTAATCAAAGCTCAGAGCACACCTGTGAGTCTGATGCCTTCTCCTCCTTCCTTATTTGCACAGATCTTCACCGTGTCCCAGTGTGAAGCACGGGGACGAGTGGGGAGATCCCAGTAAGTGTGAAAATGGAGACTCCTGCCAGTACTGCCACACTCGCACAGAGCAGCAGTTCCACCCTGAGGTACAGTAACTCCTCACTCCCCTTGGACAAGCAAAAGCATTCCAGTCTTACAAAGTAAATCACTGTGCCAGGTGGGAGAGGGTGTGGGCTGCTTGTACTGTGGTCCTGGGATACAGAGAAGCTGCATGTTGGGAGTAAGCTGCAATTCAGCTGCTTGACAGAATAGACTGTATGGGAGGAGGTAAGAAAAGTGGGGGAAAATTCAAGTGTAGGAGCAGGGTCAGGTTTGGGATCCTTTGGAAAGCACAATGTGGGTCTGCATGTGAGCAAACAGCATCTGTTTCCTTGACTAAGAGTTTGTGGTTCATGTTGATAGCACTAAACACCACCAAGCTCTTAGCTGTGAGCATGCCCAGAGCATTCCAATATCCTTACAGAAAGTGTAATTAAGACCTTTTCCTAGTCTGCTTCATGTTACAGTGTTGAAAAGCTTTGTGGGGCCCGTATCTGCACAGTAACCATTGTCACCGCCTGTCAAACTGGGGGGAGAGGGAATTACCCATTTGCTACAATCCTTGTCAATGGTTTGTTATTTTCCTTGCAAACATGTGGCTGCAACTTTCTGTGCTGTCATCTGTCAGCTGTTTCCTACCTTTTGCCATTTGTAATGTCCATGGAGCTTCCAGTGAGTCTGAGGGACTTCATGGCAGATGGTGACCTTTGGGTGAGCTGGTGTGTGGTGGGTTGGTCTCTGGGTGAGGTCTAGCTGTCATGGGCATATTTGGGTGTTTCCAGAGCTATAGTGGGTTTTCCTTTCTTTGAAGCAAAGCACTGAAATGGTCACCCTGAGCTCTGCTGGCCTTTGCACCTCTTATCTGTGTCCCTACCTTGCTGTCAAATTTCTTCATAGTACTTCTGTACCTGCTGGTCGCTGTTATTTTCTATTCATTTCTGTTTGGTGTTTTTTTTTTTGTTTTGTTTTGTTTGTTTGTTTTCCCACCCTTAGATCTACAAATCCACCAAATGCAATGATATGCAGCAGTCTGGCAGCTGTCCCCGAGGACCCTTCTGTGCCTTTGCACACGTAGAACGTACGTGCACTACTTCTCTCATCTTTCCTGCATGTTTGAGCTACGGAAAGCTTCTGACCAAGGGAATTTAAATGTACAGCTGCAAAACCAGAGCTTCTGTGAAGGGTTAACTTTGATTTCTGTAAAACTGTGCTGGTGTGGGAGGTGTTGGCAGAGCTGGAGGCAGTAGGTGGCCTGTAGGACTCAGCCTTTAGCTCTCACTGCTCTGTCTCTTGAAGGATCTCCCTCTGTTCCCTCTCTCCTGCTCAGTTCTCTGGTGTCAGTTCAGGAGGATGGAAATGGAGAAAGCTGCTTTTCTGTACATGGATAAACTGTACCTAGCTAAATTGCCAAGTGTCATATCTTAAAAAGCTGAAGATAAAATTGCTGATTGTAGATAATTTATTGATCAATTAAAAAAAAAAAAAAAGCTATTTTATTCTTTGTGAAGTTTTGCTTAGAGTTTAAGTCTTTAATTCAGGTTGGAAAAGAAAAATATGCAGCATTTTTTACTGCTTTATCTGAAATCTTCTTTTCTCAATAGCTCCCTGACTTATAGGGCATTATTTCAATCCTCAGTTTAATCAACTATAAACTAGTGATGCAGTTTTGGTTGTGGAAGTTCTACCTACAGGTGATCCTAACATTCATAAATAATGGTTAGTTCCTGTCCTAGGGCTCCTCCTCAGTTGCTGCTTTGCAATCTCACTGCTGAATTTGCAATTATTAGAGCAGGTTATTCACTAGATTTGTTCTGATACTGACTCACTACATGGCCTTGAGAAAATCTCTTTGTTATTTGATTATCCTTTGTAAATGAGGGAATTAGTAATTGCTGCCTTTGACAAGGAATGGGGAGAGTAAATTCCCTACAGGTTGTGCTGTTCCTTTTATAGGAAGCCTTGTTGACAAGCAGTAATTATAGCTGGAGCTGTGGGCTGTAATGGACCAAAACACAGCAGTGCAGCCACACAGTGGGATCCAGCAAGCTTTAGAAAATGAAATCTTGATACAGGAACAGTGTTTAGCAAACTTCCTTGGGTATAATATAGTATTTTTGTTAAGGGATGTCCTACTCCTACTAAGATTACTGCACTTGATATTATATTAATTAGAGTAACATTCTGTGCCACTTAGGTCATTCCAACTTGGTTATTTCTTGTGCTGTCTTATGGATTTGTATCTTTTAGTTTTTCTTACAAGGTCAACAAGGACAGGCCAAATGCAATTAAAATAACAGGAGTCCATTTATTATATCTGCTCTTAACCTGAGTTTTACTGATTAATAGCAAGAAACCAGCATTTTGAGGATATTGAAATATAGATGTAGTGTCAGTTCTGTCGTTTTTGTGAAGATGCTGTGTGTTAGATGTAAATCCTACAAATCTACAGCATCTCTACCTTCTAAACCAGTGCCACTTTTTTTGGTAATGATTTGTACTGAGCAGATGGAAACTTTAACTCCCTCAGCTAATTGTAATGCACCCATCAACTCTGTGCCAAGCAAAGAAGGAAACTCTGCTTAGTCCAAGAGAGCTGAATGAATAACACACAATTCATGCAGGGAAGATAATTTTGGAGCAGCATTAACGAGCAGCACAGTGTGGATGTGATGACAGCAAAAACGTGAGGAATATTAGATAAGCAAACAAGCCAAATAAGGTTTCTCCTTACTTCTACATTTATAGGTAGGTGCTTGTGGAGTATTTTTCCTCTCAGGAATATCTGGGTATCCTTGTTCCTGGATGTTTGTGCTCCATGGCTGAGCTCTGAGGGTGTCCCTGTGCTTTGTCTCCCGCAGAGCCGGCGCTCAGCGAAGATTTGCAGCAATCCTCGGCCGTGTCCAGCCCCACGCAGACAGCACCTGTGATGTACATGCCCTCAGCAGCTGGGGACTCTGTTCCAGTCAGCCCTTCCAGTCCTCATGCCCCAGACCTTAGCAATGTATGTAGCCCTGTGGAGAAGCCTTGTCCATGTTGTGTAAATCTGTGTTTCTCTGACTCTCTGTTCTTTCTCCCAAGCAAAGTATCCCAAAGCCCAGAGGATATGAGATTTTTTTCCTAGTACTCAGCTCCATGCTTTTTAGAGGGATCTGGTTTTTTGGAACATACATTCAGTGGCTTTAGTATTGTCCTCTCACATATAAAAATCCCAGGCCTTCTTTTCTGTGCAGGGTTTGTTGATGTACTTTCAGGAGAGTGGAATACATCCGCACATGCAGTCCAACTCCTTCCTGTTTGGAGGTACATATTGGGCTCAGCTTCCACGACCTATAATTGAGGGCTGTGAGCCAACAGCCTCTAAAGTACATAACTACAATTGAGTTTGTTTACATATGTAATCTCAGAGCCTTAGCCTGTGTATATTGTGTGTTGCATTATAGGATATCCTTTGTTCCCTCCCTCTTGTACTTCTGGAGATAGCTAAACTCTGGGGTATGTTTCAGTAATGCCTCCAGATTGTTGGCAGTTAGTTGTCCATACAAGACAGGAGATGTCTAAGTGTTGAACAGATACTCAAGATTCAGATTAGAAACCCATGGGATGGTAGACTACATTTTTATTTAGCTTTTTCTTTTTTTTTCTGTTAAGTCTTTCCTGTTTGTACTGCACTTGATAAGGTGTGTAACCTTTTCAAATGGTTGGCTGAGGTTTGGAGAAGGTACAGTGACATGAATTTAACTCATTTGAAACTGGTCAGATTGAGGTGAACTCATCTAGGACCTCTGCTTTATTTTATTCCCTCTCTTTGAAAAGAGAAGTTGTGTTTGAGCCAACCTAGCAGTTCATAGCTGTCCTGAATTGGATTGCAAGTAGAATTGCAAACACATCTTGAAAAGTCTGGACATAATATTGTCTCTTACTAAATAACACTGGAAAGAAATAAAAACCCCTACATCTTATGAAGGTATTGTTTTAATTCACTAAAAACTGCAGGGCAGTTGAAGATATCTCCTACTTTTAGGCTGTTTAGGTCTTGTCTATATCAAGCTCTTAGTCTTTTAAACAGTCTTTCCTAATCCTTGGATATGTGCCAAATGGCAGCACATGTCTGTCTATGACTTCATCACTCCACAGGGCATCTGCATGTAGCTTGCAAACAAATATGGCTTTGCTGGTGATCATTTTACATGATGAATTAATCAGAGAAAAAGGTCCCTGTAGCAGCCAGCCTCACTGTGGCCTGTTCTGTTTTGTATTTGTACTGTAGGTGTGGAATAAATCAGGAACTCTGCCAACTAGCCCCACCTCCACCACAGTGAGTAGTTATCTTTGTGACTGTAGGGAAGCGTGGACAGCAGAATGTCTGTATGAAAATAAAATAAAAACATTGTAGGCTGCTCCTTTTTTTTTTCCTAATGCCAGCCCAGACTGTTCCACATTTGAATGTGTGATGTCTGAAGCACAGTCGTGCTTGCCAGTGGAGGCTAATATTTATTTGTCCCAGAGAAACGGGAAATTTGTGCTCATCCAGGTGGACACATTCTCTAAAACTCAATTTCTTTTGCTGCTGTCTGTGGCTTCATCTACAGTGCAAAACTAGCCTTGTTGCATGTGATTGTGATCCCTGGTATTAGTCCAAAGAATGGAAGTGTTGGAAATCATTGGGGTTTTTTAATGCAGCTGTTGATACCTGACTTGTGTCTGCATTAAAACTCTGAGATTTCCAACTGGAAAGCAAAAAACAGAGTATTACATATAGCTCAGATATGCCTGACTGTTGTGGAACCTTTCCAGGTTCCACACCACCACCCAGAGTCAGACAGGACCCACTGTAGCCTAAGGAAAGGGAAGGGAAGAGTTTTGTGATCATTTTGGGAACCTGATCAGTCACCTCTGAGGCTTCAGGAAGAAAAATGTCACTAGAGCTGTAGGTTAGATTTTCCAAGACTGCACTCCAAAGTAACAACAATAAAACCATAATTGTGGGACTGTGTAAATTCAGTGGAGCTTTTTCCTGTCTGTTTAATGAGTGTTTACTGGAAGCTTGTATGGTTGTGTTGGCTGTCAGTGAAATCAATCCACAAACAGTGACGTGACTGAGCCCTTCCATGGATGCCTCTTTGAGCAGTTCCTGCTGTCTGGCTGTTCTTTCCTGACCCTTGTTCCCTCTGTTAGATTCTTTGTAGGAACAGCAGTCTTGGAAGCCCATCTAATATATGTGGGTCTCCTCCTGGTGCCATTGGGAAGCCCCACAGCTTGGAGAGCATTGGTTTTCCTCCAGACTCAGTCACAGCAGCTGGCAGCTACAAGAAAGCCCCGGGGTTTGAGCGAGAAGATCAGGTTGGGGCCGAGTATTTGAAGAGTTTCAAATGCCAGGTTAGTGGGGAATATTGGCTGGAAGAGTTGGGGGGATGAGAAGGAATAAGTCTAGTCTAGCTTGAATGGGGTTTTGTTTCTGCTGGAACAAAAGAGGGAGAGCACTGTTCTGATATGAGCAGCTTCTGGATCTCTGCTCTTGTTTTCAGTCTCCCTTCTAGCTTCTTCCATCTCACATCTGGTCTTGTCTCCCTTGCTGCCATCACACACCCAGTCTGTAGAAATCAAATTGCTGCTTGTTTTCCTAACCCCTCTCAACTTCTGTCCTGTGTTGACCCTGAGTAGCTTCCCACATCACTTCTTGCTCTTTCTTTTTTTCATGTCTAGGTCCTTGCCAGGAGTTGCTGTGTCTTTTACTGTATTGTCTCATGGAAATTCATCTTTCCTTCTGTCTTTCCACTCCAAACTCTTACCTTGATCTCCATCACTTGGTTTGTCCTCTGTTCACCATTCCTCTGGTGTCAGAAGATGTCATGTTAGTTGTCTCTTGCTTCTGTGGCTGTATCATTCTGATCCTTGACTCTGTCCTGTGCCTTCTGTATTAAATTAGAATTCCTCATTCTTATTTGAAGAACCCTCTGAACATTACCCAACCCACATCTCTTAATGACATTCCCTCTTATCCCTTTTGGATATCCCACTCTTGCCTTACTTCTTCCTGGTGTCATGCTTTATTTCTGCTGCTCCCGAGGCCTGGAACAGTCTCTCCAGCTCTTTTGCCACACATGAGCTTTTCCACACTCAGTTTCTTGCTGTGAATTTCCTTTCTTGGTGTTACAATTAATAATTTCTCTGCACCACCCCTTCCAACCTGAGCCCAACCTAGAGCTTGGGTTTTTATTTCAGTTTTTATTTCTCACTGGGTTTGTAATTTTATCTTGATTTAGGGGGAGGGGGGAATAGCTCCTTGTATGAGGAGGTGCCTGCAAATGTATCTCCTGCAAGTTCTTTTGGACAAGAGTATAAAAAGGGATTAGAATACCAGGTCTGTGTTGCCTGAGAACAGAGAGGAGAAAAAGTGCTGCTTTCAGCCTGGCCATGTTTTCACTTTGGTCTGTGACATTAAAGAAGTCAGTCTTAATGAGCCTGTACTGCTGTGAGAAAACTATGGAAATATCCTGTCCAGACAAGGTCTTGCATAAAATAGTTGAATTTAGCAGCAGACTCCATGGGTTTTATTTATTTTTATGGCTTTGGGAAAATATGGCCAAGCTTTGCAGTAGGGCCAGTCTTGAGCACTGTTTAGTCTAATTAAAATGATGCAGTGACAAATCCAGATTAAGCTATATGCATGTGTGCTCTCTTATCAATGCTCCCTTTGTCTGGCCTAGGGGGGATGTGCCTTAGGAAACTGCAAATTGATGCAACACGTCTTTGGGGGTAAAGAGCAGAGCATGCTGTGATCTTGGCACTTCTTGCAGGCACAGCAGCTTGTAACAGTTGTTTAGAAACAAAGGGAAAAACATGTCCTCCTTCTCTGTGGCCTGTGCTGCAAAGGAGAAGAGAACCCAGAGCTGAAGGACTGAGAGAACCCCTGGCTGCTGCCAGCAGGGGCAGGGTGCCAAGGAGGCCCTGCTTTGGAGAAAACGGGCAGCAAGCCTAAGCCAAGGAGAAAAGGGATGGAGCATGAATAGGGCTTGTAAAAGGAGGGCCAGATGATGAGCATTTGTATCTGGAGTCAGATCTGTGCTACAAAGATACTGTGTTCACATAACTGCTTAATTGTGTGCTTTAATTAAGCAAAACCTGTGTTAAACAGGAATAAATAGCTGTTAAGGTATAGACAGAAGTAATCACAGTTGCCTTGTGCTAGGCTTCTACACACAAGATTAGGTGTCTCATAAGTGTCCTGATTTAATTTTACTTTAATCTATAATTACTTACTTTTTAAATTCTACTGTAATTCCCTTTGGCTGCAGTGAGCACCAGAGATTCTCAAATACCCTGTAAATTAGATCAATAATGAGGCATTTAACTTTGTCAGCTCCTGTGTGAGGAGACACTCTGGCTCAGTTCTGCAATGGCCTTGTCATTTTCCCCCTGTAGAATTTATACAAATAGTTTCTATCTTATTAGAATGAAAAATGTACCTTCAGTCTTAATAGATTCCACATAGTTTATAGTAAGGCTGAGCCAGCAGTTAAAGCTAAAAATACTTTTCCCAAATCCCAGAAGATTTAGCAAGCTGGAAAAATGCTGGCTGCACTGGAAGGACTTGAATGCCACAACCAGGAGGTGTTCCCAATTCTTGACACACAGCACAGTAGGTTTGTTCCATGCTGGTCAGAAAACATTTAGTTTCACTCAATTTATGTCCCTTGTTCTCTTCCCTGACTGCAACAGAGGGAGCTGGAGAATTTCAGCCTGTCCTTTGAATGTCTGTCTCAATGTGTGCCCTTTCTAATGTTATTCAGAGCTAAAGGAGACTGCCTTAGTGGTGACATTTTGTTTGCTCTATTTTTCCCTTGTGTTGTGTGAATTCCAGCCATTGGGAATTGGGGCTGACTTGGAAATATCTTCACTTTTCTCCTTAAAGGAAAAAAACAAAAAGCACTTCCAGTAAGACTTAACTGCAGCAGAGGCAGCTCCCCAGGCTGGCAGGAAGCCTCTCAGTGGGGGCACGGCTGCCTGTATGCCCTCCCCTCGCTGCTGACGTGTGAGATGGCACATTTTGTGTTCAGAGTGTCAGACAGGGCAGGGCTGTGCTGGCTAATGCAGCAGCAGCCTTATCAGACACTCACAGAGGCACTCAGAGAGCAGAGCCAGCCCATCATGGGCTCCTGTGTCGTGAACATGCTCAGGGAGGTGTGAGAGAGCACTGCAGGAGCATCTTGTGTCCAGGCTGTGAGCTCTCTGTCTGCCCACAGGCACAGAGCTGAGCAGAGAAAATGATTTAATGAAGTAAAAGCAAAGGAGGAATTCCTGCTCTGCTCTTTTGCCTGTCTGGTTACATCACCCCTCCCCAGCACTCATTTATCTTTGGCATGAGACTGTTCAGCCAAGAAGCAAAGGGTTATCACTTAGCTCAGGGTGGTGCCTCATGCACATCATGCCTCAGTTTCCTGCAGAGATGGATTTGGGATAGAAAGCAGGCTTGCTTTATGGCTGGAACATGTCTGTGTTTCACACTGGGGGGGTTGGGGATGAGTAAACAGGCAGGGCTGACTCCCAGCACTTTTTTGCTGCCTCTCTGTGCCCAGAGGGTGGGATTGATCTCCTGTGCCATGTCACAGCATGGGAGAAAAGGAGCAAGGCCTGCAGACAGACTGACAGGCTCCTGAGGCCACTTCCCAGCTGAATCCCAGCAGAACTGACTGATGTTGCAAGGCAAGAGAGTTGATATCCATTAAAGGTATAATGCTGAAAGGACCTTAAGCTGAGTTTTTAGCCTGGATAGTGGGATTCTAAATGTGTCTTGGCATTCATGCAGTTTTGCAATTCCAGACAGCCTTGGCCTCACTTATGTTTTCTAACTTTGAGCTCTTATGTTAATGGCTGAGGGGAGGATTTTTTGTAAAGTTAGTTTGATGATGTTGCTTTGAAAATTGGTTAGTTATCACTGTGTTTTACTCCCAGTCCTAGCTGGGAGCTGGAAAGATTTGAGGGAAAACATAATCTACATACTTTTATTTTCCCCAAACTGAAAAATATTTGCATATTTTAACAATGCAGTGTGCCTCCCACCATTTCTGGCCCTTTCTGGGTGTTAGATGCAGTAAGGGTGATGAGTTAGTTATAGCAAGGCAAAATAATTTGGTTTTGATCGTGGTTCTTAGGATGTGCTTTGTGCTAGCAGGGGTCTTACAGCAGCATTAAAGGCAAATGTCATTGTGACAAGTCTCTGCATAACTCTGGGGGTGATGTCTTGCTATACAGAAAGCAAACAACTTGGAATGTTTCCAGTTTGCTGTGCTTTTCCTCTCCCCAAATTCTGCAGTGCCTTGGGCAGCCCAAGAGAGGGGTGGACTGTGTTTCCTACGGCCTCTCCAAAGCCAGCAGCCAGCCATTTTTAATTTTGCTAAATAATCTCTCTGCTTATCATTTGTTTTGTTTCTTTACTGCAGCAAGCAAAAATGAAGTCCCATTCCCTGGAACACAGGAGCCAGGAGCAACCTTTGTTACAGCCCAAACAGGTATGGAGCTGCTGGCAGGGCTCTGAGGCCAGCTCAGGGCTTCCAGCACCACAGAGAAATCTGTGGATCCAGACAGCTCTGCAGGGAGTAAATAACAGTCCAGACACCATTAGGGATGCTCAGCTGGAGGGATTACTTTATGAAGATGGGATGATTTGCTGGAGGTGTTATTTGGGAATAGTTAGACCTGAGTGAATTCAGGGTAGATTCATAGGGCTGGACTGTGCAGGAGAGTCTTCAAATTACAGAAAATTGAGCTGGGATAGATCTCTGGAGTCATCTAAGTTCAAGGATTTGGCAAAGGGAATTTAATATCAGGTTCTAAGTCGTGTGCTGAACTAAGTCTGAGTGAGTGATTGTGTGGCCCATGGCTGTGATTGCATGCAACCTGTGGGTCACAGGAGTTAATTCTGGGGTAGCCTGAGAGATGTTTAGAATACTGGGGAGGGGAGGGGAGGGGAGGGGAGGGGAGGGGAGGGGAGGGGAGGGGAGGGGAGGGGAGGGGGGCCACAGAATGGAGAACAGTCGACAGAAATTAAAGAAAAGCTGTTAATCTCTCCCCACCCCCAGCCCAGTGGCAGCAGTAGCCATCTGTCAGGTTGGAAGCAGGCAGGAAACAGGTTTGCTGCTGGCATTTGCCTCCTTCCTGCACGTTTCTGAAGGGGTTGTTCTAGAAAGATGTTTTATTTCCTACCTCTTTCGCTTTCCACACTCTTGTTTCAGGACATCCTGGGCATTCTCCCAGTGGGGAGCCCACTGACATCCAGCATCTCCTCTAGCATCACCTCCAGTCTGGCTGCAACCCCCCCGAGCCCCGCTGGCACCAGCAGCATCCCAGGCATGAATGCCAATGCCCTTCCCTTCTACCCAACCAGTGACACCGTTGAGTCTGTCATAGGTAACTTTGCCTTTTTCTCTTATGAGAGTTTAGGGCTTCCTCACCATGGATCTCCAGGAATGAGGCTTGGAGTGACCTGGGTGTTCCAGTGACCTCCAGATTTCTGTGTCTGTCAGTGCTGGCAGATTGCTGGAGCTTGTTCTGTGACTGTGACACGTCTGATGTTCCCTGCAGGTCATTTGGGATGAAATTCACCCACGGGACCAACTGAAGGCCTCTGAGCCACTCACTCAGAATGGTGTAAAAGGGCCTTAGCTTTAGCTTTGTCAAAGTGACAAAGAGGTCTTGGACTAGGCAGGAAATCACAGGGGCATTTTCCACAGTTACAACCCCTCAGTTCTAAGTGAGAATTTTATAGCCAGAGCTACCATCAGGTAGATTGTAAGGACTTTGTCCTTTGTAGAGTGTAGGACAGAGGCTGTAAGAGGAAGGAAAACAGGAGAGTCCAGAGAGTGGAGTCACTCTTAGATAGGCACAGGCTTTTTGGTCACCTGTTTTTCTTCTTCCTTTTTTTTCTTTTTTTTTCCTTTTTTTTAATTAAAAGTGACGTTTCTGAGGTGATCTCACTAATTTGTTAAAAATAATAATAGAAATGAGTGGGCATGTGTGGGATGGAATTATATTGATCATCATTAGTGATGAGGCATGTTCAAATAGATATAACAGTTTCAGGCATTAATAAGCTTTATTTTACCCAATATGAGAACCTCAGAGATGTTTTTCAAGTGTTCTCTTCTCCTGGTATTTTTTTCCAAGTGGCTTTTCAGGAAAGCAGGGACAGAGCACAAACCAGACCCAGACATGCCATAAGGCCGTGTTCCTGTACATAAGGGATAGACTTAAAAGAGCAGTTTGGGGAAGACTTATGGGATCTGCTGTTAATTAATCAATCAGATTTTTGTTTTCATATACCCTTTGGGAATACTTAAGACAAAAAGAAACAGGTCAGGTTCAAGAACCTGAACTGAAAAGCTGCCCATGACACTTCTGCCAAACCAGAACAGGATGGAGAGTAGGGCCCCGAGAGGTAGCAAGCACAGGCTCCTCTGCATGTAGGCTCTTTGGGCCATCCTATCTCTTGAAGTTGTTGGTCCTTTATAACATAATTGGTACCTCTGTGTCTGGCAGAGTCTGCCTTGGATGACCTGGACCTGAATGAATTCGGAGTGGCTGCCCTGGAGAAGACATTTGACAGCAGCACAGTGCCCCACACGAGTGGCATCATGATAGGTACATGAAAGCAACAGAGCTTTCTTTATCTTCTGCCAAGCAGTGTTGCCCAGTCACCTCAGTGGAGCCAGCCCAACCAAGCTCTAAAACCAGTCCCAAAATGACATTGGTTAAAACAGCAATTACAACAAACTCTGGCAACCCCTGAGCATCTTTGAAGTGAGAGCTTGCCCTTACTGACCAGCAGAGCTGAGCTGTTGCCATTGGGCCCAGCTGTCTTGGGGATGTTTCTTGAGACTGAATGGGACTTGCCTGATTTTTTTTTTCCCTTTTTTTTGTCCTTTTTTTCCTTTTTTTTCCCTTTTTTATTTTCCTTTTTTTTTTTTTGAATGTGTAAGTAGACTCCAGAAAGCATCTAATGCATTTCAAATCAGGCCAAATTATAACAATTTGCATCTTAAGCAGAAAACTCTCCCTAGCTGTAACAGGAAACTCACTGACCTGGTAATGCCATCCATCTGTCAGAGTGTCATCATGGTCTGCTGATTTGGTTCCTGTAATGTCTGTCTCATTTTGATACATGGAGGTAGGCTAAGGCCTCTTCTGCCTGTCTCTGATGGGTGTCCAGGGAAAAAAGAAACATCTCATAACTGTTTTGGAGGTGGTTGTAGTTTCTGGCTGCCCTTGCTGTGTAAAGCAGCTGTTTGAACAGGAGCTAACTGGTTGTCTGAAGGTTTCCAAGGGAACTGCACTGCCTGGAGCTGTATTGAGGTAGGAAAGGACCTGTGGAAAGAAAATTACTTCCACTTCCCTGGCAAAGATTAGAGCCTGTTGGAGGTTTACTGTCCCTGGCTGCTGCTGCTCTCCCCTGCAGTGCCTTAGGGATCCTCCCCTTCTCCCTCTCTTCACATCAGGCCTGGGTGATACCTGGTGATCTTCTAAGGAAGGACATAGATGAGGAGAGAGCAGGGCTGAGATCTCCCTAAATCTGTGAGTGGCAGGCACAACAACCTCTGGTGTAAGGTGATGTCCTTTGTGGTTAGGCTTTTGTTTATTTGGGGTTTTTTTATTACTGATAGATCCAGGCACTCAGGTATGTGTAACTACAGCTAGTCACTGGTTTTTAGTGATTGAGATCATGGTGCTCTTCTCACTACAGGTTGTTTGGAAGTATAAAGGCAGAGGCACATGTTTTAGAAGTGAATTTTTCGTGACAAAGTATTTCACCAGATACCAAATTCATCTTCTCTAGACTGACAGGGACTGACCTCTGCTCAGAAAACCTTTTGTTCCTTTGGCCACTGAAAGAGTAATCCATTGAATTGTGGAGGGTCTTAACCTATGTGGGTCATGGGATGGCAGCTTCAGTGCTCCTCTTAAAGGCTGAGAGGGGAATGAAACCTCAGGAGAAGTGGAGGGAATCCCGAGGGGCTCAGGGAGGAGAAAGGGAACCTGACACCTCCTGCTCTGAACTCCTGCCTGTGTCCACACCTCATGGTCATACATAGCCATCCTCTCTGTGTGTTCTTTGTCCAGGTGGGAGTTTGCTGCAAAGTTCTGCTCCTGTAAATATCCCCGGGTCCCTTGGAAGCTCTGCCTCCTTTCACTCCGCCTCTCCTTCTCCACCGGTCAGCCTCTCATCGCATTTCCTCCATCAGCCCCAGGGACACTTAAGCCAGTCAGAAAACACTTTCCTGGGGACATCAGCTTCTCATGGATCATTAGGTAAATGCACAGTGTGTGTGTCCCATGTACATGCCTGTCTGTGCCATGTAAGTATTTTCAGTTGGCTTTAATTTCAATGTGTTGTTTCACTGCTGCCATGGATCTCTTCTTCCCATGAGAACAGCAATGGGACTAGAAGCTGTTTCACCAAAAGTCAGCTAATGCCTCATGAACAAGGGAGCAATTCCCTCTATTTCCCTTGTTTCTAGGCTGGGAAAGAGGGGCAGATAGGTTAATTGCCTTGCTTTGATGATTCCTTTCAGGGAAAACAGCTCTGCCTTTTCCAGCACCAGCAAAGTGGTGCTTTGCTGAGATTTCATATAAAACTCAGAGCTGGGTTCTCAGCTCAGCTTAGCTTAGTTTAGGTAGGGATTGCAGTTTGCCCTTGGTACTGCTTGTGGGCCAGATTGGCTTCTGGGAGCTCTAGAGCAGGCCTGGGCCACTGGAACTTTTCCTCCTGTTTGACACTCTGCACCAGTTCTATAGTGTGGACTTTCCAAAAAGTGTTTCAGTTTTGTCCCCTTTGCTCCTTCCCTCCTCAAGGGTCTTTCCTCCTGTGTGAGAGACTGAAGGAAGAGAAATTACTTTGGAGCTTCAGCTGTATCAGGAAGAACAGGGAATTTAGCAGACAAATCTGTTTTATTATCAAGACATGGGATTACCTTGAGAAATAAAACTGTTTGGCCTCCAGGCTACAGGGACACCAGTTCAGCTCATTTCTGTTTGTTACAGTAAATATTAATTCTCTCTATTGATGCTAGACATAAATGCCTCTTAAAATCTGAGATACACTTTAATCTTTAATATTCAGCTTAACCTAATAAAATTATTACATGCTTGTGTAAGCTATTTCTGCACGCACTTATCTGTGTAACTGCATCCCTTGTTTGCACAGCCCAAGCCCATGCTTCCATGCTTGCCATTGCTGCTTGTTAGGCTTTAACAGCTTTTACAACTACTGTAATAAAAGACATCAGAGGCCATCTCTGCTCTTAATTAGGTTGAGGCTGGCTGTTTGTCCCAGTTTTTGTAAGGAAAGGAAAAATTGCTGTTTCAGAAGAAATTAGTTATGTTTACCTTGACTGTATATTTATATAAATAAAAATCAAAAAATTGCAGGAAATTCACAAATGCATTTAAATAATTTATTTATAAAATATATTTTTCCATAAACACAACAAATCCTTTGCTGGGGTTTTGAGAAGATATTTAAATAGTATCTTAGCAGTTAGCAGTCATCTGTTCCATTTAACTTAGTGAGTGCACATAACATGTCAAGTGTGTAGTTATCACTTATTTGTATTGAAATTAAGTTAAAAATACCTAGTTCTGGGCTGGTTTCCACTGTGCTAGGTGCAAAATGTGCAGAGAAGGCTTTTCTGCCCAAATGTGAAATGAGAACAGCAGATGGAAAGAGGGAGTTAAAACAAATTACAAGATCAGCCTGGTCAGCACTGTGGCAGAATTTGTGGCTTGCCAGCATTCTGCTTAATGCTGGATTCCCATTCAAGAAAACTGAGGTTTGAAAAATAAAATGTGAGTTGGGATTCCATTAAAACTTCTTGCTTTCATCTGAGCACCCTTCAGAGCAGCTGAAATGGATCTGTGGTAAGTGGCCTGAGCCAGCAAAGATCCCTTGCTGCTCTGCTGAATGAGTTCATGTGCCTAAGCCCTTGGTGAAGACAATTTTGTCACTATTTGTGTCTTGGCTGGGAAGTCAGTGGTGCTGGGATAGCCCTCAGTGAGAGCCTGTTGATCCAGGGTTCACTTGCAGGCACAGTTTAGCTGCTGTGAGATCAGAATTATCAACTGCAGCTCGATTTAGGAATATTCCCAGCCATTGGTGAGCACCACTGCGTGAAAATGACTCCAACATCAAACTGGAGCAAACTGTGTGAGTGAGAGTCCACACTCTGTCTCAATATTACCTTTTCCTGCTAGTTTTCCCCTGAATGCAAAGTGTGGGTATCTACTTTAAGTGAAAGTTATGGAAAGAGTACCGGACTCTGGAAAAATAGCCAGTTTTGTCTACAACTGATATTCTATTCCTTTGTCTCCTAAGCCTTGAATTTCTTCCTGAAAAGAGAGTTTATTTGAACAAGCTAAAGTAGGGAAATGGCTGATTAGTTTTCTTTGATGCTGCTCACTAGCTCAGTGCTAGAACTCTTGCAGAGGATGAAGCAGAATCAGATACTATTGTCTCTACTTGTTTATAAACAGGATTTTCCAGTTCTGTTCCTTGTGTATGGAAACAGTAATGACTTGGAGCATTTTTGTGACACTGTTTGGAAGTGAAGCTCCTTTTCTCAGCCCCACACTGAGGAGACAAAAGCAGAAGTTTCTTAGGGTGTAGGGTGGGAGGAAGCACCACCTGGGCTCTGTGAACCAGCTCTGGTGGCTGTCCTGCACTGAAAATTGGGAGGTAGAAGCAGGTCAGGGGTTCCCCTGAAAGAAGGGGCATTCAAGCTGACAGTCAGCTCTGCTGTAAAAGTGATGCTTCTAAAAACAGCCTGATTGATTCAAGAGTTGCCTCCACTCAGTGTCGTGGTTCCTCCCTGCATCACTAAAAATGAGGCTTAATGGTGTGAAATTTCCCTATAAAGTCCCTCTATGATGGACTCTGGGTGCAGGGAGATGAAACTGATTCTTAAGATGAACTTTTTATCCTATTTGCACATTTATGAATCCTGGATTTCACAGGGTTAGGGAGGAAATGGGGAAATTGCCAGCACCTGTGACATAACCCTCTCTATTTCCCTGTGAAACAGGTTTAAATGGGATGAACAGCAGCATATGGGAACACTTTGCTTCGGGGAGTTTTTCGCCCAGTACCTCACCTGCATTTCTGTCAGGTCCAGGTGCTGCGGAGATGGCACGGCTGCGACAGGAACTGGATGAGGCCAACGGCACAATAAAGCAGTGGGAAGAGTCTTGGAAACAAGCCAAGCAGGTACTTGGGCAAATCCTGGGATTAGGGAGTGTAAAAGAGTGGAAGGTGTCAGCCTTTCAACAGGCTTTTTCTGGACATGTGATGGACAGAGCTGTAGGCTTCACAGGTTCTCAGCATTCTTTCCTCTCCCTTGGAAATCACCAAATTGCTTGGACTGGTGTGTTCAGGTGCTGGAATTGCGAGGTCAGATGTCACAACAGATGCCCTGAAGTGTTTGACAGTCTCTCAGACCTTTGATCCCAATAATTTATCAGTATGCAAAGTTCATCCCCTGAATGCTGTGAGCCAGATGAGTAGAACCACAGCCCAAGCAGATGGGATATGTGGAATGAGCAGTGCCTTGAAGTAAGGCTCCAAACGTGTTTCAGAATTTGGGAACAGGCCAGATTGGTCAGAACTGGTGTGGGCAGTGTATAGAAATTGATAGTTTTGCCTGGGTTTCTCTTTGGAGACAGACCAAGTTTTCAGACTGCTTCTTTTACCCTCTTTGGTTGGGACTTGCAGGCTTGTGATGCTTGGAAAAAGGAGGCAGAGGAAGCAAATGATCGCGCCAACACAGCTAACATGGAATGTGAACTGGCCCGGGAGCAGAGGGAAGCCTTGGAGCTGCAAGTGAAGAAACTGCAGGAGGAGCTGGAGAGGATCCACACCGGGCAGGACCCGCAGTTCCTGCGCTCCTTCTCTGACCTGGAGACGCTCTCGCTCTCGTCGCTCTACACCCTGCAGAAACAGCTGCGGGCAAACCTGGAGAAAGTGGACAAGGTGAGTGCCAGGGCCTGGCAGGGCAGGGCTCTGCTCCTACAGGTCACAGCTTTTCCCCTTTTCTCTATTAGACACAGAAATCAGAAGCCTGATAAGCCTGATTCCAGGTAGATGTAGTCAAAGTGAGCTCTAGTTGGCTCACAGGAAGATAACTCCATCTTCTTTGTGCCTAAAGTACAGAGTGTAAATCAATCAAAGCTGTTCTGTTGATCCTAAAGGTCCTGAAAGGCATCGTGCTGTGCTGCTTCCCTTTTGCTTCAGGAGATGAGCAGGGCAGAGATCTGCAAGCCCTCCCTGCCCTGTGTGTGACACTGACGCTGTGCCCTGTCCCCTCTCTTGCAGGCAGTATTTCAGATGCAGTCAGTGAAATGCCTTAAGTGTCAGGAGGAGAACCGGGTGGTGCTGCCGTGCCAACACGCGGTGCTGTGCGAGACGTGCGCTGAGGAGGGCGAGTGCCCCATCTGCCACCCCAACAGGCCCCACTCTCTGCAGTCGTGACCTTCCAGGGACACTCCTGAGCATATCCTAGAGAACTTTTTAACTTTATACATACGTACATATATATGTATGTGTATATATATATATGTATATATGTGTGTGCATGGGCGTGGCTGTGCACCTGTAGGGACGTGCACACACACGCACATGCACACATGAAAACAGAAAATTAGTTGCAGAGCACTTTTTAATATTTTACATCCCGTATCTAAACTGCCCCTCACCCGTGCCCCACTAATTCTAACTCTTGATGAACTTTGAGAGCTGTTTTTAATACAGATCAAAGGGCCATTTGCAAAGAGTCTGTGTTTCTCCTCTTTTCTATTTAGGTGATAACAAATTTTTGACTATTTCCAGAAGGACTTAGAGTGGGCAAGAGGGGCTTCCACGTGCTTTCCAGAGGAAGAGTTGAGATCACGGGGAGGATCGAGGTGGTTTGAAATGACTTGCTCATGCCTTCGGTCCCCCTGCTCTTTCACTGACCCAGCTTGGTTAAAGCCGTCCCCCCTGATGGGAGCTCTGCCAGGCTCCTGCCTGGAGGGCCTCACACTGCCCATCTTGGAATGTGCAGGAACTTTGTCTGGCATTTCATCAGCAAAGTTCACTTTTTAAATTTTTTTACACTCTTTGTATATTTGTATGAAAAGAAGAAAAGAGGGAAAAAAAAAATTTCTATTGGACCTAGAGCAAGCCAAGCCCCAAAATTCAGTGACCAATGTTCACTGCTGATGCAGCCAACATGTTCCAGGTCTGAGCAGCCTTAGAAGTATTGCCCTTGGGTGAGCCAAAGCCCTTTATGAAGGAAATTTGGATGCAGAGGATAGTTCTCTCCAGGCACCCCTTTGTCTGGTGGCTGTTTAGAGACTTTTTACTGTTTCAGACCAGATTAGTTTTGTTTTAGCCACAGGGACCTGATTCGTAATCACTGCTGAAGTGCATGAACCAATTCCAGGTAGGCTGAGGACATTTTTGTTGCCTGTGTCAGCAGCTCAAGGGTGGTTTGTGGATTGCTGGCTCCAGAAACCCTGGTGCTGGAGATGAGTGGTGACAGAAATAGTCCAGCAGGACAGAGAAATGCCACCAGCTCAGACCTGCCCAGCAGCTGAGCTTTCCTGTGACTTTCCTTACCAGCATATCCATTGGATTTTTACATCAGGTGGATTGCAGTAACCTGCTGGGATCTCAACCAAAAGGCCACTCAGTTGACTAAACATTTTTATTTTGCACAGGGATGCTCCTGTGCTGCCCCTCCATGACCTGGAAAAGCACTGGAACCTCCAGCAGCCCACTGTTGTAGGAAAACTGAATTTTTACCAGAGCCTCTCAGAAAGCTTCATATTTATTACAAACACATAATTAGGTTTGTTTCCATAATTCCACCTTTCCTCTCCATGGAAGGGGTTAATATGCATTCCCAGATGATCTCTTAAGTGCAGCTCTGTGTAGTTCTTTTTTATGTTTTCCCATTAACTTGTTTTTGGGTTTTTTGGTAAAAATGCTTTTTTTCCATGTGTATTTTATTGTAACTAGCATCAGGTTTTTTAATTTTTTTTAATGGAGAGACACTGTTGAGTGACTATTGTGGCTATGTTGTTTGGTTATAGCCTTTGAATGTCTGTGCCATGGGGCAGCACATCTGCCTTGGTCTGATCTTAAAGAAAGACCTTTTATTAAAATACATGAACATTTCTCTTTTTTTAGGAAAAATAAAAATAATAAAAAAAAAATTTAAAGTGGGAGGGGAGGAGGAGGAAAAAGCCCAATTAAGAAAAAAAATTTACTAAAAAGTTGTTTTTTTTTTTTTTGTAACTAACTTAAATCATAGGAAATAAACTCTTGAATCAAATCTTTAATATTTATAAGCAGCAGAGCTGATCAGCCTGTTTTTGGCTATGGTTTGTAACACTTTTTATGAGCGTGGGGGTTTCTCTGCTCCTCTGCCTCCCCAGGGGCTGCTCAGGGGTGATGCTGCCTTTTGCCAACCCTCTTTTTCCAGATGTGTCCAGCAGCAGCTCTGTGATTCCAGCAGGGAATCCCTGCACGTGGAGCTTGTCCCCTGAGGGCAGCCTGGGCTGTCTCTGGGACAGTCACAGGGTGATGCAGGACTTGGGGGGGTTTAGGGCAAAGAGCTCTTTGCCCCCAGTTTCCCTGGGTTACAAGGAAAAATTCCAGGCCAGAGAAAATGTGTTTTTCCCTTTTGAGTAAAACAGTTTCTCTGTTTTAAAACTTATACTGAAGGACCAAAGAATTCAGAATTTCACCTGTTTTGTGGCCCTTAAATTTGAACTTTCCATTGCCACACTGCACTCATGGCAGAGCAGCCTGAAGGAATTAGCACTAGACCCTTCCCTTGCCCCCACCCCATCCTCTCTCAGCACTCTCTTTGCACAAGCACATAGACTTTCTCACTTTTCTCTGGTTCTTGAAGAAACACTTCCTAAATTTAGGTTTCTATCAATTTGTTTGCTGCTTTAAAAAAAAACAGGAGAGGAATATTGAAATGTGAATTTATTTTCTTAAGCATCAGATGGAAAAGAGAACTTCATCTTTGCATATTTTTAGAATGTTCTGGTGGGCCATTTAAAGACAATTTCCGAACCAAATGAGGTGGGAGCAGGGGGAAGGAGCAGCATTCCTGACCCACTCCAGCAGTTGTTGCTGCCTGCTCCGTGCAGGAAGGACAAACCATAATCACAGCACTGCAGTTGAGGCTTTAGAGTCTGTGATCAGCTTTTGTATGGTGTAAAAAGAGCTGAAATAAACCTGGTGCTAATAAGTGCAGCCCCTGTCACATACTGTCAGGCTTCCTTCTGAAGCAGGAACTCCCTTTCCAGGACACACAGTAACACAGCAGAGCTGAGGGGGCTTCACAACAAAAGTGGGGTCCACAGGGTTCCTTGGGGAGCAGCCCAGCTGAACAGCCCTGACCATGGCTGGCTCCTGCCTCCTCACACAGACTCCTGAGTGGATAATGACATTTTCCTCCCCAAATTTTTGGGAGTTTCAGAAGAGCTGACCTTGGTGATTAATTGGGCAGGTCGGACACTTCTGAGTTGAGAGCTGGGGGAAGGAGTTGTGGCTGTGTTGTGAAACCACAGCATCCTAAAGGTCAATAAACTTTTACATTATTATGGAAAACCAACCTAGAAGCAGCTGGCTTGGGACAACACTAGCCTGGGTAGATCCAGAGCAACAAGCAGGGTCAGAGCTGTAGGTGAGAGCCAGGAGGTGAAGGATTTTAGGCTGCCAGGACCACTTTGAGCTCCTCTCTGGCCTTAGGTGCCGTAGCCACGTGCCTGCAGTGGCACAGGAGGGACCCAGGAAAGGTCTCAGAGCTGGAGCACATTTCCTAAAGCCGATCCCACCCCTGGGGGTCCCTGCAGCTGATCCCTGCTGAAGGGTTTTACACTTTTGTACATCTCTGAAGCTGAACCTGAGCCACTGGCAAGGCTTGTGCAGCTGAGACAATGAAGAGAATTCCTTACCCTGGGAGGAAGCCCTTAACACTGAATGGACTCAGTCACCCCTTGCTGTTCCCCCAGCCTCTGAACCTCCTCTCTTCCTCCTTTTCCCCTATGTGAGAAGGAAGAATATTACCAGTGTTTTCCTCCAGAGTTATTATAATCCTTGGAGTGATGGCCAACAGCAAAATAGATGTTACTGATGTAAAACCTAGTATTTTAAAGGTGAAGTATTCCTGCAAAGTAGTGACTGCATTGGAGAGATTTCTGGGGCTTCCCCACTCTGTAGCTTCCAATGTTAAAACAAAATAAATACAGTATACATTTTAAAAAAATAATAATAATACACACTGCAGTATTTCTGGTGGCAATTCTTGCCCAGTCCCTTCTCTGCTTTCCCCAGGAGGAAGGGCACTGGGCAGAGGCGCCCCTAGTCCGTGTAGAAGTTGGCAGAATGGTGATCAGTGGTGTAAAACGTGTTGTTGATTCCATGTATAGAACTGTGATTTCAGCTGTCGTTCTCTCGTACTCTGTAAATATGTGTTTTGGCTGTCGGAAACCTGGTTTAGACTCTTTTCTTGGCAGAGTGAATTTGCATGTGGGGCTGGAAAGAACTCAATCTGTGTCACAGTTTCCAAGGGCAGGATGGATTTTTTTTTTTTTTTAGACGACAATAAATTTTTATTTTTTTGCTAAGAAAAAAAAAATACAAACTGAAGCGGTGTGTGCGTGTGTGTGTGCCCGGGTGGATGTGCAGCCCTGGGCTCTGCTCTGGGCCTTGGGAGGGTGGGGAAATCTGGGATTTGGAGCCCTCAGAACAACAGATCCGGGGCCAATTTTCACACAACCAAGAATAATTTCTCTCCGAGCTCCCCTCCCTTTTCAGGGTGTTGAAATTCACTTTCCTGGTGGAGGTGTGGTGAAAGAGGGGGAACATCAATGCAGTGTGGTTAAGGTGGGGCAGAGACCTCTTTGGAAGTGGCAAATCCAAACATTTCTCACCCACATTCTTGGTCTGGACATGGATTTATGTCCTGGAAGAGCCAGGCTGGGCAGAGGTGAGCTGTGCCTGCACAGTGGATGCAGTGTTTTATGTGTTGGCACCCAGAAGAACACACCTGGCCTGTGGATCCAAGAATTACCTGTTAATTAATTTGGTCTAATTGATGCTTCAAAGATGCATCAACCACTTCCCATTAGTCCAACCACAACAATAATCTGAATGGGCCCATTTGTATTGCAGATTATTGGTAGCACAATAAAATCAGTAGATCTAAGTGCCAGCCCCTTCCCTCTGGTGTTCTGGCCATCTGCCCGTGTGAGGTTCTTGACCAGGATTAGGAGGATGATGATGGAGACTTCTTCCTCTTTGTCATGCTTGCATTTGCTAGGAGCTGGTTTTGTGTGCTTCAAGCTTTATTTTTTAATGTTTGGGCTGTTCTCCTGCTCCATGGGGTTAGTTGTGCTCTGACTGATTAAGGTTTATTAGTCTTTCTCTAAAAGATGGGATTTCTTTTGGGGTGGGAGAAGACCCACACCACTGCCTGTAGCTGAGCAAAAATTCAGCTAAAACACCTTGAATAATAGTTAATAGCTTGTTGTGCAAACAACCTCAGAAGAGAGGTCAGCCTGTGCCACCTGCTCCCTGGGACACACCTGGCTGCTGGCAGCCCAGGGCAAGGTGGGACACAGTGATTTCTTAAAAAATAGCCACAAATTAGTTCAGACCATATTCAAACCTCCAGCCTCGTGGAATAAACCTCATAATAAAGCACGAGGTGGCTGCCAGTATGTGCCAGCCCCAGATGAGCCACAGGGTGCTGGACCCAGCTGAATGACACCCCAGACAGCATCCCCACAATCCCAGACCCAGCTCTGGAATTTTATTTCTCTGCACTAAAACCTAAGCCAGCAAATGGCTTCCTTGAGAGCCCGCAGTGCCTTAATCCCTCCTGCTGTGGGCTCTGTCACACAGATACCAAAGGAGCTTTTTCCTTTTCCCACCCCCACATCCAGGATTTGACCTGAGCTGACCCAGAGGCTGCTCTGCCCACCAGGGAGCAGCTGGTGCTCAGGCACCCGGCAGGGGAGGGGGATGCTTTTAATTCCCTGTGCCTGGCAGCTCCCAGGGACCTGCTGCAGCTCAAACACGGCCACCTCCATGCAGGGTGGGGGTAGAGGGAGCTCCAGGTGTATAATTAGTAATAATTGCAGAGAAAAAAAGCTCCAAAAAACCCAACAAATTGTTAAAACCACCTGCCTCGTCTGGCATTTTTAGTATCATACTGGGTCACCCCACATGGATGCACCCTGCAGAGTTTCCCACCACTTGCAGAGGGACTCAGGTCCCTGGCACAGGCTGGGAGTGATGCCAGGGACCTGCACCCCATGCCTGGGCTGTCAGCTGCCCAAAATGCCTCCTGGTTTGGCTGCCAGGGCTGAGATGCTCTTTATTGCCAGCAAGATCCCAGGCTTCCGGGAGGTCAGTGAAATTGGTGGTAAAATTAAAAAAAAAACAAAGAGACACAAGAGCCATACACATTTTAAAAAAGGATAAATTCAGCAGCTCCCACCAGACCTCAAATGCCTTGTCCCACCCCACTGTGCTGCTGCTGCCAGCACAGGGCTGCAGCCCCAAAGCACACAGCCCACGCACCAGCTTTGTGGCTTCTCATTTAAAATAAGAGGCTTATCCACAAGAAAACGAGGGGAAAAAAGAAATTAAAAATTTAAAGAAAAACCAAAACTGAAGGCAGGTTTGGCCATGGCTGTCCCCTGAATCAGTCACGCTGCAGACAGGATGGTTGGGGACATGGCCAGGAGGTGCAGCACTGGCAGTGACAAACTCCAGAGGGACGGACAGGGACAGCCACACTTCCACATCCCTCGTGTAGTGTTACTAGTCCAGGCAGGCAGGCAAAGAAATCCCCTCCAATGCACCTGCCCACCCTCCCTGGCTCATGGAGCATTGCAGCCCAAGGTTGGGGTGAGCTGGGTGCTGGGAGCTGCACTGGGCAGGCACAGGGACCCCTCTGTCCCCACACTCCCTTCAGATGCTTCTGGCTCCAACACCACCAAAGTTCCCCTTTCAGGGCCATCTTCCTGCCCCTCCCTCACTCTGTCTCCTTGGACTGCTTGGCTCGTTGCTTGCGGAGCTTGACGAAGGCTTGAGCTTCTTTGTCCCTTTTCCTGGACTCCAGCAGCTGCAGGATCTCATCTGCCAGAGGAGAGGGCGGTGATGGTGGGAGACGCTCCCCACAGCCCCCTCCCCGCTCTGCAGGGGCTGTGGCACCACGTACCCGAGGGCTTGGGGTGCGTGAGGGGCAGCCGGGTCTGGGGCACCCGTCCCATGTCAGCCTCGTCCTCCTCGGTGTCGAGGCCGGGCAGGCGGCACAGGGGGAAGAAGGCTTCGCCCTCCAGGTCGTTGGAGCCCAGCACGTCGTAGTCAAACACGGTCAGCAGCAGACAGGCCCCTTCCTGCCGGCACTTCTCGGGGGGGATCAAGCTGCAGGGCCGTGGGAGGCAGAGGATCATCACATCACACCCCATCCCATCCCATCCCATCCCATCCCATCCCATCCCATCCCATCCCATCCCATCCCATCCCATCCCATCCCATCCCATCCCATTCCCTCAGGCCCTTCTGTGCTCCACGGGCAGCCACAGCCCCACAGTGACCCAAACCCCTCTGAGCCCAGGGCCCCAGCACAGCCCCGCACTGACCCAAACCCCTCAGGGCTCCAGCACAGCCCCACACTGACCCAAACCCCTCTGAGCCCAGGGCCTAGCACTGACCCAAACCCCTCAGAGCCCAGGGCCCCAGCACAGCCCCACACTGACCCAAACCCCTCAGGGCCCCAGCACAGCCCCGCAGTGATACAAAACCCTCTGAGCCCAGGGCCCCAGCACAGCCCCGCACTGACCCAAACCCCTCAGGGCCCCAGGACAGCCCCACACTGACCCAAACCCCTCTGAGCCCAGGGCCCAGCACTGACACAAACCCCTCAGAGCCCAGGGCCCCAGCACAGCCCCGCACTGACCCAAACCCCTCAGGGCCCCAGCACAGCCCCACACACTCCCCAGTGTGTGGGGACCCCCCTGCACACGGCAGCTCCTGGAGCAGCAGCCCCATGGCAGAGGCTCCCTGAGGGGAGCCTGAGGGGGGCTACTTCTCCTGAGGGGCTGTGGGGACGGGGGCCCCGTGGGTGTCAGCCCCTACGTACAAGTCGAAGGCCTCGTCGAAGAGCGGGTGCAGCTCGTTCCTCTTGCACTGGGTGGTCCGAGCCACCACCTCGGGGAACTCGTGCCGGGGCTCCAGGGTGAGCTGCACGAAGGGGTCGCTGGAGCCTGGTGGGGTGCAGACATCAGCCCCCTCCCCTGGCCCCTCTGCCCCGACATGAACCCAGCCGGGGGCCTTGGACACACTGGGAGGGGTGCGGGGGCCTCAGGGCAGCCTCACCCCGACCCCCAGCCCAGCCCGGGCTCCTGGAGGGGGCGGGAGCATCCCCGAGCCTGCCCGCACAGCGACCGGCCGGGCTGGCTGCAGGAGCAGTGACCTCTCCTGGAGAGCTCCCCGAACGGCAGCCGGACCCGGAGAAGGTCGCTGCTCACCCCGGAGTATTTTTTTATCTGCGACTGCTTTGCATGATGAAGAAAAGCTGCCTGCCCTGGCTGCTGGCTCGTGCCACAAGCAGTGAGACGTGGGCACTGTGTCCTGCATGGTCCTGCCTGCCACATCCCACTGAACCAACCAGAACCAGCGCTATAACCCCCCTTTTCCCCCAAATCCACCTCTTTAGATAAAAAAGCAAATAAAGACAGAGTCCAAGCATTGCCAGCATCTCTCCTGACTGGAGCATACCAGGGACCAAGGACAGGGGACCCTGGGGCTGCCCTGCCCGCCCACACCCACCATTGGAGTCCAGCGGGATGAGGTTGGTGGCGTTGAGCACTTCCACGTGGAGTTTCTGCTCCGAAGGCCGGTACAGAGCTTTGATGGTCACGGCCCCGTACTTCTCTGAGCTCGTGTCCAGCTGGGCAGTTGGGCACAAGGATAAGGATGCTGTCCTTCATCCCCGTCATGGAGGGGATGCACAGGAATTTTGGGGAATCCTCTGGGATGCATTGAGCCCTCTCCTGCTCAACGCAAAACAGCCCCAGGACTGGGAGGGTGGTGGGGAAATTCCACATTTCCACAGGCAGGGCCTGTGAGCAAGGGTAGGACATGGGAAGGGGCTGGGAGCAGCATCTGGAGTCCTACCTGCTGCTGGATCCTGTTGCTGAAGTATTTCTGGATGAGCTTGCGGCTGTTGGTGGAGCAGAGAGCCAGGTGAGCCTCCAGCGTCTGTGGGGAGGGGCAGAGGTGATGGTCAAGCACATGGACAGGTCCACAGCCTGGGGATGTCCCCCCTGGCATCCCTTCCTCCCACAGGAACCCACAGGACACCCATCCCCATCTCCATACCCTGAAGGCTGCACTGTGGAGGGTCTCCAGCGGCAGCCCGCAGCCCTCGGCGTGGAAGCACCGTTCCAGGCTCTGGGGACAAGGATGCTGTCAGCCACCAACCAAAGCCCTGTCCTTGGCAGGGACCCCCCCGCCTCCCCTTGGTACCTTCAGGGCACAGAACAGCCTCTGGCAGTGCTGGACCGAGGGCACCTGCGGCCCCCGAGCTGCTGAGAGCACGGACAGGGTGTGGTGCCACAGGAGAGTGAGGAGGCTGCAGGGGAAAGGGAGGCTGTGAGCAGGATCCGGGGGCTGGGCTGCAGGGATGGCCTTCAGCTGAAGGGCTCTGCCAAGCCCCAGAAGGAAGTGCCTCATCCTGCCAGCCCTGAAGTGGGATGGCCTCCAGCCCCATGGAGCTGAGGAGATGCTTCTCCCCAAGGGATGGTGACTCTGGTGGCCTCTGCCACAGCGCATCCCAAGTGCCCTGGTCACCTTTTGAAGTTCTCCTGGACCAGATGCTCATTGAGGTACTGCAGCTCCGACTCCAGGAACTTCATGAGTGGGATGATGGACTGCAGAGAGAGGAGAGGGCATTGGGGAGGGTAGGAGGGGTATCCAGCAGGGCACAGCAGGCCAGGGAGGATCCCAGAGAGGCTCCTTCCCACACAGGCAAGCTGTGCCTGGTGTGGTCCTGCCGCTGACATGGGCATCAAGTAAAGGCTGTGGAGCTCTGGGTCCCATCACTGGTGTGTCCTGTGCCCCAGGCACAGGGAGCAGGGATGGACAGAGAGAGGCACCCACCAAGCAAGCAAGCAAAGGCTATCCATGGCTGCCCAAAATGATGGTCCAGGAGGGGCTGGACCAGATACTTACATCCTCAGGCTTCTGGGTGTCACTGGAAGATGAGAGCTCCTGGATGTGTCTGGCAATGCCCTTTTCCAGCTGCCAAGGAGAAACGCAGGAAGAGACTTGGACTTTGTCCTCTGCAGCAGCCTCCCCATGCCCAGCTCCACCTTGTCTCCATCCCAGGAGCATTATGGGCTTCAGGACACCTTGGGTGAAACTGCTCTGGGCCAGGTGAGGGCCAAGGGGGCATCAGTGGCAGGTGGTCACCTTGGTAGCCAGGGCTTGCACCACATCCCGGACCTCGTGGTCCAGGCAGGCCACAGTGCTGTCGAGCTGGTTGTGCAGAGCGTTCTGGATCTGCTGGGGCTCGATGATGCCCCTGGTGCGCTGCTCCAGCTGGGCCCAAGCCAGCTGGGATGGCAGCTTCAGCATCTGCAGCCGCAGCTGCTCAATGTTGTTCACCACGATGCAGAGCTGGGGGAGGTGGGTCTGCTTCAGGGTCCACACCCCCTGGAGCATGCCACATCCCCATCCCCGAGGCAATGTCCATCATTTTTCCCATTCCCATCCCACATCCCCATTCCCATCTCCATCCTCATCCCTAGTCTCATCTCCATCACCATCTCCATTCTCATTTTCATCCTCACCTCTGTCCCCATCCCCATCCTGCTCACATCATTTCCTTCCTGATTTTCCAGGATTATGGCTTTTGATGGCCAACTGTGGAACCCAAACTGGGGATGTCAGCTGGGTTCTCAGCAGTTTAGCTCCCTCTTTGTCCAGACACCAGGGCCAAATCCTGCCCTTCCTGGAGCAACCAGGACAGGTTCCAATACCAACCTTGTTGGCCGCCTCGCCCTCGTTCTGCTCACTCAGGGACAGAGCCTCAGCCCTCTCCTTGATGAGCTTGCAGTACATCAGGGAGATCTTGCACATGTCCTGCAGGGCAGAGAGGAAACCAGCAGGAGTGAAACAGGCAACAGGAGGATCGCTGTGGGCTCAGGGAGTCCCATCACTGGGGGTACTGGCTCCTTCAAGGAGACACATCCCCAAGAGCAGGAGGAGGAAACTCCAGGTGCTGGTGGCCAGCTGCACAAACCTCCAGGAGGTTGACCATGATCATGAAGGCTTTCTCAGGGTCTGGCCAGTTGAGCTGCTGCCAGGTTGTCACAATCTGGGCGTAGCAGGTGGACAGGTCAACAGTGGATGTGCTGTGCTTGTGGTACCCGTAAGGCTTCAGCTGAGGGGCAGAGAAGGCAAACACAGCTTGAAAAGGGAGATGCCAGCCCAGAGAGCAGAGCTGCTCCTTCACTTTAAGGCTCTCTGGCCCATCATCAGCTCCTTATACCCCAATGTATCATCCCACAACCACTTTGGAGAGTGGAGGAGATGAGGATGGATGGAGCAGCACAAACAGCACCCTGCTTCCTTCCATACACCCCCCCAGTGCTGCTGGGCCCCACTAAGAGCAGCCATGGCTGCCTTCCCTCCCCTCTCCAGAGAGGCTGGAAGCAAAGGGGATTCTCACAGCAGGGTCCAAATGCAGATCCAAGGGTCCAAGGGGCTGCCAGGGAGCAATGAGGGAAGGGACACAGGGACATGGTGTGGGGCCAGGCTGGGTGGGATCAGCTGGCCCAGGGGACTACGTACTTTGTTATTTGGCAGAGGAAGCAGGCTGCTCCTGGGCTGCCAGAGGCACCTGTGGTGGTGGCAGTGCTGTGAGCCAGGCCCAGCAGCAGGGCATGGAGGGAAGCTGCAGTGTCCCAAAGGGAGGAGGGAGATTTCTCCTCCCCACATTACCTGGTCCATCTGGATGGCTCTCTGGGCCCTCTCCAGCGTGGTGGTGTAGGCCTTCTGCAGCCACAGGGGCAACGCTTCCTCAAACCACTGGTGGAAGTTGCTCAGAGCCAGAGGTCCATCCCTGTGGAGGAAGGCATCCCTGTGGAGGTTCTCCAACCACACAGCAGTGGCACAGGACTGTCACCCCTCCTGCTCTCACACCAACCCCAGCCAGGGATCAGCCCCAAACCCTCTGGTGATGCTCCCATTGACACCAGGCACAAACAGCCTGCTCTGCCTGCTGTGCAGTTAGTGATGAAGGATCTGGAGATCCTCTCAGCTGACTGCTGGATCCTCCCTTGGGCACCTCTCCCCTCTGAGGTTGGATACCTGCTTGGGAGGGAGTCCTTCATCTGATAGAGCTCCTGCAGTTTCCTGTAGAGATCAAAGAGGCTCTCGGCCGTGGGTCTGGACATGCTGCTGTCCACCTTGTGCAGCTGCTCCTGGACATGCTCTGCCACCTGGATGGGAGCAAGGCCAGGGGGGACACTGTGAGGCCCGGCCAGAAAGGCTCCTTCTGGAGTGAGGGTCAGCTCAGGGCACTCCTCTTCCCTTTGGGTGGCATTTCAGGAGATTTGTTGGGTCAAACAGTCCCCATAGTCACTCTATGGGCACACAGGGGGAGTTTCCCTTGCTCCCCTTCCAAGCTTGCAACAAGGAGTTGCCACCTGAAAGGTGGCCAAAAACCTCAGCCTGGCTTTAGACTTTAGTCTCCTGAGGGCAGAGCAGCTCAGGCTTGCTCACCAGGCTCTCCAGCTCCAGGTAGGCAATGGAGAAGATATTCAACTTCAGGTTGCTGCAAGAGAGAAAGTGGATTCAGGAGCCTGCCAGCCCCAGGCCAGCAAACTCTGCCAGGCCAGCAAACCCTGGAAGGCCATGTCCTGGGTGAGGCCAGCACAGCCCTAAGGGGCAGAGGTGGGACCAAAGACCCCACCTGGGGAGCCCAAGGGCCAAGGAATGAGGCACCAAAGGGCCCTGCCACTCTTGATCCCAGGGAAGGTGGGTGGGGGTGAGATCAAGCACTGAAACCTACGTGCTGAACAATTTATTCCAGATCTTTTGGCACTGCTTGAGATCTTCTATCGCCTCCAGGAGGAGCATAGACAAGGCTTTGCTATTCTCCTCTATGCTCTGCAAAGGGAAGAAAAGCTTGTTTTGGATGCTCAGACATTCTGAGGTGACTTAATTATGTTGGAGGGACAGAGATGGGAACTGACCTTCACCATGGGCTTGAGGTGCTGCTTCTGCATGTGGAACCACTCCGTGGTGCCTGACTGCAAGAGAGGAGTCCTGGTGGGATGGCAGGGAAGCAGGAGGAGCAAAGCCAGCTCTGTCACCCCCTTCACTCTCCCTGTCCCCTGGGTGAGGGGAGAACCTGTTGTGGGAACCACAGGCTGGGGCCACCAGGTTGAAGGGGCAGGTATTTTCCATGCCATGGTGATCCATGTGGATTTGCTGAGGTGTGGGCATTGGGCAGGGGGTGGAAGGAAAGGGAGACCCACAGGGTCCCACCCTGCAGGGGTTGGGGTGGGTGAGACCCCAGTACCTTCAGAGCTGTGGAGACCATCTGGGGCAGGTCAGGGCTGGGTGTACACAGCTCATGGAAAGCTTTGGTTTTGCACATCTGGACAAGGACCCTGCAAAGTGAGAGCCTGGAGTGAAACCCAGCCCCTGCCATCAGAAACAAGCACCTCTCCCCTCACAGACCCTGCCCAAAGTGCCTTCCCCTCCCAGCAACGTCCCCACAGGGAGCCCAGGAGGAGGGAAGGCACAGGACAAGTGTCACAGCAGCCCACACAGGGGAGAAAGGGCTCACACTGAGTTTTGCCAAGCTCAGGGGTTTGTCCTGAGCCACAGGACCCCAGGTGCAGCTGGCAGCAGTGACAGACTCACCGCAGCAGGGACTGGAGCCTCTCCGTGGACCTCGGGACAGAGAGGGGGAAAATGATGCGGAACCTACGGATGAGGGAGACCCCGTAGGTCAGCAGGGACTGGAAGGACTCGGCCAGCTCTGCCTTCTGGAAAGAAAGGAAACATGCACGGTCCTCCTCAGTCACAGGCAGGTGCTGGCAGGAGCACAGAGGAGGGAGCTGCTGCTCCCATTCCTTCCCAGCCTCCTCCAGGGATGGGAAACAAATCCCTGATGTCTCTGGTAGCTTCTCCCTGGAGGGACTGAACTGAGCTTTGTGCTTAAACCTCATTGCTATGCATGGAAAATGCGGTGTCTCAGCAGGGTGCAGGGATGCTCTGGGAAAACAGGCTGGGAGCAGCAGAAATTGGGTCATATTTAAGTTTTGTTGTGATTGACCTGATGGCAGGGATGGGGGAGGGGGATGTCAGTGCAAAGGGTAAGGGGCTCTCCACAGAGAGGGGGAACAAACCACTGGGAAATGCCCTCCAGACAGCCTGGCACCCCTGTACCCCACAGCTTCCTGCCCCAGGGACTCTGGGAGGGGAGGCTCAGGGTTGGGTCCTGGGATCCTTTTAGGGGTTCCTGAGAGGAGAGGCTCAGGGTTGGGTGCCTGGGGTGCCTTTAGGGGTTCCTGGCAGGAGAGGCTCAGGGCTGGGTACTGGGGCAGTTTTAGGGGTTCCTGGCAGGAGAGGCTCAGGGCTGAGTGCTTGGGGTGCTTTTAGGGGTTCCTGGCAGGGGAGGCTCAGGGCTGGGTGCCTGGGGCAGTTTTAGGGGTTCCTGGGAGGGGAGGCTCAGGGCTGGGTGCCTGGGGCAGTTTTAGGGGTTCCTGGGAGGGGAGGCTCAGGGCTGGGTGCCTGATCTCCCTGATCCCTGCCCTCACCTGCTCTGGTCTCAGGCGCTCCTGCACCCAGCGGTACTCGATGCTGGTGATCTGGTGGAGCAGGCAGCTGCTGTTGAACTCCAGGCTCTGGTAGAGTTTGCTGTAGGCCAGCCACTGCCTGGGGAGGAGGGAGGGCTGGGCTGAGCTCTCAGGGCTGGGGGACACCCAGGAGCCAGCCACAGTCACAGCTGGGGGCACAGGGGGCACCCAGGGAGCAACACCTGAGCTCAGGGGACAGAGCAGCTGCGGGGAGAGGGTCCCAGCAAGGCCCCAGGTGCTGCCCTGGGTGTGGGGTACTCACGCCATGTCCTGGTGGAAGTCAGAGAGGTCCTTCTGTGTGGCATGCAGGTACAGCACGGTGCTGGCGTGGCTGCTCAGCTCCCCATCCCAGGAGGTGCTGCCAGCCTGCCAGGAGGGAAAGGGGGAGGAATGTGTCCTGGAGCAAGGCAGGACGAGAAGGACAGGCACCATGGGGGGTGTCACAGACATATTTTATGAAAAATCCTTTCCTTAGGATTTTTCCTCCTTAGAAGCTGAGAGGCCTCAGGAACAAAATGTAAACATTGATTATCTGCTGCTGTGGAATGCAACAGGTGCATCTGTGATTGGTCTCATGTGGTTGTTTCTAATTAATGGCCAATCACAGTCAGCTGGCTCAGACTCGCTGTCCAAGACCAAAGCTTTTGTTATCATTCTTCTTTTTCTATTTTTAGCCAGCCTTCTGATGAAATCCTTTCTTCTATTCTTTTAGTACAGTTTTAATATAATATATATCATAAAATAATAAACCAAGCCTTCTGAAACATGGAGTCAGATCCTCATCTCTTCCCTCATCCAAGAACCCCTGTGAACACCATCATTTGCAGGAGTGGGAGCCCCAGAAATGTGCCAGGCATCCTCCTGACCCTCATTCCCATCACACAGCGAGTTGGGGTGTGGGCTGCAAAGGAAGGCCTCCCCAGCCCAGCTGCTTCTGCTGCTGGTGGCAGCCCTGGTGGTACCTGGTGCTGCAGGATCTCGTGGGACACCAGCTGCTGCAGGAGGTGGCGGTGCACGGTGTAGCTCGGCTGCGTCCGGCTGCTCGTGGTGGCCCTCTGCAAAGAGACAAGACACAGAGAACCATCACCTGCCTGGACACACAGGGACACTGCCACAGCGGGGACACAGGGCCCAAAAGGCAGGGCTGGAGAGCCAAGGGCTCAGGGTGCACCAGGAGCAGGGTCCTGGTGCTGGCACTGAGCTCAGGGCAGGGTCCAGCACCTGCACACCCTGTGCTGGCACCTGTGGCCCCCAAACAAGCCCCAGGGGACGGGCAGCTGTCCCATCCTGCCAAGGCAATGGAAAGGACCTTTCCACATCCCATCCCACCTTCTTGTGTGTCAGCAGGAACTGCAGGTGACAGTGTCCCCGCTCGGGATAGGTCTCTGTCCGTGGCTCCAGCTGGTACCACTGGTCATTCCAGCAGTGCAGGTCCTGCAGGCACAGAGGGACAAGGGGGAAGCCCTGGGCAGCCTTCCCAGGAGAAGGATCTCGTTCAGAGACCAGGGGATCTTCATCCCACTGCGTTCGTGGGGCAGGAAGATTCAGCATTGGATTTAAAACACAGCATGTGCAGTGACTGAGGGTGTTGGAATGACTGCGGCCCAGGGAGAGCCTGTGGCTCTGACAGGGATCCTGGATGTGCCACAGGGTGCTGCCACAGGGCTGGGATCCTGCCTGAGTCCTGTGTGGATCCTGTGTGGATCCTGTCTGGGTCCTGCGTGGATCCTGTGTGGATCCCGTGTGGATCCTGTGTGGATCCTGTGTGGATCCTGCCTGGGTCCTGTGTGGATCCTGCCTGGGTCCTGTGTGGATCCTGTCTGGGTCCTGCCTGGATCCTGTGTGGATCCCGTGTGGATCCTGTGTGGATCCTGTGTGGATCCTGCCCGGGTCCTGTGTGGATCCTGCCTGGGTCCTGTGTGGATCCTGCCCGGACCCCGGGAGGTTTCACCGGGGAAAGTCCTGGGCAGTCCCTCGGAGGAGGGGAGGCAGGCAGGGCTCACCTTCAGGCGAACGACCACGTTCCCCAGGAAATCGTCCTGCCCTTTGTCTTTGCGAGCATCTTTAAAGATCCTGGAAGGCACAAAGAGCCCGAGGGGGTGGGAAGGTGCCTGCAGCCGTGGTGACACAGACCTGCTGCCCCTCTCCCTCCTTCCAAGGGCGATTTTTAAAACCCAGCAGGCAAATCAGCATTTCCTACCCCTCTCTCCTCAGCAGCCCTGGGGCCACACCAGCACCAACCTCTTGAGGCCGTGCAGGTCCGTGAGCTCCCCCAGCTTGTGCCGCATCGACTCCACCACGTCCGAGTCCCTGCGAGGATGGAAAAACAGAGCAGGGAATTGCAGTGACGGTGGAGAGGGAAAGCACAGGAGCAGGGAGGTGTCAGCAGGGAGGTGTCAGCGTTGAGGCCACCCCCAACCCCAGCCCAAATCTGCGAGCACGTGGGTCTCCATAAATTAAAGCAGGGTTTAGGAGCAGCCCTGCCTGGGCACAGCCAGCCTGGCTTTCCCTGCTGGCACAGGTCACATCCTGCACTGAGCATTGCTCCACGCAGAGTGATGGGAAAGGGGTTCTCAGCTGGCTTTGGGGCCTTTAAAAAAGCTCTAGATTGAATGCCAGGAGGCAGCACCCCTCGGACAGGTCCGGGGCTCACGGGGATGCTGTCACTCACCACATGTCCAGGTGGAAGCTGGCTGTCTCCACATCTTTAAACTCCCTGCAAGGCACCAGGGGATGCTGTTATTGCAGTAACACAGGAATGGTGAGCCCCCATCCCCAGCCAAGAGCCCTGGCCATGCCCTGCACCCCCACAGAGAGCAGAGCCAAGGGGTAGGGGTGGATTACAGGATGAAGGTCTCGTTCCACACTGGGCTGAGGGTCTGGTTTATGACTTGGGTGCGATGGATTTGGTCTTCAGGGATGAGGTCTTTGACCACAGCCTTCATCCTCTTCTTGTGGTCGGGGTGGGCTGGCTCCTGGCTCCTGGTGTCGATGCCCAGCAGGCAGTATGGGTCACTGAGCCCTGCAGGGACAGAGCTCTGGGGATTCCCTCGGGAGCAGCAGCTGCCCCTCTCCCCACGGGACACCCCCTCCACTTACCACTGACATCTTTACCCAAAATTCCCTTGGCTTCCTTCACAGTGGCTTTCAGGCAGTAAATGGGGCTCTGGAAAAATAAATAAATAGACATTGATGTGATGGGTCTGTCATTACAGACAGACATGAGACAGGAGACATCTTTTCATTAAAATCCTTTCGTTAGGATTTTTCCTGCTGAAGCTGAGAAGTTTCAGCAACAAAATGCAAACAATGGTTATCTGCTGCTGTGGAATGCCACAGGTGGATCCGTGATTGATCTCCTGTGGCTGTTTGGATTTACTGACCACTCACTGCAGAGCTGGGTCTCACTCTGTGCTGAGACACAGACCTTTGTTATTGATTCCTTTTCTATTCTTAGCTTAGCTAGCTTCTGAGAACTTTCTCTCTATTCTTTTTAGTATAGTTATGACATAATATATATATCATAAAATAATAAATCAAGCCTTCTGAACATGAGGTCAACATTCTCGCCTCTCTCTTCATCCTGCAACCCTTGCAAGCGCTGTGACAGGGGTCACCAAGCCTGAGAGGAAGGATCAACCCTGCATGGAAGGATGGGGCTGGAGCAGGACCCTGCCATCAGCTCCCACCCAAGCAGTGACAACCCCAGGGCACCCCAAATCCCCACCTCAGGGGCTCAGGGGCACTGCAGCCCCCCAGCAGCCCCCCAGCTGCACCCTGGGGACACTGTACCTCCAGCTCCATGACCTGCTGCATGATGACTCCGTGCTCCTCTGCGTCCATGCCAAAAGCCTGTGTGGATATTGGGGCTGGTGATGGATGCTGCCCTGTTAACAGGGGCTGGACAGCAGCCAGGGGCTTCCCTCTGCTCCCTGGGAGCCAGCAGCAGCCCAAGGGGAGAGGAGAGTGGCTGAGTCCAGCAGGAAGGCTGGGGACCAGCTGAAAGCTCTTGAGGGAGAGCCTTCTTCCCACCATCACCAGCCTAAGATAAACACTTCTCCCCAGGGCTAATATTTCCCAGCCACAGGATGCTCCCAGCCCTCCAGCTGCATGCTGCTGCTACATCTCTCATGGTGCTTGTTAAAAGCTCCCTCTGAGTGACCCTCATGATTATTGGCTCCAAACAACCAGAGAGAAATGGTGTGTGGTGGGGGACAGGGCAAGTTCTGCAAGGTGGGATGGGGCACTTCCACATCCTGGCCCAGCCCAAGCCCCTGGCACATGGAAAGCCCAACCTAATTCAAAGCCCAGCCTGGGTCTGCTGGTAGATAAAACCAGCACTGGGAGATAAAAGAAACAGTGGGAAGGATTCCACTGATTGATGAATGGAAAAAGATATTTGCTTTTACAAATAAACTTCAGGTTTGTTGATAAACAAAATTAGGCATTGAGAGATGAAAGAAACAATGGGGAAGAAAAAGCCCTAAATTCTGTAAGAATTAGAAATGAAAAGGGAGGGTTGTACATTAATATTCTCAAGTTTGAGGGTTGTACATTAACATTCTCAAGTTTGCAAGTAGAAGTTTGTTTTTCAGCCTCCTGAGAATGCTGTGATCTCCTGTGAACCACCAGTGTAAATCAAATCCCTTGAAACACTCACTGAGGGAGCTTGGGGCATAACAGACCCCTAGCAGCCCTGCAGCTGGGAGGATGGACAGGGCAGGGGACAGGTTTTGGGGAGCCTGTCAGGAAGGGGCTGCACCTTCTGCACGTAGGAGTAGAGCTCCTGGGAGTCCCCCACGTGCTGCTGCTCGGGCTTGCCCAGGCGGTGCCGGATGGTGTAGAGAACCTCCTCGTAGAGCAGGGCCAGCTGTGGGGACAGTGTGACACCTCCCGTGGGGACAGCCAGCAGGGACCCCCCAGGAGCAGCAGGATTTCCATAAAAACCACAGGAGCAGCAGGATTTCCATAAAAACCACAGGAGCAGCAGGATTTCCATGCAAACCCCAGCAGCAGCAGGATTTCCATGCATCCCCAGGAGCAGCAGGATTTCCATGCAAACTCCAAGATTAGCAGAATTTCCCTGCAAACCCCAGGAGCAGCAGGATTTCCATCCATCCCGAGGAGCAGCAGGATTTCCATGCATTCCCAGGAGCAGCAGGATTTCCATAAAAACCGCAGGAGCAGCAGGATTTCCATGCATCCCCAGGAGCAGCAGGATTTCCATGCAAAGCCCAGGAGCAGCAGGATTTCCATGCATCCCCAGCAGCAGCAGGATTTCCATGCATCCCCAGCAGCAGCAGGATTTCCATAAAAACCCCAGGAGCAGCAGGATTTCCATAAAAACCCCAGGAGCAGCAGGATTTCCATGCATCCCCAGGAGCAGCAGGATTTCCATGCAAACTCCAGGAGCAGCAGGATTTCCATGCATCCCCAGCAGCAGCAGGATTTCCTCCCCAAGCTCCATGCCAGGCCCTGCCACCCCCTGCCTCCAGCCCTCCACCTGCTGTCCCTGGGGAGCTGGGCCATGTCCCCAAGCCCCTGCAGCACTGCCACCCCCTCCAGGGCCACCAAGGGCCACCAGGGTGGGGCCACACTCGTACCTCCTCCTTGGAGAAGCGGTGGGACAGATCCATCTGGGGAGAGAAGAGGAGCAGAGAGGTTTCCCATCAAGGGCATGGTTTGAGGAGGAAGTCGTGGCCGGACAGGGCAGGGCAGCCAGGGTGGGGTGGCATCACCCACAGCACATGAGGGTGGCATGTCCCAAAGGATGCTGTGACACCCCGTGGCTGAGGGACAATGTCCCCCATCACCCACCAGCAGGGGAGCACGGGGGGCTCCACCCCCAAGTCCCATTAATTGAGGAGGGGGCTGTGAGGGTGCCAACAGCAGCTTGGGGTGACCCTCAACCAGGCACCTGTCACCCCAGAGCCACTCACTCCAGCAGCACCAGGCTGGAGGGCAGAGCAGCTGAGGGACAGAGCATGGTGAGGAGCTCCAGGCTGGGCAAGGAGATGCCAAAAGCCACCAGGATTTGGGGCACTGCTCCAAATCTCTGACAGCTGCAAGGGAGCACTGCTCATCCCCCACGTGAAGGATCCCCAGGACAACTCTGACTGTCCAAACAGGAATTAAATCTGAGCGGTGACAGTGCCAGAGGAAGGGAACTGGTGTCCCTGTGCCATCTGTTACTGGCCCTGGCACTGGAGCCTCTGGGAGTACAAGGGGGTGACACCGAAAAATGCAACAGAAGTCTTTAAAATGAGTTTGGGCTTTTCTGGGCTGAGGGGGTTTGCAGAGCATGGTCCCAGCAGGGCTCATGCAGGGCTGGAGGGGATGGATGGATGGATGGATGGATGGATGGATGGATGGATGGATGGACGGACGGACGGATGGATGGGCAAATCCTACCTGTGGGTCAGCCCAGGCCCCAAAGCGACCTTAGAAACCCCTAACAGAAAAAAATAAACCAACCCTGAGCTTGAACATTAACATTTGCTTATGGCAAATCTAGGGCTGGCATAATCCCCCGGCCATCTGGACTGAATTCAACCCTTCCAGCCCTGGCGAGTTTAACCCTTGAGCTGCTTCTCTCCCACTGCCTCCACATCCCTCCTTGTACCCTCTGCTGGCTGCTGGGGCTCTGGTGGCTCAGCAGCCCCCTGTGAAAGGGTCCTGTTGCGCTCAGGAGGTGCCAGCCTGGTTCCATGCACCTTCTGCTGCTGCTGGCACTGTCCTGCCTGTGCCAGGGCACGGGGGCACGGCCCCATCCCAAACCTTTCAGCATCCCCTCAGTCAGTGCTGCCCCATTGCAAGCTCACAAGCACAGAGGGGACAGAAAAAGGACTTTATTTCTCTGCTGCTGTTATTTATTATCAGCAAGACACAAGCATCTGTTCCTCACCCAGCAGTGGGGTAGCCCAGGAGGGCAGGGGGAGGAATCCCTGCTGGTTTGGGGCAGCTCCTGCTGTTCCATTCTGCCTGGACACAGTGGCAGCTGGATCCCTGTGCTCCCATGTGCACACGGGACTGGCTAAGCTAAAGCTGAGCTGAGCCACCAGGACGTGTTTACTGCTGCTGATCCTCGTGCCAAGAGCCCAGCTCAAATCCAGGGGTGTTGCTAAAATCCAGGTCTGGATGCAGCCCCCAGCATGAGCCCAGCCCAGCAGCTGCAGCAGAGGGGAGGCAGCAGGGACGGGGGTGCTCAGGAGGGGGGACAAGTCCCTGGGAGGGGACAGCCCCAGGACAGACAGACAGCCCCAGGACAGAGAGACAGACAGCCCCAGGACAGACAGCCAGCCCCAGGACAGACAGCCAGCCCCAGGAGAGACAGACAGCCCCAGGACAGAGAGACAGACCCAGGACAGACAGACAGCCCCAGGACAGAGAGACAGACAGCCCCAGGACAGACAGACAGACCCAGGACAGACAGCCAGCCCCAGGACAGACAGACAGACCCAGGACAGACAGACAGACCCAGGACAGACAGCCAGACCCAGGACAGACAGACAGCCCCAGGACAGACAGACAGACCCAGGACAGACAGCCCCAGGACAGACAGACAGCCCCAGGACAGACAGACAGACCCAGGACAGACAGACAGCCAGCCCCAGGACAGACAGACAGACAGCCCCAGGAACCCAGCATGGGGCATTGTGCCCTCGTGCTCCCAGCAGCACCGGGCAGAGCTCTGGCTCCCATCTCACCAGGACAGACACACAGACACGGGGCCCAGAGGGAGTTGGGCACTTTGGGATGGCCTGGAGCAGGGCATGGGGGCAGCTGTGGCAGCACAGAGCCCAGAGGGGCTCACAGGGACCCTCAGTGGGGGCTCAGAGCTGCAGCTGACCCCGTACTCCCCCTGGGGTGCCCATTGACCCGGGTGGGTACCCTCACACCCAGGCCTTGTTCCTTTCGCCTCTCTTTTCCCCCATTCCCCTTTAACAGCCTCAGCACCCAGCGTTGTCCCCAAGGCCCTCTGGGCACAGCCACCCTGACCTGCCTGCTGCCATCACCCCCAAACACCTCCCCGTGACCCCCTGAGCTCCAATCCACCCCAAACACCTCCCCGTGACCCCCTGAGCTCCAATCCACCCCAAACACCTCCCCATGATCCCCCTGAGCTCCAATCCACCCCAAACACCTCCCCATCACCCCTGAGCTCCAATCCACCCCAAACACCTCCCCATCACCCCTGAGCTCCAATCCACCCCAAACACCTCCCCATCACCCCTGAGCTCCAATCCACCCCAAACACCTCCCCATGATCCCCCTGAGCTCCAATCCACCCCAAACACCTCCCCATCACCCCTGAGCTCCAATCCACCCCAAACACCTCCCCATGATCCCCCTGAGCTCCAATCCACCCCAAACACCTCCCCATCACCCCCTGAGCTCCTACCTCGGGGCTCTCCTCCCCGGGGAGGGTCCCCGGGGGGCTCTGGCCTGCAGGATCCATCTGGGGCAGGCTGAGTTTGGGGCAGGGCTGCAGCTGTGCCTGCAGCTCGCTGCTCACAGGAGGAAACCACAGCCCTTATCAGAGCGTGGCCATTTTAACTGAGCGGAAACGAGCTCGGGGCTCCTCGCTGAGCTCCCCGCGACGCAGGCGCCCCCCTGGCCCTGATCCTCAGCACCTCCTGGCCTTGCTCCCAGCACCCCAGCTCTGCTCCCAGCACCCCAGCTCTGCTCCCCAGAACCTTCTGGCCTTGCTCCCCATCATTTCTCGACCCTGCTCCCCAGCTCTGCTCCCCAGCACCCCAACCCTGCTCCCCATCATCTCCTGGCTCTGTTCCCCAGCACCCCAGCTCTGCTCCCCAGAACCTTCTGGCCTTGCTCCCCATCATGTCCCGACCCTGCTCCCCAACTCTGCCCCCCAGCCCTGCTCCTCAGCATCCCCAGCCCTGCTCCCCAGTGAGAGGAACAGCAGATTTGTCTTTACAAACCAGCTGTGGGTCTGCTGGTAGATGAAACCAGCTCTGGAAGGTGAAAGGAACAATGGGAAGGATTCTACTGATTGATGAATGGAAAAGGATGTTTGCTTTTATAAATAAACGTTAGGTTTTCTGATAAATTATATTAGACATTGAGAGAGGAAAGAAACAATGGGGAAGAAAAATCCCTAAATTCTGTAAGAATTAAAAATGAAAAGGGAGGGTTGTACATTAGAGGGAAATCTTTGGTGTCAGGAATTTCAGGAAGTCTGAACCTCTCAAGTACCACAGCCAATGGGGAAAGGGAGAAAGGAAACTGGGATTAAAAGGAGGCTGTGTCCTCCAAAAATTTGAGAGACCTCAGACGAATGCTCCATGGCCTCTCCCTTTATTCAAATAAAGTAAAAGGACTCCTCTGTCTCCTTTTTGGACATAAACCTCTGGTGTTTGTGGATTAATTTTCCTAATACCAGCACCCCCAGCCCTGCTCCCCAGCACCGTGGGGACTGTGGGGCACACACAGCATGGGGACAAAAGGAAGGTCACTGCTATCACTTATGAGCAAGGAACTGGGAGCAAGTGTATTGCCACACTTCTCCTCACAGAGAAAAGCGAGGCACAATTCTTCCCAAGAATATTTCTGGGTTTTGCATTCTCAGAACAGCAGAGAAAGAAAACACAATTCTCATTTGCTGTGCTGTGTTTGTGCCAAAGCAGAATGCAACATGGAGATTGTTTACCCAGAGCGATGGTGTTTTGTTTCCTTGGCCTCTCAGGGCCAGGAGTGTGTGTGTGTGTGTGTGTGTGTGTGTCAGGACTGTCACTGACAGTCACGAGATTCTGTGCAGGGAGTGCTTGGCAGATTCAGTTTTAGATGTATAGAATAATGTAGTATAATAAGGTAATTAATTAGCCTTCTGATAAGATGGAGTCCTCCTCATCATTCCTCCTTCGTGGGGGCCCTCTCAGCATTGCAATACAAGAGGAGAGAAATAGTCCTGAGAAAAAAGCCCAGAGGGGAAGAGGGTGATGGAGAGGATTAGTGAAGGCAGCACGAAGGGTCTGGGCTCTGATTTTGGGATCGTTCATGCCCTGAGAGCAGAGGCAGGGACCTGGCAGGGAGCAGGGTCTGTCTGCAGCCCTGGGGGATGGGGGATTTGAAACCCCATGCAAAAGCTGCAGGATGAGAAGCCCTTGCAACACCCAGGAGAGTTGCACAAGGTTGGGCTGAGAACAGACACAGTGGAGAGCCAAGAACAGCACTCAGAAAGGGCCTGTGACCTTTTCCCAAACGGGCTGTCCAGAAAGAGCTGCTTGCTGAGAAAAAAGCAGAAAGAAATGACGTGGAAATCTTGTTCCTTAACTCAGCTTTCATTCTTGTAAACCCTTTATCAGACTGCAGCCTGCCAGGCAGTTGCCCTCCCCTGGCAGATCCCTATCAGGACGCTCTCACTGATAACAAACTGGGTGGGGGAAGGCTTGGCTGGGCACCAGCAGATGGCCAGGGGCAGGGCCAGCGTGCTCCTGGGTGTGTTGTGTCTACAGGAACCTACAGGAACAGCTCCTGGGCTCTGGAGGGGCTGTTGAGCTGCACAAGCATTTGCTGCTCACGGGCAGACCCAGAGCCTGGGGAAGGACAAGGACATCAGGCCCTGCTCAGTGTCACTGCTGGGGTTTGGTGGCACGGCTGGGGCTGCTGAGGAGCCACAGGCCCTGTGCAGCAGGGCAGGGACTCCCCAAGGCGGGGGGGGGTTTGTGTTCCCCACACCTTTCTGGCCCAAAAGCCATAAAAATAAAAGATGTTTCAGATGTAAGACAGGTGGCAGTGGCTCCACACTGGGATCAGTGGCACTGTGCAGGCACTCGGGGATTTGTGCTGAACCCAAACAGGAAACCACGGCCATGGAAACTGCACTGGAAAGTTTGTGTCCTCAGCAGCTCAGAAGGACTCAGAGTGCACCAGCACAGAGCCCCACAGCACAGAGCTGGCTCAAGCAGGGCTGCAGGAGGATGCTGCAGCAGCAGCCCTGCCAGAGGATGAGGGCAGGCAGCCAGTCCCTTCAGCCTTGCACTCATCCACTCCTTTAATTGAGGCAGGTTGCCCTCTTTTAATTGCTTTGAGAGAGACACAACCTCCTTTTGCCCTGGAGCCCTGTAAGAGCAGCTTAATGGCAAAAGGGATTCCCTGAAGTTGTGGGACCAGGAGATGGAGAAAGGGCTGAGAGCAGAGGCAGAGGGTTGATGTGGGGGGCAGATTTTCTTTATCCAGGTCAGCCAGCACAGGACTGGGGCCAAGAGGGGCTGCACAGCATGAAAACACAGAATTTCCAGGAGCAGGGGGATGCCAAGGTAATTTACAGAATGAAAATCCAGAGCTACAGTGAGACACCCAAAAGCTGCAATGCACTCCTGAGATTTTTCCGCCTTGTCCCCTGAGGTCTGAAAAAAGCTGCTTGTTCCACTTCTGCTCTCTCCCCTGTCAGGAGGGCTCTGGTAACTGTAACACCCCAGAAATTGGGTGTCCCAAGGAACTGGGCCTCAGAACCCCTTCTTGTGCTTTCCCAGCTTGGCACTGGAGCCACCTCCTCATGTGCTGAGGATGCCCCTTCCCTCTGCTGTCAGAGATGCTCAGAGGTGCTCACCCAGCCCCAGCCTTGGCTTTATCCAGCCTTTTTCCATTGGCTCACCTTGGGCAAAGCTCCAAAGCATCTCCTGCCTCACTGATGGGGGGGATGTGGTGGAGAAGCTGATGCCTGTGCCATGACACACACAAATGCAGTTTATTGATCTGGGACATCAGCTCTCTGCTCCCTTGTAAAATGTTGTTAGTGGGAGCTAGAGAAAAGTGCATAGTGGCCTTTGGAAACCATTGCTGTCATCTTTGCTTTTAGCTTTGATTGCAAAAGCAAAATCTGGCCCAGCAAACAGCAACCCCAGAGGTAAAGGCAGGACATGGACTCAGCATCCTTGAGTTGCTCACATCTTTCACTGTTCCTTGCCAAAAAAAAAATAACAGCAGTCAGGATGTCTCTTGCCTCAACCAGCACAGAAAGAACAGAGAGAACAGCTGAAAGAGTTTAATCAATCCTCAAATCCACTTCTCTCCTCCTTGTAACACTGGAGAAGTAAAATCCAGCCATAACTATTGCAAAACATCAGGCAGTGACCCTCCAGCCAGGAGCTGGTGGCTGGGCTGGGGTTGTGCAGGCTTTAGAAAGCAAAAGTTCAGCTGCAGTGTGGAAGTTTCTGTTTAAAAGCCCTTTCCCCAGCTGGGCACTGCACTGGGTTGCAACAACCACTGGAAATGCTCAGGCACAGCCCAGCAGGGTGGGAGCACTCAGCTCCCAGCAGAGCCAGCAGGGTCTGGGCAGCACTCTGTGCAGGGATCACCTCTGTGGGTGTCAGGGCAGAGCTGTCTGGGGATCAGCTCTCCAAAGCAGCAAATATCCTTTTTTCCCTGGGTTTTACCAGCAGCCACCTGTTCCACAAAATACCAGTGACAAAAACCCCTGAGCTCCAGTATTTGCACCTCAAGTTCCTCCTTGTCCAGGAAACAATGAGAGAAGCTCTAAAAGCAGCTCCAGAGTGAGTGAGGATTTCTGGTTAGCAGAGACAATCCTGATAAACTCCATTCCCCACACTGGCAGGCAATTGGCAAAACATCCCAGACATCCAAGGCAGGACTTTCCAAAGGGAGGGAGATGGCATTCCCCAAAACAGCCCCTGCTTCCCATGCTGTCAGTCTGCCTCCCTAAATGACCAACATAGATATGCACAATGTGAAGCCTTACATTCCTTTTAAAAACAAATCATTTTTTAAAAACAAGTCATGCTAAAGGCAAACCCTTTATACCTGTCCCCAATACAAATAAAGTCCACAGCTCACTTGTGAATGGGGCTATAGGTGCTGCTGAGAAAACAGATCTCCAAAGAACAACATCATCACCTTATTTACAGGGAATTGTCATCTCCTCAAAGGAAAACCTGCCAGGAAAGAACCCTCCACCAGCATTAACAGTGGTTTATCTCCTACCTTCTTGATCCTGAAGCCGCAGCCTGGCCTCAGTCTTATCTCTCGGATGGAAATGGGCAAATAGTCAAAAAACTGATTTCAACATGTCCCTCCCTCACTTCTCCTTTGAGCACGGCTCCGATGACTCTGCAGAACCCAGGGGTGCCTGCCAGGCCTTGGCAAAGGGGAGAAGCAGCAGCAGGCAGGGAGAGGAAGGGAAGGTGTTTCACAATGAGAGACATCTCTGCTTGCCCTCTTTGGGGCTGCCCAGGTGAGATAAACCCCTGGGACCCTCTGAGTGCTGTGGGGCCACGATCCCATACCCAGGAGGGATGTCAGTCCCCCCTCCCTGTTTCCTGGGGGGGCCCTGACCCCACATCTCCCCTGCCACAGGCTATCCTCAGCACTTGGGGGGCACCTCACAAAATCTGGTGGCACCTGGGAAGGAAGGGGGGAGCACACAGATATCCCACCTCATTTGGGACATCTTAGAAGGATGTCAGGGTAAACTCCATCCCTCTGGGAAGAGCCAAGGGGACTTCCAGCCACCTACACAGGACAGGGCAGTTGTGAGAGCTCTGTTCCCCCTGCCTGTGCAGGAGCAGAGGTTTGGCACAAGTGCTGCCAGCAGGGACACGCGAGGATGACTCTGAGGAAGGTGCAGAATTCATGTGTAGACCTGGATGTCCCTCATTTGCCTCACAGAACCTTGTGACCACTTTAAAATGTTTTCACCATCACAGTCATGTGCTGTCCTCCACTTCCCTCTCCCAGTGAGATAATTCCATTTCAGACACTGGATTTACCATCCCCTCACTGCAGGGACAGAGAATGGGGGACACATTTCAAAGGCAATTTATTTGCTGGTTTATTTGCTGGTTCAAAGCAAATTTGGGGGCTGAGCTGAGAGCAGCAGGACCCACAGCATGTGCCTGAGCTGAGGAGGGGCCAGGGGGATCCTTGTGCAGGTGGAAGAACCCAGGGCTGACACCCAGTGTCTTAGGTAGAAGTACATGAGTGGGTGTGCATTCTATCCCCATCTGTCAGAGCTGGGGCAGTTCTCTGCTGTCCTTTGGGCAGTTTTTCCTTTATCTCTCCCACAGCCAACCCTCCCTCCAGGAGATCTCTGCTCTCCATGGCCACTGAGTGTCCCTGCAGGGCTGATCCAATCCCAGCATCCCATGGGGAGATGCTCCGCCCAGGGGAGGAGCCAAGCATTCCTACCTGGATCCAATCTGAGCCTGGCACAGCACAGCAGCCTTTGCCCCCTGCACTGCCAGAGGAGCAGCTTTCTGCTGCCCTGCATGGCCAGAGGGAGCCCAGGCCCATCTGCAGCAGCCCTGGAGCTGCAGAGGAAAACTCCCCCCTTGTGCAGGATCCCTGCTGCAGCAGAGCCACAGCTGGCACTGCAGGAGGGCTGAGCCCCCATGGGATGGGGCTGGGACACCTCCCTGACACACGGGGGGCAGGGACTGCTCTCAGTCTGGCAGTGGTTTGGGTTTTTTTTTGTACTATCGCATTTGTAATTTTAATTTTCCTAGTACAGAACTGTTATTCCTATTCCCATATCTTTGACTGAGAGCCCCTTAATTTCAAAATTATAATAATTCAGAGGGAAGGGGTTTACATTTTCCATTTCAAGGGAGGCTCCTGCCTTCCTTAGCAGACATCTCTCTTTTCAAACCAAGGCACCCAGGTACCTCCATGCTCCCATGATGCCCATTAACCCCCCAGGCTATTCTGGAGCAAAGATACCAAATTCCTGACCAGCTCCAGCACTGAGCATTCTCCCCATGGCTTTTCCACCAACAGTTCTCCTCACACATTTCCCAAAGCCCCAGAGGAGCCCAGCAAGCTCCACAGAGCCACAGTCTTGTGATGGGAAGAGGCTGCAGGACAACCCCTCCCACCACCCCCACATTCCAGAGGGACACACCAAAACATGGAATATTGCTGCAGTCAGTCTGTGCCTCTTGTCCCAGCCAGAGCCCAGCCCTCAAAGAGCAAAGACATGGAAAGGAGGAGAAGGAGGAGGAGGAGGAGGAGACACGATTTGAGCAGGGGAAAAGAAAAGTTTAGAAAGAGAGGATTTGCTGAGCTGAGCTGGGAAATGGAGCCAAGCTGGTACCTTTTGCTCCAGCATCCAGAAACTACAGGAACTGTGTAGGGAATGGCAGGTGGGCTGGGAGGAGCCAGCAGGGAGGGATCCAGGTCTGGTTACAGCCTGAGGGGTGAGATCCAGCAGCCACCAGCAGCAGGTCCAAGTCCCTGCTCCTGTGACATGGGACACTTTGTGTCCCACTGGGGCCTCTCCCTTGAGCAAGGAGCTGAAATTCTGGTTCCTGTCTCTTGGAGCTGACTCACCCCAGAGGCAGACAGGTGATAACACCTGCTGTGGCTGCAGAGAGAGCCTGGACTGAAATAAAGATCCCCACCCTGCACATCTTAGTGTTCCATCCCCACCCACAAACCTCACTTCTCTGTGCAGCTTTAGCCTGAAACTCCTCCTGATCACAGCCTGCCTTGGCAAAACTCACCCCCAACACACCCCTGGCAGCTCCTTCAGGGGGTGGTGCCTGTGGTGCAACAGGAGCTGCTCTCTGGCAAGGGCTGGCTCTGCTCCTGGGTGCTCTGGGAGCAGCTGGATCCAAACTTCACCCCACACCTCCTGCCACCTCCAGCAGTGTTTGCAAAGGGAGACAGAGCTGTGAGCAGAGCTGATCAATCAGTGTCCATCATGTGGCTGAGGCAGTTTGAGCATCTGCAGCTCTGAGAGTGGTAGGAAGTCCTCATGATCTCCTGCCACACACATCTTTTCATTAAAATCCTTTCTTTAGGATTTTTCCCCCTTCTGAGAAGCTGTGGCCTCAGCAACAAAGTGTAAACAATGGTTATCTGCTGCTGTGGAATGCAACAGGTGCATCTGGGATTGGTCTGGGGTGGATGTTTGGATTTATTGACCACTCATGGCAGAGCTGGGTCTCACTTTCTGCTGAGACACAGACCTTTGTTGTTGAATACCTTTTCTATTCTTAGCTTAGCTAGCCTTCTGAGAACTTTCTCTTCTATTCTTTTTAGTATAGATATATATAATATTTATTATTTTATCATATATATTACATTATATATTATATATATTATATATATAATGTAATATATATCATAAAATCATAAATGAAGCCTTCTGAACATGAGGTCAACATTCTTGTCTCTCTCTTCATCCTGCAACCCTTGCAAGCCTTGTAACAATCTCCAAAGAAAGGCACACACAGGGCAGGGAGGTGCTGGCCAGGTGGGCTTAACCCCACTGCCTACAACTGCTTAGTGCATCCCCCCCAGCCAGAAAGAAATGAATGAAGTTGAAGCATTTGAGGTAAAAGCTGGGCAGAATGGTGTGGAGGAAGAGGAGGACTCTGTTTCTTCCTTTGTCTGGAGCAACCTCAGACAAGCACACACAGGATGGAGCAATGCTTCCACGGTGAGGATCCTTAATCCCTAAGGATGGGCTAATCCTTCCAAGGTAAAGAACTTCCCCAGCCCCCAGGGACAGCAGCAGGATTTCAGGGCTGACAGCGGGAAATCTGTCAGCAGCACCTGCGGTTCCTGCAGCAACACTTCTTTGCACAAGATCTCAAAGCACTTTGGAAACACCCAGTTACCCCACAGCCCCCAGAGCGGGGAAGCAGCTGCATTTCCCAGCACCAGGGGCAGGAGAGACTTCTCAGCTGAAGAGCCCAAGTGACATCAAAGGCACAGCTGTAGGTGGTGGTGGAAAGTCGAAGTGCCCAACAGTAATTGTTGCCCGTGCCTGCTCTGTTCTTTCAGTGCTATCACAGCAGCCATGCTGGGGTTCAATGGCACCAGTGTGGAGTCACATGGCAGCCTCCTGCTGCGCAGCCAGTTCATCACCGAGGCAGGGCCAGAGCTGGAGACGTGGCAGTGAGCAACACTTCCTGCTGCCCTACTCCCACACGGCTTCCAGAGCAGCAGCAGATTCAATTTGCATGTCCCTGCTCTAATATTAAAAACGTTCTGTGTGGGCAGCAGGACTGGTGACCCTTCTACCCTCGCTGAGCCCTTTCCCAAGCAGAGAACAGCTCCCAGTTTCCATCGGGGGATGGCGGGGAGTGCTGAGTATCCAAGCCAGGTGTGGGTGCTTTGGCAGGGATTCTCACCAGCACGCACAAATCTGGATTCCCAAATTGTGCTGCAGCACTCAGCCCAATGCCTGCCGGAGCCTGGCTGGCTGTGTGACCTGCCCAGCGCTCCCTGAACGGCTTCAATTCCCGCCAGCACACCCCAAACACACGCCCAACCCTTTTTTGGCTTCCTCCTCCCCTCCCCGCAGACCGTGCCCAGCTCCAGCCTGGGGAAATGGGAACATTCAGCCTCAAACCAGTGCGGAAAACCCACAGCTCCAACTCCAGATTTAGCCCACTGACACCCGTGCTAAGGAATATTTAATTTATTCCAGCCTGACTCATCCTTGGAGTGCATTTCCCTTTTGCCAGACAGAAACCTCATGGTGCCTCTGGAGCTCTTGCCACTTCTCCACTCTGAGGGAAGTGACTCAGCTCGAGCCATGGAGTTCCCATGGGAGCAGATATCTAAATATTTCTCTCCCAATCAGACTCAGCTGAGGAAAGGTTTTAAAAGAACCTCATGGATTTGTTCTGATTGTTGGCCTAAGAGCTGCACTAAGACAGTAGGGATGGGCAAGAGCTCTGGAAAGTTCACGCAATCTGTGTTTTCTAGGATTCTGTCTGAGTAGAAGGTGACTGGGAATGAGCCAGAACAGAAAGGTTTCACTACCATTTTAGAGTTGGACAGATGTGACTGTGGAAACCTTGATTTTAAGTAAATTAATTCACAGATTAGGATTTATTCAGCTCCTACTAGACTATAAGATTTTATCTCAATGCTTTCCTCCTTCAGCCACCTCTTCCACAGAAAACAAACCCAAGTGGCTCAGCCAGGCCTAAAGTGCAAACAGCCATGTGGGAGCATGTGAGGCAGAGGGATGTAAAACTGAGCAGAATGTGGGAGATGTCCCTGCTGGCTGGCCAGGGAACTCAAGAGAATGAAGGCAGCCACAGCAGCTGCTGGCAAGAGGAATGAAACCAGTGAGGTTTGGATGTCCATGGAGAGCAGCTCCTGGGTACCTCCTGTGGGACAGGGGGACTGACCAGGACCTGATCCCACATGGAAACCTCCTGTCCTGCCCTGCCCAGCCCAGTGACACTGACACACCTGGTTCAGCTCAGGGGCAGGAACAGCCCTGGCAGTGCTGCAGGAGCACAGCTCCAGCTTTTCCATGGACAGGAGCATCCAGGGACAGGAGCACAGCTCCAGCTTCTCCAGGGACAGGAGCATCCAGGGACAGGAGCACAGTTCCTGCTTTTCCATGGACAGGAGCATCCAGGGACAGGAGCACAGTTCCTGCTTTTCCATGGACAGGAGCATCCAGGGACAGGAGCACAGTTCCTGCTTTTCCAGGGACAGGAGCACAGCTCCAGCTTCTGCAGGGACAGGAGCACAGCTCCCAGCTTTTCCTGGGACAGGAGCATCCAGGGACAGGAGCACAGCTCCCAGTGTTTCCATGGACAGGAGCACAGCTCCAGCTTTTCCAGGGACAGCAGCACAGCTCCAGCTTCTCCAGGGACAGGAGCACAGGGGGAGCACACCTGAGACAGCTCCAGCCTCACTGGGTACAGCCACCCAGGCACCTCAGCACACTTAGAGGGAAAAAAAGAATAAAATTGTGGATTGCTTCTAATTACAGACATATTTTAGAGGCATTAATTATGCTGCAGTGCTCAGCTAGTTCTTGCAAAGCAAAATAGTAAACAGGTTGTAACTTTTATGAGGACAACTTGTCTGGAAAAATAACTTGGGTGACACACCTGGGTAAAGCAGCTGCTGTCAGCTTCCAAGAGGAACTGTGAAATGGGAGTTTGCTGAAACATTTTAACATCTTATTTTCATTCACAAAGTCACCCAAGAGAAATCAAGCAACTGATGTCACCAGTGAAAAGCCAAGTCATTTTGCTTCTAATAATAAAACATAAAATCCAAGTGGTTTTGTTTCCAATTCCTCCTCTCTGCATCTAAAGCTAGCAGAAGTTTGCCCACTCACACACACACAAACACCCCAAGTTTTGAGCTGATTTCTCTTTACTTCACAGTCTTGGCAAAACAAATCTGCATTCAGAAGTCATTTCACATTAATATATTAATCAAATGCTTTCAAAATAAATATTTTTTTAAATAACAATTTCTTTACATCACCGCAGTAGCAATTCTAGAAAAGTCAGTGCACAAACAGCAGCAATTTCATCAATCAGTTAAAGAAAAACAAAACAAGAGGTGGACCTTGCTTCTCTCCGAGCAGGCTGCATGCAGCAAGTCTCACCATTTCCACAGCACAGGAGCTTCTGCCACACTTGGCTGGGAAGGATTTTCTCTCTCAGCTGTCAGAAGTCACTGCAGTGTCACTTGTCACAGCTTTGGACAATGCAGAAGTTCCACAGCCCAGATTCTGATCAGTCCTGCACAGGTTCTGCACTGGATTGTTGCTAATGAGACCAAGGAATCAATGAGGAGTCCACGTTTGGGTGAGTGGGAATTCACAGCTGGAGCAGGAACACAAACAGCAATAAACAACACTCTGTACCTTACAGCTCATTCCAAGGTTTTGCATATTCTCTCAAGTGCTTCCAGGGCACAAGTAAAGCAACTGCTTTCTGCCCTTGGCTGTGAATTCACCAGGTAAATCACAGCAGGAAGATGCTTCACTGGCCAAGAAATGTAACTTGTGTTACAACAAAGGAAAAACAAAAGTGCATTATAGACTATGAGGAGAATGTTCAGGACTTAGTGAACTCACATATCTAACTGGAAAATAGAGACTGCAGAAATATGAGTGTTCCTAGGGATCTGAAGTGGTCAGATGCTACTGGAGAACCCTGTGAAGAGCAGGGAAGGGAAATTGGTCAGCATTGTCATACATGGTGAGCAGCAGGGAAATCTAAAGGGCTACAGATTATTTACTATGATTGTCAGGAATGACTTAGATTTAAAAAAAAGAAACAGAAGAAAGTTGAATATATGTCTGAAAAGTGTCATAGGTGTGTACCTCCTTTGAGATCCCAAAGGCTGGAGTTGGATGTGACACTCTGGATTAAAAAGAATAACCAGAGGCATCCCTGTGTCCAGAGGTGCTCTTGGATGCACACTAAGGTAAATACAAGACACCTCCCACCCCCGAGAGCTTTGTTTCTATGTCATGATCATGTTAATTAGCAGTTTAGAGCAGATGCTGACTCTTAAGTATCAAAAAGAAACAGAGCAAAGGGAAGCAGAGATGGAGAGAACCTCCAGGTGTAGCAATGCTGTGCCCAGGGAGGAGGGAATGCTGCAGGACAGCAAATCCTCAGAGCTCCACAGGTGAGCCAGGCTGCCAAAATCCCTCCCCTTGCTCTGCACAGACCTACTCCTAGAGCCCCTGAAAGCAGTGTGCCTTGGGGGAAGGTTCTGCTCCTCAGTGCTATGGACTGTGCCCCAGAATTCTGCCAAAATGGAAAAAAGGAAAGCAATGGGTTGTGGAGAAGGTCTGTGTCAGCTTATTGGTTTTTCTTGTCCTCTGGTGGGAAGTATGGAGGAGGAGGTGGCTGGTCCTGCAATAAAGATGACAAAAGGACATCAGTGCATGGCTAAGAATAAAATACTGAACTCAAAGCCCCCAAAAACCCAAGACTGTGGCCATGATATTTTCTGAAAAAACATCCCTTTGCCAGGATTTTTGTCCTGAGAAGCTGAGACGCCTCAGAGGAAAAGAAAAACAGTTATTATCTGCTGCTTTGGAATGCAACAGATGCATCTTTGATTGGTCTCATGTAGTTGTTTTTATTTAATGGCCAACCACAGTCCAGCTGTTTCTGACTCTCTGGTCAGTCACAGGATTTTATTATCATTTTTCCTTTCTATTCCTTGCAAGGCTTCTGAAGAAATCCTTTCTTCTGTTCTTTTAGTATAGTTTTAATATATCATTTTCTTTGAATATAATATATATCATAAAATAATAAATCAGCCTTCTGAAACACGGAGTCAAGATTCTCATCTCTCTCCTCATGGGGACCTCTGTGACCTGGGACCTCTGTGAACAGCACCACATTTGGTGACCCCAAGTGAGGAACATTGCCACATCAATCCACACCAACTCTGCTGTGCCACTGAGGGAGAATGTGCCAGACACACCCCCTGCAGGCCCAGAGCAGCAGGGACTCACCGTGGGCATGTAGACATTGTGGGGGTTGCCTGGGCTGTAGTAAGCACTGGCAGCAGCTTCAGCAGCCTTGGCTTCAGCTGGCACAGGGACAGAAGTGACAGGTTAGGGACACACAGAGAATTCTGACAGTAAAACAAGAACTTCTGGCCATCAAGAGTTACTAACAGAGCAGCCTATGACCAGTGCTCATGTTGCAGAACAGCTCCAAAAAAATACAATTGAGCATTCTCTCTTCCAGTCACCACAAAACTGCCAATTCCCAGTGAAACAGAGGAAGAGTGAGTTTGGAAATGTCACCTGGGACTTGCATGTCAGCCATAAATAAATGCTTGCTGCTGCCTTGCCTAAATACAGACAATACCCTTTACAAACAGGAGTGAACACACCATCCTTCCTGGGAGTGAAATCAACAGGCAAAACAAAAATCAGCACAAATTTAGAGCAGCTCAGGGGATTAGTGTATGGTAATTTATGAGCATAATCCAGATCCTGCATTTCTGCAGAAAACAAAAATCTTGTACAAGCCTCTGGAGCAGTACCACTTTCCAAATAATAGTTCAAAGATGAATGGTTGTTTATTCAAACTGAAGAGAAAAGTTAATTCTTATCTAAACAAATATTCTTATCTGCAAGAGATCTATGGCTGTGCCCAACCACAATAGCTCTTTTTTCACTTTAATAAATCCCCAATGAGTGAAAAATGAGGCTGATATTTCCTCAGCTCCTTTCCATCATCTCTTCCCCTGTTCCATATTGTTTCAGCAAAAATAATCACATTAAGAATGAAACAGGGGAAGGGGAAGCAAATATCACCCAAGCCACAGTTGTGAGCCAAAATGGACCACAAACACATTTCACCATCAGTTTCCTTGTATTCATCATTAGGGCAAGATTACCACCACAGGAGAATCACAAACTGTATTTTTCTGTCAAAAGAAAAATAAATTTATATGTAAAATGCCCACTAATGGTGTCTGCCCTGGAGAGAATCAGGCTGGACTCCAGACTGAGCTGGATATACAAGGCTGGATATTAGGGGAGCTCCTTAATCCCTTTTCTAAACAAATTTCAACTTCTAAGTGGAGCTTCAAAGTTCCCCAAAAGACAAGAAAGAAATTCTGTTTCATTCCTAACAAAGCTGTTGTGAGTTCCTTACCTGCAGGAGTGGAGGGCAGGTCTGGGCCACTGACAGGGGGGGGCTCCATGGGCCCTGGGTAGGGTGGGGGTGGCAGCTGCATGTAGCCCATGCTCCCATCTGCTGCAGGAGGACCAGGGTAAAAGTCTGCCAGGACAGGAGATCACACAGCAAGAGACTTAGCTCTGGGTGGAGTTGTCAACCAAAAGAAGCCAAGGCAAACATAATTCAACTCAGGAACAAAAGCTACACAAGTCATCACTAAAACACTGTGTAAAATCTGTTTTTCTTGCCTTTTTTACCTATTTTAACTCTTACTCACTGGAGTAACCCCCAGCCTCAGCTGCCAGGCTTACCTGGAGGAGGAGGTGGGTATGGATAGCCCCCATTAGCTGCAGGTGGTGCAAAAGCATAGGATCCATTTGGCATGTAGGAATAGCCATAAGCTCCACTGGGTATTTCACCTCTGGACACTGGGAAAGCAAAGACAAAACCTCATCAGAACATCAAGCCAGCCTCAAATGCAGGTCAACAACTCCTTATCAGAAAAATAAGTGACATCCCCACAAATCTGCTGCTTGCTGGATGTTAGAAAAGTATTTCTTAAAGCAAGCTTCAGGCAAGGGCTCCTGAAAGCACAGAACTGTGGCAAACACCCCCAGGCTTGCATACCTTGTGATGCCACCTGCAGCATCCTCTGCCCAAATTCAATTGCACCCCCAGCTGAAAAGGTCATCTTGAACGTGGCAGATCCTTCCCAGCCACCTGAGGGAGGAAAGACAGCACTAAGGAGCAAGGAGAAGCCATTCCCATGCTATTTAGGTTACATGCTGCATCCACAGATGCTCTGTGTATAAAAGAGTTAATCCCAAGATTCCAAACTAAAAAAAAAAAAAAAAAAGCAGAGGAAGTGGCAGAATTATGGGATCATCAGAAAAATTCACACTGGGGTATTGTCAGGTCAAGAGACACCTGAAGCAGAAACAGAGAGCTTCAAAAGCTTTCTGGAGTTGTGACTATTGCCACAGCAGCTGTCACAGGCCAAGCTGTCAGGAGTGCTGGATTTGCTCTTGCTTTGGATAAGATTAGTGCAGAAGACAGGGATTTTGTTAATCCTGTTGCCTAAAAAGCCTCTGCAACTACACCTAAGTGTCAGCTCCAAATTAGTTTGGGAGTCTGAGTGCCCAGCAAAGCAAAGAGCTTAATGAAAAACATGGTCCACATAAACCCATTAGAGCCCATGGAAGATATTTCAAGTCAGGATAAATAAAAATTAGAAAACAAATAAATTAGTGACATCTCACATTACAGTATAAAAAAGAAAAACATGCACAGTCCAGAGTCCCAGGAAAGCATCAAAGCAGAAGCTGTGCTGAAACAGAAACAAGCAGATTAAAGAGCCTTTTAAGCTAAACCAGACTCTCATGGCTGTTAAGACAACATCATCATTAAAAGGGATGGCCTCTGGGGAAAATTAACAAAGATTTAGCTAAATCCTTTTGCCTTTCACACTGTTTAGTTGGTCATTAATGCTAGATAGGTCCTACTCAGCTCCCATGCAAGGCTCTTACAGCCTGTGCTGAGATTTCTGTGCCACAGCTGCTACACTGAACCAAGCTGAGGATGAAAGTTTGCTGAACTTGAAAATGTCTGCCACATCCTTCTCATTGAGTTTAATGTGAAACAGCTCCTTAAATTCCCTGATTTCAAGACAATCCATTCCCTTCCAAGTGCCATTTTCCCTGCCAGGATGTACCACAGCTGTCCTTGAACTGCACAGGACACAATGGAGAGAGCTCTGGGGGTCTGCACCTGAACCCAAACAGAGCCAGAGAGGATCTGAGCTTTGGCACAGGAGAACCTGGATGCAGGTGGGACAGGACATCCCAAGTGACCAAAGCAAAGTGACACCTTCACTCCTGCTGACTCCACTGTGGTGTTCTTTTGCTGAGATCACTTGTTTGAAGTTTCTCTTTTGCAGGGGCAGGAATGAGATGGGTTGCAGAGCACATCTGCTCATTGCAGCTGAACAGGGGGCTGGGAAGGGGAATGTTTTAGTTGCCAGTGAATGAAAAACATTTTCACAGGAGTGTGAAAACCCATCTGGAGAGTTTCAAGGTTTGGTTAGCCAGGATCTTGCTGTGAATTGAGCAGCTGAACTGAGACCCAGAGCCCCCCTGTGTGATACCCACCTCCTGCCTCTGCCTTCACTGTGCCCTTGATGTAATTTGCTCCAAACACTGGCTGCTTGATCTCACAATCCTTCAGCAAATAAAAGGGCATCACAAAGGACTGCATAGCATCCTTCCCCTTGGACACAAAGATAACCTGAAAGAAAATAACATTACAAGAGCTAGTCAAAACAAACAGGAACCACAGCCCTGATTTATTGTCTGAACAGAATTCTCCATGGACTGAAACTCCCTCCCACATCACCAGCTCCACAAGCCAAAAGCTCCAGGGGTAAACCAAATCCTCAGGGTACTAAAGCCTTCCAGGAAGGCTCAGATAATGCTCCTCCCAGCTCCCACAGAACCTGCTGCTCCACACTGCTCTGATTTAGTAGCTGTGCTGTTGCATTCTGTATTTCCAGACCACTGCTAATTTCCAGTTTGAAGATGCCTGATGGACTGAACAGCTGCCTGCACAAGAACTAATCAGATTTATTATCTGTTGACAAATAGATGGGATATGCCATGAATTCATAATGCTTCCCAGAGGGAGAGGATGAGCCACACTTCAGGCAGGAGTGGATTATCCTGACTTTCATACACTGAGGACATTTAAATTCAGGCTCCAGGGCTGTTATCTCCTCAGAGAAGATAAAGCTTTCACACTCACCCGGTAGGGAGTCAGGAACACACTCCCCTTCTTGGTGCCCTTGAAGGCCTCTGGCACTGGCTCCAGGTCACTGAAGGTGATTTCTACATGGTCATAGGTCATCAGAACACTGCAAACAGTGACACAGGAGACAGCAGATACAGCTCAGGGCGGAATGCAGCATGCACAGAAGTTTACTGACCTACCAAAACCACCTGTAACCTCAGCACTGATGGAGATGCTGAGCAGACAGAATCAGTTCTGGTTTGCATTTTTTTTTGTTGTTGTTGTTGGCAGCAGCAACTGAAGTAGCCCTGGCTGCTTGTTCCCTTCCCAGTGTGCTGACACAGCTGCTGCGGCTGTCTGCACAACCAGGCAGCAAACCCAGGCAATTGAGCTGATCAAAATCTCAAGACCTTTTTTTGGTTTTGTTTTAAAATGTTCTGCATTTCTGCTGGCTCAGTTCCCTAATTCAGTTGTCCACAAGTGACATGACAGAGGAAGGACTGCAGGAGAAGAAACTGCTCAGGCTGGCTTATGCAACACGGCTGTTGAAGGTCTCACCACAGCTCCAGCACCTCTGACACAAAAATGTGATCCAGAGGAACTCCCCTTCCCCGCCACAAGATTTCATTAACTCGTGCTGCCTGCACTGATTCCTTAATTCTCATTTACAAACTGACCTGATTAAAACCTTTGGACACAGCAGGTAACTTGTACTGACATTACAGCATCCACATTAGGGACTCTAATCCCTAAAGCTGCAGAAATCTCCACCACCTCTATCTTTGGCAGCTGACGTGTTTCCACCCTCAGTCATAAACACCTGTCCCTCCAGGAACAGCTGGGGAAGGGCAGTGGGACCAGCCCTGCTCAGGCTGGGTCAGCCCAGGGACAGGGAGCCGGCAGCTGGGAACAGCAACACCTTCAGCTCCCATCCTCTCAGGGAATGCAAATTTAACTACCAGAGCTGATCTTACTAAAGCCTTCTAAGAAAAGCCACATCGCCAGTGGAAGTCGGGCCCACAATTCCTCCACAGTGTTTAAGCGGCCCCGTGGAAAGAAGCGCAGGAGGATGAAGCACTCCTTTGTCCCCAGAGCAGATGACTGCCACGTCAGAACCCCGCTGGCAGCCGGCGGGCGCGGCCAGCCCTGTGCCATGCACACAGAGGCGGCTCTGTGCGGGCTGCCCGTTTCCATGGTTATCGCCCAGCACCTTTTCCAAGGCTGCTCTCCCTCCCGCACACACAGACAGGGAGGGCTGTGCTCCGGGAGCCCGGCAAAGCACGGCTGAGGCACCAGGCAGGTGCAGCCTGCCCGAGGGGACGGGGCTGGGGCCAGCCCGGATCACCTGGCGGGAGCTGAGCGCTGCCAGCCCTTGCTGAGCCCTGGGGACAGCAGCCATTGCCAGCAGCAGGCTGGGGGACAGGCGCTGCATCTTCCTGGCGCTGAGGGAAGCGGTGTAAGGGGGGCAAGGCCCGCGGCTGAAGCCCAGCACAGCTCCCCTCACAGGCCCTGGGGCAGGAGGATATGTACAGCCCCTAAGCCGGAGGGAGATGAGGGGAGGACGAGCACCGCCGGCACCGAGAGGGTTAAACCAGCCCCTTTACCCGCTTCGCCCCCTCAGCACGCCCCCCCATGACCCACACAGCCGCTCCCCCTGAGGGGGAAGGCAGGAGGAGGGCGGGGGGAGAAGGCAACTCGCCGCTATCCCCCGGCTGCCGAGGCCGGAGGAGGGGAGAAGGGGATAGCACCTCACTTCTCGCTGTTGTTAACGATGACGCCGCCGCCCTCCGAGTGGTTCTTGTTGAGCGCCATCGCCGCCTCCTCCGCCTCCTCCTCCTCCTCCTCACAGCATCGATCCCGCTCTGCGCCTGCGCGGGAAAAAAGTGCGCCGTCAATGGGACCGAGGGGCATACTGGGAGTTGTAGTCCTAGACATGGATGCCGTAGGCCGTAGGAGAAACTTCTGTTTCTCCGCGCAGTGCATCCTGGGACTTGTAGTCCACCTCACGCAACCCTACCACTGCGCCATTTGCCCCGCGCGGAGCATTCCGGGAGCTGTAGTCCGCCCATGCACGCTGTTAACACTCTCCGTGTCGGTCACGCGGTGCATGCTGGGAATTGTAGGCGGCCGCCATGATACCCCCTTCCCCGCCTCAGGGCCTGGCACCCTTTCTCTCTATAATTGTGCTGCTTGGTGGAGTAAAATAAAAATAACCCCGCATATTTGGCAGTTCTGCACATGAAACGAGGTTTAGCCCCTTAAACGGCGAAGATGCTTCATTTCTCACGATTTTTTAAATTCCTACTTGATGTGCACTTCCCGTTTCACACACTCGCAAACAGATTTTTGATCCTGTTACTGGCTGCTTTCAGTGATGGAATCGAGCACATCCAAAAAATGATCCCTTTATATTGAAGTGTGTTAAAATAGGAGGACTAACTGGTTGCCCTGTAAACAAGCCAGGACCGCGTCTGTGTGTCTCTTTGTCGGGAATCTGGGAACAACAAAATAGCTGTGGCATCTGCAGATCTGCAGGAAGGGTCCAAACTCTGACCTCCAGGAGTGCAAGCAGAAGGAATTAAAAAAATTAATGATTGCATAGCTTCATTAAAAATAAGAACCTGCAAAACTGCTTGAAGGGCTACCTCAGATCAATAACTGGCAGGTGTATATTAATAATATACAAATAAAAGCATATATTACCCTGTATTATGTATTTTAGATCGATCTGAGCTATTCCATAGATTTGCAGCCCAGTCCTGTCTGAGAACCAGACGCGGGTGGGGGGAAAGCACAAAAACGACATAATGGAAACCAGATTTAAATAAATGCAGTGACATAATCTGTATGGTTTCTTGGCAGGAAAAGAACAAGTTTGTGCTTTTCATATCCGCTTTTTCAATAAGCAGTAAGTTTCCCTTTTAAGAAACAGCCATAACAAACAGTTCTGATTCTTCTCCTATTAAAGTCAGAAGCAGAATCCACTCAGCTCCCACTGAAACACCCAGATGGAGCATTGGCACCTCACATGAACTAAGGCTCACCAAATAACGTTTTTATCCTAACTCCAAATGACATTTGGGATTAAGAAAAGCAGCCTTCACTTAAAAAGGATGCTGCAGTAATTGCTAGTGTGTGTGTGAAGCTCTAGACCTCCTCATCACACAGAAAACCTTGGAAATTTATATTCTAAAACTTAAAAACACTAAGGAAAAATACCTAATCTGATAATCTTTTTTATTTTTAGGATGAGGACAGACATACCAGAAGGAACTGAGCCAATTCATTGTTTTGAATTGCCCAGGGCTGACAATTATTACTGGATTTTAAAGTTCTTCTGCTGCTTTTGCAATAAAAATGTGAATGTGGCAGAATTCCCTTGGACACACTTGGAAAATAAAATCTGTGTTATTTTATTCCAGATGTACAGGACACAGAAAAGTAAACATAAGATAATGGGACAAGTCAAAGGGTTTGGTATTTAAAGGAAAGACAACCCAGGGCAATGACTGTATCATATTTAATGGTCAAATCATAGTCTCTAACACCATTACATGATTCTGTTACAGTTTTTTCACACACTGTAAAACACCCTACAGTTACTGTATTTAAAAAATCCTAATTAAAAAGAGGAACACTCTGTGACAGCAGAAATAACCCAAGGGAACAAGGAAAGGCTTTTTAAATTGCCAAGTGCTATTGATCCATCTCAACTCATCTCACCCTGCTTTTAACCCTTTGTTAAATCAGGGATCCAGAGCTGGCACAGTGCACACTCCCTGACCTTTCCAGTTTATAAATCCCTGGCAGCACAGAGCAAACTCTGACCCAGCTCCTGAGGGGATTGCTCCTCTTTTAAACCATCCCTGAAGCAGGAGGGTTTTTAGCAGTCCCAACCAGGAGAAAAGCAAGCAGCAGGAAAGAGAGGCGTGGGCAGCACCTCCCAAATGTGGCACATCCACAGGAGCCCCCTGGATGCTCCATGGAGCTGATCCATGAATCCCCCAAAGCAGCAGCACAACCCCACCCCATGCCAGACACCCCAGGGCCTCTGGAGCTGCTCCCAGGTGGTGGCAGGGTGGAAGGAGAGGATCCCTCTGAGCTCCCCAAGCCCTGAGGGAGGTCAGAGGTTTGTGCCTGTGCCTTGGGAAAGTGGAGGAGGGTGGGATGAGTGGCTCCAGCGTGGGTTTCCCCTTGGAGCAATCAATCCACCGACAGTGAAACCAAACAGGGCAAGGACCCAGATCTGCTGTGTTTACTCTGGCGAAACTCCTCGCTGCAAACTGTGGGAGTTTCGCCTGAATAAATGAGATTTGGGGCGCAGACGTGGGAGATCTCTTCCTGCAGAGAAGAATGTTCCTTCCCTTCCTTGTGCTGCCAGGATGTGACCATGCACAGGGGCACAGCCCTGCATTTCTCCTGCCACCAGGAGCTCCTGCCACCCCGTTCTGCCACCCCTGGGCAGAGCAGCCTGCTCTGTGTCACCCGTGCTGACATCCCGTGCAAGGGCTGAGCTCTGGCGCCAGCCAAACAAAGAGGGTTTGGAGCTCAGGACGCAGGGAATGAATTCCCATCCGGACAGAAGTCTGGGCAGCGTTCCCACCAGCCAGGAAAGGCCAAGATTTCAGCTGAAGATTTCATTCTGGAAGCCCCACTGTTCCTTTTCACGCTGCTTGCTGAGTTTAGGAGTCACCTCATGCAGGGGAGGAGGAGGAGGAGGAATTTGCAGACGGATCCCAGCAAGCCCCTTCCCAAACTGACTCACCAGCCTTGCCCCAGGGAAGGGGTGGCTGCATTCAGACCTTTCATCCACTAAAATATCCCAATTTTCAGGGCATTGGCAGCTCTTTCTGCACCAGCAGAAACTGGCAGCTCTGGCAAAGGAGTCACAGTTAAGGAGCACTTTGAGCCTCAGCATATATACCTGGCTTTAACTTCAAACTTCCCAGCTTTGTGCCTGCATTTCATTCACATTCACATTTTTCCCTTGGCTCCACTTGAATATAGCACTATGATTTCCAGCTTATCCTTTGGGGAAAATATATATATATATCTCATATATTTAACTGAATGGGCTGTTTATTATTCCTGCTGGTTGTTGCATCATTCCTGACTCACTCATGCCACTGAAAAACCTGACCCTCTGTATTTTCTCTCCAGGTGTACATTACACAGCACCACGGTTCTGTAAAGCAAGCTTTGGGAGGTAGGTAGCAAAATAACCCCAGAAAAAATAAACTTTGGAAAGGCACGCTGTGCTGAGACAGGGGCTGCTCTGTGCTGCCCTCACAGGCAGTTATTTCTGTGTTTTCTTTCTAAAAAAGCTCCCTTAGGACATGTGAACTGGCAGTTTTGTCTCTCAGCCTCGAGTTTCCACCTTTCCTGAAGGGAACAGTGTTCCCTCTAGCCTGAGAGTAGTTTTTGTTAATTGTTACTTATTCTCAGAGTCCAAAGGGTCACTTAGTAGCTGAATGATGCTGCACCTTTATGGAGGCACTCACAGCTGTCCTAGAACACTAAATCAGACCATTTATCTCTGGGACATATTCACAGCACCGCTGTCACTTAAAAATCTCTAAGCTAAGGGGCAGATTTTCAGCTCAAGTGTGCCCAGGGTTCTTGGAGAGTTGGTGTTTAACAGTACTAAAATCCCCCAGACAGTAATGTCATCAAAAACACGGGGGAAAATTTGGCTGTAAAGCTTTGCTAAGAATTGCTAAGAATTCCAAAGAATGTGTTTACTTAGAGCACGTCCTCAAAACTTGGTTTGTGCTGTTCCCTCCCTCACCTCCAGGTGGGAACGGTGCTGCTGCTTCTCGGCAGGAGGTTTCTCCCTTTCTCAGCTGGACAGAGATCCTTGATTCACATTTGCAGCACTGATGGGTGGGCAGCCCTGCAAGGAGAGGTGCTGCATCGCCCCAGCATCACCCCAGCACCAGGCTCCTCCACATCCCTCTCCCTGGAGCACCATCTCGCCCATGCCAGGGCACAGAGGTGATGGGAAGGGACCATGTCTTCTTTGGGGGTTCACCTGGTCCACACAGGGCTTGCTCCATCAAAGGCACTTCGTGAGGAGCATGCAGAAGGTGACAATGAGGCAGCACTTCAAAAAGAATCAGGAACAGAGCCTGAGATAAGGCACAAAGCATCTGCACAAGTCGCCGGGGCAGAGCAAGCAGAGGTGGAGCAGAGGGACTGGGCAGGTGGCCAGGGCACAGCTCCAAATCCATGTGGCACTTGTGAGCAGCACACTTTACCAAGAAAGGCTGTGGCAGTCCCTGATGTCCAGAAAGGGAAGCTGAGGGACAGCAGGGAGCAGCACAGGGACTGGCCCAAGCTCGCTCGAGGGCAGAGCTGGCACTCGGATCCAGCCCCATCCTGGCCCCCAGCCCTGCCCATCAGGAGCCTCCATCCAGCCCTGGCTCCCCAGCAGTGCAGAGAGGAGGGAGGGCTGCCACAGAGACAGACAGGGCTACCAAGGAGAGCTGGCAATAACCTGCAGGAGAGGCTTCTGTGGGTCTGTCCGTGCCCCTGTGCCCGGGCGGTCACCGGCGCTTCAGCACCGACACGCAATCCTTCTTCAGCGGCCCGATCTGCAGGTGGGCGTCCACGCTCTCCAGGAAGAAGGCTGGCTTCAGCTTGCTCGAGAACAGAGAGGCAAACTGCCGGTTGATCTTGTTCTGGAACGGGTCAAGCTTCCCCTTGGCAGAAGGGGAGACCTTGAGCTGCTGCAGGCAGGTCATTTTGGAGTCCTTGACTCCGTAGAAGGTCAAAGCCTTCTCAGAATACTCCAGGAAGACGCCGATGGTGTGGAAGAAGGGCTGCTGGATGGGGCACTCGAAGCCACCAAACCAGGCCACGTAGTTCTGGCCGTTCCACTGCAGGCAGCAGGAGCTGTCGTTCCTGCCCAGGCGCCCGTGGCTGTAGGCCTCCCGTGGGTCGAAATCCTCAGCGATGACCCCGATGCTGACCCAGCCATCGATCAGCTCCACCTCCCAGTAGTAGTTGCCCCTGTTCATGAGGTTCAAGCCCAGCACCTGCTCACAGTTGATGAAGCGGGTGGGGCTCTCCGGGTAGGGGATGGGGCACAGCACCCGCTTGGCCCCCTTGGTGCCGAACAGCTGGATGAACTTGTCAGCTGTGTCGCTGTCCAGGTCGATGATGAAGGCAACTGTGAGGGGCAAGAGGGAGAAGTGAGCATGTGGAGGGAAGTGCAAGGAAATCCTCCCTGCCCTAGCCTTTAATGATGAGCCTTTCCCATCCCTCTGTCCCCTTGCTTTAAATCCCATGGCAAATTTCAGGCTGAATTTTCAAGGCTGAAAGAGCTGATACTCCCATGAGCAGGATGGATACAGGTAACTGGGCAGAGGGGCTGCTTGATGAGCTCAACTGTGATACCAGACATTGGAGAATCCACCTGACAGACTGGTGGTAAGGAAATGGCACATAAAAGCATATTTCAGGCAACCACAGATAAATGCAGTTGAGAGAGAGACCCTGAGAAGAGAGAACAGCCAGGTATGCCACAGCTTCAAACAGGCAGCCCCCAGCCAGTGTGGCCTTGGGTAATGTGAGAGCCACTGATGGATCCCAAACAGAGGGGATGCCCAAGGAAGTTCTTCCAGGGAACAACCCTGGGCATGGATCACATCAACTGCATTGCAGTCTGAACCACGGCATGGCCCAGTCTGACAGCACAAGAGCACACCTTCCTTGAGCCCAATTCTGCTGCTCAGTGCCACTGAGGCAGACCTTGTCCCCTACGGACACGTCAGTAGGTGATCCCATATCCCCTGTAAGGCTGGGGACACACAGGTGGGGTGTGGGAGCTCAAGCCCAGCCCTGCACCCTCCAGCCTCAGCCTCTCTTGCCCCACTCTGCTCCACCACTGTGTGATCCCTGCCATTCTGCTGCTGCAGACAACCCTCACCAGCCCAGGGTCCTGCAGCAAACAAGGCAGACAAACACAACACACAAACTCTGGTCTAATTTAAAGAGGATCCAATTTTCCAAGGGCTGGGAAGCAACAGGAGTTACACAGGATGCCTGCAGCGCCCCTGGGGCAGCTGGGCCAGCAGAACCACAGACAAGGGAAAAAATCCATCAGCTAACCAGGCTCTGGCTGTTGTCAGGAAAGCCAGGAGGCCTCCCTGTTAGGCAAGCAGAATTTCCTCTGCTGGTGGCAGAGCTCCCACAGCCGCTGGATCAGCGCCGGGCAGGCGGGAAGGAGAGAGGAAAGGGAAGATGGGCCTTAGCAACAACCCAAAGCAGAAGTCCCCATCAAAATAAATAAAATACCACCAAACCCATGAAGAAAAAGGTGAAGGAGAAGGACTAGTCACTGCCTTAAAACCTCCATCTTAGCTTTATATATATTACTATATTCTAAAACCTTAAACTCTAAGTTTTCTACTATGTGATGTTACACACTTCTATTGAAACTACACACCCCTAATCCTAGTTCTATTATTTAAATTTGGAAGCCTTTCTCTACAACCTCAAGTTAAATGTAGAGTTCTCTTGAGGGTCTGTGCCTTTCAGCACAGAAAGCCCAAAACTCTCAGTGTCCAGGGTTCCCACACCCCACTTACATTTCAGGAAATAATCACGGCTCTCCAGGCAGGCAGCGTTGTTTGACTTGTCTGGAAATCGGGATTCAGCCAACGCTGCAGAGACAGGGACAGCAGAGTTTGCATCAGCAAAGGAACCAAACCACCACCAAGGGGGCACCTGGAGCATTGTCCCCTGCCCCTGATGGCACCCAGCTGTCACAGCCCCTGCCAGCATCTCCACTCCCCTGCACATCCCCTGTGGCTCCCACACAGGAAAGGACAAATGGCACTGTTGTCACCGCAGGGAGGTGGGCAGTGGGGCAAGGAACCAGCTGCAATTCCCATGGGCATCCCAGAAAATGAGAAAGGAGAGAGCTCAGGTTAAATGAGACAGCAAGGGAGAGAGCTGCCACATCAGCTCTAACCTGGCATGTTTGGGAGCCCACAGCCTGCCCCGTGAGGAGGTCTGCCTGTGCTGGGAAGAAGAGTCCCCTTTTACAGGAGGCCACTTTGGCCACCTGCCCCCTCCCACAGGCCCTGCCTAACTCCCAGGCTGTTTGTTGCCTCTCCAGTCTCCGGTCTCCGTGGAAAAATTCACAAAACCTCAAAGAGGCGTAAGCCCAGACGGGGATTGTGCAACGTGCAGGGAACCCGTGCTGAGCAGCTTCCAGGGCTGGAAGGACAGGGGCCAGCACTCACAGGGCCATGCAGCTGCCTCCCACCCACACAGGGAAGAGGGAAAGGGACAGGGAACCCTCCAGGCAGAGGGGCTGGGTGAACACAAACCTTCCTCCATCTCCTGGCAACTCAATCCATCAACTCCTTTCCCCTGCAAGTGGTTCCACTGGTTTTTGCAGGCGGTGGACAGCACATCCTTCATGGCACCCACAGCTTGGGTGCACTTGGTGAAGTTCAGCTCTTTCTGGAAGCTCAGAGGTGCAGAGAGGTTTTCCTCCATGGCTGCTTTCAAGGCCTGAAATTCCTGAGCCAAAAAAAGACGGAGTTTCAGGAGGTTTCAGACAAGCCAAAGTTGTCTCTTGTTCCAGGACCCCACCCGGCCCTGGAGGATTTGGGATCTGGCAGCTTTCAGGACTTGGCCCAAGGACAGCATAAGGGAGGAGAGCTCTTTCCCAGCCACGTGTTCCTGGCACCTTCTCCTCACTCCCTTTCAAACCCAGACTCAGACCATGCCCACCTCGCAGGGAGCAGCATCTCCTCCCTAAAATGTCTCCTCTTGCTGGGCTCCCAGGGAGGAAGCAGTGGGGCACCCCAAACTCTTGCTCTCCCCCACACCCAGGTGCCCCCTTGGGCAGCACATCAGCCTGTCCTGAGTCAGACAGGACAGAACTGGTGGTGATGGAGGGGGAAATCTTGGCTGGTTGGTCCCCCTGGGAGAGGGCAGGGGAGAAGACTGTGCCAGTGAGACCCAGCAGCCTGCACATCCCAGGGTTCCTGGCACCCAGCTCCATGGGAAATGGGACAAAAGCCCAAAACACAACATTGTCAGCTCCTTCTTGCCCCATCCCACCTGGAGGAAGTAGATGGTGTCGGTGCTGGGCACGTTCTCCAGGCTCTGCTTGCACTGTGCCAGCTTGGCTCGTCTCTGCTCCTTCCAGCGCAGATCGGCCTCGGCCTCCCCCAGCATGGAGCGCTCCCCGTCCTCGATGAATCCCAGCACCTCCTTCTGGAAGGCTGCCAGCACCCCTGAGGCCTCTGCAAAGAGCTTCTCAACCCTTTCCCTCTCCTTTGTGGCTGCACCCTGAGTGCAGGGAGAGAGGGGTCAGGTGAGCCACACTTGTGCCCTGCCCAGCACCCAGATCCCAGCTCCCTGGAATCCCCTGACACTCCATCACCCCCTTCACCCAGGAACTCAGATCACTTCACAGTGCAGCTCTCAAGAGACCTGGCTGGGCAGTGCCACTTACTGCTGCACCACATTTGGTGTCCCCAAAGCAAAGTGTTTGCACAAGGGCCAAAGGGACAACCACCCCATGAGCCTGGGGAGAGAAGGTGCAAGAGCCAGAGGATGTCCTGGGATGGTCCTTGCCCTGTTCTTTCTTCCATTTAAAAACTAAAGCAACCAGAGATGCCAGGAGCATTAGCAGAGATGAGGAGAAAGAATCCTCAGGGGTCTTTGCCAGGATCACCATCGTTTCACGGTGCTCCTGTGAGCATCATCTTTACAGCCCATGCACCCCAAAATCTCACAGCCCCCTCTCCTCCACCCCCAGCCCAGCAGAGCTGCACCGACAGAGCAAAGGCATTGCAGAGTCACCTTGATGAGCTCCACCATCTTCTTGGCCTGGGTGATGGTGACTGCCAGCTCCTCCAGCTCATTCTCCGCATCGCTCAGGAATTTGGCTTGCTGGGCCTGCAGACATGAAGGACAAACACTGAGCTTTACCCCAGTGCCAGTGGGAGCCCAGGGCACTCAGCCTCTCCCTCAGCTCGATCCACAGAGCCTCTCTGACCGTGACCTCGCTACCAGGCTTGGGGTGAAGAATGCAAGGGGAACCACGAGTTGTTTTCCTGTTTTCCTTCCCTGCAACATTCAACCTGCAAACATCCCTTCTCACTCAGCTGGAAAACGAAAGGGTCATGTCCAGTTCCATTTCTCCACCCTGGTCCCAGCGGAAACCAAACAAAACAGGAATTTGAAAGCAAACCCATCAGGCAGTGATTGCAGCTAAAACTGCTCTTAGTGAGAACCCAGGGCTGGGAAAAATCCACCTGGGTTTGGTGCAGAAGCTGAAAGGCAGGCCTGGAGCACTCAGAAACTCGGCACAGAGTCCCCTGGAGGTTTCTGTTTAGGAGCAAAGCAAACCAGCTCCGGAGCACGGGCTGCAAAGGAAGCACCTTCCGAGCACGGCGTTTCCTGACACGCTATTGTTGGCTCATCCATCGCCCATCACGAGGACGGGTCCCTCGGGAGCCGGGAGGGCGCTCCCCAGCCAGAGAGCTCCCTGCTGATGCTCAGCGCCCCTGTTCCGGGGAGCAGCTCCAGGTGCTTTCCCCGCGCATCCATCCCAGCCCGCAGCCCAGGGCGGTGGCCGAGGGCAGGCACAGAGGTCCTGCAGGCGACATTAAGCAGCGCCTGCTGAGGTCTGACAGCTCCTCAGGGCGGGGATTAAACACACTTTCTATTTTAAGGTGCCCCATGACTAATAATGCCGATAAAAGGGTTTTCCTGCAATCCTAGCAGCCCATCAGGAGGGTGAGCTGGCTTGGGGCTCTTGCTTGGGGCTGGGCTACTCCTTGGAAAAGGCAAACTCTCCCAAGGTCTCCAAATGCCTCATGGCCATGCGAGATGCCACCACACCGTGAGCCTCACAGGTTCCCACCGGCCTGCAGCCCCACACTTTCAAGGCAGCAGTGCCCAGGAAGGCAGCACCACGTTGGGACTGGAGCCCCGGCTCCTGGGAAGGCTGTGGGTGTGAGTTTAGGAGGTGACTCAGTCACATCTGGGAACGGGAGTGATGGAAAAACCCCCGCTGCCAAAACGGCAGGACACAAAAGGCTGGGGGAGCGGGAGCGGCGGCCGGGCCGGCTGCCAGCGCGGGCGAGCAGCGCCTTGCCGGGGCTGTGGGAACGGGACGGGAGCGCGGGGGTGGCCGCTCTGGGGTGTCCCGGGCAGCCTCGGCCCAGCCCTGCACCCACGGCACTGCCAGCTCGGCTCCGCAGCGGGAAAACTCCCCCGGGATGCCCGGCAGCGGCTCTGCCCCGATCCCCGTCCCCACCTGCCCATCCTGCCCCAGGCCCGGGGCTCCCTGACGGCGCAGCATCCTGTCCATATGTTGGGGTGCAATTCTCCGAGGGGTGAGAGTACAGCACCCCCCCGTCACACGGCATCCCACCAGAGCTGCACCTGCACACACCGCACCTGGGGGCTCCCCGTGGGTGCAGGATGAACCCCTCCGAGGGATGCCGCGCCTCACAGCACCCCCGACACCCCCACACCAGGGTCCCACCCGCGCGGGGACCTCCGCGCCCTCCCCACTCCGCACCTGCTTGTGCTCTCGCTCCTGCTCGAGGGGCACCACGTCGTGGGCGCGGTGCTCGTGGGCGCGGCAGCGGGAGCAGACGCAGCTCTGCTCGGTGCGGCAGAAGCCGTCCAGGGGCTGCAGGTGGCGGGGGCACAGCCCCTCCTCCAGCCGCCGCAGCGGGGCCACCAGGCGGTGTGCGCGGAAGGCGGGGGCGCGCCGGTGCGGCTCCAGGTGCGCCCCGCAGAAGGACGCCAGGCACACCAGGCACGACCGCTCGGCCGCCACGCGGGACCCGGGCGGGCACACATCGCACAGCACCGCCGCGCCTTCCTCCCCCGCAGCATCCTCCTCCTCGGCTCCCGGCGCCATCGGGGACGCGCCGGCCGGGGACGTCGGGGTGGCGGCGGCCGAGGACGACGGGGACGAGGCGCCGGTGGCGGCCGCCAGCAGCGGCAGGAGCTCGCACAGGGCGCGGTTCTTGCAGAGGCGCAGGGCCGCGGGGACGGGCTCCTGGCACAGCGGGCAGCGGGCGGCCCCGCCCGCCCCGCCGCCGTCGGGGGGGCCTGGCCGCTGGCGGAGCGCCTGCAAGCAGCCCTGGCAGAAGTTGTGTCCGCACGGCACCGTCACCGGGTCCCGCAGCACGTCCAGGCAGATGGGACAGCACAGGGGACCCTCGGGCAGCCCCGGAGCCGCCAGCGCCAGCCGCAACGCCGCGGCGGAGGACGACGGGGCGCTCCCGGGAGCAGCATCCATCCCTGAGCGCCCCGAGCGGCCCGGCCCCGCTCCCAGCCCCGGCGGGGGCGGGCGGCAGCCGCGCCCCGCCCGCCCGCTCCGCCTCCCGCCGCCGCGGCTGGGGCTCCGCTCCCCGCCGTGCCCTCGGGGCGCTGACCCACAGCATCACCCCGGCCCCAGGCACCCGCCGCCCAGGAAAGGGCCTCACCCCATGTGGGATCTGCTCCCGTCTGGTCCCTCTCCCTGGCATGGGCCGCCTTCAGGGAGATCAGCCCCGGGGGGATGTCACCCTGCTGGGGATGTGCTGTGCCCCACCCAGGGTCTGCCGCCTCCGAAAGGATCTGCCCCGCGGGGATCTGGGCCCTCCCCAGCGTTCCATTGCTCCCAAGGGAAGCTGCTGACTTTCCCTGAATCTCCCATTCAGGGAAGCTGTTGCCAGCCCATTCCAGTCCCCCTCCCAAGGACCTGCTGCTCCCCTGGTGCATTCCTTCCCCCTCTAGGACCTGCTGCTACTCCACTGCTCCCCAGGTGCTCCCCACCATGGGGAAGCTCCTGAGCCCCCCCAGTGCAGAGGTGCAGGTGCTTTCCTGGCAGCCCTCGTGTCCAAGGACCTACACCAGCCCTCCCCATGGCCAAAAGGGCTGCAGTGCCCAGGTCTGGCTCACTGTCCCCTTTTCCTCTGGGGTCTGGCAGGAGCTGGCAGGCACCAGAGGGCTGGGAAGCCCCAAAGTGCTTTTAGAGCGAAGATCTGCCTCACAAGATCTCTGGATATTTTGTGCAGGATACACAGACAATTTTTGGTCTTGGATAAGTTCCCAGGTGCATGCAAGGCCTCACCCAAGGACAGGGCTGCGAGGAGCAGGGAGGTGTTGAGTGAAGCAGGAAGCACAAAATAGATCATATCTGTTCTTGAAGAAGAGGACTGAACTTTTTAAGCGTTTTGTCCCCAAAGGAAAAATGATGTGATTCATTCCCCAGGCATTCACCTCCCCAGCACTTTTGAACCCAGTGCCCAGTTTTATCCTGTTAATCCTCACCAGCATTCCCACAGGAGCCGGAGGAGACATCGGACCTGCAGTCTCACCCTTGGAAAAACATCAATGAAAACTTTAGATTTTCTTCTGTGCCTGTGGACGCCATGGGACAGAGAGAGAGAGAAATGGCAAGCATTTCTCACCACGGCTTGTGAGAACTTTCAGGGAGTTGTAAGGATGTGATGACTTGTTAGTATAAACAATCTGCAGGTTGTGTTCTTCTACTTCGTCTTTCTGTTCTTCTCAAAGTCGGTGTGTGAGGAAGGTCTTTTTGTTAAGTAGCCAGTCAAACAGAATGTATGGTATCACTCCATATAAACCGCGCGGTTCTCTTGAATAAAGCTTTCTTTGTTCTTTCTACAATCCTGCCTCTCACCTGTTCCTGTGTCACTCCCGGCGCACGGGTGACATCTGGTGACCCGCCGTGTGTGCTGCTCCGGTGCCTCCGCAGAGTGCGGCAGAGCCCTGGGCCCCCCGCCGGACCCCACGGGCTCCTTGGGTCCGGACCCCCTTTGTTTCCCCGCAGAGGCACCGGCCTTTCCCCGCACCCTTCCCCCGGGCTTGCTCCGTGGGGCTGCCCTGATAACCGGGACCTGCGGGACTCCCCAGAGCGTGGACAGCGCCTGAATTGCTGGGGCTGGGTGCCGCTGTTTCCGTCATGGGGGATTGGCATGATGACGACAACAAGGATTTTTCTGCGTGGAGGCACCTCCTTTTCTATGGGGGGGTCCTCGGTGCCCGACCTGTTTGTGTGGGCCAGGACTCACGCGTTCCCGATGGGCATGGCCGTGGCGTTTGACCTGGGCAGGTGTCAGGAGCTGTGTGCTCTGCTTGCGGAGGAGTTTTACAGAGGGGCTGATGCTGTGGCCCCTCTCCTGGCTGCGTGCGACACGCTCTGCACCGGGCCGGAGGTTCGGGCACGGGCGGTTCGAGGGGCGGGGGAGCTGCCGGCGCTTGGGACAGACAGACGATCGCCGGGTCGCGGCTCGCCGTCTGTGCGGGGTTCGGCCGCCCCTCTTTGGGGGGTTCGCTGCGGCAGAAGTTACGCCTTTCCTCGCCCCTGGTGCCGAAGAACCGGCGTTCTCCGGGCCGGACGATGTCCCGCCTTTCCCTGCCCCTGCTCCCGCAGAACCGGGGTTCTCCCGGCCGGGTGCTGTCCCGCCTTTCCTCGCCCCTGCTCCCGAAGCCACGGGATCCGCCGGGCCCACAGCAGCCCCGCCTTTCTCCCCCTGCCGTTTGGGGGTCGGCATTCTCCCGAACCACGGGGGCCGCAGTTCCCGGTGCCCCTCCCGAGCAGCCGGACCGGGCTCGGTCGGGCTCGGTTCCCGCCCCGACGGCTGCCAGGACACCGCGGATCGCTGCGGCAGCTTCCCCGTGGGCAGCGGCGGAGCCCGCACAGGTTTCCTTAGCACAGTAAATAAAGCACCTCCAGGCTCTGCTGGTCGCCCCAAGGGTTGGCCATGGGCCCCATGGGGACATGGAGGGGCAGGATGGGGCCCTGCAGGGATGGCTGTCAGAGAAGGGGTACCCAGCTCCCCCCACCCCCAGCGCTGCAGGGTCCCACATCTCCCAACAGCAGCAAGAAAGAAAGCAGCAGTAAGAAAATAAAGCTTTATTGGGAAAAGCAGCATTGTACAAAGAGCTGCAGCATAGAACCCTGAGAAGTTGCTCTGTTGCTCTGCCTGCTTGAGAACAACAAGAGGAACCCAAGAAGGGGCTGGGGAGAGCAGGACCTGCCTGCATGTGAGGCTGTGTGAGCACAGAGGTGCCTCTGAATTGTTTCAGAGCACCCCGTGGCAGCAGCACCTCCCTCTGGGGTCCCCCTCATCCCAAACCTTCCCCAAGTCTGGGAAGTTTGGCAGGGATAGAAGAAAGAGGAAAATCTCGTTTTATCATCCTCCTTATTTCCCTTGCTCAGTCTGCAGGGACAGCTCCAGCCCTGCCATGTGTCACTAGTGTGATATTTGCATATGCAAATCAAACAGGTTAATTTACATGCCTGTCCCCATCAGCTCTTGTTAAAACACTGCACTCCACACCTGCCCCATCACTGGGGTGCCACTGCACCATGACAGCCTCAGCTGCAGCTCCACTTTGGGACAGCCTGGCACCTGCCAGCCTGGCCATGGCTCAGCGTGGTGGCTCTGGCTCAGTCCCTCTGGCACAGCGTCACCACGCGCCCCTCACACAGCCAGAACACGGGGTACAGGGGCTCCGTGAACACGCTGTGGAAGGAGTGGATGAGTTTTGTCCTCTCCCCGAGGCCGTAGAAGGAGAGGAGCCCCTTGCCATAATCCAGGCTGACCCCCAGGTTCTTATAGAGCTGCTCCTGGATTTTCTGGGCGCGGCCCTCGTGCCAGGCCAGGTAACAATCCTCCCTCACCTGCAGCCCCCAGGAGCCCCCATCCAGGCCGATGTTGAACCTGTGGCCCTGCTGCTGCTCGTGGGGCAGCCCCCGGTAGGTGACCCCCAGGATGACGGAGTGGCTGGAGATCTTCACCTCCCAGTAGTGGCGCCCGGGGCCGCAGCTCTGCGTGCACAGCACCTGCCAGGGCTGGAAACGAGGGCCCTGCCCCTGCCCAGGGACCCTGCCAGCACGGTGCTTGGCTCTGTGGGCACCTTTGGACACCTCCAGGTACCTGTTGGCTGTCTCAGAGTCGAAGGTCAGGTTGCGGTGGTCTGGGGGAACAAGGGCATGGATGGAGCTGAAATGTTTCATCAGACCTTTGTGCCCTCCCAGCAGTGATGGGGTTTAAATTCTGTAGGGCTGGCTCCCAAAATGGAAGGGAACAGGTTGTTTGGAAGGGAAGGGTAGTGGGGAGGATGCAATACCTGCCCTAGAGGGAATGGAAAAGTCCAGAAATAGCTGTTGAGGCAATGAGACACGATGCCTTGCACAGTCCTTGCACAACCCAGCTCACAACTGAGTGGCCATTGTGACCACAGTGGCTCTGTGGCCATTTTGGCAGGGATGTGCTTGGTTTTAAGAGCAAAAAGTACCAGTGTGGGTTGGGAGAGGGGGAGAAAACCAGGTGTTTAGTGAGCAAATATGGTATTGCAGGGAGTTACTCTCCTCTGCATGGGCTGTGATAGCTCCTGCCATGGGCATTCCCTGGCCACCAGCACCTCACCTTCCTCCCCCAACACCTGGGCCTGGCAGCTGGCTGGGCTCCTGCCTGCTGCCCATAAATAACAGGGGGTTCCTATTAATAACCCTAAGGATGCTCCGTGGGACCTGAAGGAAGGAATTCCTACAAGTCCCATAATCAGCAATAGTGACGTGACCAACATGGCATAACCCAAACCTCTTCCCAACAGGGAGGAGATGGGAAGAGGAGCACAGAGGAATTTCCTACAAGCAGGAGAGGGCTGGCCTGGAGAGGAAAGGGGACATGAAGGACTGCAGCTAGGAATGCTGGGCCCATATCCCTGGACAGAGAGCAATGACTGCAGGCAGGGCTCTGGGGCTCTGCCATGCAGGGCAGTGACTGATCCAACACCAGACAGCCTCAGTTCCATGGGAAAGCACTTCCTGGTGCTGCTAATCCCCCATGTGGGTCCTTTCCCATCCCAGCCCATCCACCCTGCCCCTACACCACCCTTCTCTCATTTAGGGAGACACATTGGAAGAACCAGGACAGGAGCCGCTGTCCCTGCAGCCACAGCCACAGGAGCCTGGCTTGGTGACATCTATTCCTGCTGGGGACCCCAGGGAGGTGCTGTCCCTGCAGCCCCCTGTGCTCCTTACCCTTTAGAAGCTCAGCTCGGAGCTGGCACTTGGGGAGAGGGGCCACAGCCTTCACTGCCAGCTCCTGGGCATGCTCTGGGTCTGTGGAGGATGGAAACAGGCTTTTGGAGTAATGCCACGCAAACATTCTTTCTTCCTGGCTTCATGGGAAGAAAAGGAGGAGAAGGAGAAGGAGGAAGTCCATTGTATCCAAACCTGGGAGCAGCCATGTGCCACCATGGTTCAGCATTCCCAGCAAGGAGGGGCCACAGGGAGGCCACCCACTCATCCCACTCCATCTGCTGACCAGTAAATGTGCGTCCCATCCCAAACCCCTGTGCCCAGCAGCTGTGTCCCCAGCAGTGACACAGGCCAGGCTCATCTCCAGGACAGCTCAGCCCTCCAAAGTGCCCCTGAGAGCAGGAGGGTTACCTGGGCCGGCAGGGCTGGGGGCTCTGGGGGTCACACAGCCAGGCAGGTCCTCCAGCAGGAGCCTGGAGATGCTGGTGAGGGTCTCAGAGATGGGCTTGATCACAGCAGCCACATCAAACTCCATGGGCACCAGCACCTCTGGGCTCTCCAGAGGTGGGAGCAGGGGGAATTCCTGCAGACAGACATACAGACACCATGCACCAGTCTGGGGAGGACTCTGCAAACCCATTTGCATCCACTATGTCTCCCAGGGGGCAACAGGGGCATGCCAGCATTGCCCACACAACTTTTCAGGGACCCCCAAAACCAGCTCATCCCCACAGCCCCAGCACATCCCTGAGCCAAAGTGAGGACGTGTCCCCAGTGGGAATGGGTTGGACACGATCCTGCTGCCATCAGAAGGGGAGGACACAGTGCCAGGGTGGTACCTGCAGGAAGGTCCTGTGCTCAGGGCAGGCCAGCAGGCTCTGAGCCCTCTCCCTGTGCTGCCCAAGGACATCCAGGCGCTCCCTACACAGGTCCCAGTTCTTGCTCACACGCTCCAGGGCTGCACTCTGCTCTTGCTCAATCCTGGCCACTGTCTGACGCTGCAAATCCTCCAGAGCTTTCCTCAGGTGGGTGAATTTGCTCTGGATCCCATCTTTGAGCTCGGAGCAGTCCTGGGCAGGAAGAGCCATGAGAACCAGGATGCTCCCCTCCACAGGCCAGCACAGGGAGGCTGCAGCGTTACCTTGATGCTCTCTGTCTGCACCTCCAGCTCCTTCATTGTCTGCTCAATCCTCTCTGCTTCCTCCTGGGCTTTTTCCAGGGATTCTTTCAAAAAGGTCTGTGAAAGGAGGCACAGAGTAACATAGAACAGTTGGAAAAGTCCTCCAAGATCATCAAGCTCAGCCTATGACTGAACAGTCTCAACTAGCCCAGAGCACTGAGTTTCACAGCAGTCATTTCTCCCAGCCATGTCCAGTTGCACATCCTGTGGAAAAGCCCAATGCTGCCCACCTGGCCCCCAGGACCCTCTCAGGGCTGCAGGACAAGCCTAAAAGGGAAGGAGGCAGCTTGGGAAGGGGACTCTGTATCAGGATAACAAAGAAGTGATTTTTTGTGCTGACTTTCACCCTGTTTTTAGCTGTTTCCTCTAGATCAGAGGGTAACAAATGTGAAAAACGCCAATCACTTGTTTTTAAAATTTTAAAATATTAATAGTAATAAAATGGTTATAAAAATAGTAATACAATTAGAGTAATAGTAATTTGGACAAATTGAATTAGGACAATATGAGACAATACAGACAAAGAGTTATGGATGTCTGGGTACCTTTTTCTGGGCAGCACGAGCCTGGCACACAGAGGGACACCAGGTCCCCGCAGCAGGACATGGGGCAGTGGAGTGGATATTGTGAAAAACGCCAATCACTTGTTTTTAAAGTTTTAAAAGTTTAATAGCAATAAAATAGTTAGAAAAAATAGTGATACAATTAGAGTAATAATAATTTGGACAAATTGAATTAGGACAATATGAGGCAATAAATACAAAGAGTTACAGACGTCCGGGTACCTTTTTCTGGGCTGAAAAAGGACCCACGTTAACAAAGGATTAACCCTTAAAAGCAACAGCCTGTTGCATATTCATACATCTCATACATGATGCATAAATTCCATTTACACACAGGATTCTGTCTGGTCAGTGTCAACTTCTTCCTCTGAATCCTAACAGCACCTTCGAGGCAGGAAGAAGTTCATTTCTACTGATAAGAGGGCAAAAAATAAATTCTTTTTCTCTGAAAGATTTAGGTGTCCTGTGGCTGCTATCTGGTGCGAGTGCCTCATTCCTTTCTTAAAAAATCCCACTAACATAGTTCTTATTTTAACTGCAAAAGTTACCTTTTAATTACAAGACTACATTTATTATTAAAATGTTAATACAGCACTACTAATCAGTACATCAAAATACATACAGTAAATACCTGTGTAGAGCCATATAATATGCACTTTTCACAACAAACACACAGGGCACTGTTCATCTCGTGCTGCTGGATTTACCCAGCTCACTGCTGCTCCTGACAACACCTGGTTCCTCAAGGAGCAGCCAGGCACTGGTGGCACCTCCCTGGCCAGCCCCTGTCCAGCTGAGCTGGGCAGCCTGGCACAGTCGGGCACCACGTCCCTGCAGCAGGACACGGGGCAGTGGAGGTGGATGCTGTGTGTGCCCGAGCTGTCACAACACCCCTTGCTCCCCCATGGCCCCAGCTGTGTCACCCACTGTGGGAGTGTCAGGGGTGGGATGGTGGGGATGGATGGAGATGAGAGATCTCTGCAGCCAGGGCTGGAATTTGGGGTTCATTGCAAAGGGCCTGGGTGCAGGGCCCTGCTGGGAGCTGCCAGCCACAGCTCAGAGCAGGCCCAAAGAGGAAGACAGAGAAGGCAAGAGCATGGTAAAGAGAGAATGAGAGAGTAAAAGAGAGGATCAGAGGGCAAGGTTCCTGTTACAATACAATAAATCTTCTTCTGGTTGTGGAATTTGGGGTTTATTGCAAAGGGCCTGGGTGCAGGGCCCTGCTGGGAGCTGCCAGCCACAGCTCAGAGCAGGCCTGAGAGAAGAGAGGGGGAGAGAGGAGGAGATGGTGAGAGAGTAGAAGGGGTAAGAGAGCAAAGTTCCCATTACAATACAATAAATCTTCCTCTGTGTTGAATATTCTCATTCTCACTAACCAATCTAGTACAACATACAAATCCTACAGCATTTACATACAGCCTATAAGAATCACTACATTACCATACTGTGTTACATTTTTAACCCTAAAAACTCCTCTTTGGGCCCCTTCTGCCAAGCTGTAGGGTCTGCTCTGACCCTTGGAGCTGTCTGCAAGCAGAGGGTGTTGTTCCATCAGAAGGGGATCACCTTCAGCTGGCCACACCATTGTTTTCCAGTTGTTCAGTAACTAAGGGATCCCAAAGCTTGCTTTCATTTCAATCTCGCTTATAGTTTCTATATTCCCAAAATCATTTGCCAGACAATCATATTTATAAGGCTTTCCTGTTTCATCTCCCCCAACAACCCCCCCACCTGCTTTCTGGCTCTCTCCTCCTCGAAGAGCACCCTGCGGTGCGGGCGGCAGTCGCGCTCGGTGCAGATGCAGCAGATGCAGCGCCGCTCGTCCAGGCAGAAGAGCTCCAGGGGCCGCCCGTGCCGCGGGCACAGCTCGGCCGGGGCCGCCTGGCTCCGGTTCCCAGCACAGCCCCGCTGCTCGCCGTCCCGGGCCAGCTCCACCACGCTGTGCAGGGTGACGTTCTTCTCCAGCTTCGGGCACGGCTCGAAGGCCCTGCGGCACTCGGGGCAGGTGATGCTCGGCTCGGGCTCCTGCCTTTTCTTGGCCCAGTGGTCGCTGATGCAGTCCCTGCAGAAGTTGTGGCCGCAGGGCAAAGTCACGGGCACCTTGAACAGCTCCAGGCAGATGGAGCACACCAGCTTCTCCTCCAGGTTCTGCGACATGGCCGATGCCATCCTGCCCGGCCGGAGATCGGGGGAGGAGGAGGAGGTGACGCTGTGCCCAGAGGCGGGGCAGGGCTCCCGGCCACACTCCTGAAGTGACACCCGCTGGCTGTCCCCTGGTCACACTTACCGTCGGCCGGGGCTATTTGTACAAATCACAAACGGGACGGGGCTGCTGTGCAACGTGCCTTGAGCTGGTTTATTTTCCAGCATCAGTCTCATTACATGATTATAACAATGGGAAGATGGCAGCAGCTCACATCCCAGGCAGCATACCGAGAACTTGATGTTACAACTCACTTTATAAGTTTTTTGACCAATCGCACAAAGCAAAAGCACATTGACAGTAGTTCTATCCAACCACTGTAAGCACACATACCTTTGGTTAAAACAATGCTTGCTTATTTTGAATACAATATCTGCTTGTAAGCCTTAAAACACAATGCACAGAGCTCCGTTATTAAGCTCAGAACTCCCTAATATCTTGCTAGACAAACTTTTTTGTAGCTTAGAAAGTTATTCTAGACAAGCGTTAATACACAGACCATTGTTCTATTTGTCCTTGCTTTTCTACTTTTTAAATATGTGAAAAATGCATGTATTTTATGATCAGCTTTTCGTAAATATTAAAATGAATATAGTATGTGTTGTGTTAGAAAGCAATGCTGTATTTATTTTATTGAATACTGTGTTAAATATAGTTTTAGGTTATAAAAAATTTGTTAAAATAGAAACTATGCTATGTAAGATGCTTTGTTTAACTCAAAGGACTTGCAGTGAGATAGCAGCCACAGGACACCTAAATCCTTCAGAGAAAGGGAATTTATTGCCTTCTTATCAGAAGAAACAAACTTCTTCTGGCCTTGGAGGCACTGTTAGGATTCAGAGGAAGAAGTTGACACTGACCAGACAGAATCCTGTGTTTGAATGGAATTTATGCATCGTGTATGAGATGTATGAATATGCAACAGGCTGTTGTTCTTAAGGGTTAATCCTTTGTTAACATGGGTCCTTTTTCAGCCCAGAAAAAGGTACCCGGACGTCTGTAACTCTTTGTATTTATTGCCTCATATTGTCCTAATTCAATTTGTCCAAATTGCTATTACTCTAATTGTGTTACTATTCTTTTTAACTATTTTATTACTATTAACCTTTTAAAAATTTTAAAAACAAGTGATTGGCGTTTTTCACAAATAATCTTTCTGCTGACCTATCTCATGGCCACTGCTTAGCTCTAATCACAGTCCTGCTGTCTCTGAGGCCTGCCTTTTGCAGCTTTCCCAAAACCCTCTGATTTTGTGGATTCCCCCAGCACTGGCTGTGCCCCAGGCTGCAGAGGGAGGGCTGTGAGGCACGGTGGGGACACCCCGGAGAGGAGGGAATGCTGTGGTGACAGCACTGGGGGTCACCAGGAGGCTGACAGGGACCACAGCAATGTGTATTTCCATGAACACGTTTGCTGGGCACACATCCATGCGCAATTGGATTTTCACTCCTTTATTGCCTTTTGAGGGAACTTCCAGGCATCTCAACTCTGCCAGGGCTGGGTCCCTGAGCTGAGCATGGCAGGGTGTGGTGGTGGTCACAGGGGTCCCAGGATGAGAGATGAGGATCTGACTCCGTGTTTCAGAAGGCGGATTTATTATTTTATTATATATATTTTATTAAAACTATACTAAAAGAATAGAAGAAAGGATTTCATCAGAAGGCTTGCAAGGAATAGAAAGGAATGGAATCATAATAAAATCTTGTGAATGACCAGAGAATCCAAGACAGCTGGACCATGATTGGCCATTAATTACAAACAACCACATGAGACCAGTCACAGATGCACCTGTTGCATTCCACAGCAGCAGATAACCATTGTTTACATTTTGTTTCTGAGGCCTCACAGCTTCTCAGGAGGAAAAATCCTAATGAAAGGATTTTCCATTAATTATGTCTGTGACAGCAGTTCCCCCTGTCACAGAGACCCCTGTGCAGAGCTCCAGCCTGGGAACAGCCGAGAGGCACCCACTGCTGCTGCAGCCACACGTCCCCTCCCTGTGCCCTGGCAAGGCTGTGGCACAAGGCAGTGACACACACCAGCACCACGTTCTTCCCTTGCATCTCCTAAACCACAGCTCCTGCAGTTGGCATGTCCCCATGCACACCCACCACACCTTTTCCTACCAATTTCCTTGCAACACCCGTGCACATCAGCACCCTGAAACAGAATAAAGATGCCACCTGCACCACCTGTCCCTGCTCAGGTGGAATTTCCTGCCCAGAGGCTGGTGCCTGTGCACTGCAAACCTTCCCCTTGTTGTCACAGTTCAGTTTCAGTTTACCCAGCCCAAGCCTTATCTCTGTGCCAAGCCCATGTGTTATCTTGCTCATGTTCCCAGCCTTGTTTTTGCAGCCACCCTTCATGAGCAGCTTCCCTTTCACCTGCACAGGTGAGGGCAAGCAGGGAGCAGCTCTCTGGTGGATCATCCACACCAGCTTCCATAGCAGAGGCAGGCTCAGCCACCCCCCTGAGCACTTGGAGAGACTTGGGATATGTCACAATTCCCTGCATGTCCCAGCAAGCTTCAGATCCAAAACATTCCTTTGGGCTGCAGCTGTCAATTCTGACCAAATATTTAAAGCCCAGAGAGGCTAACACGACCTGTGTGTGTGCCTGGAACCTGTGTCCCCAGCGTGAGCACCTCCCCAGTGCACTCAGCCCAGCTTAAACCAGACACCAGAACCCTTCAGGCTGGGGAGGAGCTCTGGGGTAAGTGGTAACAGCCCTGAGCACAGGCAGCATGGGGGCACTTCAGCCCAATCTCAGCTCTTTGCTGAAGGCTCCAATTTCCAATGGTAGAAGGAACCTCAGAAAAAGGGAACCGGAGGTGGGAAGAGGCAGCTGTACCAGCAGGAACATGTTGGTATTTGGGGGTCCATGTGAACAGGAGATGCACAGTGCAGCAGAGAACAGAGGCTCTCCAGGGCCTGGGAACAGGACCTGCAGCAGCAGTGCCAGGCCACCACCACCACCAGCTCTGCTTCTGCTCCCTGCCCACACCAGGTACATCCTGTCCAGGAGAGAGGGGAAGGAGGCTGAGGCCCACATGCTTGGGTAGCTGAAGCCACCTCCACAAACACTGACCTTGTGCAGGTTTACCACCTGTGCAGCCCCATGTGGAAACCCAGGGCACCACAGGGAATATTTCTCTGTCTGCTCTGGGCTGCCCTGACCCCCAAGGGAGCACTGACTTTGACCCTCATTCATGCTGAAAGTTTCCTGGACTTCAAGATAAACTGGAATCCACAAAAGTGTGAAATAGATTATAGAGAGCAGTGTAGGTGCATCACTTGGTGAGAAATTGAGGTTTTGGGATTTTTAGTGTGTTGTGGATGGAAGCAAGATAGAGGGCACAGGGTGCTGTCCTGGGTTTCTTCTTCATGCTTCTTCTTCCTTCTTCTTCATGGGTTTCGGTGGCATTTTGTAATTGGGCAGAAAAGTCTGCATTGGGGGCTCTTTGGGATCAGTTATTGGGTTAAAAGGAAAAATAATCTAGGTGTCAGTTCTTAATTAGATAATTTAATCTTAAAAGACCTTGTAACAAGAGATTGTTGGCCATTTTGTGCCTTCTAATGAAAAACTGCTGAACTCACAGTAGTGAGACTGTTGTACTGATAAGAAATAATAAACACCTGAGTCCAAACATGAGTTACTGTGTCAAGTGCCTTCAATCCAGACCCAGAAAAACCAACAACTGGTACCCCCAACAGCCACGCTCTTCCCAAACTACAACATCCAAAACCAGAAGTCACTCTGGCCAGTGAAGGGCTGCCCATCTCCCCTGCACCCTGCTGGGCTCCCCAGCTCTGGGCCAACTGCCCAGGGTAACAGGCTCTTGCCAATAAAGACAGCTCTGCCAGCATTGCTCAGAGAGTGTTTAATCAGACTCATCTCTCCAGGAGAACTGCACAAATAAAATCTGACACAGTCCAGAACCACAGCACTGTGAGAGGTGGAAATCCAGGCTGGCCTGGCTCTGTTTGCTCCATAAACAGGCAAAAGGAAAACTGTGATCCTTGCAGGGAAGCAAGGCAGAGCATCTCTGGGGAGATGCAGCCTGCCCAGTCATTGCCAGCTCTGCTGCAGAATCAGGAGCAAGGTTTCAGCCTGGCTATGGATTCACTTTGAATGTTCTTGTTAAGCAGCTGCCAGTCCTGTGAGCACCCAGGGGAACTGGGAGCTGAGACTTTGTCATTTCCCTCCTGAGGCAGTGAGGGGAGCACAGGAAATCCAGGAGGCAGCATCCCAGGGACACAGAGGACACAGCTGCTAGTAGATGCCATAGGTGGGCTCCTGTGTGTCCCGGTACCTGTCCAGGTACCTCAGGGGCTGGTGCCGAGGGAACTTCACCTGCGGAGGGTGGAACGGGGGCGGCCGCACGAACTCGAACACCGGCTCCCTCATGTCTGCAGAGAGTCACAGGGTCAGCAGGGGCTCACAGCTGAACCCCACACCCCCCCCCTCACCACACAGGACAGGGCTGCTCAAACGTGCCCTTGGAGTTGTTTTAAAATCCCCAGCCGAGGGTTAGGGGTTGCTCCTTCAGTTTGGAGGAGGACGGCTCAGGAAGGGCTTAGTCTGTGCTGATCCTGGGCAAGTGCCAGGAGCAACTGAGAGCCTGCAGCCACAGGGCCATGTCCCACCCACAGAGCCCCTCCAGTGTCCCCATTCCTTACTGAGCAGCTGATGGAAGGTGGAAGTGACAGAGCTGTCCCACTGACACTGGAAAAATGCCAGCCCTGCCGGGGTCATGGCATCCTTATGCTTTCTGTAGAAGTCAAACGTGCTGAAGGTTCTCATCTTCAGGCTGTAGCTGGAAACAAGACACAAGCACCAGGTGAACCTCTCCCTGCAGCAAGCAGCCTGCTCCCCATCACCCCAGGGCAAATGACAGACGTGGAAAACAAAGCCACTAAGAGGAGATCTCCCAGTGTCTCCAGCTCCATGCACATTTCTGGGCAGGACAAACCACTCTCTAACATCCTGTTCTGTAACAACAGGACTCTGCAGTACTGGGACTGTGGCTGCACTGGACACACAAACCAAAGCAGCCCTGGAGAACTCTGCAGAGTGACAGGAGCTGCTCCTCTAGTGCAGTGACAGCTACACAAACCCCACAAGCAGCAGCAGGAGCCAAGGGCAGCAGGAGCAGAGGAATTACCAGGGCGTGGGCCGAGCGTCCTGGCTGAAGTCAATGGGACCGTGTTGCTTGAAGAGCAGGAAGATGAAGCGGTGGTAGCCTGTCCCCATGGCAGGGAAGGGGGGCAGGTAGTGGCACATCTCCTTACCAGCCTTGATGTCACTGCCTGGGATGTTTGTCCTGAACACAAACACATATACACTCATTTCCCTCCAGCAGATTCATCCAGGAATGCAAATCCCTCTGCCACGCTGTGATGTGATTTTTGCCCCATTTGATAAGGGAACAGATAACAGAGATTGCTGTCACCACAGGAAAAATCCCACCCAGTGACTGGAATGCTGAACAGCAGCAACATCTGGAACTCCTGCATCCTTGGCAGGACCCAGAACACATGGCTAAAGTAGCTGATGGCAGGAGCACCAGGAAGAGCCATGGATTCTGAGCTGCTGGAGGAGTTTCTGCCCAGCCCACAAGCACAGAGCATCTGGCTCTGATGTACTCACACCAGCCAGTGGAGGTACTCCGAGTCTGCATCCCTCAAATGTCCATCTGCCAACACACAACAGGGAAAAGGGACTTAGGGACACCCTGGTGCCAGCATCCACCCCAAAGTGAGAATGCCCAGACCTGCTTTGACCAGAGGAAGCAGCTCAAGACCCTCCCAGCATTCCTTCCCCAGCAGGAAAGGAACTCAATCCTATAGGACTGAGTTTAAAATGAGGAGCAAAGAAGTCTGCAGATCTAATTCCAAGATTCTTGAAATCTTCTTAGGCAGCTGTATCCATCACTATGCCTTGGTCTCTCAGGGTGAACACTGTCAGCAAAGCTGCCTTCCAGGCAGACTGCCAAGGAAGAGGAGTTTGGAGGTAACAAAGATGGGAGTCAGGAAATTGTTTCCTCTATAGTGAGACACAGATCTTATTGTGTCACTGTCCCTTCTCTCAATTGCTACAGATTTGGGGAGGCTACAATCTTTCCTCCATATGTAACATGTCCCAGTCTAACAGATATAATCATAGAATTACAGCATTGTTTGGGCTGGAAGGGACCTTAAAGCTCATCCCACTCCCTGCTATAGGCAGGGACACCTTCCACTAAACCAGGCTGCTCCAACCTGGCCTTGAACACTTCCAGTGTTCATTATATCCGTGCAGCCAAAAGAATCAGGAGTTAACCAAAAGCTGAGAGAAACAACACAGTTTAAACACATTCCTTTAAAGAACTCACTGCTCACCTGGATTTGTGAGCAACAAGGTCCAGAGGGAGCCTTTGTCTGCCTCATATGACACTTCAGGGGGACTGGAAGCCTAAAGGAGCAACACAAAGAGAATGCAAATCACTCACACAACAGCTCCCATGAACTGTGGCAAGGCTGGGACACAACACAGGGCATGAATAACCATCAGCCTCCTACCAGACAGCCTCCAATCTCTGTCTCTATCACATCCTTAAAGTATTTTCCTTCAGCACAGAGGAAACACCCTTGTAAAAAGCATCCCCTGGAACGCCCCATGCCCACTGGAAGAATCTGGCAGAAAGAGGCTTCCCAGGGGCTCCAAGTTGTTCCCAGCTCCCCTCACGCACCTCTGATGGAGTCACCATGTTCCCATAGTAGACTGGCACGAGGTACTCGTCCTCCTGGCTGTAGTGCACCCTCAGGGCCACCCAGGGGGTGAAGGTGGCTCCCCTGAACAGGTCCCGGAACAGCCCGCAGTGCTCGGCCACGCGCTGCTTGTGGAACGGGCCACTGGTCCTCTCCCACTCAGCCCTGACCTCGTCGAGGGGAATGAGCACTGCAAGGACAGAGGGAGGATGCAGAGGCAGCAGGGGGACACCCAGAGCAGCTGGAGCAGGAGGGGAGGTGCTGGGCACTGACCGGTGCGGAGCCGCGCCGCCCGCTCCATCTCAGCATTGCGGCGGTTCTCCCTCAGGATCCTCTTCCTGTCCTTGAGCTCCTCTGCCCGGGACAGCCTCTCACGGGGCAGGCCAATGTCTGGCTGGGGCTCTTCAGGGAGGGGTGGAAAGAGAGCAGGTGAGACATGGGAGCACCCAAAGCACCCAAACACAAACCCCTGTGAAGAGCCTGAGAGTGTGAGACAGAGACTCCCAGAGATCAGGATCACAGAAGGGTTTGGGTTGGGAGAGGTTTGGGTTGAAGACCACCCACTCCCACCCCTGCCATGGACAAGGACACCTCCTGTGGTACTCACATGCCCTCTGAACAGAGAAAAGAATGATTAAAACTATTCTTATCTCATTTGCTGCTCCTGTGTTTGTGCTCATGTGGAATGTTCTGGAGATTGTTTACCCAACGTGATTCCTTGATTGGATTCTGGTGAAATTGTTTATGTTAATTAGCCTATCAGGTCCAGGCTGTGTCCTGACTGTCAGGAGATGGTCAGTAGTTTTTGAGTAGTATTTTTCAGTAATTAGAAGTAAGTATGATGTAGTATAGTTATAGTATAATAAAATGTAATATAGTAGAGTTTTAATAAAGTGAGTGTTCAGCATTCCAAAGCCTTGGAGTCATTTCCAGATGTTGGGGTTGCCTGATTTTTGATAACCTCCCACTAGAAAAGACCTGAAAGGACAATCAGGACTTGATTCTGTCCCCTCTGCACCTCCTTCCCCACCTCATGGCCCTCCCATTCCCAGCTGTGTTATCTGCTGCAGGCCTGAAGCTCTGGCTCCTTGTCTGCTCTGTGGCACCCCTGGGGCTCCAAGGAATCCCTTCTTTGCTCTGTTGTGGTGTGCGTAAGCAGTATGATAAATTATATAATCGTTAGATGTGGTAATTGTTTAGTAATTAAATGTAATTATTATATATCCATAAGAAGAATAGTGAGAAACTATGTTAGAAATTCAGAGAGGGGCTAAATTTATGTATACAATAGAACAATATAAGTTTAATAATTAACATGAAAGTTATGTAACGATAGAGTATAAAACATGATCATTTCGGATGTATGGTCGGAGTCAGATTTGGGTTGAATATACCCCAATTCCCAGAGCTCTTAATAAAAAGCACTGCATATAATCCCCCGTGATTATGTGTTTTTGAACGCTAACAACCCCTTTACCCTGAGCCCCTGCCCTCTGCAGGGGGCACAGAGGCTGTGCCAGAGCCCTGGGGTGCCCTGTGAGCCCTTTTCCCTGAGCCCCTGCCCTCTGCAGAGGGCACAGAGGCTGTGCCAGAGCCCTGGGGGTGCCCTGTGAGCCCTTTTCCCTGAGCCCCTGCCCTCTGCAGAGGGCACAGAGGCTGTGCCAGAGCCCTGGGGGTGCCCTGTGAGCCCTTTTCCCTGAGCCCCTGCCCTCTGCAGAGGGCACAGAGGCTGTGCCAGAGCCCTGGGGTGCCCTGTGAGCCCGGTACCTGCGGGGGGGTCGCTGTGTTTGCGGTAGGTGTTCCACCAGCGCGGCTCCCGGCCCGCCCGCTCCGCCTGCCGCAGGTACCGCGCGAAGCTCCGGTACCGCTGCAGCTCCTCCAGCCTCGCCACGTCCACGTCCTCGTTGGGCATGGGCCCCAGAGGGGCTGCCCTCTTCCAGAGCACGGCTGGGGGGAGAAAAAAACACGTCCCAGGGGGGTGAGAAGGGGGGAAATGAGCCTGGGATGGGCACAGCACAGACAGCGCCAGAGCCATCCCCGCCGCCCACAGGCACGGTCATGGAGTCAGGGTGGGGGAGGCTGGAAGGGACCAGAGACACCTGATGCCACCTCCCTGCTCCAGCAGGCTCAGCCCAGGGCATAGAGCACAGAACTGTGCCCAGATGGCTCCAGCAGGCTCAGCCCAGGGCATAGAGCACAGAACTGTGTCCAGATGGCTCCAGAGGCTCATCCCAGAGCACAGCATTGTGTGCAGATGGTTCTGGAACATCCCCAGTGAGGGAGACCCTCGCTGGACAATCTGTTCAGGGCTTGGGCACTGCACAGGGAAGAAGTTCGGCCTCACACCCAGCTGGAATTTCCTGGGCATCACTCGGTGTCCGTGGCCTCTGGTGCCATTGCTGGGCCCTGGAGTGGAGCCTGGGCCCTGCTCTGCCCTCCCTGCAGACAGGGACACACAGGGACGGGCCCCTCTCAGCCCCAGCAGCCTCAGCCTTTCCCCAGGACAGAGCTGCCCCAGCCCCCAGAGCATCTTTGTGCCCCTCCACAGGACCTGCTCCAGGAGCTCCGTGTGTCCCATCCCGAGGAGCCCAGAGCCGGACACTGCTCCAGGGGAGGCCTGGCCAGGGCTGGGCAGAGGGGCAGCATCACCCCTGACCTGCTGGAAATGCTCTCCTTGTCACACCATTAGTGACAAGGCCTGGCGTTCGGGACACAGCCGTCCGAGAGCACCCTGTCTTTCATCCCCCCCTTCCCCAGTGGGTTTCGGGGCTCCCCTGCTTCTCCCGTCTCTCACCGGCCGTTCCGAAGCTCCGCCCGCCGCGGGCCCCGCGAAGAGCCGCGCTCAGCAAGGGCGCCGCCATGTTGTGCGCCGCGCTAAGAGAAGGGCCCCGTTGCCATCGTGACGGGCGCTGCGCCGCGCAGGCAGGCCGGGTTCGGAAAGCCCGCCCGCCACGGGGCTGTCCCTCGTGTCGCCTGACTCCGATGGGGCTGCCCCGGTACTGCCTGATTAGAAACGTCCGCACAGCCGCCGCTCTTCCCTCGCCGCGGGCTCCCCATCCCCGCCCTTGCCCTGCTGAGGGAAGTGTTCTAAAGTTCCTTTGTGCCGCGGGCAGGTCACACCCAGGACAAAGCCAGCCCTGCTCCTGCCTTGTTTGTACTGGAGCAATCCCTGGGAACCCTCTGTCTCTGGAGTTTATAACCCGCACCCTCCTGCCGAGGCTTTCCCCTCACACGCTGCCAGCCCTGGCCACAAGGGCTCCGTGTGAAGCTGTCCCCAAAAGAGGGCGGGTTTAGGAGTCCATGGCTCCCTCAGGCCATCCCACAGAGTGAGATGCAAAGCTGTGTTTCGTGTCAGGTACAAACAGGCGATGTGTGTATTTGTAAATGCGAAATGTGTGGACCCCGACAATGGGAGAGCTGTGAATTCTAATAATAACTGAGGAAAATAAAGCATGGGAAAAGGCCTTTGAACTCATCTTTTGTTTGCAATTAACCCTGGTTGATTTAGGAGCACTGGAATTAAGGTGTTAAAGATGTTGCTTTTTGCTTGCATTAAATCCATAAAAAGCTCTGCAATAATAACCTTTTGAAGTATAATTTTGGAATATTACTTGTATCCTTGAAACTATAGCTTTGGAATATATATAAAGCAAATATGCTTATCTCATGCCTTATTGAAGCAGAGAAAAACAGCTTGAGAAAGGAAGATGAACATCACCTCAAGGGTTTATGGTTTCCAAAGGGAAACTGGACCGCCAGCATCTGGGGATACTCCTTTGAGATACATCCTGAGAAATTAAAATCACAATAGTGTATAGAATTGTGATGTAATAATATGGAATAAAAATTGCTGATGAGTAAAAATTGGAAATAGAAACTGATGGGTACCCCTATAAATACCTGTAACCATCAATTATCGGTGTGCAGCTGGAGGGAAAACTTCCCCCACTGCACCCAGCTCTGTATTGCTCATACTTTACCATATTAAATAATAAATTGATTGCTGCTTGAATATTGGTCTAGTCAAGCTTCTTATTCACAACATGTCTTTACAAACAAGCTGTGGGTCTGCTGGTAAATAAAGCTAGCACTGGGAAATAAACAGTGGGAAGGATTTCACTGATTGATGAATGGAAAAAGATATTTGCTTTTACAAATAAACTGTAGGTTTGCTGATAAATGAAATTAGACATTGAAAGATGAAAGAAACAATGGACAAGAAAAACCCCTACATTCCGTAAGAATTAAAAATGAAAAGGGAGGGTTGTACATTAGAGGGAAATCTTCGGTACCAGGCATTCTAGGAAGTCTGTACCTCTCAAGTACCTCAGAAATGGGGAAAGAGAGAAGGGAAATGTGGCCGGGAAATTGGGATAAAAAGGAGGCTGCATCCTCCAAAAACTTGAGAGACCCCAGGGGAATGCCCCGTGGCCTCTCCCTTTATTGAAATAAAGCCAAAAAAGGGCTCCTCTGTCTCCTTTTTGGATGTAAACCTCTGGTGTTTGTGGATTAATTTTCCTAACAGTTGTTATATTGTAAAATGGGTTAAAAGAGTAGTTATAAGAAATTACACCTCAGTAAAGTGCAGCACCCCCAGGCGAAATGAGCCAGCCTGGACAGGACTGTAATGGGCAACTGAGCGCCTTAAACATTCATGCAAATGAAGGATCCAAACAGAAACCAATCCAGAGGGACAAAAAACAGGATAAAAAGGGGGATCTGACCCAGGGAAGCTGTGCTGTTCCCCTGGAGCATCGGGGCCATCGCTGCTGAGCAGCCCCAGCGCCGGCGCTGCTCCATCCTTGAGGGAACGCTCCTGCTCGGCCCAGGCCCCCTTGCTTTGGGCCTTTCTTTTTATTATAACAAATGCTGAAATGACTTTAGTATCCCTTGCTTTGGGCCTTTCTTTTTATTATAACAAATGCTGAAATCACCTCAGCACCGGGAGTCTGGTTCCGTTTTTAACAGCTTGGCACTGAAATTGTTCCTGCACCTCAAGAGGCTCAGCACTTGTGGAAATGGCACCATCGTGTTGATGGAAAGGTGGATGAGGCTGCAGGGCAGAGTTTAAACACTGTTTGCTGACCCTGAGAAACAGCAAACCATGCCAGGTGTGGCATTCAGGCATTGTCACCAACCACAGCAAGGTGAGAAGTGTACAAAATCCTCACCAACAGCAAGGAAGGAAAGTGTTTCCCAATACATCAAAATACAAAACTGAAAACAACTCTCCTTCTCTCTGTTTCCATTTCTCCAAAAATGAAAGGAAAACAACTGTGAATTGAGGCTGCTGCTGCCCAGTCCCATGGTCACACCTTGCTGTGGGCGCTGATCAGCCTTTGCTGCTGTTGGAGCTGCAGTGACACCGAGCAAACGCCACAGCCAGCCCTGCCCTGTGCCAGCTGTGCCTCCCTGGGGCTGGGGCAGCAGGATGGGATCCCCTGGGATGGGACAGGAATCCCCATGGCATCCCCACAACACTGCAGAGCAAAGCCAGGGAGGTCACACTATATAAAACACCAAAATCCAGCTAATTTAAGGTCTTCTCAATACTTCACTCCCATTAATTTACATGAGATCCACTCAAGGCAGTGTGTGAAAAGAAAGACATTTTGTCTGAAAACACATTTTTGTAATTTATTAGATCTGTACACAGCTGGTGCTGTTCTCATTAGCATATTTTTAACCTTTTAACCTCCATCCCCCCCTCCCCAGGCCAGCAGCCTGTTCCACTGGACACAGGGAAGGCAGAGCCCTCAGCCTCCTCTGGCATCCTGAACTTCCACAGGACCTGAAACACTCGGCAGCCAAAAGGCAAGTTTGATTAGTTTATTTAAAATTAAACATTTCTTTCTGTTCAGCTACTGCACGTGGAGCCAAACCTTGTGTCTGATCATTGTTAGTGCCAGAAAACTGATTCAAAATTAGAGACTAACAGAGCCCAAAGCTGCAGAGAAGCAGCTTCTCACGGGTTGCCTCAGAACTGCAGGATTTGGGTTCATGCTGAAGCTTTTAACAATTTTAAGCTAAGAGCTGCCCTTCTCTAGTGTGAAAAGGTTTTATGGTTACTGGACATGTTACTGGTGTGGAAAAGCAGCAATGATTTTGCTTGGTTGTAGTTGCTGCACTGATTTCCCTGGGCAGCAGGATGTTCTCCTCCAAGCTGATTTCTTCCTGTTCCATCAGACAGCACCATGCAAGGCCCAAGTCGGTATCAAAACAAAATTAAGCAAATCAGAGAAAGCTCCTTGGAAATGCATGGGCAGGAAAAATAATAAAAAAATCTGGACACTTCACTTGGGATTGTCATTTTCTTGACAAATGCCTTTAAAAAGCCAGGACAACATCCCGGAAAAATCAGAAGACCTGAGGACATTGGTCAAAACTGATTTCTGCCCTCCAATACTGGCTTCATCATTCCAGGTCAAATTTGCAGTTTTTACCACTACATGTGGTTTTTTCTCCTCCAAATCAACATAAGTAACATTTGTAAAGTGCTTCAAGATAGTGCTTGAAAATGCTAAGAGTGAAAAGAGGGGCAGAACATCTGTTATCAGCACCCAGCTGATTACTGTGAGTTGGTTTTATCCTCAGAGCAGCATCACTATGTTCTCCTTTGACCTCCTATTAACCAAGAGCTGGCACAAAGGAAAAAGGAGTTTGTGCAGGGCAGTGAAAGAAGGAAAACAAAGGAAACACAAGGATTTCTTCTGGAAAGAGGCCTGAAGCAGAGCTCCAGAGAAGGATGGGTATTTACTTCCCAGATCCATCAGGAAAACACACACAGACTCACATGCACAGAGCTCTGCAGGAAGCTTCACACAGCACAAACATTGGCCAAATGAGGAGAGAGGTGGGGCTAATTTAACAAAAAAAAAAAAAAAAATTTGAAAAATCAAGACACTGATGCTTTTTTTGAGGGGAGGACATAACACTTCACCAGAAGCTACTGCCTGAGGGCTGTCAACTATGTCATAGTGAAGCCCTGCCACCTTTTCCAGTTGACAGGAACTTCTCTCTAGTTAGCAGCTTCACAAACACAATCCTTGTATAAATCCATAAAGCTTTCCCAGATTTTTAAAAGGTTAATTTTACCATTATAATTGCACTTTAAAAACAGGCATCAATCCCTATGCATTCTCCCCAAACACCTCCTCACCTAAAAGAGGAAAGAAAGGCTACAATTATTCACTGTCCTACAGCTACAGGATTCAAAGGTTTGATTTAGGTGCCTGAAGGAAGGATGCAAACACCCACTTTTCAGGGCAGGGCCAGAGTGCATTTTAAAAAACCTGCAGGCTTCACAGCTTGGCTTGCATTGGCTTCAGGTGTTTGTGGAAAGATTCATGAACCTGCAGGACAAGATGACAGAGGTTACAAGGTCAGATTTGATCTTTGAAACAGTTTTACCTCCTCACATCTTGCAGTGTGTTTGTATACTAAGAATATTTGAATCAGAGGCACTTTGGAGATTTAAGAACAGCCAGATAACTTCTATATTTCAGGCTCTATGTGATAGAAAGCATGAGGATATAAAAAACAGCCTGCCCACTACCTTTCCTTTAAGAAAGAAATGTAAAATTTATATCCATACTATTGTTTGGCATTTTAATTACAAGAAAACTGGTTCAGGTTTCCTAAGGGGCTGTAATGAAGCTCCTAAGCCCCACTGACTTCAGAAGTACAGAACACTGAGCAAACTGTGGGATTTAACTGCAGCTGCAGTCTCTGGCAGCCCATTGCAGGAGACACAGTCTGCCCTCATCAAATAAAGGCACCAGGAAACAGGATTTACTATTCTGGCTGATGAAGCAGGGACACTTCAGTTTATTTTAGCTCAGCTGCAGCTCCAATCCTAGGCCAGATATACAACATCTGACACCTAAATACTACAGGGTAACAGTTTATTTTCTCCTCCACTCACTGCTAGGGCCTGAAGAGTGGAAGATTTGCCAGAAAATGGGCAAGGCTTCCACAGCTACTGTCACTAAACAGAATTAACAGCAAGTGAGAATTGCTTTTGAATTCACTGAAATACTTCAGTTGTTTCTCTGTGGAGTGCATAATTTCCTCCCTCAACTGAGAAGCTCAAGAGATTCCACAGGGATGAATGCAAGGTACACCTGGGAGAGAAAACTACAGAGAGCAAACTGAAAGTAGATTGTTAGTTTTGGTCCATTACTACTTGTGACTTTTCTCCCCACTTTCTCAACAACCTGCTGAGATCACTGAGCACAATTAACAACCCTAAACTGAGTTATTTCTTTGGGCATGTGAGAAGAAGAAGAGAGGTTTCTTTACCTGTGTTTTGTTCAGTGGGGATTTCTTTGCCCACTCAAACATGTTCTCGTAGACGTTGCCGTCGTAGCGGCCGAGCACAGAGCCCAGGTGGACATCATGGAAGTCAAAGGAGTCCACCAGTGCCACTGCATTGGGACGAATGACAGCCAGGAGCTCCTTCACCTGCTGGTTCACCTGGGTTATCTGGGCACTGCTCAAGATACCAGCCTTGAGAGAGGAAACAAGCATTACACAAGTCACAGATCCTTCCCTTCCCCAAGGTCTCACACAGGTCAGCTTTCCCACACACAAAAACGCAGCAGTTCGGTTTTCTAAGTAATTAAATTGGCAATTTGCCACAGTGCACAAGCAGAAGGAGATGCCCTCCATACTGCCCAGCTATTATTCCTGGATGGGAGATTCACTCTTTGAGTACCTGTAAGTTAACTGTAGCAACAAGTTTCCTTAGAGAATATGCATATAAGGGTATTAAACTGTGCCTGACTTCAGGGAAATTTTTAGTAAGCAGCAAAGAGGAAAATGGGAAGACAAAACATATCATGTCTGCCAGAAGAGCAAACAAAACACTGCTGCACAAATGCATTCTCAAACTGACAGAAGAACAGAAAAAAAACAATGCCTGACAGAGTAAAGCCATTAACTGAAGGATGGGTTAGAATTTGGAGCACAAGATCCCCTTTCAGGGTTATTAGCTGTGAGCACATCTAACTGCAGCTCCTTTATTAATTCCTTGGTTTTTAAGACACAGCAGCTGGTCACCAACTGGAAACCATTTCAGCTAAACCTCCGCACATGCCTGGTTTCCATTCATCACAAGGGAAACCTACAAGAGCCTTCCAGCAGGCTGGCACTGCTAATGACCCTCTGACAACCAACAGCCAAGAACTTACACCTCTAACATCCACACAGCTTGGCATTTAAAGCACACTTGCAAGCAGTGAACCTGGCTTCAGAGATCTGGAGTGCTGGAGGAAGGCACCAACCTGCAGGAAGTCTCCTGCGTTCCTGCTGATGCCGAACAGGGCGTACAGGAGGCACAGCTCGGTCAGCACCGCGCGCACGGCGGTGTCACCCACTTCAGCCAGCTTGGCTGTGAACAGCTTCACCACCACGTAGTGACAGTGGGCCTGCAGGAACCAAACAGGCTCAGTCAGGGACACAGAAACATCAGCAGCTCTCACAGCATGTTTCTTGAGCAGGCACATCACTGACCTCTGATGCCCGCACAAGATCAACAGAAGTTCTGTTCCAGGCATCCTCCTTGCTCTTTCTGTGGGCCAGCTCAGCTTGCAGATTCTTTGCTGCCGATTCTACAAGCCTGTTTCACATGAGGAAGAAAAACAGTTTAAATAACAACACCACATTAACAGGATGACATACACTGAATCCACACATGTCAGTCATGGCACATGAGCTCAGAATTTTTCTCATGTGCCAAAGACAGTGACTGAAGTGACAGGTTGTGCCTCTATAACACCAGTAATCACTGCTGCAGCTACAATACAGCTACAGAGGGGTAAGAGGACTTCTGACAGCACACATGTGGTGCTTCAATATCTACTCACAAACAGGTGTCTGTTCTACTCTCCCCCTTCCCTCACAATGAACTTTAATATCAGGAATGTTTCTCTCCAGAGAGATCTCTGAGTAGTTTGGTATTTGTAAGTTTGAATATACTTTACACATAAATAAGAAAAAGATACATCACAAAGGATTGAGGAGCAGAGTAACCAGGCTATGGGCAGGCTGTGAACAACCTCAAAGCCTTAACCCTGACCCCAACCCAGTAAAGTGTGTCACTTCCTGAAAGCAACACACAGATCAAAGCTTTGCCAGCCACACCTCGAGAACCCAGCACAAACAGGGCAGTGCATCACCACCACCTCACCCAGTTTTTCTTGGCTCAGCCCAGTCAGTGTGAGCTCACCGGGCAGCACGTGACTTGTAGGCCTCCACCAAGCTGGTGGGGTCGTTGATCCTCACGGTGACAGTCCTGGCAGCCACGTGCTGGGGCTGGATGCGCTGCCTGGAGAGGTCGTTCAGGTAGGACACCATGCCACTGACCTGCTGGCCAGAGGTCACCTGGGTGTAGCTTTTCATAAGGAACCTGAAAAGAGAGACAGCAGATGGCAGCAGCTCTTACTCATGAGCTGTTTGAATGGACAAAAGTCATCTCACTGAGGCTCAGGCCAGAAAGTTTATCTGTCAAAAATGGGGCAGGGGACAGAAACATGACACCACTTTTGTGCTAATACAGACACTTCTGCTCTTTACTTTGTCACCAAATTCACTGTAAATAAAAGACTCCTCAACACCAATTTAGTATTAAGAAAGGCATCATTTATTACAGGTGTCTGGTTGCATGGGGATAACTCCTACTTATGTGCATGTGATTTTTTACAAGTGTGTTGCTTACATACAGTCACTACATGCATATTATAATTAACTCATTACCATAAAACCTTCCCCACGTTCCCAGATTGAGTTCTTGTTTTGGCTGTAGCTGCATTCCTAAGCCAGGTGTCTCCCCCTTATCTCCCAAGTGTCCTTGCTGGGATTCTGTTTCTCCGACCAAAGTTACACAGACATAGCAGAAATCCAATTAACCCTTTTGGTACCAACTCCAGCCACAAGGACCATGAAGAGAGGCTGGAACATGCCTGTGCAGAGCTCCCATACCTGGCAGTCTGCAGCATCATGACAGTGTTCTCCCCCTCGTAGGTGCAGGACGGGGTGAAGGTGACATAGATGTCAGGAATGCCACTGCAGCGGGAGTAGCCGTGCCCGCCGCACGCCATCCGACACTCCTCAATGCCAGCATTGGCAGTCCAGGAGGTGAACGCCTTCAGCCCCGCTGTCAGGGCGTGCAGCTGAGGGGAAACAGCAAAGCCAGCTTTATTTTCCACTCTTAGCTTGCACACATACATGTTAAGGACTCCCAGAAAAAGAAAAGTGGAGTCAACACCATTCTTGTGCTGTTCCACAGGTTTTTGTTTTTCTTGAAGGAAGTCTTTCCTGAGCCAAATATTTATATGAAACCATGTACATGGAAAGACTTATTTTAAGTCTTTAAGCCTTCTGCCCCTACACATTTTATGTACAAGACTGTTTTCAACTGCCCATTGTCACAAGCCCTAACAGCAAATTAACATTTTACAAGCCTAACCCCTCAGTATAGTACTGACACTTTCATCAGCAAGCCTATTCTACCCTAGGCACCTGGAAGAACAATGAAGAAGCTACAGCACAAGCACAAGACCAGTCTTAACTCCCAAACATTACTCCATCATTCCTGGAAATGCACCTTTTGAATAAAAATATATTCCCAGTAGCTTTCTCACTGTGCATTACTCCCTGTTTTTTATATAGTGCTAAATGAATAGAGCAAATAAATGTCACCAGCATATTCTGGACTGGGGGGCTTCTGAAACTACAGAAATAGAAGACATCTCATGAGTGAAAGCCAAAAAGGTTCAATGACTCTTTTTCCAAGCTGTTTAGAAACCTCACACAAATTCAACCAACACACTGGTTTCCAGAGGACACTGTACCTCTGGCAGCTCACTGAGGTCCCCCTTGCTGATGTCCCCATTGATACGATGATAGGTGTCCTTTATGTAGGCTCCCACAAAATGGAAGGCGTATGCTGTTGCCAGGAGAGGAAAGAGTTTGTATTGCTGGGTCTGATAATCCAGGATCTGGGGTTCTGGTTCCCTGGAGCAAAACACAGATGAGTCAGCATGTCAGTGGTAGCAGCCTGCTGCAGAAATCCCACTTATCCCTACTCTAACTAAGTTCACCATCCATATCAAGTCAGACTCTCTAACACCATCCAGCAAAAGCCTCTGGCAGGGGAGGACATTCCAAGAATGAAAGATTATGCACTCCCCAGGACAAACACTGTTTTGAAACCATACTGAATGCCAAAGCAAGTATCAGTCACAGCCCCCATTCCTCCCAGTAGTTCAGAATTTTCCCTCAGCAGTTTGGCTGCTCTGGGTCTCCTGCCCTCACCCTGGCTTCAGCTCAGACTGGTGTCTGACGGCGCTGTAGCGGATGGCGATGGTGCAGGCCCGGGACAGCGAGCGAGCAGAGTCACCCACGATGAGGGAACGGATGAACACCATGGTACCATAGGTCAGCTTGTCACTGACTGGTTTCACATAGGTGCCATCTGGTTCAACCTGCCAAAAAATAAAAGATTTAAAAAAATACAGCCTGTCGATTTGTGAAGTTTCCTTCCTTTTACATGTTCACACTCAAAACCCATCAAGCAGCCACCCACAACCCTTTTGGTGCAGTGCTCAAGCTCACAGGAGCATTCAGCAGGCCCATTTCCAACAGCAGATGCTGAAGCTCACTGCTTTACCTGGGCATATTTCATCAGCATGTTTTCCCGAGGAATTCGGAAGTTGTCCATTTTCAGGTAGCCATTATCCATTTCATCATAGCCAAACTTGGGGCCAATGTCACCCACTGTGATACCTGCCACAGACAAAGCCACTTGCATTAAGAAATAAACACTAAACAGCACACAAGAGGTTCAAGCCTTCTCCAATAAGGAGATTGGTTAGTTTTCTAGCAAGGCCTAGCAGTGTTATGAGTAACAGTTAACAGGGACCTTAATCTCTTTGATGGAAAAGTGGTGTCCTGGTTTTGGCTGAGACAGAGTGAAATTATCTTCCCAGCGGCTGGTACAGTACTGTGTTCTGGATTTAGCACAAGAACAATGTTGATAACACACTGTTGGTTCAGTTGTGGCTGAGTTGCATTCGCATCAGACAAGGACTTTTCAATTTCCACACTGCCCCAACAGTGTGAGGCTGGGAGGACACAAGAAGCTGGCAGGTGACACAGCCAGGACAGCTGAAGCCAGCCGGACAAAGGGATATCCCCCACCATGTGGCATCATGCTCGACAATAAAAATGGGTGAAGCCAGCTGGGGGGAATGACAGCTCTCTGCTCAGGGACTGGCTTGGCATCAGTCAGCTGCTGCTGAGCAATCACACAGTGATCACCTGCTCTGCATATTCTACTATTAATATTATTGTTGTTGCTGTTATTATTGTTGATTTCCCTTCCTTTTCTGTCCTATTAAATTGTCTTTATCTCAGCCTACCACTTTTACCTTTTTCACAACTCTTTCCCCCATCCCTCTGTGTGGAGGGATGTATGTGTTTAGCTGCCTGATCAGTTGAACCACAACAACTGGACATCAAAACATGGGAATCTCCATAACTTCCATGCAGCCCCACTATCCACTCACTGCATGAGCTGTCTATAAAGTTCATCCAGCTAAAGAGTGATGAAAGCTCTTCTTCCCCTATCAGAAAGCAGGATTGTGGAATGCATAGCTGGGACACACTGAGGCAGAATCAAATCCCAAACTAAACTTCACTGGGGTAGAATCAAATCCCAAACTAAACTTCACATTGAAGACCTGGTAGGAAAGATGGTTTAGTGGTAGTTCAGTTGTAAGAAAGACTCATTTAAGCCCTGTGATCTACCAGCTGAATTCAGCTAACGAAATAAGCCACGGACTTTAACCAACGCAGCAGGAAATTTAACAAACACTGTATACAGTGAGAGAGAAAAAGATGTTATCTGTAATGCACTCCCTGAGTGTGAATCTGTACCTGGCAGAGGTTCATGTGTGCCCAGCTGCCTGATGGGGACAATGAAGGCGTGCAGGCCTTTGCACTGGCCCTGGGTGTAGAGCTGAGCCAGGACGATGGCGTGGTTCGACGTCTTCCCAACTGCAACAGGAGCAGGACTCAGCACAGAAACACAGTCACACACACTCACACACTGAGTCTTTCTTCTGAGATAACCTCATTACATCATGCTCTAGAAAACCAGATTGAACCCACTGGACGTCACCCCAATTGGACAGATCTATCACAAAATGTTGCTCAAGTCAATGGAAGTTAAACAACACAATTTTCTTGACTATAAAACACTGAGTCCTTAGCACATCCATCAGTGAAGCTGAAGAACCAGAAATAATTTCATAGAAGCAATCAAAAATTGCACCAAATCCACAGTGTGAATGGTTCTGAGCAACAGTCCAGAGCACACAATGTTTAGCAGGCTCTGATAAGTCTGCTTGTTATGCAAGAGTGACTGGATTTCAGCCAACTCTTTGGATCAACTTTCAGCTATCACTCTGCAGATATAACACACACAGCATCACCTCCCTGAGTTACTCCATGCATCTTCCAGATTTAGACACACTTACGTCCACCTGGCCACCACTTAATGGAGGTGACAGTGGGGCTGTTGAGGATGAACTCCTGTGTGGAGGGGTCATAAGTGGCTGTTGTTTCCAGGCCCCTGAGATGAGTCCCTGGAAACAAGCAAACACATTGTTTTGGCAGGAAGTCAGTCACAAAACAGAGATAAGGACAGAACTGGGCAATGGAAAGTGGAACTCCAGTAGTAATGTTTGAATTTTAATTTTGCTTTTAGGCTATATGTATAAAAAGCTAAATAGCAACAAATTAAGGAAGAGCAAGTGAGGGTGAGACCATATTCTGGGACTGCCAATTCTCAGAAAACACTGATTTTTTTCCCCCAGTGGTCTAAGACTGGTTTTCCAAGCACCTCCAATCTGACACCTTTTTGCTATCACACACCAGAAGCCCTTTCTCATTCAAAATGTTCCACAGGAACACAATCACCTGAATTTCACTAAAATGCAAAATAAAACCATCCAGTTCTCAGCCACAAGATGAAATAAACAGTGCCCATTCCCTCATCAAGCCTACATTCTCCTCACTTGATGGAGCTGATCTCCCAGAAGAGACCATCCATAGTTCCAAAAGAACAAGTAATGGCATGTGTATGCCAGGTGCTGATGCAGGTAGATGAAGAGACTACATAAAGATGGAGATAATTCCAGGAACAGTCTTTGTCTTCTGCCCTCAATGCTTCACTTCCCACACACCTGTCTCAGAGCAGTGGCACTGCCCCTGAATGCTTTAAAAACTCCCAAAATCCCCAGGCCTACTTGCTTAAACCAGACAAGCTGTGAACACTCTTGAGAGTCTGGACTGGCAGGGCAGGACAAGAGCTCCAGCAGGAAAAAGGAGATCACCTTGCAGCAGCCACGTTCCCAAAGCATGGAGGTAATGGCACATTTCCACAGGCAGCTCAACACAGACTCACTCTGCTGGCAAAGGATCTTCAAACCTCACTAGTTCCAAGAGATTCTCCTCAGACTTGCAGTTACTTTATGCTTCACACAGTCTCTACATTTCCCTTCAACACAAAGGTGAATCCTGCTCATTTTTAGAAAATAATTCTCATTTGCAACTCTGAGATGACCAAAATTAAAGTTTCCCAAGGCAGAATATCCTTCCTTTGAAACTTGAATTAGAAGTGTTGCAATCACAATACTGCTGGAGTTATCAAAATCCATTTCAAAGCTTGAAAGCGAAGGAATAGCAACGAAAAACAAAGTCAACATGAGACAGAGAACTCAAAAAGCCCAAAACATTTCACAGTCAGTTAAAAAGAACACATGGGAGTGAACTAAGGGGAAAAAGCTCCCCACAGAACATGAGCATTGGAACCAAGCTTAATCCTGAGGTGAACAAGCAACTCTTAATTTTTTGGCATCTCTTTCACCACCTCAAAGCTCTGTCCTTTTGTCTTTACACTGAACATTAATTAGAGCAAAGCAGAACTCCAATGGAAAGAACAGCAAGGGTAAAATGAACAGATGCCACCAAACTGCCAGCACCAGTGATGGGCAGTAATGACACTGGTTTGAATGGCACAAGGAGCCATTCCTTACAGAGCTACACACATCCAACCCTCCCTTCAGAGGAAGAGGGAAGCAGCACATGGCATAATGCTCTATTAACCCTTGCAGAGGCTCTCCACCTTTCCCTAGAACCACAGCAGGCTGTGTTAAACTGTGGGACACACACACACACCCGCTCTAGCAGGCACAGGAATCCTCTGCACACAAAGGCATCGTCAGAAAGAGCATTTACTGAGGGTACTGTACCATGGCCCATCTCAGTCTGGGCATAAGTGCCAATGATCTCCAGGTTCCAGGCAGGCATGAAGAAGCGATCCTGCTGCTCTGGGGTGGCCTGGGTGAGGAGAGTGGGGAGGAACATGCCCAGGTGAAGGTCCAGAGGCTCAGGCCGTCCGCGGTGAACAAAGCTGTGAAGAATTGTCACGGGATGGGAGCGTGAAGGGAATGTTATGGGAGGGAAGCAAGCATGAGGATTCATGGTGGAGATTCAGGAAGAGACAAAAAGAAAAAAAAATGATTCATGTGTCAATCAGAATTCAGCAAGTGTATTTCAGAGAGCCAGAGCACTGTCCTTTTCTCAGGCTGAGCAATAAGAAATTGCACTCACTTTGAAATAAAGAGGCTGCAAGGCATTTCTCTGTAATCTTGCAGAAAGTGCATCTGCAACATTCCCCTATTTATGATGCACTATGATTGATTAAAAAAAAAGGATGAATCCAAACCAAAAGATGGACCAGACCTTCTGGTTTGAACATCAGAGAATCCCTAAGTTCAATGGGCTGAGACAGTCAGCTGAGAATGTCAGTTTGTTGGAGATGTGATGTGGCTGAATGCAGTGTGCTTTCAACCAAATACAGAAAGTCCACCTTTTTTTGTTTGTTTGTTTTTGGTTTTTTTGTGGTTTTTTGTTTGTTTGTTTTGACATGTTTTGAAGGTAGAATCCTGTGGAAGTCCCAGTTTATTCAGCTAAACAAGTTGGATTTTCAACAAATGTTACTTTTTTAAAAAAGACAAATCCTAACTGACTGTACTATTTACTCTAATTTTTAAAAATGAAATATCAGACACAATTAGTGTACATGGCATTTCAAATCAACTCCCTTCAACTTCAGCTATTTTAAAGAACTTTCTTAAAAGGACAGTGCTCTGTATGTGTAAGTCAAAGTTACACATGAACAACTTGGGAAGAAAGCCAACATTTTTCAATTTGTAAATCACCAGCTCAAATTATCTCCAATTAAACATACTGCAGTAGAATTACTTTTTCTCCATGTTCTGTCAAGCACCACTGTGATGTAATTAAGTGGTCTATTAAGCTTTTCAATATAAAGAATTAATTAATCATTCAATCTTAAAATATTAGCAGCTTTGAGTATTAAAATGGTGGTGACAGATTGAGGACAAGTACCTTCATCTGGCTCCTTTATGTATGAAATAAATTTAATTTTACTTTAACAGGAATATATATATATATATATAAAAAAAATTTAAATTATATGCATTATATAAGAGCACTGGTCTGAGCTTGGCTCAAACTCATCTGATATTCTTAGCACAGTGATAACAATGCATCCTTGTGTCCTCTAAATACACATTAATATGAACTGGTTCTGTCCCTAGGCCTTCCTAAGAACTGTTTTTTGATATTCTCAGACTCCTATAAATAAATTCAACTATCTCATAAACCCAGCAGCATGGTTTTCTAAGCTTTCTGACTGCACAGTGACTGATGGCCTACCAGGAATACCAGATTTTAATGAGTTCAGTACTGGTGAGAAGTACTGAACAGCTAGAGCTGACAGCCAAAGAGTGACCAAAAAAAAAAAAAAAAAAAAAAAATCCTTATTTATCAGCAGTAGTTATAAACCAGATAGAAACAGCACAGGATTTTCAGTTGTTTAATTTTCTGCCCTGTGCTATTTGTGTTTTTTCTTTCTTTTTTTTTTTTTTTTTGAGACACAAAGAGACTTCTTCACTATGAAAGAGGTTAAAATCAGCACAGGCTATCACACATAATATAGTCACCAAGAGAAAACTGAGTAACTACCCATCCAGGCCAGAGTTCAATTCAATAATCCTGAGGTCTGTTTCCCCATCACCAGATTTTAAACATCAGGATTAAATTAAGCAAAGCTCAGTGACAATTACTGCAGCAGCTTCACTGATGGAATATCAGCTACTCAACATTCACAGCAGGAATGCCAAATGTTTGCATTTTAATTATTCAGCAAATAGAGTATATCTATTTCACTGTATTCCATTTAGTGTCAAAATACCAATTTAACCATGAAACAACAAGAGAACTACAAGGAAATCAACCATCACCAGGCAAGAAAGTGCAATGATCTAATGTGAAATCAGAAGTAAAACCAATCACTGCAGTGTGGATGTGACTGATTTCAAGCAGCTGGTGTGAGAAAGCAAATAAGGCCAGCAGGCACTGACTGTTGCCATTCAGTTCTCTCTCAGCTTCTGGGGATGAGCTGGGTTTGTTGAGCAGGACAGAGGACAGGGTTCTTCCACCGAGTCTTCCACAAATGTTTCAGCAGCTGTAACTGAGCAACCAGGCAGCTGCCATTGCCATCCAGCAGTGTCCAGACTTGACACTTCAGACTTTCCCACTTCAGATGCCAGCACAAGCACTGGAGTCTCTGTTTGTTAACTATTCTTGCTGGTACTTAACAGCCATAATTCCAGGTTCTGGGCCAAGAGACTGTTTTTTGATTCATTAAATGTTTTTCCATTTGAAGTAGTGAAAGTTGCTTTCAACAGCAGCAGGAATAGGATGGGTTTTTTTGTTGTAAAGAAGACCTTGCCAGGAAGCTGTACATCTGGAAGAGGAGTGCCTGGGGCAAAGCATACCTGACTTTCAACCAGAACTCACAATCTCACCGTGCTCCACTGCCCCTGCAGGAATGCTCCTGACCTGTTTGTGCAGGCCAGCCATGCACTGAGGGCTCTGGCACACACGTCCCAAAATCAGGCAAAAGCAAAAACCACAGCACTGTTCATTGACACAGTCAACTGGTTCAAGTGAAATTCAGGTTCTCAGGGTTTAGAACGACCTCCTCATTTCAAAACAAAGGTAACAACTACCCATGCAGAGATCAGCTGAGAGGTGCATTCTGGGAAAGACCAAAAGGAATCCTGGCATTGTCAGGATGTGAAATGAGGCGGCTGCCTGGCTACAGACATCAACCATTAACTGAGGAATTTTACCTTTCCCCTTTTGGACTGACCCAGGGAAGATGAAGAATTACCCACTGGAGTTAGAGCAGAGGTTACCCAGTGATCCCTGCAGGGAACTAACCATGTCCCATCTCGGTTTGGGCGTAGGTGCCAATTATCTTGACTCCACGGACCAGGGGCAGCCACTTCTCCTTCTGAGCAGCAGACGTTTGGGTCTCTATGGTTTTGTGAAACATGCTGAAGTGGAGACCCAAAGGTTCAGGAAAATTGCCCAAGCATGTTCTACAGGAGAGAAATAGAGGGATCTGGATCTCAGTCTTACTGTTAGCATGAACCTGAAAGGCTTTACCCCAATTGGAGCATAAGATAAATGATCTCTGCCTCATTCAACCTTTTTTTTTTCTTTGTCCCACAAGCAACCTCCAAATGTGGAGGCATCATCAGCAATGCTAATGGGGAATCAGATGGTATTTTCTTCACCCTATGAATCCTGCTGTTGCTATGTAACTGGAAAAAACGTTATTCTACAAAGGTTCATGAGGAACTTGAAACTAAGGACATGAAAACCAAAATATTTTCTCCTCCATCTCTCAGGCTTTGTAGGAATAAATCCCACTGCTGCTGGTAGCCTACAACTAGGGCATTATTAGTTAGAAGAAATATGTATTAAAAATGAGAAGGTTTCTTTGGTGACTGAGCTCTTTTTGGACTAGCTCTGTATTGCCTGCAGCTGCTTCTATCAGTTGTGAGATCTGGAACTCACCTTCAATTAAAATTACCATTACATCTAGTGCTGGAGGGAATGGAAAGAAAAATCAGGCATTTTGGGAGAGCTTCACCAAAGCAGAAGTTATTTCATGAAAGAAAACTGTAATCATCTAGTAGCCACAATGCCAGGCAAAGCACATTCTCAATTAAAACATCTTCCCTTCAGCAGCTTGAACAGTTTCTTCATCTTCAATCTACTGTACACAAATGTTTATTCCATCTAAACTTAAAGGAGTTAAAAATGAGCCCTCTGCATAAATACCATAGGGGATGTTCTGCACACAGCTTGTCCATACAGCAGCATTTGTGACTGACATTTTGCACCATGCAGAGAGTAAATAATTGATAACTCAACAGCAGGTCCTGTACAGGCTGGGAAAACCAACCTTAGAGTGAGAGACAAAGCACCACTGGACTGCACATTGCCTGTTTTAAATGAACAAGACTAAATGAGCCATGGATTTTTCCAGGAGCAAAACTATTGTGATCAAGTAATCTAATGCTGGTGATTAATGTATGAACTGTGCTTTAAGCTGGTGTGGGTGCAGGTACAGTGTCTGAAGTTCCTAGAATTGAGGCACACAGTTCTTTCACCAAAAATACTCTTGCCTACAGCAGCAGTTACCAAAGCTGATGTTTTCAGGGTGACCAAGGGCTTAAAAATACTGCAAGGACATCGAGACAGAACTTTTTAACACTCTTGTGGTTTTTTAAGTAGGTCATTCTTTTAGCCCAGGACCTACAGAGCAACAGCAGCACCCTTTTCTCCCTCACTGCCTGCAGCACAATTATTGTGCACCTACTCCCTGGGCCCAAAAAGGACAAAACTGCAGGGAGAAAATGAGTGCTGACCTTGAAACATGAAGTTTCAAGGCTTGGGAAGAGCTTGAATGGGTCTTTGCATATTTTCAGCAGTCATTGAAAGATCTTGAGAAAAATGTGCAGCTCATGCTTTGCTGTTAGAAAAAATCAGGTCAGACACTGCTTCTTTGAAGGTAATGCTCCAGGAAACATCTCAGAAATCTTCTGAAAGGTCACACCAGCAACTTTCACTGCCTATGAGGAAGTTTAATCACAAGTGCCAGATACCTAATGATTGCTATTACCTTCTCTGACAGGAGGAAGACAACAGACATTCTGCAAGTGGACGCTTTAACATCCCTGTGTCATGGTCATGATGTTTCTGTAGCAAATCATGCAGCATTTTAACAGCTTCTTGCATTAACTAAGTTTAGGTTTAATCACAAGTGCCAGATATCTAATGATTGCTGTTACCTTCTCTGACAGGAGGAAGACAACAGACATTCTACAAGTGGATGCTTTAACAGCCCTGTGTCATGGTCATGATGTTTCTGTAGCAAATTGTGCAAGGTTTTAACAGCTTCTTGCATTAACTAAGCTGAAAGTTAAAGTACAGCAGAAACTGTTCTTCTCTGCATACTCCACACTGAAGATTTAGGATTTCCTTAATGTGCCTTTTAACACCTTGAATGACAATGAGAGAGAGTCCTGTTTTCCTCAAACACAGGGCAAACAGAAGAGGTACCAGCTGTGAAGGGAGGAACAACAGCTTTTCTTCCCTTCTGTTTCTTTCTCTGAACTCTTTACTGCTTTCCATTAAAATTTCATCACTCCCAGCACCTGGATTGGCTGTTCTCCAATTCTGCTCTCTGCTCTGTGTAACAGTTCAATGACTCTGTTCCAAGAGTGATGGTGGCAGTGACCACCTGATCAATGCCCAGCTGCTCTGAGGTCAGCCTTGCTACAACAACCAGTGTCACAACGAGCCTGCAGCTCCAAATGCACTTCTGGGAGAAGGCAGTGTGTAATATGTGCTTTGGCAATACAGACCTTCCCAGATTTCACAGCAACCAGTGCCACCCACACAGCAAAATGCACTTATGTGACAGGTGTGTCACTGGCTCAAGACAGAGGACGACAGAAGCAAAGCTGTGTGTTCAGAGGCTCCAAAGCCACAGGAAGAGCTGCAAAGCCATCCTCAGGCTGCAGAACTGGGTCACAGAACAGGGGCATTTACTTTACATTAGTTGTGTGCAAACTTTGCTGCTTTGGGCAGTTCTTGAAGTTACTCTTTCAAGGATGAGCATGAAGGGTCATCCCAGGGGAGAAGGAGCAAGAGCTGTGTTTGACCTGTGCTAACTGGGCTTCAGAGCTGGGCTAACAACTGCTCTGGCAATAAACTCCTGTTCCAGCTCTATCAAAGTAAAATTAAGCCAGACTCATTCACTCTGCATTAATTTAGTAGTGCCCATAGTAGAGTTTCAAAGGTCCTAATGTAGAGATGTAAGAACAAATTCCAACAGGGAAAGTGCACATTCATGCAATGCTTATGAACACAGGAATCATCTGGTGACCAGCAGCTCTCAGATCTTCTCTTCTTCCGTGACCCAGTTTGTCTCAACTGCTTTTCACTTTTTTGTTTAATCCCATTTTCCTCAATGAAAGTTAATTGAAGTTGGAGGTGAATTAAAACTGAGCAGCTCTCTCTCTTCCAAGAGCGTTGGAGCATTACACCAGAAACATTTCCCATTTTTCATGCTGACTTACATTTTGCAGCAGTTAGACTGTAAAAGAAATCTGAAATATTGGCATTGTTTGGCTGATGGCCTTCAAAGCTGTAGTCACAACAGCTGCAACTGCAGTGTTGACATAGAAGAATTACTACATGAAAAGCAATTAAGTATATTTAATAGATCCTCTTATGATTTGGAGTCCAACAAAGCCCTTTGGAAACAGGAAGGAGGAGCATTCACTTGAACATGTCACAGCAGCAGCAGCAGCAATTGTTTAAGTATATCTTCAGGGCAGTGAAGGAAGCAGCATTTCTCCTCACCTACTCATAAATCAAGCTACAAAGTTGGTGAGTCATGTGCAAAGCTACCTAGAGGTGTTCTGGCACTTTAGGAAAGCTACAGGAAAAAAATTCTTAAAAATTGCATATGTAAATCTGTCCCTGCCTTTTGGGGATAACTGACAAAATTTCTTAAGCTTCCATAAGTAGAAATGTCAATCCCAATAAATACAACTTGACACCTGAATCAAGGATGTCAGTCTATTTAATGAACTTCTTTTGAGGCATGTTGCAACACCATATCCATTCAGTTTTCAGTTTGGAAAAATGAATAAGCCCAAACCACTTTCTCCAGGTCACCTTTTGCACTAATGAAGTAATTTCCAGTTAGCACCAATTAGCATGTTTGGATATGGGATAGAAATAAACATAATTTTGTCAGTTGGGTGCAGTTCACCAAATCTAAAAAATCTTTACCACTCAGCAGGTGGGAAAGTGGGGACAGATGTTAAAATGCAAATGAAATCAAAGGATGAAAAAAGAATCCTTTCATTTAATCAATTTTTTAAGCAGCAGCAAGCCCACATCCTCCCTTGCCAACACCAGAGATTATAGTAAAGAAGACATTTCAGAATATCAATAGTGTACAGTTCTTAGAGCAAACACTTCACCTGCAGGCAAGAAGTTTATGCACTGGTCTTCATTCTGTCACACATTATTACAGAAGAAATATGGTATATAAAATAAATAAAAAATGGCAGATACAATCAGTCTGCAGTAACTGCAATTATATTTTGAAATCCTGAATGGTGGCAATTAGATTTTACCTTGGAGAGAAGTAAGCCTTTTTTATTGTTTCTGTTGGCTTTGGACTGTGAATTCTGACTAGTCACACCTGACCATTTATGCCATGTTAGATATGGAGGTACTAGTTGGTATCTGTATGAAATATTTATTACACTTTCATTCACTTAGGAATTGCTGAATCCAAAGTAAGCTTATGGAAAGACAAAACCAGAATCTCTCATTTGACTACTTCAGAAAAGTCTGTTTTCATATAATATTGTCACTTAATAATGGTACAAAAAGACAGAAAATTTGTTAAAATATTCCATCTGATAGAGTGGATAGACTTTGCTGAATTTTCTCTGTAGAAACAAATAAATAAATGAAGAAACTTCCCCATCACTTTCAATAAACCCTGTGCTGGAAAAAAAATTATTAACTTTGGCTGTGCAGCACCTGAATAATCCCTACTGTCATTGAGCTTGTTCCCTGTTATCACTGTCCACCAATGATGATTTTTAAATTATTTACATGACTTCCATGAAAACTTTCATGACACAGGTCAGTGCAGACCATTTTCTCTGAAAGTAAAACCACAGTGGACAAGATGACTTCAATTTCCTAGTGCCAGGGGTCATGCCCTGGGGCCCATGCCAGCTTTTCCACAAAACCAGTCACAGGGGGCTTGTGGCTCATTATTTAATCTGCCAGAGGATATATCCATGGGATTATGAGAGATTTCTAGATCTGTGTAACTTCTCTGTTATCAGTTTCTGTTTGATTAAATCAGAAAGAGTTTAACAGAATTAAGGGAAGAAATACATCAAGATCAGGAACTGAGTTCTAATTTATTCTGGAAGGAATGAAAACTCACATGTAAAGGCAATCTTATTTTCATTAACTTCATCCAAAGGTGGTACTATCAGATAAACCAAAGGTCAGGTACAACAAAAAGCCTCTGGGTCAAAGAGAACCTCTGGAGCTTAGAGGAGGGAGCCAGAGCAGACAGTGCTACACAAACTTATAAACCATCTTGGAATCGTTTCAAGTATCTCTGCAATGTGACTTTATTGGGCCTAAGTGCAAAGTGAAGTAATCAGCTTTTAGAGATTTCATTAGAAGCTACAAACTCATCAGATCTATTCAGATTCAAAGTAATTCAGTTTGATTTTTTTTATTCCTTTCGGGAAAAAAAAAATCTGACTTCAAGTTCTGTTTTTTAGTTTCTGCACCACACATACAGAAGAGCATATCATTGTTGATGTTGCATTTCTCTTAAAAAAAAAAAAAAACAAACTAAGAAAACACAACATTAAGGAATTCAGGGTTTCATCTGAAATTCACTGAAGCCAGACTCGAGTGGGCTTTTATACAGGTCTTGAGCTTCCTTTAGACAACAAACACAGGAAAAAAGCACAACCCTAGCATCCTTGGTGATGACTGAAGTACAAGAAGCAAACTCTGGATCTTTTTAGGTACCTTTTAAACCAGTAGATCTCCTCGGGATCTGCAATTCCATATTCCCTTAGCTTCATCACCATCAAGGAGCTCTTCCTGATGGCTTGCTCATAGCGCTGGCTACGGGACAGGAAGTTCAAATCCTCGTGCTGGAAGTCGGGGTCATTAAGAACTAAGGCCTCTGGGGACAGAACAGGAGAGGAAAACAAACTCAGTTTCCACAAACCTCAGCAGGGGTTGAGCAACGACCCAGCATTTTACCTGCTCTACCTCAAGGTATGGGTATCAAAAAATTGTGAATAAAATGAGAGGTCAACAAAATGAGAATGAAATCAAAGCTCTTTGAGAGCTGCTGGCGCTCTCATTCCACACATAAACCCCATACACAGTTCACAGCACTCTGGACTTGGCAGGAGGGCAATTCACTGATGTAAGACCAGCGGGGCCCTCAGCAACAGCCCCAGAGGCTCAGGCAGCCCTGTGAACTCTGAACCCCACGCAGCTCCAGCAGAAGGGCAATAATAACAGGGGTTATTATTCCCCCTGTGCCAAGTGGAAAACAAGGTGCCCAGAGAGCACAGACTTTCTGCGTCCCCCCTTTGGCAGCGAAGTTTCACAACAACTCTGACAGTCCCAGCCCAGGGAAGAGCCTGGAAGTAGCTCATTAATCTCTCATAACCACATTGCGCCGGTTGACAAACAGATGACATTTGTACTGTTGGGCAAAATCATGCTAGGAAGGAAAAAGGAGGGGACGGAGCCCATGGGAAGCCGCCTCTGAGACTCTGGAGGAAGGGGAAACAGAGCAGTAAAAGGACACCGCTCTATCAGGGCCACCCTATGCCCTTTCTGAGGAGAAGGGGGACCAGGGACGTAACGCAGCTCCTGTTCCTCTCTAACCTCCCCTTTACTGTCCCTGCACCTGCCAACCCTCTCCTCACAGCTTTCTCCCCTCCTTGGCGTCTCCCCTCTCCACAAAAGCTCCTCCACACCCTCTCCCGCCCCACGACCCCCTCACAACTCCGTGGCTCCTCACTCCGCTACCCCCGCCTTGTATCCCGCTCTCCCCGGGTCTCCCCACTCCGCATCCCCTCCGAGCCCTGACCGGGGCTGTCTCTCCCGGTGCCCGCGGCCCGGGCCCTCCCTCACCGATCTCCTTGCGGCGGCGGGTGCGCTCAGGGCCGCCGTCTAGGATGTGGGTGAGCAGCTCGGGCTGGAAGGTGGCGGCGGCGCGCTCCCTCCGCAGGTCCGCGTTCACCGACATCGCGGCGGCTGCGGCGGCGGCTGTGCCCGATCCCGATCTCAATCCCGGTCTCGATCCCGATCCCGAGTCCTTCCCGGCCCTCCTGCGCCGGCCCCGCCCCCGCGTGACGTCACTGCCGCGACGCCACGTGGTTCCCGAGCGCGCGGGCCGCTGCCGTGCCCGCTCTTCCCACGGCGGCCATGGCGGAGCAGTGAGCGCGCGTTCGGTGTGTGGGGAGCGGTGCCTCGAATCGCGCTGTGTGTGCATGGAGCAGCTCTGGGAGAGCGCCCGGCATCGGCATGGAGTGGCTAATTAAATAAACAGCTCATTAAGTGCCGTTAGCGGGCTGCGTTTGTGCACGCGTTAGGTACGGTGTTGGGTAGTGCTGTGGATCTGTGTGTAAGGGGCTGCGCTTGGGACTGGGCCTGCCTTAAATCTCTCTGCAGGGTCCTGCAGTGGAACTGCCGCATGCATTGGGTAGCACATTGGGTGGGCACGGGGTATGTGGTGATTGAGGTGTGGCTTTTACAACCCAAGTGACTCCGTACGTTTAAAAGTGCATTAAATGCGCACTGAGTGCCTTGCATCCCTGGCTGATCCACCTTGCTGCACAGTGGGGTACAGGAGCAAAACCTGAGCGGTACAGGACAGCCTTTGCCCTTGTGGAGGTGCAGAATTGCCGCTGCTGTTTGAATGTTATGTGCGGCGGGAATGCACGGAGCTGCAGAGGGCCGGGAGGTGGGTGGGGACCCTGCCGGAGGGGTTTTCTGAGTGTCCACAGCCTGGCATGGCACTGTGGGGCCGAGAGGGAGGCGTGTGCAGGGATGGGGGAAACCGGGATCGCCCTGGTTTCCCCAGCCTCCCACAGAGTCCTCCGTGGGGCATTTTGCAAGGTTGCAACCCCGTGAGCAATGCATAGGGTGGGGAAGGGACACCAAGCATTAAAGCCACAGCACGTGTGTCAGCTCAGTGTACCCTCTGCTGAGTAGTCAGTGTTGGGGGTCCTTGAATGCCCAGCGATGTGAGTGGCAGGAGTCCCTGCCTGGGCTGTTGTGCAGCTCTTGGGGTGCCCCACAGAGAGGAAAAAAGGAAAAAAAAAAAAAAAAAAAAAGAGAGAGAGGGAGAAAAGCAGTAAATGAGACATGGAAACATTCCAAACACAGGCAGCCTGCAAGGGAGATCAGAAGGAAAATTATGCCAAAATAAAACCACTTCAGGGCACAGCCAGGAGCCAGGCTATGACATTGACTGGGCAGGGTTTGAACTTTGCTGAAGCTGCTTTGCATTCCTGCCTTTCTGTGTGCTCTGTGCTGTGGCTGTGACTTGCCTGTGCCAGCCCTGCTCCACCGCAGGCACTCCCAGGAGGTCCCACCTGAGCCTCTCCTTTGCATTAATCCTTCTCCTTGCTGTCTGCTAAACCCTGCCAGACTTCTGATGAAACTCGGCTGGCTTGGATCCAGTTTATTGTTCTCCAGCTGCAGGATCTGACACTGCCAGCACTTTTTTATGTTGCAGTAAGGGAACAGGCTTGGGATCATTCCTGAAGTCTTGCTGCATAGTGCTCCGTCACCCCAGCAGCTGAGGCTATGCCACACTCTCAGTCACCATTCTCCCCACTTCCTGAACCTTTCTCAGCTCATCCATAGCCTGAGGGAGACCCAGAGGACCTGGTGAGCTGCCTGTAGTTCATGCTGGGTTGTGTGGGACTGTGCAGCTCCTCTTTGTGCCAAGATGCCTTGGGCTTGGCTTGTGCAGTGAGCTGCATTAGGACTCAGCAGGGAAGCTGTGAAGTTCTTGCAGCCCCCTGGATGGTGGAACCTGGGCAAGGAAGGAATTGAAGGGCAGTAGCACAGTTTGGATCAGGTACTGTAGAAGCATGGAGTCAGAGCCTTTGCTTTACTGCAGGTCAGCTGTTGTGTGAGATGCTGCCAAGTGCTGGTGTCTATTACTTCCCGTGGGAGATCAACAGCTCAGTCCCCGAGGGGCAGACACTGAGGACATTTGGCAGGTGAGAAGGGTACCCTGCTCTCCTTGCAGGCCAGACCTTTCCTGCACTGACTGAGCACCCCCTTTTTGGTTGTAATTGGATTTCTGCACAGCTGAGCTTCCCAAATTGATCATTCCCAGGTTATGCTGCTATGACCTGGCCCGGTCTGAAGCCATTCTCACCACGCAGCACAACTCGGCTCAGTACCAGGTCTGTGTTGACACCGAGTTTGTGGAGCCATTCCAAGCACAAGTGGGATCTTCCTACATGGTCCTGGGAGAGGCTGAACACAGGGAAGGTAAATGCTCTGGGAACTGGTGGTCTTTGCTGCTCTTCATGGTACATCAGCTCTTTTGGGGCTCCCTGGGTCACTGAGGGCAGCCTGGACCAAGGCTCCTCTCATGCAGCTCCTCCATCACACATGTGATTCAAGGTAGGAGCAGCCTGTCTGTCCCAGCTGACCATGAGAAGAGCCACCCTTATCTTGGTGAAAATCTGGTCCTCTGGCACTGATTTTTTTAGAAACAGGAAGCGTTTCAGCCACATTGCTGGGCTTGTGAAACCTATGCTGAAAAGCCTTCTGGCATCACTGCCAGCCACCACACCGACTGTCTTCACCCCAAACACGGCAGATTGCAGCAATACCTCTTTGCAAGTGACTGGATTGGTCTTTGCCATCCTTGAAAGGCTCTAATAATATATTATCCCTGCCCTCAGACATGTGAGGAATGCAGGCAGACTGTGTCATGCAGGGCACCCTGTTGTCCTTTCCTGGGGTGCCCTGTGTTCCAGCTGCTTGGTGCTTTGCGTGGGGAGCTGATCTGAGCTGAGCCATGGGATGGTGAAGCAAATTCTTTGTTATCTTGGCCACAACTGATAAAAAGCATTCACATTCATGCCATAAAAGTCCTCAGTGGCATGTGGAAAGCCACATTTCATGTGGCCTCTGGAGAGTGACCTGCTAAGCCGCTGCTGCAAAATTCCTTTATAAAATTGTTCTTTTTGTCATCCCAGCCTAGGAGAGAGTTGGCCCCATTTTGCAGGGGTGGAGGGGGAGCAGACTGAGATGGTGGCTGTGTCACCAAGGCTCTGTCACCAAGATTTGGCCCCTTCTGTGCAGCTCCATGTTGCCACACTTGAATGCCACCAATGAACTGTTGGTAGTAGCCAGCTTTGAGCCTCTTCTAAGCCCTCTTGTCTGCACAGGGGTGTTCAGAAATGACCTCAGACCCATCACTGCTGCTTTTCAGGCAGGAAAAACCAAAATGCATCCAGCCACAAAGCAGACAGATGGCAGGCACTGGCGCTGTTCCCCGGTGCAAGGGGAGTGCAGTGTCAGTCACCAGCATTTTGTAGCCATCAGGGCAGAGGGAAAGCACATCACTGAATTAAGCTGCTCCTGCTGCTCACATCAGTGGCAGCATGCAGCCAGACTGGTCTCCTGAAGTTCTCAGGCTATGATTATTTGCCCAGCTTGAATCATAATGTTGCCTGAGGGAACTCTGTCTCCAAGCTGCTCTGTTTTCCTTTCTCCAGAAACTTCCAGTCCTGTGGTAAAAGCACGAATATTGACCTGCGTGGAAGGGATGAACGTGGCCCTGCTGGAACAAGCCATACAGGAGCAGAGGAAGTACTTCAAAGAGAGGCAGGAGCAGATGGAAAGCAGCACATCCTGACAGCACCTCTGAGACCAGCCACACGCTGGTCCTTGCACTGCCATTTGCAACAAATATGTTAAAAGTCAATTAGGAAGTGTGTTTGCTGTGGCAAACAGCAAAGTCACTGAGCAGGGAAACACTTGAAGACTGAGTCAATGTGTGTGACTGTGGGCTGTCCATTCCTGCCCCAGGTGTCATGACTGAAAATAGCTCTGGGAAGCAGGTTTGTTGTTTGCTTGAGAGGGTGGTTAAGGAAAGGGAACACTTGGTTTACACTGCTTCTTTCAAAATGCACGACATGAAGGAGTCAGAAGCTCTGAATCTGGAGTCCAGCAGCTCACCTTTGGCAGATGGGGGAAAGGGCATTAGCACAAAGTTCATTAGCCCTGCCTGGCTGCAGGCCCATGAGTGCCTGTGTTGGGGTACCCTGACTCAGCTGCCACACAGGAGCATTCCTGGCAAAACACTCACCCATCTGCACTGACCAAAGAAACAAGATGAACAAAGAGTCACTATTTTCAGTAGCACCTGCCTCTTCAGGTAGGAAGAGCTAGTATCTAAGGGGAGGATTAATTTTAATTCTAAAATAAATATTTGCAGTAGCCTGAGTACTTGACTTTTTTCCTTGACACAACTATGTTTAAGAGACCTTAAATCACTCTTTTTGAAGTATCTAAAGATTTTGATTTAAATTTTCCTAAATAAAGATGAAAAAAGAAGGCAGCCCATCTTTTATTGATTAAATCCCTCTTTCTTGCCAAGTCAGGTGTGTTAGGCCCTGCAGAAACCCTATAGATGATGTAAGAAAATTCAGTTTTCATCCTCCTAAGTACTGGGTGTGTATGGAAGTGGCTGGTTTTAAAAAAGTTGCGAGAAAAGGAGATGAAATTACATCAGAGCCACTCTGGTGTAAGAACATAATGCCAGGCCCACACAGCTGTATTAAACCCTTGACAAAAGGACAGAACATTGCTAATGTCACATGAGAATCAAATGTTTGTGCAAGGGAGAGAAGACTCTCCTGTACTGTGGAAATCCCCAAATTTGGATTGAGCTGTGCCTGTGGCTTGCAGGGGAATGCAGCCATCTCCAGCCTTTTGTGTTTGCACTCAAAGATTTTGAGCCGCTGGCTCAGCAATGGGTTAAATCAGCCCTTTTTTAGGTCACCTAAAAGTTGGAGTCTTCCCTGTGGACCCACACAGCTGCAATGTCCATGCCCACCCAGAGCTATGGAGCCCTCAGGTCCTCCAGATGAAATTCCCTTTGCCTTTCCTGGTGCCACAATGCATAAGATTATTTTAATCTCATTTTCTGCCAGCTATCAAGTCAATGATTAATTCTCCCTCAAGGACATCTTCCAAAAGGCTGACTGAGCAGCACAACCCATGTTGGGGAGGTTCAAGGGACAATTGTGCAAGACAAAATAAAAAGGGGAAAAAAGGACAAAAAATAAAAAAAACTCCACACACAACATAAAAACCCCCCAAAAAACCCAATAAAAATCCCCCCAAAAAATCCCCAACAAAAAACTACAAACCAAACCAAAAAACCCACAACCAAAAGCCACCAAAAAACCACCAAACCCAAAAAAACCCAAACCAAAAACGCCCTTTCACCCCCCCAAACCAACCAAACAATAAAAAAGACATTTCTGCCGGATGTTTGCCCTCAGCATGTCCCAGCAAGCCATAATTATGAACCCAATTACTCCACCGATGCCCAGCACTGTGCAGATGGAGCGGGAGAGCTTCCCTGGGCCCTGTGCAGTTCATGCTGCTTTTCCTGAGGCCCCAAAGTACATCTTTACATCAATTTTCCTCAATTTTTGGCTGTAGCCAGCACACTGCACAACGTGGGCAGCAGAATAACCAGCTCTGGGCGGCTTCTGTGTAGCTCTGTCCACCTGAAGCTCCTCAGAGCCCACCAGGCCGCCCTGTCCACCCACAGCTGCCCCAGGCAGGTCCCTGAGGGCTCCTCAAGGCTGAGGGAACACCAAGGTGGGACCCAGACACCGGCAGCACCTCAGGGAACACCCGGAGGGCTCAAACACTTTCCCCACATTCCCCTTTTTGTTTCCCGCTTTTTTCCCTCCCCTCAGAGCACGGTGCCGGCCGCCGCCAGTGCCGTCACCAGGCCGAGGCAGCGCCATGGAGGCCATCCAGGCGTCGTTCCAGAAGGTGGAGAAGATTGGGGAGGGCACCTATGGCGTGGTGTACAAGGCTCGCAACAAGCGCACGGGGCAGCTGGTGGCCCTCAAGAAGATCCGCCTGGACGCGTGAGTGGGGCAAAGCCCTGGGCCTGCCATGGTGCCAGGCCTGTGCCCAGTATGGTGTGAGAGGCACAGAAAAGACTCACATGAGGGGAAAAATGGTCTCTAGGATTAAAATAATCTTGTGTACTGTGGCATCAGGAAAGGCAGAGCCAAAGGGAGTGTTGTCTGGAGGGCTTGGGGGCTCTGTGTCTCATGGGCATTACAGCTGTGTGGGTCCACAGGGAAGACCCCAACTTTTAGGTGATCTAAAAAAGGGCTGATTTAACCCTTTGCTGGGCCAGCAGCTCAAAATCTTTGAGTATGAGTGTTTAGGGCCTGACCTGGCACCACTTGGCCCCGGGTCCACAGCACACGGCAGGGGGAAGAAGCTGCCATGTTGTGAGGTAATATCTCCCTCAGGGCTGTGCTGTGGGGGTCAGGCAGGGTCAGCCTTGGACCTTCAGGGTGGGACTGAGCAGGTAAAAGGTTATTTCTGTTCCCCTGGGTCATCCCTGAGCTGTATGCACAGTGAGGGGGGTCTGCCTGGACTGGGAGCCAATATGCCCCCCACAGTGGCCCCTCAGCATGGGAGAGGTGGCTGCCTGAGGGGTGAAGAGCTTTCATTTCATCCCCCACCTCCAAAAAGAAAGACCTAGGTAATTAATACATTATTGCTTCTCTAAATGCACCCTTAGATGCTTCCAAAGAAGCTGGCCCAAGGCTTGCATGTCTAGGTCATCCCCTCCCTCTCTTTGCCCACAACTCCATTTCCTCTGCCTCACCCCAGCCCACCCCAGTCACTGCTGCACCCCAAACTCAAATGCTCCCTTGGGGTACAGTGGAAGAAGGAAGGGACACAGAGCCCCATTGGTCTGTGGGATCCCCGTGGGTTATGGGGTGCAGTACAGCCTGTCTCTGCCACAGGGAGTCAGAGGGTGTCCCCAGCACTGCAATCCGAGAAATCTCACTGCTGAAGGAGCTGAAGCACCCGAACATAGTCAGGTAAGACCTGGATGCACCCTCTCCACCAGCTCATCCATTAGCTCCTGCTCTGGAAGCAGGCAGCAAGGGTTTTTTTTCTGTCATTCCCCAACTGTATAGCAGGACCAAAATGCACAGGAAAATGCAGGAATCCCTTAAACTTCCCTGGCTTTCAGCAATACCTCATGGGTCTGCCACTTCACCAACACACTGCTGCTGCCCCATACAAGATTCTGCCCTTAAACTGCCCCTCTCTTCTTCAAAGGACCAGCAGAGCAGAGGCATGCGTGGGAGGAGGGATGTTTGGGTATTTGCAGAGGTTTGGAGCAGATATTGAAGGGAGAGCCTGTACTTCTTTTACAGGCTCCTGGATGTCATACACAGCCAGAAGAAGCTCTATATGGTGTTTGAATATCTGAATCAGGACCTGAAGAAGTACATGGACTCATGCCAAGCTGGAGAGCTTCCTTTAAGCTTGGTCAAGGTACAGTGTGGAAGGAATGCCAACAGGCAGGGCAGACAGCATGTCCCTGCTGCCTTCTGCTGGGCAGAGCCATCTCAGAGCTGCTTAGGCTGTGCCTGGAAATGATTCCTCAGCCTCCCAGAACTCAAACACTTCAGCTGGGAAACCCTCATGGCACTATTGCTCAGAAATGTTTATTTCCCAGCAGTTTCCAGGCTCTCCAGCCTATCCTGCTGCAGAACAAAGGAGGGATCTGTTGCTAATTGCCTTTGTAGAGAGTAATGGGTGGGTGGAAGAGAAAAACAGTGCCTGGACCAGAGTCTCTCTGTCCTCACGTGGTGTGGCAGCAGTTTGTGTGCATTGCTGAGTAGTTTATGGGAACCTGATGTTGCACTGTAACAAGGGCTTTCTTCTCATTCAGATCTATAAGAGATCCAAAGTGCATTGGTTCACACAATCCAGTGTTCAAAGTGTTTTCATCATGGCCTTATCTGAAATCTCTTCTCTCCTCAGAACTACCTTTTCCAGCTGCTGCAGGGTGTGAGCTTCTGCCACTCGCACAGGGTCATCCACAGGGACTTGAAGCCACAGAACTTGCTCATTAACGAAGCAGGAGCAATCAAGCTGGCTGATTTTGGACTGGCAAGAGCTTTCGGGGTCCCCCTACGCACGTACACTCATGAGGTAGTGTTGAGGCTCCCTGAGTGGGGTACAAATCCACAGTGGGTGAACAGGAGCAGCACAAGTTGCTCATCCATAACAGAGGCATAGCCATGGAATGTGCTCTTAACCTCACCTGCAGCTAAGGGACCTCCATGACCCCACAAGGTGTGCTGACTGTCTGCTGGAGCCAGGCTGCCAGCTGGGCTCCCACCTTCTCTCCACAGGGTACACTTAATTTGTTCCAGAGTGTGTAATTGAAGAATGTTCTGTTAATCCCAAGCTTTCAGGCACTAAAGTGTCTGTTAATTCAGCAAGGCCTTAGCATGCTCTGTACAGATTTGTACAGTCACTGCATTACAGCTGAGAAAGGAGGGTCCCACCCCTCTGGTTTCATCCAGGGAAAGCAGACACAGTTTGTTTGTGGGTTCCTTTCCAGGTGGTGACTCTGTGGTACCGAGCCCCTGAGATACTGCTGGGATGCAGATACTACTCAACCCCTGTGGATATCTGGAGCATTGGCTGCATCTTTGCAGAAATGGTAGGATGGGTTTAAATAATCTCTTTCATGAGCCAGAGGAGGCAGCTGCAGTGGGAAGGAAGGATGAAATACAGAACATCTGGGATACTGTGTTCCCACCCTGTCCTGGGTTTGCTTTATGGAAAGTCCACCCTAAGGGTTAGCTGGTCCTTATCTCAGAAGGAAATCTACCACCCTGGGGGCCTGGCAGAAGTTCCAAGTACACTGGAACATGATGCCTCTCCTTGCAAAAGGGGTAACTTCAGCCTTACTGCTGCAGCATTTTGACCTTGGGAGGAGATGACTCTTCCAGATGTCCCCATGGTGGGCTGCAGAGAACAAGCACTCTCGTGGCATGACAGAATGGATGTCCTAGGGATCCATACTCCCCTTGGAAGAGCTGTGGTTAGCCCTGCAGTATAATAGCACTTTTTCCCAAAGTCCCTGAGCTGCAGAGCAGGGAGGAGGGAGCTGGCCAAGAGTGGGAGCAAGCAGTCAGGCATCTGTGATGTTCCCAGTCACTGCATTGCAACTGCCCTGGTCGGTGCAGGTGTTTGCACCTGCTGGGACAGAGGGCTGCTTGCAGCAGGAAATAGGGCACACAGCTGATGGAAAGGTGGGAACTGGCCTTTTCTTCCCCCAGATGACCAGGAAGGCCCTGTTTCCAGGGGACTCTGAGATCGATCAGCTCTTCCAGATCTTCCGCACCCTGGGCACTCCCACCGAGGTGACCTGGCCTGGTGTCACCCAGCTCCCTGACTACAAGGGCAGCTTCCCCCGGTGGCCAAGGAAGGAGATGAAGGACATCGTTCCAAACTTAGATCGAGATGGGAGAGACTTACTGACGGTGAGTGAGGGCTCAGAACAGGGCCTGGGGATAGACAGGATGTTTTCAAACTGGGTAAGGAATAGGGATATTTGAGATTTAATTATCTAGAAGTGCAGCTGCTCTGGGTTGAATGCTCACCTCTGACATTGCAGCAGCACCAAATCATGGAACAGAGCTCAGTCTTACTCTAAAGAAAGTCTGTCATTGCACGTTCCTCTAGGAACCACTGCACTGGGAGTCAAGGAACTCTTCTTACACAATCCCCAGAGTAACTTCAGTTGTGGGTGACTCCTGGAGCCCAGAGAAGGAAAAAGGCAGGACCAACATCAGCAACTGGGCCCAGCTGTGTGCAGGTGCAATCACTCACCCAGTTTTTAAAATCCTAAATCTGCTGGGTTTTTCTCTTGGCAGCAGTTGCTCCTGTATGATCCCAGCAAGCGCATCTCGGCCAAAGCAGCCCTCAGCCACCAGTACTTCCTCTGCAGAAACTCTGGGAGCCCTGAGCAGCGACCTGTGCTGCGGAGAGACTGCAGATGAGAGGACACAGCTCTCCCCAAGCTCTTGCACCTCCAGGTAGCCCTGCAGATGTGGTCTGGGGCACTTAGCAGGGGCCTGGCTGGAACCCAGGGTCCTGCTTCTCCTGAGGAGCCTGCAAGGGGACGTTCTTGGCATTTAGAGACTTTCAGTCTGTTGCTGGGGGAAAGTTTGGGTTACAGCCAGGAGAGCTGTTTTGAAGAGGTCATGTGCAAAAGGTGGGGGTAATTTATCAGTATAAACCACTGAAATATAGAGAAGAGAGCATTTCTCTGAGGTTTGTCTTTCCACTAGTAAGCTAAGGTGACACACAGTGATTTCTATCCCCAGCTCTGTTGGTGGCAGTTGCTGGCACCAGGGAAGGGGGACACTTCTCTGCTCAGCCCTTTGCTGCTATCAGCCAGGCTTCTCAGCACTGGACAAGCTGTTTAGTCTGAGCTCTTTAACACAGCTGATATCCTGCCCTTTCACAAGCTGAAGAACACTCTCAGGTGTCTTAGTTTGTGCCTTAGCTGTGACCAGGAGGCCAGAGGATCCAGTTAGCATAAAGCAGATCCACTTAGGATAAAGCACTTGGTGCATATGACTGGAAACAGGGAGCAGCTAAAACACTGGCTTTCCATCATCATTCCAGATGTAATACTGTTTCCTTTGCTTTATTGCCTTGGAAATGTTTTTGCTGTTCAAATGTTTGGGGGATTGTCTCTGACTCTTGGTGTGGTGTTGACATCCTCATTTCTTTTTCTTCAGTATAAAATAAATACTTGTCATTTGTTCAGAAACCTTGGTGTTCATTGTTTGGCAAAGCCCATCTGGCTGATAATGCATGACAGCCTGGCTGGTCCCTTTTTCCACAGAGTCTTTCTCCCTTCCTCACATCCTGCACTCTTTCTTTTATCTTTTCCAGCCCAAATCCTTGGCAGATGCAGAGATGTGCTCTCAGTCCTGTCATGGAACTGGTACCAAAAGCGTTAATCCAATTTCTGCTGTGCCTGTGTACTTTTAGCAAAGAAACAGGGTATGCAGGAGCTGCTTTCTCATCAAGGACAGAAGGAAGATAAGGGGAAGACATCTGCCTTAGGAATGCAGCTATAGCCAAAACAAGATTATAGAAAAAAACTGAACCTGGGAACATGGGGAAAGTTTTATGGTAATGAACAATTATAATACCCACGCAGTGACTGTATATAAGCAATGAACTTGCAGTGAATGGTGTGCACACCAGGTGGAGCTTATCCCCCGTGCACCAGGCCTCTGATAACTTCTTAACACTCCTTGGGTGTTAAGGGGTTTTATTTTACCCACTTTTTGGTGAATTCTGGTGACAGTTATTGGCCACCCAGGTAGGAGCTCACCTCTGAGCCTCGACGGATCTGCAGTCGACAGATCTCCAGCCGGCACCGAGGGGTTCTCGGGGAGAGCCTCAGCCTCAGACCGTCAGGGGCTCGAGGCAAGATCCCTGCGGTGAGTGAAGGCATCGTTTAAATTGTTTATCTTGGGGTGATTGACGAGGGGTACGAATCCCCTCACAGAGTTACTGGTGAGGGGTCTGAGTCACCCAACAGGGGTCAAGTCCCTGGGAAAGCTCACCATCCAGGGTTTTGAGTCCCCAGGGCTACTGGGGCTTCCAGTCCCTCAGGACTAGGGGGTTCCAGTTCCCTCCGAGGGGGTCCCCTGGAGCAGGAAACTTAAAGCACTGGTGTAGCTGGCCGAGAAGAAAAAAAAAGCCAGGCTCCTAACACCGGAGCCAAAGCATTGCTGTACTTGCTTTTGTGGTGGAGTTTGCTTCGACACTCTGAATTCTTTTTGGTCTCTGGCAGTGTGCGTGTGTGTGTGTTGATTTCAGTTTGCCGGCCTGTAAGATCAACACTGGGACGTCCGTGATACAAAGCTCGTTAAGGAAGAGTGTTGAAACTTAACTGACTGTTGGCGTTTCGAAGCATTCGGGGTGTGCTATCGGTTATTGATTTGTTTTCTGTGCGCGCCGCTGAAATCGCATTTGTGGACGCCAAGCGCCCTCTCGTGCCAGTGCACCCCGGATTCCCGGGCGGGCAGGGGCACCCCCAGCTGCAGCTCAGCCGTTCCCCCGCCGGGATCTTGGCTCGGGCAGGAGGAGCAGAAGAGAAGAAACCCAGCAGACTCGCAGCACAGCAGCCCTGCCCCGGCCCGGCGGGTGCTCGCCTGCTCCAGCGCCAGCCGCCTGGGCAGTATCACCCGCCCGCTTCAGCCCAGAACCAGCCGGGCACTCCCCGCACCCAGGTAATCGCTGTACTCGCTTTCCAGCCGCTGTTATACACTTGTATCATTGAGTATGGGGGCGGTCTGTTCTAAAACTAGAGTTGGAAATGAGATCCCGAATTCTCCATTGAAATGTGTATTGAACCGCTGGGAAAAGATAGGGGGAGGCTCGCTACTGAAATCCAAACTAATCCAATACTGTAACCACTGGTGGCCGCTGTATAAACTGGACAACGAGGCGAAGTGGCCGGAGAACGGCACCTTAGATTATCACACCATGTTACAGCTGAGGCTGTTTTGTAGAAGAGAGGAGAAGTGGAGTGAGATGCCTTACGTAGATCTGTTCTTTACTTTAAGAGACCATCTGGAATTGCAAAGGGGGTGCCTGCCCAGCCTGTCAAACCCTCTCATGCTAGCTTTTGGAAAGGAAGGGGAAAAGGATAGGAGATCGAAGCAATATTGCTCCTCTTGTAGTATTGGGCACCACTGTTTGAAATGCCACTGCCGATGGGAGGAGAATGATGTAGAAATGATAGAGGCACCAGGTGCAGGAGACAGGGGCGTAGAGAATTGGGGTGTGTCTGATAAGGGGGAAGCACAAGGAGGGGAGGAGCAGTCAGGGGAGAGGCAAGAGTTAATTTCAAGTCCAGTGGTGGGGAGAACCCAGGGTGAGCAGGAGGTGAGAACACAAGAGGTAGGGGAGCAAGCGGTGAGAAAGCGAGAGGGAGGGGAGCAGGGAGGGAGAAAAAAGGAGGTAAAGGAGCAGGGGGTGAGAAAGCAGGAGGGAGGGGAGCAGGGAGGGAGAAAAAAGGAGGTAGGGGAGCAGAGGGTGAGAAAGCAGGACAAAGGGGAGCAGGGAGTGAGAAAGCAGGAGGGAGAGGAGCAGAGGGTGAGAAAGATGGAAGGAGGGGAGCAGGGTGTGAGAAAGGAGGATGGAGGGGAGCAGGGTGTGAGAAAGCTGCAGGTAGGGGAGCAGGGTGTGAGAAAGCAGGAGGGAGGGGAGCAGGGTGTGAGAAACCAGGAGGGATGGGAGGAGGGCATGAGAAAGCTGGAAGGAGGGGAGCAGGGGGTGAAAAAGCTGGAGATAGGGGAGCAGGAGGTGAGAAAGCAGGAGGGGGATAAGCAGGAGGCCATAGCTCAGCTCTGGACAGGGCTGGGGTCTCACACCCTGGTAGTGGTGAAAGTGCCTTTCTCCCCAGTCGATCTCGAGGCATGGATGAGACTGGCAGGGCCCTACAGAGAAGATCCAGAGAGAGTATCTAGAGTATTTGAAACCATTCTCAAGACCCAGAACCCAGACTGGGGGGTTATACAAGTTCTATTAGATACTCTATTAGACTCCACAGAAAGAGAGATGGTACTCAAGACTGCTAGGAAAGAGGTGGACAGGATAGGTACAGCAGGTGCATTACCAGGAACTGTGGAGGAGCATTTTCCCTCCCAGGACCCCCACTGGAACCCTTATACAAAGGAGGGGAGGGTTTTTCTGGGACAATATCAACAATGGATATTATTTGGCTTTAGACATGCGATGCCAAAGGCAATCAATTGGTCTAAACTTTATGAGGTGAAACAAGAACCACACGAGACTCCAACTGCATTTGTGGAACGCCTAAGGGCGACTGCCAGGAGATACACTAATATTGATCCAGAAAAACCAGAGGAAGCTGTACAGCTGACTTCCATTTTCATAGGGAACTCAGCACCGGATATTAGAAAGAAGTTACAAAAGCTGGAGGGAGCAGAGTCTCGTGACCTGGGAGAACTATTACAAGTGGCCTGGATAGCTTTTAATAACAGGGGAGAAGAGGAAGAAACCAAGATCCGGGAGAGAGAAAAGGAGAAGGAGCAGAAAGAAAAGAGACGCAAAATTGAGTGGGAGGAGAGAAAAAAGAAATGGGAAATGGAAAGGGAGGGGAGAGAAAAGAAACGGGAGGTGGAAAGGAAAAAACCAGAAAGATGTAGGGATGCAATGCTGAGCGCAGCCCTGCAAAGGGCGCTGTTCAAGCGCAGGACGGAGCGCGGCTCTGCCCGCGGGGCGCTGCAGCCGAACCAGTGCGCGTATTGCAGGGAACTGGGGCACTGGAAACGGGAATGCCCCAAAAACCTGAAACGGCACAAGCTCCCCCAGCTGACCCTCCATCAGGAATGACGGGAACCGCGAGAGAGAGCTCCAGCTGAGCCCCTGGTTACGACAGAGCTGGGGGAAAGAGAAAACTGACTTTCTAAGAGTTTATTTATATTTAAACTATATATATAGACTTATATATATACTGACTATATTATATTATATTATATTATATTATATTATATTATATTATATTATATTATATTATATTATATTATATTATATTATATTATATTATATTATATTATATTATATTATATTATATTATATTATATTATATTATATTATATTACATTATATTCCATTACATTATATTCCATTCCATTCCATTGTTTATGACATTATAAATACTTATTTGGTATTAAATGCAAATCATGGAAAATTAAACCAAGAAACTGTAAATGTTGTTGGTGCAACAGGGAAAAAGAAAAACAAACATTCTTTAACCCTGTTAAATTTAAATTTGGCAAATGGTGGATAACACACCAATTTTTATATATGCCTGAATGTCCAGTTCCTCTGTTAGGAAGAGACCTGCTAAGTAAATTGGGGGCAGATTTTGTTTAAACATGGAGAAATACAATTATTGGTGCCCAAGACTAAAGCCATCGAGGCAAGGACTTTTGTGTTACAAGGAACACTGGAACCAGACAATTCTGGAGGAATACCAGAAATAACAGAAAATGCAGTAAACTCTTAACTTGGACCAGTAGAACTCCAGGCCATTCCCAACAAGCTCAGCCTGTAAGTGTTACCCTGAAACCTGGATGAAAACCAGTAAAGCAGAAACAATATCCTTTAAAGTTAGTATCCAGAGGGGAATCAAGAGACTAATAGAAAATTTAGGGGAATTTGGATTATTGATAGAATGTCAGAGCACTCTGATTTTGCCAGTTAAAAAGTTAGGGATGAAGACACAGGTTGGTACAGGACCTATAAGCAATAAATCAAATATTCCAGGATATCCACCCTGTTCTAGCCAGTCCCTTTACCTTATCAACATCCCTTACAGAATATCACCAATGGTTTACAGTAATAGGTTTGAAGGATGCCTTCTTTTGCACACCTCTTGGTAAGCAAAGCCAGGGCATTTTTGCCTTTGAATGGGAAAATCTTCAAACTGGTGGGAAGACTCAACTACCTGGATTGTGTCACCACAAAGATTTAGAAATAATCCAACGATTTTTGGGAGCCAACTGGCTAAAGAATTAGACACCTGGAAAAAGGAGAACCCTGAAGGGTCCTGCAGTATGTTGGTGATATCTTACTAATGAAAAGTGCATGGAATTGACTATCAGTCTTCTAAATTTCCTAGGCCAAGGAGGTTACAAAGTATTTTGGGAAAAAGCTCAAATCATGAGCTTTTTAGGGCTTGAAATAATACCAGGACAGTGGAAATTGGGAATGGACAGAAAAGAGGCCATCTGCTGAGTACCCCAACCTGCAATTGCCTGAGATTTAACAGCATTCCTGGCTGTGGCTGGATGGTGAAGATTGTGGGTTTTAAATTATGGGCTTTTGGTCAAATCATTGAGCTTTTAAAGGAGGCCCCCAAAGGACCTTTGATTTGGGCTCCTGAGGGTGAACATTTGTTCTGTCACCTGAAGATGGCCCTGATGTCTGCACCCACCTTAGGACTTCCAGACTTAACAAAGCCCTTTGAGCTTTTTGGGCAGGAATGGCAGCACCTCATCCTCAGAGTTCTGGCTCAGAAGGTGGGAGACTTCCTGTGGGGTGCTTTTCAAAGCAGCTGGACAAGGTCAGCCAGGGATGGCCCCGATGCCTGTGAGCTGTGGCTGTCACTGTTCTCCTCATCCAAGAGGCCAGGATATTGACTTTGGGACAAAAGATAGCAGTGCATACTTCACACACCATAACCACTGTGTTTGCCAAAAAAGGGGGCACTAGCTTTCCCCAAGGCACATGCTGAAATATCAGAGTGTTCTAGTGGAGCAAGAAGATGTGGAGTTGAAAGTAACCACAGTGGTAAATCCAGCCCAAGTCCTGAACATCCCAAAGCAAGGAGAAGAGCAACTGACCCTCCATTACCCACACACTATTGAGCAAGTTCATGTAAGCTGACCAGACCTACAAGATGCACCAAGTGAAGATCCAGAATTCTTTGCAGAAGGAGGTGACTTGGTGCAAGATGAAAAATAAAAAGCTGGCTATGCCATAGTGACACCAGCCAATGCCCATGGACACCTCAGCACAGCAGGCAGAGCTCAGTGCTGTGAAGAGCCCTGGAATAGGCAGCAGGAGGAAGAGTAAACATATGGACTGACTCAAAATGTGCTTTTAGAGTTGTTCATGCCCATGGAACCATATGGAAGGAAAGAGGCCTATTAACAGCACCGGGATCTCTGATCAATATACACAAGAGATATTGTCCTTCCCTGATGCCACCCAGTTGCCCAGAGAAATATCTGTACTACACTGCAGGGCACACCAGCACGGGGATTCCCAAATTCTTGTAGGAAACAGATTTGCAGATAAATCTGCACAAGAGGTTGCACAACGAGGCATCCTGGCATTAATACCTAAGAAAGCTGTTTCACTCCCAGGAGTATAGCCAGGCAGATTTAAAATTAGCAACTTACCTAAAAGCCCAGAATAGAGAGGGTGGATGGCTGATAACTCCCAAAAACCAGATCATAGTCTCACCCCAAGTGATATTGCAAATTGTCAAGGACAAATACCAGCAAACCCACTGGGGAATCAGTGCTATGGTGACTGGTCCAAGGACTCTGATACCAGTGTCCCTATGACAAAAGGTGTCAAGTCTGTTACAGAAAAGTACCTGATATATCTTAAAAATAATTCTTTGATTTCAAAAGGACTGCCTCCATGGATCACTAACAGAGGAAACACCCTCAGGGATTACTGGCAAATTGTTTTTCCTGAACTGCCACACCAACAACAATACTGGTATCTCCTGGTATTATTCATTGGACACCTTTTCCAGGTGGCCAGAAGTTTTCCCCTGCTGCACCAAGGCCAGGAAAGTCACCAAGGTGTTCCTCAAAGAGATCATACCCCGGTCAGGAGTTCCTATTGGGATGTCACTGATAGGGGCCCCCATTTTATATCTGAAGTGTTACAGCAACTTGGTAAGCAGTTGGGTATGAGTTGGGATTTACATGCTCCATGGGGACAGCAATCTAGCAGAAGGGTTGAGTGAAAGATTCAAACTTTAAAGAGGCAGATTGGCAAAATGTGTCAGGAAGTTTTCTTAAAATGGCCACAGGCTTGCTGTGAGTTCCCACCAGGCTTGCTGTGAGTTAGAGTACAGCCCCACACTAACCTGAAGGTGAGCCTATATGAACTGATGTTTGGGAGATCATATTCTGCTGCAGCTTTCTCTGGATCTGAGGAACAAATTTGGATTTGGGAAAGAGAACAATATTTAATTTTATTAGGGAATTTTATTAGGGAAACCCTTGAATGAACAAAAAAGGTTTGTCACTCTCTCAGAACCTCTTACCCTAGACACCCCAGTTCACTCATTTCAGCCTGGGGATCACATACCCATGCAGATCTGGAAACCTGAGCCCCTTCAGGAGCAGTGGAAAGGACCTTCTCTGGTTCTCTTGACTACAAGACCAGCTGTGAAAGAGAAAGGAATTAACTCCTGGATACATTGCTCCCAAATTAAGAGGACTCCTGACTCAGACTGAATCGTGGAAAACACCAGACCCTTCCAGCTGAAAATATTGAAGACATCTGTAAAGGAGCAGCAAAATGTATAGACTGATATTTATGGGAATTATTTTATCTTTAGGTGGAGATAAAAGAATTTTTAAATTATTTTAAGTTTTTTAAAAAATAATTTTAAACTATTATGAAATTTTTCTGAAGAAAATTTGAAGAAAATTTAATATTGAAGAGAATTTAGTTTGAAAGTAAATGAAGAAGAAAATTTAATATTGACTTGAATCCAAGGGTTTGGTAAGATGAACAATTTGTCCAGCATTACAGCCTACTTCCCTATCCCCACTTCAGCAGGGGAACCTATTCCTTGGGGAATTATCCCTGTAAATCTGTCAATGGTGATTCAATCTGATAATCTGACTTCACAAAACAGAATGCCCTTAGATCTATTGCTGGCCAAAGAAGAAGGGGGTTGTGGATATTTAAAACTGGATAGAGAACGTTGTGTGTACACATCCCAAATGTAACAGATGATCTCCAGAGACCACAAAATGTGGGCAGTTGCTGAGGGTAGCAAAGCTATCCTGAAACTAATTGGTTCAATAAAATTCTTCAAGGAATAGTGTGATGGTCCCTGACAGGAGGGCTGGCTGGAATACTGGAAATCAGCACAACTGTAATTGTAGTTGTAATAATTATCAGTACTGCTGTTGGCTGTGTTTGCAAAATGATCAGTCATAATCTTGTGGGAATATATCTGTTTCTATATAGATAGAAATCGAGTTGGAACTTATCAAATGGCCTTAAGAAATTTGAGATATTTCAAAGGGGAGAATTGATACTAAAAGGGTTAATCCAATTTCTGCTGTGCCTTTGTACTTTTAGCAAAAAGAAATGGGGCATGCAGGAGCTGCTTTCTCAGCAAGGACCTATTGAATTCCTAAAACATCTGGCTTAGGAATGCAGCTGCAGCCAAAACAAAGCTATAAAAACCCCTGAACCTGGGAGCATGGGGAGGGTTTTATGGTAATGGGCACTTAAAATAAGCAATGCACTTGTAGAGAATCATGTGCACGTTAGGTGAAGCTTATCCTGTAATAAATGATGCCTCTTCTTAACACTACATTGGTGTTAAGGAGCTTTATTTTACTCAATTTTTGGGGAATTTCAGTGACAGAACAAGGGACTGATGGTTCTGCAGCCCAGTGATGTCTCAGTGTGGGGCTGCTTTCCACCTGAAGTTGCCACACACTATTTAAGAATTATGTTCTACTTGTTTAAATACTCAAAAGTCACATCTAATTTACAGAAGCCAAACTTCTGCACTCCTGTTTTTAATGCAGGTGCACACATGTGCTCTCTTAATAACGGCAATCTAAAAAAACCAATTTCAGCACAACCTGACAGCTGTGCTTTTGCATCTCATGGCCTCTGTGTGGGGACAGCCAGCTTGGAGGCACATTTGTGTGGATGAATCCATGGAAAGATGGATGAATTCTGCTGTGGGAATCATTTCCCTGCCTTTGCATACATGCTGTAAAGTCAATGCAGTGCTGTTTGCTCTATGCAAACAACGCTCATGTTGTACCAGACAAACTGTTTGCAGAAGAGCTTCCTTTTTGTTTTGTTTTTAAAAGATCTGCAGTAAAAATAAATACCAAGGACATTAATCCAGTCCAGAAACATAAATAAAACACTAGAGCAAACCTAGCCCAAAATTTGAAGCAACTGACTTAACTTTAAACATTTCTTACCAACTCCACTGCCAGCAAAGGGAACAGCAACTGTGTTGAAATAACTGCTCTGGGAAAGGCACAGTGCAGCACCATCACCCTGTGCCTGGGAAGGGAGGAAAAGTCAAAAATCCTACCTGGCTCCTCCTGAGCAACTCACAAGAGTCTGGGGAAAGCCCTGTGGCTGAGTGGTGCTTCCTATGGACACATCAGGACATGACATGAGCTGCTTTCTGCAGATAAGGAGTGTTGGCAGCAAACAAAAGCATTTTTAGTGAGTGCTTTTCAGACTAGACTGAACTGCTCAGTCACCTCATCATCTCTTTAACAACTTCACCCAACCCGGGTAAATCCCTCCTGCCATGCACTTAGGGAGCACTTTGTCCAAAGTGATTAACTGCCTGCCTAATTACCACAGCTCCAAGTCTGGTAGTTACAGAGCACTGCCCCAAACCATTAATGACCCCAGAGCAGGGTGAGGAAGGCTGAGCAAACTCACCTGCTGGGCACCTGATTGCTGCTCTCTTTCAGCCAGCCCAGGGGAGCAGAGCCAAGGCACACAGAGGCTGCTCCCAAGGGCTGGGAGCCCAGGATTCCTGGGAGCTGCAGTGCTCCAGGGCTTCTGGGCTGTGCTGGGACAGGATCCTCACCTGGCCATGCTCCTGTGCTTCAGGAGAGCTCCTCCAGTCCATGGCAGCCCAGCTCCAGGGCCTTGCTGCTGATCCAGAGCAGCAGTGTTCTACCAAAGGAAACGGGCTGGGAGTGAGCGGATGCTCTGGGCTGTGTGCAATGGTTTTTCCCTGTTGTAAACCAACAGATTCCCAGCAATCATGGCAGCTGAGATGGCCACAAACAGCAGCCACAGGCCTGACAATAACCAGAGACCCTGCAGAGCCTGGGCCAGAGCCTGGGCAGATCTCAGACTGGAAACCTGCTGTTACAGATTATTAATGCTGGGCACTACCTACCACTAGGAAGGTCATGGGAGCTGAGTGTGCTGAGCCTGCCACACTGGGAACCATTTTTTCCTGGAGCCCAGACTTCAAATTCCAGCTGGGCTATATGGAAATAGAGACTATGCTGCTGGTCTGGTGGGTGAAGAAGGGGGAGAAAACCTCTACTTTTGTGGGTTATTTAGGATATGTTGGAGTTCCTGAATAGCATCAGCTAAAAGAGCCCTTGGGAGAGGGGAAGGAGTAGCTGATATGAATAGAAGGTAATTTTCTCATCCCATAAACCCAGGGGATGCTCCATAATAGGGTAGATACTAGGAAAGAACATTTGGGATATGAGAATTGCTTGTTTCAGGAAGGACTAGGTGATGGCAGTTACACAGAGGAGTAACATCTTTTTAGTTCACCTAAAGAAATAGCAAGTGCAGATTTTTCAGTGCTGTTTTGGTGTGACTGTACCCCTTTGGTGTTCAAGTCCCTCTTTTAGAGGTGTCCAAATGGTCAGGAAGCAAAGTCCTGTTGGTTTTTAATTTTAAAGACAAATATAACAAAATCTTTAAAAATATGGACTCATAGGCAGAAGGACTTTAGGGGTTCAGTGCTGGGAGATCAGGGAGAGCAAGAGTCTACAAAACCTGTGTGGATTGGGCTGCAGGGCATGGGATTGCATGGGGCAGGAGTAGCAGCCACAGCCTGCAGAGACAACACAGCCACAGACACTCACTTGCTATATTTATTGCATGCAGAATGACCCAACTGGAAAACACTCTGGCTCTCCCCCCTTTCTGGGCACAGCCACATTTAACCTACTGCCCGTGAAGTTCTCACAACCAGCCCCTCTCTGGGCTGATCAGGGAACAGCACCTGGGGGCTGTGGGGACCCCTCTGTGGCCGGCCCATGACCACGTTTTCTTCCTTGCACGGCCGAGCTGTGTTGGGAGGCAGGTAGCTAAGAGAGAAGAGTAGGCAGCCCTAAATGCTAGATGCTCCATTGCTGGGAGCCTGCTGCCTCCATAGGGAGAGGTGTTCTGAAAGGATGAACTCCTGAAGGAACCAGCCCCACTAAGTGCCTTGGTCCATTCAATGCCTGAACCGCGAGAGCCTGGGGGAGCGGCTCGCCTGGTGGTACCGCTGATACCCCTCTGACGCAGCTGGGAGCAGCAGCAGGTGGCTCAGAGAATCCTTCTGGCAGAGGGCCATGGCCTCCTTGTAATTGATCTTCTCTTTAGTGACAGGGTCAATGAGATCTTTTTCATAGTTGGACTCATCCTGGAGCCTGTTGGCGAGGTTGCTCGTTATCATCCCCGTCTGGACAGCTTCCAGCACAGGGATGCGACCGGTTTTCTTGGGATCGATCAGCCCTCCAGTTAGATGCTGGACTTGCAGGTAGGGGAAAGCACTGTCCTTGGTCATCCAGCCCTTCTGAACTGCTTCCCCCACAGACAGCCTCCGCTTGGTCACTGGGTCCTCAATGCCTGTGAAAGCTTTCTGGGCATTGAGGAGTCTCTGCATGTAGGTCCTGTCAATCAGCCCCCTCTCGATCGCCTTATGGACCGAGAACCGGTCCCTGGAAATGAGGTCTATGATTCCCCCCGTGGCAGCCTGGGCTTCCAGGAGCTTCTGAGCTGTCATGGGATCGAGCAGCTTCTTGGCAACGGCAGCCTTGATGTTGTACTTGGTGTTGGTGGTGGTGTCGTACACCCCAGCAATGGGGGATGTGTCATCACATATGCCCTTCTGTGAGGCTGGGGGGAAGAAGGTTTGGGTTTGGTGGGTGGTGGGTGATGTGAGTGGGGATTTGGAGATGATGGAACCAATTGAGAGGGATGAGGGAGGCTTGGTTTCCCCAGCCACCAGCAAGGCAAATTCAGAGATAGGAATCTTGCCATCCCGGTACAGCTGGTACTCCTCCTTTGTGATCCTCCTCAGCCTTAGTGCATCATCGATGGAATACTGCTTCCCACTTTTCTTGTCAAGGAGAAGCGAGATCTCCCCATTTGGGCCCAAGGTGGTGACTTCTTCCCAGTCACACTCCAGCTCTTGCAGCTGGATGTACTGGCCCCTGTCTATGATACCTCGCTTATAGGCTTCGTACGGGGACATGTCCTTCCCTGTGTCAGGGTCCAAGATGGAGATCTTGGTGGAGAGGTTTGTCTCTCTCATCTGGGTCTCATGATTGATTTCTTCACGGTTGACCTTTGACTGGAGATCCCGAATGAACCTCTCCTTGTTGTAGATCTGGTCCTTCTCCCTGAGGATGTCTGCCTCCAGCAGGGAAACCTCATGTTCCAGCTGCTTCTTCTTCTGCCTGTCATTCTCAGTCCGTTGGCTGAGCAGTTTGGATTCCTCCCGAAGGAAGAGAACTTTCTGCTGCTTCTGCCTCTCCAGCTCCCGCAGTTCACTCTCCAAGTTGGCTCTCTCCTGGATGGCCAGGTTCCTGGCTTTCTGCAGCTCCGTCTCCTCACGAGCCCAAGTCCTCTTCATGCCTTCAGCTCTCTCAATCTTCTCCCGGAGCCGCCGTACCTCCTCTTCTACCTTTTGCTTGGCTGCCCTCTCCCTGCTCAGCAGCTCCCAGATGCGTGCACGTTCACTCTCCAGAGCTCTGTCCTTCTCCACTCGAATCACCTCCTTGTAGATGGTCTTCTCCTGGGATTTAGTTTTCTGCAGGACATCGACTTGCATCTGCAGGTTCTTGCACTCTCTCTGCAAGTTCAGCACCTCCATCTTCTCCCGGTCCAGCTCCAAGCGCAGGTTGCTGGCAGACTGTTCCAGGACTGGATCCTTCTCCAGCTTGACCACTTCTTCCATAATGATCTTTTCTTGCACTGGGGCTGGGCTCTCCTCCAGCTCCTTTATTCTCAGTGTAATTTGTCTCATCTCCTTCTCCAGTGCAAGCCTCTTGCTTCGGTCCTCCTGAAAGTTGAGCAGCTTCTCTTGCTCTTCCACCAGCACACGAACCTGCTGCACGTCGCGCTCCAGGCGACGCCTGTTGCTCACCTCCTCATCCAGGCTGCGTCTCAGCCTGCTGTGCTCATCTCGGAGCTTTGGATCCTTTTGGGTCAGTATCACCTCTTGAACAACCACCTTCTCCTCTGGCTTCCGCCTCTCCAGCAGCATGTATTTGTTCTGCAGGTCATAGATGGCATCCTCTGCAGCTCTCCTCTTCTGGGACATGTTGCGCACCTCCTGACGCAGGCGATCGGCTTCTTTCTCCAGGAGTGGATCATTCTCATAGCGGATGACTTCCTTGTTGACCAGCTTGGTTTCCACCTTGGATCTCTCCCTCCTCCATTCATCCCTTTCCCCCTGCAGCCTAATGAGCTGCTCCTGGGTCCTGCCGTTGGTGTTCACAAGTTCATTGAGCTGCTCTTTCAGCCTGTCAATTTCTCTGAGAATCTCTGGACTCTTTTCATGTTTCACCACCTCCTCTATGACCTCCTTAAACTCCACCTCTGGTTTTTGTGACCTGAGGACTTTGAGCTCTGCTAAGGCCTCTTCCACTTCACTGTCAATCTTTGTCCTTTTCAGAGTGACCTCCTGCAGCTCCCTTTTCAGGTGTGCAATCTGCCTCTCTGTTTCAGGGTCCACCAGGAAGATTTCATTCACCCTCTCTTTTACCTCTATCCTGGGCTTTTGCTTCTCTGCGATGCTGTACTGAGTCTGCAGTTCTCCCAGCTCACCTGTCAGCATCAAGTTTTTGCTCCTCTCTTCTTCAATCAGAGTTTTCAGCTTGGAAGTCTCTTTCAATAACTCTGGGTCCTGCTCTACCTGTTTCACCTCCTTAACAATAATTTTGGGTTCTGTTGTTTCAATCAGTCTTTCCACCTCCTCAATCTTGTTCTTCACTTTCACTATCGTTTCTTCTGCAGATTTCCTTTTGAAGGATTCCTCGTCTATTTGTAACTGCAGGGTCCTAACAGACTTCAGCATTTCTGGGTTTTTCTCCAGTTTGATGAGCTCCTTCACCACCACTTTCTCTCGGATGTTGGGCTGCTTTCGCTCCAGCATGTGCAGCTCCCTCTTAAGCTGCTCAAGTTCTGCAGCAGCAGTCAAGCTTTCCTCCTGGAGATGCTTGATCTCCTGACGAAGACTGGCTGCTTGGCCGTCCAGGCTTGGATCCTTCTCAATTTTTGTGATCTCTTTGGTGAGGAGCTGGGCAGGAGCGACCTTCTTCTCGCTCTCCATCTGGGCAAGCTTACGGTTCATCACATCAATGTCTTCTTGCAGGCTCTGCCTTTTTCTGCCTTCCTCTTCAATCTGCTGTACCAACCTAGACAGGTTGCTCTCCACCTGTGGGTCTCTGTAGTATTCAATCACCTCTTTTTCTTCCACTCTTTCAATGGGCTTCTGAGTTTTCAACATCAGCAGCTTGTTTCTGTGTTCCTCCAGGTCCTCTTCAATCCTGGCCACTTTCCTCCTTTCCTCCTCCAGCTGTGATTTCAACCCCTCAGATTCCCTGCTTGCTGTGGCTTTGTTTTCAGCTTTCTGGGTTTGCTCATGTACAGCTTCAATGTCCTCATGCACTTCCTTCTGCAAGGTAAAAAAAAAAAAAAAGAATTTAAAAAAAGGCAGGCAAACCAAGCCACTCTTTTAAGGTGACTCAGAGATCTTTTAAATGACATGGCATGGTGGGAGACAAAACTGGCACAGAATCCTCAGGCAGTCTTCAAATAAGGCTGTTTGTAAATTTGTGAGGACACAACCACATCACCTCAAGCAACTGACTTGGTGGTGTGGGAAATGAATTTGTAGAAATTGGGTCTTCCCCTTCAGATGGAGGTGCTGCATCAGCCCACAGAGGTGCTTTGTGCTGCCTCCCTGTATCTGCAGCCAAGGGAGAGCATCACAGCCAGTCCCCAGCTTAATCTCTCGTGCTTCCTGAACCCACTAAAAGTCACCTGGTCCTGAGACCTTTCCTACAGGTGGTTCAAACCTTAGAAAGGTGTAAAAATCCTATTGCTTTGAAGGGTTTCCAGAAGGTTGTGAGCACTAAATTCTAGCCACACCCACAAAAAAATCTGAAATTCTCAGTCTGTGATGGTTGATTAGCTATGGCTAAGAAAACTGGACTTAAAAGCCCTAATTTTTTTTTTTTTCCAAGCATAAACTACAGCTTCAGTAAAGAGCTGAGGGCCACCAGAGGTGATGGGAGTCACAACCCAAGATCAGTTTCGGTGAAACTGTGGTTTCTTGTGGTCTTTTTCTGAGTGGGACTTCCATTCCTGTCCTTCCTCACACTTGGATGTGGAGCTCAGGGAAGGGTGGGGGAGCCTCAGGCTGAGCAGATCTGAACCCCAGTCTAGAGCACCCCAATCTCTTGCAGTGAGCTCTAAGCTGGTACCTTCTCCACGATCTTCTTGGCAAACTCCAGCCGGCTGAGCTGCTGCTTATTTTCTGCTGCCAGCTCCATGTAGAGCTTGGTGACATCATTTTCCTGCAAAAGAAAGAGTGGTGAGAGCCTTGTGCCCTCACCCAGACACAGCTCTGCTGCATGGCAGACTCTGCCACACCTCCTTTCACCTGGACCACTTTTGTGTATGTCATAGTTCTAGAGATTATGTCTTCCCATCTGACTCTCCAGAGAGACACAGAGTCTAAGGACTCCTGCAGGGGATCCTGTCCCTGTTATTTGAATTCCTGTTAGATGCCTGCAGGCCTACACAGGGCCCAGTCTTCCAAATTCACAGATGGAGAGCAGCTGGCAAAAGCCTCAAGGTGATGCAGAACTGGGAAGAGCACAGAGGAGCTCTGGTTTCTTCCTCTCCCCCCACACACACCCTGTAAGTTTTATCTTCATACACAATGTGGTGAGGAGGCAACACCAATCTCAACCAAGGTGCCAGGCACAGCCCTAATTCAGGATCTCACACTCAGGATCTGTCCCTGCTGCTTTGGCCCAGGGACAAAGGGATCCCTGAGGACTCTGACTCTGGGATTAGGACCATAACCAGTGGTGGCTGTAAGAGTGGATTAAGGCCTTGCAGAGGACATTGGGGCATGGCTAATGAGCTGGACAATGGTTTCTGTGTCTTAATCGTAACATTTTACCTGGGCCTGGATGCTTTCCTGCAGGGGGGTCACCCGCAGCCTCTTTGCAGCAGAGTCAGTCAGGGAAGGGTCCAGAGAAGAGCTGTATTTGCCTGCTTCAAACTCATAGTCCTGTCCAGAGCAGACACACGAGAATCAGGTGGGATCTCTTGGGTGAAATGCTTAGGGAGTGACAAATGGGAGAAGCCATCCTTACATTGAGTGTGGACTGCACGTTCTGGGACAGCCTGATCAGGGCATTCTTCTCAGGCTCCTTGCTCTGGATCTCCTCCACCAGCCTCTGCAGGAGACACACAGGGTGTTAAGGACACTCTGAAACCCAGCTGCCCAGCAATACTCCTGCAGCCTAGAGAATCAGCTCAGCTCAGGAAATGGTGGCAACAGGAAGACATTTAGGAAGAGTCTCCAGGGTTTTAGGGTATCTCAGCTGTGCTATAACTTGCCTAGGACTTCTCACACTGATTTATCACAAATAAGATAAATAACAGCCAACACAGAGACCTCCACAACTCCTTGTCTGAGCTAGTGAGCTTAGAGTCTGCTCAAGGAGAGAAAAATTAAGGACTTGGATACAACATCTTAGCTTGAGGTGCAGTATTTCAGGATCTGAAAGTGTTCTCTCCATGGAGAAGATTTCAGCCTGGAGGTGACTGGCACAGATGAGGACATCAGCACTGCAGATAAACCCAGCAAGGTGAGATACACCAGGTAACACCATCCATGAGCTGCAATCCTTCTCTAGTTCATTCACTGTGGTGGGGAGCACACAGCTAGGAGCTGGCTGGTACTATTTTGCATGTGCTGTTCACAAGCAAATTGCCCCATCCCTGTAAAGTTCCAGGCTGTTCTTGCCCTGGAACACACCTTCTGTGCCTGCAGCTTGTAATTGATCTGGCTTGGCCCATCAGTGGTCTTCACTTGGTGCTTGGGTAGGTTGTTCATCCAGAACATCAGGTTCTCATTGGAGTTTTGGAACTGCTGGTAGGTGAGGCTGATGTTCCTGAGGGTCTTCTCTCTGCACAGCACAAAAGTGGACAGGAATGTTAAGGGAAAGGGCAAAGATTCACGTGCAAGTTCCTAGGGAGGAAGGTGAAAGGTGAAAATGTCACCACAACAAACACCAAGATAACAAAAACAAGGAGGTGACAGCTGATGCCTGAGTGGGGAGCACAACTCTGGAAGCTCAAAGCCTGTGCTGTGAATAGGAAGGTGGCAACTTCACAGAAGGACACACCTGGTTCTCAGTATTACAGGACTGGGGTCGGGATCAGGGTCCTGTAATGCAGAACATACTCAGGGCTTTGACCCTGCCCCAGCCTGTCACAGTCTGTCCTTTCCTTACAATTTTTTCTCCTAAGAAGCTGAGGTGCCTCAGGAACAAAATGTAAACAGTGGTTATCTGCTGCTGTGGAATGCAACAGGAGGATCTGTGATTGGTGTCATGTGGTTGTTTCTAATTAATGGCCAATCACAGTCAGCTGGCTTGGACTCTTTGTCCAAGCCACAAACTTTTGTTATCATTCCATTCTTTTTCTATTCTTAGCCAGCTTTCTGATGAAATCCTTTCTTCTATTCTTTTAGTATAGTTTTAATATAATATTTATCATAAAATAATAAATCAAGCCTTCTGAAACACGGACTCAACTCCTCGTCTCTTCCCTCACCCTCAGACCCCTGTGAACACTGTCACACCACTCCACCCTAGCTGAAGGAGCAGGGATGCTCCATGGGTGGGTGTGGGGGCCTGACTAAATATATGTATTGTAAATATATGTATGGCAGTGATCTCTGTATTGTATTGCCCTGATTCTAGTTGTAAATGGGCTGCAGCTGTGATGTGCTTAATTTGGCAGCAGCTGTAGCCTGTGGAGGTAACTGAGATAAAAGGGGGTGAGGCATTCAGAGAGGGCTGGAGAGGAGCCTCAGCAGAGAAGACAGCAACAGCACTGCTGTGAAGATTAGAACAGCTGGTGACCCCGATGTGATGAAGAACACACAGCCATAAGAAAACACTGAAAGAAGGTATGGAACCCCCTGGGATGATAGAAGAGAGGACAGCTGAGAGCTGTGGCAGCCTGAGAGGTGGGACTTTAGAATATAATATGGCCTTTGAATCAAGGAGCTGTAACAGCAGAAAGCTGTGAGAATGTGGCCATTGAGGAAAAGAGCCTGGGAACATCTAGGGATTTGTATGTGTTCAAGACAGCTGAGAGCTGTGGCAGCTTGAGAGCTGGGACAAAAAGATCCAGGGATATGTATATAGTCAATGTATGTATCCAAGACAGCTAAGAGCTGTGGCAGCCTGAGAGCTGGGACAGATATGTGTATTGCACTTATTGTAACTGAAAAATGTGTAAAAGAAAAGGGGGGAAATGTGGGGGCCTGACTAAATATATGTATTGTAAATATATGTATGGTGGTGATCTCTGTATTGTATTGCCCTGATCCTAGTTACTGTAAATGGGCTGCAGCTGTGATGTCCTTGATTGGGCAGCAGCTGTAGCCCATGGAGGTAGCTGGGATAAAAGGGGGTGAGGCATTCAGAGAGGACCCCCAGCAGAGAAGACAGCAACAACACTGCTGTGAAGATTACAACAGGTGGGTGCTCACCTCTGGTCCAGCTGGTCGGCCACGGCGTGGTAGCGGTCATTGAGGAGCTGCACCTCGCGCTTCTGCCGGGGCAGGTCGGGGCAGAACTCCTGGAAGTTGTTCTGCACAGCACTGCAGCTGTGCTCAGCATCCTTCAGCCCCCTGTTGAGCCTCAGCACACAGCCCTCCTGGGCCACCAGGTCCCGTCTCATCTTCTGCAGGCCAGGAAAAAAGACAAAATATTGGAATAGGATCCCAATATTTCCAGGTAGATTGTGCCTGGGCCAGTCTGACCCTTACTGCTGGGCCAAAGGCGGCAACTGTGGTGTTTCATCCCAGAGACACTTTTGGCTGGCTGGAGGTTGCAGCTGGGCATTGAACAAGTCCAGGCTTGTAGAAACTCAGTTTACCTCAGGTGCGAAGGCTTCAGGCTAAGGTGAGGAGGAAAAGGAGATGGATTCTGTTGGAGGGTTAATATCCAGAGTTTATTCCATGGTCACACACATCTGAATCTCAGGTAACAGCTCCAACAGAATCCCTAGCACATGGTCCAAGCTCAATTTAAGCCCAGGGACAGGGGGAGGGGAAGGGACAGGTGAGGCACCAACCAGGTGGGAGGAGGAGGGTCTCAAGGGACAAGGGACACCTAGACAGGCCAATGACCCCAGGCCCGAATTGCATCCTTTGTACCTGACCAGCCACATGAGGCCTTGCTGGAATGTTAAGCCTGATTGACAGAACTCACTCAGCAAGGGGGAGAGGGGTATAGCCACACCTGGGAAGGGACTGGGAAGTAAAACAGAAAATTACAACACACTGCAACAACCTTGTGTTGGCATCAGTCAGAGCAGCACCCAAACACCCTCCCTGATGTGCCACTGACTGGGCAGCACTGGGGGCTGGCCAGGCTCTCCAAGTGAGGTGGAAGAGGTGGAGCAGTGAGGTTTATTCACCAGGGAAGCTGGGGAGCAAGGTGGCTTGGACAGTACATTGAGAAGTTTTGGGGAAGGCAAAACATCAGATCACTGTGGGTGCCAAGGATGGGGCAAGGAGATTGGGAGCAGAAAAGATTAGGGAGAGGTGTGAGGCAGAGCAACAGAGACTGGATGCTAAGGGGGTCATGATGTATTTTAGGGACTGCAAAGGGAGGGACAGAGTGTTTTGCTGTCCAGTGAGAGCAGGTCAACACCAACATTAAACCTTTAAGGAAAAAGTCCTCAAAAATGCTTAATCACTGGTGCCTCAAGGTGCTCTATTAACACTAGCTCCTCCCACTCTGGTCCCTGAGCTCAGGCATCTCCCCCCAGTGAGAAGCCTGATGCTCCCCTACCTGCAGGTCATTGGCCCGATCCTGCAGGGCATTGGGGGATGCAGGAATGATGCTGTCCTGAGCCAGCTTGGCCTCAAATGTGCTGACAATCTTGTCTGTGTTCTCAATCTGAGTCTCCAGGTTCAGGGCAGCCTTAGCCCTGGGAAAGGGGAAAAAGAAGGACAAGGTTAGCTACAGAAACCCCACTCTTTCTTCTCTCCCTTTGATGTTTAACCTTACTTAAAATTAGAGCTTCTGCAGGATGTCAGAGAACAAGCAATGTGCACTCACAGCCCTGTCATGCTGCTCACAAATCAGATATGTTGCAGTTCACCACACAGCAGAGCTGGGACACACACCCATTGTGGTGGATTTTCTGTGGTGAGGGGATCTCCTCACAAATTACCCACAGGAACTCCTTCACAGGAGTCCTTTGATGATGGATGGGAGGTTTCCAACCTGTGCTGGATCTCAACCACCATCATATAGATCAAAAGCATTTTCTGTCATGCCTCTTGTTGGCTTCCCTCATCCCCATCACTCACTTCTCATTGTACAGGCTGGAGAGCATTTTGACATCGCTGTATTTGCTCCTGAGGGCGTTCAGAGTGACAGGGAGCTGGGAGGCTGAGGTGCTGCTGGGTTTCTTGGAAAGGTAGGTCTCACACTCCTTCTGCAAGGCATCCTTGGCTGCCCCCAGGTTCTCAAGTTTCTTTGTTGTTTCCTGGCACACCAGATGGAAGCACAGTCACCCAACACAGCCACAGCCAGAACAGTGCTGCTGTGGAAATGTGTTTCCCTCAGGGGCAGATTTGGCTGTGGGGTGTGGTGCCCCTTGGGGCACAGCCCCATCCAGACTGTGGCTGTCTGGCAGTGCCAGGGTGTGGGAAAGAGATTCACATAGAGAGGTGGAAAAAACCAACCTGCCTGAGCCCATCCTGCTGCCAGAGCCAGGTAAACACCCGTGGATGAGGATGTAACAAGCTGAAACACTGCAAACCCAGACCTTGACCCAGAGGAAAGGAGGGGGGCTCCAGGGCACTGCTTCTTTTCCTGTCTCACTGACATTGACAAGTCTGCATTTCCCATCAGGTGAGACAAAGCTGGCCTTGGATTAATTCCCTTTATCCCTTAGTCTCTTAGGGTGAGAGCCTTCCCAGGACAGGGACCTGGACCACAACTCTGAAATGGACCCTTTTGCTTCAGAGACAAGGAAAGATCCTGCATTTCCTGAGGGTTTCACTTTGTCCCATTTCAAGGGTTCAAGCCAGCCTGAAACCCTTAAATGTGCAGTGTGATTTTCTCCTTTGGAGCACCAGCTGTCCTCTCCAATGTTATTTCCATGTTGTCCTGCTTTTGGCCAGGGACACAGAGCTACCAAACTGCTCCAACTCACCTGCTGCTGCTTGATCCTCCTGCCCAGGTCATCTGTAGGGTCATTGTAGTTCACAGGAGACCTCACTCGGTTCAAGACCTCCTTCTCTACCTGCACCAGGTCCTTGCCCACACGATCCAGGCTGCTGAGGAGCTGGTCAGCTTGGGGATCATCCTGGACTGCTGGAGGGCTCTTGGACAGAGCTGCAGTGAGACACAGCTTAGGTTAATCCCCAGGTTTTAGCTCTGCCATGGTGAGCCACAGCTGCAAAGGAGAGACAGAGCCAAGTGCTGCCATGCAGACACATCCCTTCTCAGCTTTGCCTTTGAACTGCAGCTCTGGGAATAGCACAGATAACCCAGGGTTGGGATTTAGCCATGGCTGCCTGCTCATCCCACAGCCCCCAGCTAGGGAAGAGAACTGCAAGGCACCCAGATTACAAAGCAGGTTTAATTAAAGTTTCTGTATAAGCACATCCCCCTGAAATCCTTAATACCCTGCAGCTGTTGATGGAGCTCAGAGGCTTAGGAAGGGCATCAGACTTTAAGTGAATTGCTGAGACAGGAATCAGGTTATCTTTGCCATGGAGGAGAAGGCATCCTCCCACAGGGACCTCTGCAAGTGTCACTGTGTGAGCTGCAGGGGCTCTGCCCACCCTGGGTGGGTGCTGTGCTTCCAGAGCTGCCTCTGGAGGGGGCTGGGCTATCCAGGTGACAAACCTTGCTGGCTGGGCTCTGCCTGCTCCTTGTGGCTGCGTCTCAGGGTGCTCTGAACCGCTGCTCGCTTCTGCTTCACTGTGTTCAGTTCCCCTTCCAGCCTGTGAGCAGGGAAAGGCATCATCAGCCACGAGGGGCCACAGCATTGACACAGCCCTGCACAGCAGCAGCAGCTCCGTGGCTGTGCTGGGGAGGTGTCCCCAAAGGCAAGGCAAGGTGTCCTCAAAAGCTGGGAGCCTGCAGCCTGCTGTAACTCAGAGATGTCCCTCAGGAAAGGGCACAGCAGCAAGAGCAGGTGGTTGGTTTGAGCAGCTGAGTTCTCTCAAGGAAGCCAGTGATTCCGACTCTCAGCAGAAGCTACCAAAGCTGGAAATGTGTTTGATATGGTTGCAGTGCTTTGCAGCCTTGCAGGAAACAAGGACAAGTGTCTGCTGCACTTTAAATGCCACGTCTCACTTGTAAGGATGGTTCCTGCCTAATGAAACCAGGGCTGGGATCTGCCAGAGCTGGAAGGATCAAAAAATATTTCTGGGTGAGAAAGGACTCCTGGGAGCAGAAGGAGGGGGGAACAGGAAGGACCAGGCTGGTTCTCATCCCTGCTGTGGATTGTTCCAGCTGAACACTGTGTGCTAAAACCAGCAATTCCCAGCTTGCCTGGCTGCTGTCAGATGAGAGCTGTTCCTCTGTGCAGAGGAACTGAATTTGTGTTTTAAAACACTCATGAAACCCATAAATCCAAAGGACTCAATAGTCTGGGATGTGTGAAGAGGGGTACACACTGAGGAACACAAGCAATCACACCCATGGCACACCCTTGGAGACCCAAGCCCCCACCTTGGGCATGCCTGCATAGCTCTGAGTCTGGGCTGTGGCCTTTCCTCAGCACTTGAGCAGCCCTGATTTGCCCAAACACCCGGGGCAGTGATTAAAGAGGCAGGGCCAAGCTCCCTGCACCCCGCCCCGTCCTGTGGGAACGGCAGGAGCTGACAGAGCAGGCAGCAAACCCACACAGAGGCTCAGGGAGCCCTGCTCAGTCTCAGCTGGGGCTGCCTGAGAGCAGATTCCACAGATAATTCTGTCCTGTTTGGCAGGTCCCAAGCTCCAGACTGATTCTGCAATTAATTTAGTCAAACCTATGCAAGTCACATGTTTGGGTGAAGAAATCAAGCCTGACTGCCAGAAAACTCATTGAGAGTGAGGTCTGTGCAGGGATGTTGAGGAGTGGTAGACACCTGGATAAGACACTTGGGTGCAGGGAAAAATCCCCCTCCAAGAAGGGTTTAGTACTAGAGGGTTGAGAGGCCTGTCCCCAGCTGCTGTCTCTGCAGTCAGGCTGGTTATGACCCAAGAGAGTCCAAAATGTCTCTCTGGGTCAGGGTCTCTGCTGCAGACTCACCTATTGACCTTGTCTATGGACTCAGGGTCAGGAGGAGGGATGGAGAAACAAGCAGAAGGTGCCTCCTGGACCACACCAGTGCTGCTCTGGATCACCCACATCTCTGGGTTGCTGTTGTCCTTCAGAGTGTACTTGTCCCCTCTGGTCAGCTGCACCTGGGAGGGGACACAAAACCCAGTGAAAGGCTTGGCTTTCTGGCCCTAAGGCAGCTCCTCACACCTCAGAGCCAGGATCTGGAGCAAGCAGAGAAGAATCCAGTTCTCTGTCCTTTCTGAGGGTGCTGCTGGTCCAGCCTCACCTCCCCAGCATCCCAGTCACAGAGGGTGTCCAGGGTGAGGGGCTGAGGGGGACGTGTCCTGCGCAGTTTCAGGGGGCTGATCTCTTTGCTCCTCCTCTTCAGGTCAGTGATGCTCTTCTCTGCCTGCTTCAACACCTTCTCCTCGTTCTAAACAAAACAGGGGAGACAGAGCTTGTGGCCAGGTCTGGGTAGGAAGGAAGGGGACAGTCACACTACAGCAGGTATGATGGGAACAATTATTTGGGACTCTTTGTGGGGTGGAATTGAGAGTTTCACCATTCTCAAGCCCTCCATGTCCCTCCTTTCCCTTTCCATTCCCAACACTCTCCTCAGTTTCCTTTGCTCACAGATCTGCCATTGAGAACACAGCCTGGGTTAACCTTAGGTGAACCCACACTTTCATATCAAATATCCTGAAGGAGTTTTCCTTTTCAGAAATGGAACACCCGCCAAGAGATGGCTGCATTCCAGTGTCAGAAAGTACCAAGATTCCAGCATCTCATGAGAGCCAAATGTGTTGCATACTTGGGAAGATACCATGGTGAACGTGTGCCCTCCCTCTCTCCGGGGCAAATCTTCCTTTCCCATCTGCACCTCACCCCTGAGGTCAGATCTCTTTATTCCCTCCCTTGCCCTTGGCTCATGAGAGTGCTGAGGAGATGGGAGGATCTTTCCCTGTTGGATGCCAGGCCCTCTAAACCAAGTCTCTTGTGCTAGGGACAGCACATGGCTTCTCCTTGCACTTCTCCTTCACTCTGATGGTGACCTGGGGCCTGGCTGTGTGTCACTAATGGGGACAGTGCCATCTCAGGGCAGTGTGAACAGCGTGGATCCCCTCCCTAGCACACAGCTGGGCTGAGCTTTCCCTGTAGGATTATTCCCCCACCTCTTCCCTTTCCCCTTTCTAATTTATTGGGGAGTTTTAAACTTTGGATTTAACTGAGGTCTGGCTGGTGCCACCAGCCCTGAAGGCCCCACCTCCAGCTGAAGCAGCAGATCTGACACCACCCCAGGGCTGTCCTTGTTGAATTTGCTGTATTTGGTGTCCAGGTCAGAGCTCATCTTCTTCAGGGAGCGGCTCACAGCCTCAGCATCATCCTGGAACTGGAGGTGTGGGTAGGGAAACAGTCAGACATGGGGGGACACCACTGTCCCCAAGTCCAGTGGGGTATCTCAGTTCCCAGCACCTCTAAAAGGTTCTATTTTGAGGGACATTTCCCCAAAATACCTTTACTAGGTGCAAGCAAAGGGTCTCCCTTTCTCACCCCTTTGCTGTCTCTCCTCCCAGCCTGCCCACTCTGGCCTGACCTGCAGAGCCATGGCCCATGAATTTGCTTTTTACCTTCTTATAGCTCTCCACACTTTTCAGTTGACTCTCCTGGCAAATGCAGAGATTCAGGAAATTCTGCCACTCGTTCTTCAAGGCTTCCTGGTGGGCCTGTGGTGGGACAGAGCACATCTCAGTGGGTTCCAGCTGGTCCTGCCTCCCCCACCACAGGTCTCCTTTCCTCAGAAGTGCCAGAGATCAGAGGAGGAGCAGAGACAAAGCTGTGCCCAGGCACTGCCTGATGCTGAGCCTGAGTGAGGACACCCCTTGGGAAGCATCTGGCTCACACAGAGCAGCCATCACTTCTCAAGTGGTCTCAGCTCCAGTGGTGCTGGGGACTGAGAGCCCACAACAGCCTGGCACTGCATTTGCAGGCTTGGAAATCCAGCCTTGGAGGATGGGAGCTGCTTTCATGTGGGAGAAGTCACACCAGGAACTTCCCAACAGTGTGAAGGTGGCTGCACTGATGTGTGTGAGCACCTGAGCAAGGGCTGGTCCCAGCACACAGATGTTGGCCACTATCTCCTGGAAATTTTGGAAAGGTGAAGACCCTGCACTTCCCTCAGCTCCCCTGTGGGGCTGGAGCAGGCAGAAGGATGCTGCAGTGCAGCCAGTGCAGTGTAGAAGGAAGGAGTGACACAGCTGCAGGGAGAGGTGAAGAGGTCTGCTCTGCCCCACCACCTGAGGCACAGAAACACTCTCACAGTCCCACAGGACTGGGGAAGGGACCCCTCTCCCCACCTGGATAGGTTTGATGGCTGGGTGCTTCAGCTCAATCATCCTGTCCCCATCGTCCTGCAGGTGGTTCACAAACTCCTCCTGGCTGAGCAGCTCATTGGACTTGAAATCCTGGAGGGAAAAGAAACTTTCTGACCTTGGGGGCATGCAGGGAGCACAGAGGGGTCTCCTGGGGCACCAAACATAACAGAGATGAGGCTCCCAAAGCACAGATAACCTTACCTGTTTGTTTGTTTTTTAAAATAGAAGGGGCTAGGCAGAGCTAAAATTAATTAGACACATTTGGGCCTCAGAAAGCATCAGGGCATTTGTTCAAAGAGCATTTTCCTATGCAATTATCCCTCTCATTTTCTGTGTCCCAGCACATGGCAGCCACTGGGTGTTGTACTGTGGCCAGAGGCTGATGTGGCACTGAGCCCTTCCTTTCTCTCTGAGCATGGAAAGCCTCCCTGGCAGCTCTCCCACGATCCCATGTGCCAGCTCAGGGGACAGGAGGGGTCCCACAGAGCGGCTCTTTCCTAATTCCAGCACCCAGGGGGGCTCTTCCCCCTCTGTTTTGGAAAGGCTCATGCTCAGGGCAGGTGGTGGCTGTGCAGGGGGCTGGGATGCAGGTTCCCTGTGCCCGGCACCCTGCAGGTGCCCTGTGCCAGGCCTGGCCAGCCTTGCATGGGCAGGACACGCTGGCAGCCCCCAGGGCTCACCTCGTACTCGCGCCGCACGCTCTGCACGTCCAGCATTTGGTCACTCCAGTCCTGCTTCAGGATCTTGGTCTGCTGCTCTGTCAGGTAGCCCAGCTCCTTGGTGCAGCCCTGCAGGTGGTGGTAGAGGCTGCCAAGGCTCTGCCCTCGCCAGATGGAAGCTTTCTGCCCACACACAGGACAAAGAGAGTGTCAGTGCTCAGCCTGGGGAGTCCTTTTTCCCTCCTCCTCTTCCTCCCCAGGACCACACTCCCATTGCACATCCAGCAGGAGATTCCCAGAAACCTTGGTGAGAAATCTGCCACCACTGGCTCTTATCTGATGGGGCTGCTGCTCCCTTTCCCTCCTCACAGACAAGATGTGTTTGTCTAACCAGAATCCCAGGTGTGGGCTGGTGCCCAGGGCAGTCTCAGAGCTGCTGAATTTCCCACAAATCCCATTTTCAGCATCAGCTTCATGAGCCCAGCTGGGTAAACCCAGGACTTTCTTCCTGGCCACCTCTTTGCTCTGGCTGTTCCTTTCCTTTCTGGAACACTTGTTAGGGATCAGGGCAAGCCTCCACATTTGCAATCCTGATTTGGAAGTGTGTGGGCTGGGCTGCATTTCCTGGTGCCTTCTGGTCCCTGTGCTCATGGACACAGAGGGAACTGCAGGTCCATGACCCACGAAGAGAAGAGACATGGATCTCACCCTCTGCACTGCCCTGAGGACAGAGAGTTCTTTCATTTACAGCTATCCCAAGGAGGGAAGGAAATGGGGAGATGATATGAGGGACACAACTTTACTGAGCAAGCCCAGGGGTGGCTCCTGTTCTGAACTGGGTGTTCCCTGCCCATCAGGGATGGTGTTACTCTGCTGTAAGACCCCACCTGCTCAGAAAACCACCGAGAATCTTACCAGCAAGTCCTTGTACTGGCTTTTTAAATCTGCCACATCCTGGGTTACACCACAGCCAAGACCAAGGAGGTGGGAAAAAAAAAAAAGATTAAGAAAAGCTGTTAGCAAAACATGTGGTGAATGCTGATGAACTTATTGATGGAATGTGCTTTAGAAACCATCCAGGAGCCACCTCCTGGGCCCTCTGCAGAACAAGGGTGTGGAGCAGCAGATGGGACACAGGGTCAGCAGTGACACAGCCAGCAGGTCCCAGTGCAGTGACAGGACAGAGGGGACAGAGGGGACAGAGGGGACAGAGGGGCCTTACCCCGGAGCGCAGGTTCTTGATCTGGAGCCCGTAGGCCTCGATCTCCTTCTGCAGGATGTTGTGCTCAGCGATTTGCTTCTCCAGCTCTGACATGCCAGGGCCATACTGCCCTGCATCGACTTGTTTCTGTGCAAAGGAGGAGGGCACACACTACAGCCAAGGCTGCATCTCAGGGAGAAACCCCAGGCAGGGCTGGCAGGGCATGGAAAGATTTGGTATCTGATAGGGGCCCAGCAGAAAGAGGATTTTTTGGTTGTTTCCCATCATTGATGTTGGTTGCCATTTCCCCAGCCATACACAGGGGCAAAAATAACCAGACACACAGCCCTGGGCTATGGACCTGAGCTGAGCCAGCCCCTTGCCCACAGTGACAGGCATGGGATGCACTTAAATACCATCCAGCTTCCAGGGGAATCCAAACTGCCTCCAGTCTGGGAACTCCACATACCCAAACCTTGCAGTGTGAAACCCTGAAAGGCAGGGCTGTAAAATCCTAGGAGACAGCACCTTCCCCATCCCTTCACCCCACAGCAGGACTCTCTCCCTGATCCCCCTCTGGTAACTCTTAACCTGAAGAGGTTAATTCAGAGGGTGCTCCAGAGGGTTTTAAGAGGTAGAAGAAGAGTCTGTCTTTCACTTAGAATTATTATTATTATTTTATATTATTAATTTATTAATTCTATTTATTTATATTATTATTGTATATTTTTATATTATATTATTTGTTGTATTATTAGTGAATTATTCCCACTGCCTCCAACAGCCCTGCGTTACGCTGAGCATGTATATATTATTCATGTTTATTTGTATTATTTATGTTTATTAATTTTATATTAGTATTTTTATATTATTTCTAATATTATTACTGAATTATTTCCACCACCTCCAACATCCCTGCATTATGCTGAGCATGCACATATTATTTATGTTTATTTATATTATTTATGTTTATTATTTTTATATTACTATATTATTTTTATATTATTACTGAATTATTCTCACTACCTCCAACAGCCCTGGGTTACATTGAGCATGCATATATTATTATGTTTATTTCTCTTATTTATATTTATTATTTTATATTATTACTGGATGATTCCCACCACCTCCAACATCCCTGCATTATGCTGAGCATGCATATATTATTCACATTTATTTCTATTATTTCTACATTATTACTATTTTTGTATTATTATATTAATTTTTATATTATTACTGAATTATTCCCACCACCTCCAACATCCCAGCATTATGCTGAGCAGGCATATATTATTTATGTTTATTTATATTATTTATGTTTATTAATATTATTTATATTTATTATTTTATATTGATATTTTATATTATTATATCTTTTTTCTATTTTTACGGAATTATTCCCACCACCTCCAACATCCCTGCATTATGCTGTGCATGCATATATTATTTATGTTTATTTATATTATTTATATTTATTATTTTATATTGCTATTTTATATTATTATATTATTTTTTCTATTTTTACTGAATGATTCCCACCACCTCCACCATCCCAGCATTATGCTGAGCATGCAGTGGCTGGCACAGCCCTAGAGACAGCAGCAAACACTGTCTGTCCTGGCAGGAGATGGAGAGAACCCCCAGCCCCAGGTGTGTTACCATTTTCTGCTCCAGGATCCTGGCCCAGTCCAGCCTGGGCCCCAGCTCGGGGAGGTTCAGCTGCTCGTAGAGGGCGCGGTACTCGGCACAGAGCTGTGTCACACGCTCGTGGAGCTGCTGGATGCTGCAAAACAAGGGAGAGGCACAGGTGCCTGTCTCGCTCAGGGTGCAGGACAGCCCAGATGGAGCCCAAATTTCACCCCCAAAGCCTGGGTGCTGTCCCTCTGTGGCACTGGCCTCCTTCAGCATGTGTTACAGGGCTTGCAAGGGTCTTCAGGGTGAAGAGAGAGGCGAGAATGTTGACTTCATGTTCAGAAGGCTTGATTTATTAGGTTTTCATATATATTACATTGTTACTATGCTAAAAGAAATAGAAGGAAAGTTCTCAGAAGCTAGCTAAGCTAAGAATAGAAAAGGAATGAATCAACAAAGATCTGTGTCTCAGCACAGAGTGAGACCCAGCTCTGCCGTGAGTGGTCAGTAAATCCAAACATTCACCCAAGACCAATCATGGATCCACCTGTTGCATTCCACAGCAGCAGATAACCATTGTTTACAGTTTGTTGCTGAGGCCACAGCTTCTCAGAAGGGGGAAAAATCTTAAAGAAATGATTTTTATGAAAAGATGTCTGTGACAAGCATGTCCAGCCCTTGTCCTGCTGTTCTCCATCTCCAGGGATGTCCCAGGAATTGCTGCCCTCAGGATGCTGCAGGGAGGTCAGGGCTGCCCTTCCCAACTGGGGAACTTCCCTCCTGATTTCTGCATAAAGGGCTGGAAGTGAGGTGAGCAAAGCACCAGAAGCCAACTGAAGCTCTTCTCCCAATCCAACAACACCTCTGGCTCTGTGCTTGCCCCAGATTAAAGGGATTTATTTTAGGGAAGGCAGAGGAAAAGGGGATTTTCCCTGATAGTGGGGCCACATTTTAGCTCTGCATTTTTCTAGTACCTTTTATAAGGGCTCCCAAAATACTGGAGCCTCTTGGGCATCCACCCTGCATACCAATACCTTTATAACAAATTGGCAGAAAAAATTATTTTAAGGCTACATTCTGTGGGAAGAGGAGTGAAACTAGCACTTATGGCAAGGAGTGGAGCTCATTCCATGTCCTGAGGAGGGTCCCACTTGTTCAGTGCCCTCATCACACCTGTTCCTCCACTGTACTCACTCTTTCTCTATCTCAAGAGCCTGTGGGTGTTTCAGCCTCTTGGCACGGTCCACATCCAGGAAGAGATCCTTCAGCAAGGTCTCAGCTTCCTTCAGATTCCTGGCATTCTCTGACTGGAATTCAAAAGCCTTGTTCTTCTGGTGATTGCTGGAGTCCTGGAGGCCAGAGAGACAGAGGAGAAAGCCTTGTTGGACCACAGGGACCTACCCACACTTTCCTTGGCCAGCACAGAGGCTCTGCATCCTCCACAGAGCAGCCACAAAGGAGCCCTGGTGCCCAGGCCTTTGTGGGTCAGGCTGGCAGCCCCTGGGGCTGTGCTGCCACAGCTGAGACAGCCCTGGCTGTGCAAAGCCTCAGGCACTGAGCAGAGAGAATCTGAGAAGCCTCAGGATGCTGCCCCAAGGGTTGGGAGGCTCTGAGGGGTGTCTGTTCCTCCCCAGCCTCAGGCCAGCCCCCAAACCTGCAGCAGCACACACAGAGCAGACACCTGACCTGCTGCAGTCCTGGGTGCTGAGAGTTTGGGACTTTCTGTGCAGACAGACCCTGACCCCCAGGAGAGCACTGCATTTGACCTGAGGCTGTGGAGAAGGCTTCCAAAATTGATTGATAGCACTGGGATTATGGGTGTGTAGTTTGATTAGAAGTGGGTAATATCACAGGATGGAAAATTTAGAGGTTAAGTCTTAGAATACAGTAATATATATAAAGCAAGATGGAGGTTTTAGGGTGGAGGCTGGTCCTTCTTCTTCAAAGGTTTGCGTGGTGTTCTGGACAGTGCATTTCTAGGCAAAGCCTTTCACCTCCCACCACCCCCTGCCACGAGTGACCTGCTTGAGTCTGGACTGAGTCTCCAGGATGTCCTTCTCCACCTGGTCAGCATTTGTCTGCATGCGGGAGATGAGCACAGCCAGCTCGTTTGTGGAGGACCTGGAGAGGAAACAGCAAAGCAGGTGGGTGGGTAAAGGTTCAGCCCCTCCATCCCTGCCCAGGACCTGCCCCAGGCCTTCCCCCATGTCCCCTGGGTCTCTCAGGAAAGAGCCTGAGCTGTGTCCGAGGGCAGGGGCACACACAGGTGGTCAGTGCCTGCTGCTGCCCTCAGAGCTGCTGTGCTCAGAGTCTGGGGTGGAGTTTTGCCACCACCCAGCCCCTCTGCACAACTCCCTGCTGCAGATGCTCCAAACTTTGTGTGCATTCAAAAAAACATCAGAGGGGGAAAAACAATAGAGAAAAAAGAAGGGGAAAAACCCTGCTGTAGGGCTCCCAAAAACAGCATGGGGGTGGAAGACCCAAAGCCACAGAGGGCTGGAGGCCAGGGGAGCACCCTGCAGAGGCAGCACAACATGCTCACCCTGTTTGGGGGTGCTCCCCTGGGTGCCTGCCCTGGGTGCTGCTGGCACAGGTGGGCTCCAGCCCATCCCAGAGCTGCCATCCTGTTCCTGCCCTCCATCCCAGAGCTGCCATCCTGTTCCTGCCCTCCATCCCAGAGCTGCCATCCTGTTCCTGCCTGTTCCTGCCCTCCATCCCAGAGCTGCCATCCTGTTCCTGCCCTCCAACCCAGAGCTGCCATCCTGTTCCTGCCCTCCATCCCAGAGCTGCCATCCTGTTCCTGCCCTCCATCCCAGAGCTGCCATCCTGTTCCTGCCCTTCAGCCCAGAGCTGCCATCCTGGTCCATGTGGAGCTCTCCACAGCTGGGCCAGGGAGACACTGGAGAGCCCAGTGCCACCCCAAGACTGGGCTGCAGGGCACAAGGACTTGCTGTGCAGACCACAAGCTCCTCTGGGTGCTGTAGGCTGCTGTGGTGTTTTCAGAGCTTGGGGAACAACACAAAGCTGAGTCAGGGCAGGTTTAGGTTGGATATCAGAAAAGAGTTTTGTACCCAGAGGATGCTCAGGCACTGAACAGGCTCCCAGGGAAGTGGTCACAGCACTGAGCCTGTCTGAGCTCAAGGAGTGTTTGGACAGTGCTCTCAGCACATGGTGGAATTCTTGGGGTGTCCTGCACAGGGCCAGGAGTTGGATTTGATCCTGGTGGGTCCCTTCCAGCTCAGGACAGCCTGTGGTTCCCAGACTCCAATTTCCCAAGGCCATGGCAGAGCTACCAGCCCTCCTCACCCCAGTGGGGCTCCACTGAAGGTTCCCAACAGCCATTCCCTCCTGCTGTCACCTCAGTGCCACCACACATCCCATCACAGCCCTTGTCCCACCCTAGGGAACGAGCAGCCCTGCTGGAACAGCTGGATCCAAAGGCTCAGCCAGGCACAGGATGGCTCCCAAGGCTCCCTGCAGACAAGGAAGCACAAAGCTCAGTGCCACCTTTGTCCCCGTGTCCTGTTGTTTCTGACAGCCTTTGGGGACAGCACTGGCCCTGCCCTGCAGGCAGGGAGAGCACAGCCCTGCCAGGAGGGTGGGCAGGGACAGCAGCACCAGGGATGGAGCCTCGGAATGCTGCTGAGGGGACAAAGTTCAGCAGAGCTGAGCACATTGTGTGCTGGTGCTGGCAGCTGAGAGCAGGGAAGAGTCTGAGCAGCAGCACTGGGACATCAATGGGGGTCAGCTGGAGTGGGGACACTTCTTCAGGGCAGGTTGGTGCCTCTTTGGTGGAAGAAGAAGGTAGGAGTAAGGTGATGTCCTGCAGCAGAGCCACCACACCTGCCCTTTAGCCACGTGCCTTCCTTCCAAGCCCCTGAATCAACAAAGGATGGGGGAAATGCTTCCCTTGATGGCTCTGCCATTGCTCCAGCTCCTACTCGAAGCTCCAGCTCATTCCAAAGGCTGGAACTGGTGCTGGGATGTTAATTTATTACAGCCCAAGTGACTCTGACATGCCAGGGAGTGCTATGGTCACCCCAAGCCAAGCACTCGGGCGCCACAGCTCCCATCTGAAGTGAGCTCAGCCCCCACTGAGCAGAGCCCATGTGGCTCCCAGAGGGAGCACAGCCCCAGTGCTCCTGCTCACAGCGTCCTGCTGTCTCCTTTCCCCAGCCCCTCCCTTGTTTTTAATTTCCCAAGCTCTCAGCTGCCCCAGGTTTGGGGCTGGCCGTGCCTACAGTGCTCATCAGGAGGTGAAAGGGAACTGCTGAGCTGGGCAGTGCTGCTCTCCAGGTCTAATTCCAGGGACTGTGGAGCTCAAACAGAGCATCCATCACCACCAAAGCATCATTCCCTGCTACAGCCCGTGTTTAACATCCCGTTAATCATCCCTCCTACTCCATCGTGCCCTTTCTCGCTGTAACCTGCGGTGCCCAGGGAGATGCACAGGGTGGGTGGGTGGGAGCAGCACAGGGCTCGGTCCCTGCGAGCCTGAGCATGCTGCAGGCTGGAGCTCCCAGAGGTGCCCCCTCCCCAGGAGGTTACACAACCTCCCACTCATCCCTGACACGCCTGGAATGAGGTGGTGTCCCATGAGCAAATACTTGAGCACCACCCAAATTTCCTGCCCGGGCTCTGTGGCAGGGAGGGGATGTGAGTCACGGGCTGGGCTGGGCTGGGCCCGGAGCCTCTCCCAGAGCCCGGGAACAGCATCGGCCCCAGCAGCTCTGCCTGAACCCAGCTCCTGCCTAAAGACCTGGATGGGGTGTCCTGTTTGAGCCCATGTGGCTGTGGTTAACTCTGTGCTACTCCAAGAGGGGAGAAGTGAGGATCCATCCTCCCCAGGATGGTAGATCACCAATGATAAACAATCCTGTTTATTCCTGCTGGCACTCCCCTTCTGGTTGAAGGAAACACTGGAGCACTCCATCCCTTATTTCCTAAGGTTGGGCACAGGAACCTGCTTTGTTTAGGCTGAGCCACAACAAAACTGTGGCCAGAAAAGATGTCAGCAACCTCGTGGTCACAGGGACTCAGCCCATGCCAGGCTGTGCTGCATGGAGCACCTGAGGCTGGAGGGCAGGATGCTGCTGCCAACAGCCTGGTTTTCAGGAAGGGGGGATAATTCCTGGAGAACATCACCTCAGGAGGAGCAGGGTGTGCTGAGGGGAGTCTGTGCAAACACCCACACACACAGCCCGTGGATGCATCCCTGTCCCTCCCTGGGATGTCCTCCTGTCCCTCCTTGGGGTGTCCCCCTGTCCCTCCCTGCCCATCCCTGCTCTCACTCAGCCAGAGCTGGGCCCTGCATTTCAGGGTGGACATGCTGCCACCTGGGCTGTGTGAGGCACCTGGCATCAGGTGGGATACAGGCAGCCATTAGCTGATGTTGGACACCCCTCAGCCCCCCGAAATTCAGGTCCAGCCCCACACACAGAGCATGGGACAGCCACAGCCCTGGGATGGCTGAGGGCAAGCTGGGCAAAGCTCCTCCTCAGCAGCCAGGGCAGCCTCCTCCCCAGGGCCATCTCATGCCTAGGTGAGGCACAGCACTATTATTAGCATTATTAATTGGTTCATTTCTCCTTCCACTTTCTACCTCCTGGACAGTCCAGCTGCACAGCACGGGTGGTGTCTCCCAGCAGCAGCAGGACCGTCCCCACTCCTGGTCACCCCTGCCAGGGCACTTTGGGCAGCACCACAGCTCCACCCACAGCAATCCCTGACCCCTCTGTCCCTTCCTCGTGGGGTGAAAAGGGCCCAAGGCTGGGTCTGTTCTCCCTGACACACACAGAAGTCCTGGCACATTTTGGTTTGCCAGCAGATCCCAGCAGAGCACCCCTGAGCCCCTGGTCAGTACCTGAGCCCTGCCAGCTCTGGGTCAGTACCTGAGCCCCTGCCAGTCCTGGATCTGAGGAACTGAGGATCAGGAACTGAGCCCTGCCAGTTCTGGGTCAGTACCTCCGCCCTTCCTGTCCCCACACTGCTCCAGACTGATGAGAGCAGCAGAGGCAGATGGTGGGAAAAGCAGCAATCCCAGGAGACACTTAAATCCCAGGAGGTGCCTTGCCATCCACCTCCTTTGTCAGAATCACACCCAGGCACAGCCAGTCCAGCTAGATCCAATCCAATTCCACCTTCCCAAGAGTTTTCCCTTTCAGCCCTGCAGTGCCTCCACCTGGAGCAGGGCACAGCCAGGAAGCTCCTGGGGCACAAACCTGTGCTGCTGATGCTTCCCTGGGGTGCATCCACCAAGGTGAGACAGCAAAGGGCCCTGGCAGGAGGCTTAACACCACAGCCCCAGGGACCAGGAGCCCTCTGTGGGGGTCCAGCTGCTCATCATGAACCCCAGAGAAAAGCAAACCCAGCTGCTGCTGAGGCTCTGGCCTTGGGACCACCAAGAGAAGCTGTGGGCCACCAACACTTTCTTGGGGCCATCTGCAGAGCGTGTGCTGCTGGCTGCTCCCAAGACAACTCATCCACCTTCATTTTCTCAGCTACTTTGGGCACTGACCCAGCCCCAGGCCATGGCCAAGCAAATGAGGCTGTGTCTGATGGTTGGTGCCTCCTGGAACAAGCACAGCTCAGGAATTGCTGTGCTGCTGGCTCCAGCCTCCATCCTGCAGGGGAAGAGCTGTGAGGTCTTGCTGGGATGCAGCTCCAGTTATTCTGGGAGGTTCATGCTGGGGCAGAGCCTGCCCAAACCCTCAGCAGCTGCTGAGAAATCCTCAGGCTGCTCTGGGAGCTGGCTGGGGAGGTGCAGAGGTTGCATTAGTGAGGCTGAATAAAGCAGAGCCTGACACAGCTCCAGGCTGCTGGGGAGGTGCCTCAGTGCAGCCAGGCCCCAGGCAAAGCTGGGTGCTCAGAGAGCCCCCAGAGCTGCCTTTGAGATGAGTTTGTGCATGCTCAGCTCCACTGAAGGTTCCCATGGCAGGGTCCAGCTGCTGACACCCCTCAGGCAGCCCCAGCCTTTGGGGGGGTCACCTTGTCCCCAGGCCCTGCTCCCTGCCCAGCTCCCCCTCTCAGTGTGCTGGCTGACCTGGGGTTTGGCCCCAAAGCAGCACATTGTGACCCCCCAGGTGTCCCACCCCACACACACTGTCCTGGAGTGCTTCTGGTGGCCCCAGAGATGTGGCCAGCACCCCCTTCACCCTGCACGTCCCCTTTCCTCAGCACAACCCCTGGCTGCTTCCTCAGCTTCCAGCCATGGCAGGGCAGAGAATTCCCATGGAATCAACCAACCCTACAACGTGCAAAATTGCTGAGGAAGGTGGAAAATAATCCTGATTTAACAAGAGCAGCTGGAGGGAGGGCTGAGATCTCCCTGCAGGAGTTCCTCCTCCCAGAGGAGTCCCTGATCCTTGGGAAGCACCACACATCTCATTCCATCAGCACTGAGGGACTCTTCATAGAACCACAGAATGGTTTGGAAGGGGCCTTAAGGACATGGCCAGGGACACCTTCCCCAGAGCAGGGTGCTCCCAGCAGGTCTGAAAGAGGCAAACCCAGGGATGAGACCTGGCCTGTCCAGGCTGGGGCAGAGCAGCCACCAGCAAACCAAACCCTCCATGTCCTTCCCCTGAGCAGCAGCAGGCTCAGCATCCTTCTCCAGGGATCCAGGGCAGCATCCCAGAGCCTCACACAGTCAGGGAATCCCAGGATCCCAGAGCCTCACAGAGCCAGGAAATCCTGGAACCCCAGAACCTCACACAGCCAGGGAATCCTGGAATCCCAGAGCCTCACACAGCCAGGGAATCCCAGGATGTCATACCCAGCTTGGGATCTGCATCAGCACCGAGCACACCCCATTCCACCCAAGCTATTTTTATCCTGCTCCTACCTGCCCAAAAAGGGCTTTTTTTGCACCTCCCTGTTCAGTGACCACAGCTCTGAGCACATTCCAGGGGCTGCAGACACTGCTGGGAAGGAGCATGAAGCCCACCAGAGACCAGGACAGCAGCCAGGCAGCACATTTGGGTATCAGCTCCCAGCAAACCCCAAACTTCTGCTGCTCCTCGGGGGGATGGCACTTAGGGTGGCTTAAAAACCACTGATCCACAGGGGGATGGCACTTAGGGTGGCTTAAAAGCCATAGACCATCCATCCCTTGTCATCCTCCAGGGTCACACAGCACTGACAGGGGTCACACAGCACAGACACAGAGAGGGATCACAGAGCACAGACACACACAGGGGTCACACAGCAGTGACACACAAACAGGGGTCACACAGCAGTGACACAGAGAGGGGTCACACAGCAGTGACACACACAGGGGTCACACTTACTTGCTCGGTTTGACAGGGGAACCTCTGCTGGGGGAACTTCTGCTCGGGGAGCTTTTGCTCACCCCCTTGAACATGTTGGCGAGGTCCCAGCTGCTGTCCCGGGCTCGGCACGGCTCTGGTGGCTCCCTGCTCCCTGCTCTGCTGTGTGGGATGGAAGGACAGCGCTCGGCGGCGCATAAAGAGCAGCTCCTGCGAGGCTCCTCCCCGAACGCAGGTGAGCAGCAGCAGCGGAGATGGAGGCACCTCTGAAAAAATGACTCGAAAAACCAGTTTAGGGTGGAAAGAGCAGAGCCCCAGCGGGAGAACGGGAGACCTCGCCCTGGCTCGGAGAGTGTTCGGGCTCACAGAGCCCCAGCCGAGCAGCAGCTTCCCAGCAGAGGGACAGAGAGCACTGTGCCGGCAGGAAAAGCCTGGGAATGTCACTTGCAGGGAGTGCACTGCAGCCATCGAGGCACATTTTAAAGCATCTCCTTGCAGCCTCTGTTTAAAGTGCTACAGAACAGCAGAATCCCCACGGACAAAGCCAGCCAAGCGTTTCCTGAGGTGGCAGCAGCAGTTTGGGAATCAGCAACTCTCAGAACATTTTCAGTTCAGCATTTTCTCAGAACAATTCTCAGTCCAGCAAACTTTTGGCCCAGGCTCAGCACAAGGTGGCCCTGTGGTTCCCAGGAAAACACTGAGGGCTCAGGGCAGAGGGGAGGTCAGCAGCTCCACACAGCATCCCAGGAGCCCCAAACACCAGGATTCACTTGGGACAAACCCAACCCAAAGATGTGGGTCTGAGCCTCTGCCCAGCCACCCTGGCTGCACCAGACCAGGCTTTGCCTCTGGGCAGCTCTTTCCCCTCTCTGTCAGAATCCCAAGTGTTTCCCACTGAGCCCAGCAGCACCCTGGCATCTCTGTGGCTCCTGGGGATGCCATCCAGGCTCAGAGGGGCTGCCCAGCCCCAGGGCTCAGACAAAGCCAAGTTCAAAGGCTCCCACAAACCAGGAACCCTGATCCAGCACAGATTCCACAGCAACACAGGATCTTACCCAGTGCAGGACCAGGGAGGGAGGGCACAGGAGAAGAGGGGGGTCACAGCCCCCACATAAACACCAGTGAGACACCAGTGATGCCAACACAGGTTTATGGTCGTTCTTCACCTGTTTTGTGAGGTCCAAGGACAAACCAGGACCAGAGGAAAAGGCCCAGGATCCACTGTCCCTTCCTGGGTGACCTCTTTGTCCTCTTTAAATTTAAATCACACTTGTCTCAGGAGAGAGGGGAGGACACAGACAGGTTGGAAAGTGGTTGCTGAGAGATCATCCCTTTGCCATTGACATCCCACTGATGCCAGCAGTGATGCTCTGTGGCCAGAGCCAGTCCTGTCATTGGCATTCAAAGGCTTTGAGTTACACAAAGCTTTGCCAGAGGTGGGAGCTGAACGCATTTGATTCCACACAGGTCTGATTTTGTGCCCACACAAAACAGAAGCATGGGACAAGCTCTTCTGTGGGAGGCTGCTGTTTGCTTGGGCCAGGAGGGGATTCATTCCCTGTCACAGGAAACTAAATTGGACAAGATCAAGTGCCTGTAATCCCCTGGAAAACAGCCCCTGGCACGTGGAGGAAGTTCTAAGGAATAGCACCAAGAGTAAACCCAGCACACACCAACACAGCCTCTGCACAGCCTCTTCCCCAGCCATCCATCACCTGGAGCAGCCTGGAGCCCTGGCTGGGCTCCTCCCCTGCACAGTTCCAGCCCAGCACCTTCCTCTGCTCTGCTCTGTGTAACCACACACTGCTGGGGTCCCTCCCCTGTGTCCCTGCCTGTGAGGAGCCCTGGCAGGACACAGCATTTCAGGTCCCTGCTGTCAGCCTGCGCACACACTGACACACGCCCTGGCAGGCAGCAGCAGCCACACAGACAGGACAGACAGACAGGGGATCATCTCTGGCAGGAGAGCACCTCCTTGGCAGGGCACCTGGCTGCTCACAGACCGTGTGAGGCACCAGCTGGGAAGCCAGGCCAGCTCCTGAGCCCCATGCAGGAGTGATGCTGAGCTCCCAGCCTGCCTCAGCTGCCTCTCCCTCGCTCAGCCACGCAGAGAGGAGGACAGAGTCCATGCCAGGGGCAGCTCCTGGCTGCCTGCTGCTTGCCCAGCCCTCAGCAAAGCCCCATCCCAGCCTCAGCAGAAAAGGCTGGCAGGGGAAGCCAGGGGATGGCTCTGGGGTGTGGATCTTGCCAGCCCAGCAGCCCTGGCACAGCACCAGCCCAGAAGTTTCTGCTGCTGCCCAGCACCTGTGGCACACAAGGAACGTTCTGCTGCTGCCAGCGTGGCCTCCCCTGCTCTGTGATGGACACCAGGATGTGCTCAGGGGAAGGGGAAGGTGCTGCAGGAATCCTCAGGGGATTATGGCAGACACTCACACTGGTGCCAGGCACTGCTCACTCCACATCCTTGTGGGTTTTGCCCAGACTGGCCCGAGCCGTGCCAGGGCAGAGCTCGGTGGTTAACCCAGACCCTGCAAGAAGCAACAGGCAGGGAGACCAGTTCAACCAGTTCTGCAGCCCAGCCTCCCCCACAGCAGCACCTGGCACTGGGAGCTGGGCATGGCCCACCTGCCCCAGTGCAGCTGAGGCCTGGGCACAGCCCTGGGAGCCATCCTGAGAGCATTACCAAGGGTCCCCTTCTCCAGAGCACCAGAGCACCCAGTCTGGCACCCCACCCTTCTCCAGAGCACCCCAGTCTGGCAGCTCCATCTCCAACAGGATCACTCTGTGCTGCCATGGGGACCAAGCTCCCTCCTGCCAAGCTGGCAGAGCTGCTGTCCCCACACTGGGCAGGGCTGGGCAGCTTCTCCTCATCCCAGCTGTTCCAGCCTGGAAATGCTGCCACCAAACCAGAGCTGCAAAGCCAACCCCAGAGCAGGTTGTGCCTTGCCCAGGCTCATTCCAGCTGGGCTCCAGCTCTGTTTGGGGGCTCAGACACATCTCCTGAGGGAACCAGACCTGGGGCTGGCTGCTCCTGCAGGGCTCCAGACACAACAGGAGGTGGTATGGGAAGTCACAATCACTTCACTCGTTTTCCAGAGCAGGATTTCTCCCCGTGGCTGGGAGCTGTGCCAGGATGCAGATTCCTGGTTTTCCAGGGCAGTCACACAAGAGCAGCTGCCTCTTGCTGCTCACCCAGCTGAGTGGTTGCCTGCAGGGACAGATTGCAGGCACAGCTGCCATGGGGGCCTTGGAAGCACAGAACTTTTGAGGGCAGGAAGATTTCAGAACCATCCTGGGCTCACCCAAGAGGCTGGCAGAGGCTGCAGGATGGGCGCTGTCCTTATCAGCTCTCTGCTGGGTTTTACAGAGGGGATGGCAGGTGAACATGGCCCATAAATGATTTCCTGTTACCTGTGAAGACCATTTGCATTCTTGGATGACAATGAACTTGTCTCCCCTGTGCCTCTCCCTCCTGAACACCTCTGCACACCATTCCTTGGGATCAGTTTTCCTCCCATTTCACCTCCTTGCTTTTGAACTCCTTCATTCTTGAACTCTTCTCCCTGGGACGTGATGCAACAAAATCAAAGCACTGCCCAAACCTCCCGTGTCATCACACACCCAGAGCTGCTTCTGGCCAGGGGAAATTCCACTTTTGAGGTCCTAAATGACTCTGTAGAGTAGTGGGTGCCACAGCAGAGCAAGGGAAAGGCCTTTACAACAAATTTAACCATTGGGAAGTAGGAGGAGAAGCACAGGAAGAGCCACTGAGCACAGATGCAGTGGGGGGGTTGGGGTTTGATCTCCAATTGTTTGGAAGCTGGAAACAGCCTAGAGCTGTTTATAAAATACCTATGGAAAAGCAGTTTGTGCATCTCCTCACCCTGTAAAGTCCCTGCTCACAATGACCCATATTTACACCCAATAAAACCAACCCATCTCACCAGCAGCTCCCACCAGCCCATCCCCATCCCCAGGGAGCCCCTGCACCCATGGGGGATGCTCTGCTCCCTGGAGATGCTCCTTGTTTGGCAGCAGGACCAGCAGGTCCAGGCAGCCCAGACCAAGGCTTACAAAGGACACCTGATCTTTGCAGCTGGAGACTGAGCCTGCAACACTTGAGCTGACCTCAGCCACAGGGAAACCCTTCTGAGGGTCCCCAAAGCCATGGGGAGCAGTGGGGGATGAAATCACAGCCCCCACACCACCTTGGGAGGGATCAGAGCCTGGCTGCCCACACTCCTCAGCCTCTGGTTGCCCTGCAGACACCAAGGCCAGCACAGTTTCATACAATTCCCATCCCAGCCCCTTTCCCCCCTTGTGGAGCAGTTTTCATACTCCACAAGCCAAAGTGAATCTCCAGAGCCTCAGAACAGCCTAGCTGAAAAAACTGCCTCACCACTGGGATAATGGGACACTTGATCCTCTGGAGTCTAAAATTACTGGGTCCTCAAACCTTGTTTTGCTTTGCCTTATCTTTGCCAACTGATAAGCAGAGGGGAAGTGCAGAGGCCCCGGGATCCTCCCTCCAGGTGGAATTAGCCCCTTTCAAAGCTCCCCAGACTGGGGCAGGCTCAGCACCCTGCCAGGGGTCAGGGGGCTCTGGATGCAGAGCCAGCTCAGCTCCAGGGATCTTTCCCCAGGAGCCAGAGGTGGCCCAGGCCAGCACAGCACAGATGGGCAGCCCTTGTCCTGCTCCTTTGGATCTCTCTAAGTACAGGGGACGTTCCCACCACGCCATCTCCTTAACAGCCCAGTCCCAGGGCTGTTGTAGACTACTCATCCTCAGCCCCTTCAGACATCAAAAGGAGCTGCCTGCTTCCCACCCCACGGCCTCTCCAGCCTCATTCCAGCATCCTGCAGCTCCTTGAGTTCAAGCCCCAGAGCTAAGGAGCAGGACATCAGGACAATTCCCTGCAGCAGTTAACGCCTTAGCCTCATTTTCCTCTCCCCAGAGGATTAGCAAGGCTGTAATAGCACGAAATAAATTCACTAATGGCAGATTCTCAGGACACTTTGTCTGGAAAACTTGCTTGTAACTTACAGGATGCGGCCTGCAAATTTGGCTTTATTATCCAGTGACACAGCTGAGGAGCTGCTCCCTGGCAGAGTGATTGGATCTGAACAAGATGTGTCCTAGATCATTAACGAGGCAATGAGGTAATTAAACACCTGCCTGAGAGGCAGCCTTCACTCTCATGGTACAGCTGGAGAAGGAACCCATGGAACCAGAGTGGGAGAGCAGAGATTTTGGAGTGTTTCAAAGCTGCTTTGCCCAAACAGGAGTGCCCTGGAGAAGGGACCATGCCCTGCAAATGCTGGGATGAAGCACCAGGCAGGCAGCCTGTGATGGGCGATGGAAAGTGAAATATGAGGGCAGGTTTGCTCCCCACCCTCAGGTGCAAGGCAAAGGCCCTGCAAGGTGCAGAATACTTGCAGGATGGTGGATTGCAGGTGGTGGCCAACTGAAACATGTCCTCACAGATGTTCCTGCTGGGGAGAACAACTTCAACAAGGAGCTGGCTGAAGCAGCAGGTGTTCAGAGGGGCCCAGGCTGGAGCAGCCCATCCAGCAAGACCTGGAGGCCCTTAGGGAGGAGGGTGCTCACACCAGCTAGGAAGGATCAGACACCACCCTCCAAACCAAACCAAGCTCCTGGAAGGGCTCTGCTTGCACCACAGGGCTATCAGGGAGAGAAGACAAACCCTTCCAGGGTGACTAAGGCAGGGCACAGAATGGTGACAGCCCCTGCAAAACACCTCCCAACCCATCTGTGAGGGCAGAGGGTGCAGCAGCCAAGAACATTTGAGCCAAGGAGGCTCATACCCCAAACTGCAGCTTCCAGCCCAAATTACAACCACACATAAACCTTCTGCAAAGCTCCAACTGTGAGCTGCTGTTGCCTGATTCAGCAGTAAGTGCTTCTGTGTCACAGGCAGGGACCAGAGCAGGATGAATGTGTCTGCCACAGCTAATTCTCCGTGGCCAGACCTCACCTTCCCCGACTTAATTTGATGCTCTGAGAAAATTAGACGCTCTCCTGCTTCTGTGGAAAAAGGCAAGCACTGAAGGTAATTCAGAGGCTTTGATGCTGCTCTTTAGTCATTCGGGCACCACAGCCCCGGCACGGCTCCCTGGACTGACCACGGGCAGGGACGAGAGTCACTAATCCTCATGCACAGCGTGTGAGCCTGGGGCAAAGCGCCGAGTCTGCGCTGGGCACAGACACAATGTACTGCAGCCCAGGGAGGCAGGGACACGATGGTTCCCACAGCAAGAATTCTGACTTTAATATCGGCAGCACCTCGGGCGCTCAGCAGTGGAGGGGTTTGACGAAGATCCCAGCCTGGAAATGCCCAGTGCACGCTCGGAGCGGGAGCGATACCGTCCATGAATGGACGGCACTGGGAACATGAAAGCTGCGCCCAGGGCCGCCCGCGCACAACAGACATGTAAATAACACCCTTTGAAAGTGGTTCTAAACCTCCCCTCTGAGCCATTACTGCCTTTTAGGCCAGAGGTGGGAAGGTTTTCACCACAGGGCCCTCGCAGCAGCCCACGGAAGGGCAGGGGATGGACACAGCCTCCTCCTTCGCAGGCGGAGTCTGCACTTGGGCTCAGCTCTGCCGCTGGCACCGAGCCCCAGCATTGTCACAAAGTAAATCCCCAAAGCACACAGAAGGTGAGCACACTCACTGCGGGGTGGATGCTCCTGAACAGCAGGAGGAATTCCCTGCTTTGGCCCAACCCGAACCCCGCAGTGATCCCCTCCCCGTGGGCAGAGGGGCAGCCGCCGTGGCTCGGCAGGATCACTGTGGCTCGGCCGGAGCGGGCCCTACTCAGACCCAAAGCAGCGCGGCCAGGCCCGGAGCGCTCACCCACAGGACAGGGGCAGGGAGGGGCTGCATTCCCACAGCTTGTCACCCTCAGTGTGGTTGGGGTGAGCCCAGCACGAAGCTCGGCTGCCGGTGGGGCCTGGTGGGGCCTGCGGGAGCAGCTCCGGGGGGGTTCCCGCGCACCGGGCCCTGAGAGTGCCAGCGCTGAGGGGCCGCTCCCAGGGGGACAGGCATCGGGCAGAGACCCCGGGAGCTCAGCTGGGCCGGGCGGGCAGCTGCAGTTCAGCACCTCCTCAGCCCGGAGCAGGGAGGGAGGAGAGGGCAGAGCAGCCGGGCAGCTCCTAACGCTGCCCCAGGCCGCTCCCAGCCCCGCTCTGCCGGGGTCCTACCACACATCCCTCCCTCCCTCCCTCCCACCCGGCTCTTTTCCTTGGCAGGAAAACCGACTTCCAGCTGCTCCTGTTTGAAAACAGCAATCCCATCCTGAAGGAAGAGGAGCAGCCACAGAGAGTATCACATTGAATCACTCCTTAAGTGAGCAAACACCTCAATCGCACCTGGCTGCAGCCCGCAAGGTACCTGTGCTCTCAGGGCAGTTCACAAAAGCTGTGAGGGAGCACAGGAACCCCTCAGCAGATGCATCTTTTCCCAAGGATGAATTCTGTCCCACTGCAGTTGGACAGGGACTTCCCACTCCTCAGCTCAGCAGCTGCCAGCCAAACCTACAACCTGCTGCACCAGAGACAGCCACAAAGGCCACAGAGAACTCCTGACAGTGCCCACCTGGGGTGACCCATAGCTGGAGCAGCTTGGATTAGGCAACAATTTTCTAGCAACACAATCCCTTGTTTAAAACACCCCCAACCCATTTTTCAAAGGAGGCAGACACTGTTATTTAGGAGTTTCCAGGCCAGACTGTTGCAATCCCACGTGCCACCTTTCAGTTCTTTCACTGCCCAGTTTGCCTCATGCTCTGTCCCCCACAATTCCCTTGAGACCCATCCAGTGTCCCCAGACCCCTCAGAGTGCACAACCAGAAATAAACATTACTCAGACACAGGTCTATCACTGGTGGTGGAGTGAGGGCCGTGATGAACATCTCATTCTTATTTTAATAAATGCAATGGTACCAGACACGGCTAGCTCAGCCTGTAATTAAAATTCCAGTGCTAATCCCAAAGATACTCCATAGGAAAAGTTGATTGAAAGCAATCCTCTTGACCATTCTGCTGGAGTTTCCTGTTTTGAGGGCAATCACGTGGCCTCCTCACCAATTAATTCATGGAAAGAGCACAAGCACTTTAAAGGAGCAGCAATGAAAGAGCAGGGCAATGAGGAAGCTTCCAAGCCCCACAACGTGCTCTGAACCTTGCCCTGGCTGTTCCAGGCCCAAGGGAATTGGTTTGTTCTGCACATCAGACACTTAACCTGCCTGCCCTGTGCCCCTGCAGCTCTGAGCCCCACCTGGGCCAGCCCAGGCTCCACTGCAGGGCTAAAAGCCTCGGTTTTGTCAGTCTGGTTTGGTCTGCATCATGCAGGTGACTTCAATAACAATTTCCCCCCCTTATTTACATTTTTAGGTTTCTTTTCCTGAGCCTCATCAGCACCTTCCATGATTTAAGCCACACCACTGCTCACAAACCCCACTCCATTCACTTTCCACTAACATTACACCAAAACAAACAAGCCAAGCACTTTGGAGTGGTGTTATCTGAGCCTTGGAGCAGAAGAGCCTCCTCCAGAGCTAAGTGGCCATTCCCCAGGGGTTCAGCAGCCCCAGGAGATGGTGTGACCTCGATCTTCTGAGTGCTGGGGAGGCAAAGAGTGCTCAGTGTTCCTAATACAAACTACACGCCTCAGAGGTTAGGCATAAAAGTTTATTGTTTTCAAATTCCTTATCTGCGTTCAACTCATCAGTTCCCTGTCAAAAGACATTTGGCAGAAAGAGGCCAATGGCTCTTAGGTTTTTGTAACTGTAGCTAGAAAGTGGCCACAGGAGTTTCCCTGGAATCGATCCAGGCACAACACAGAGCTGTGGAAGGAAAGAGTTTGGTGCAAACCAAAGGAGAACACTGTTGTGATTTGATCCAAAAGCTGAGAAGAGCAGCTCAGCTGGACACAGGGACCAGGTGAGCCTGGTCACTGTGGGCCTAAAAGGAAATGGGCTTTAAGGGGAAGAGAAAGCTGCCAGTCAAGTTTTCTAGAAATTGCCATCTGATGAATAATCTTCCACATTTCTTTCACCTGTACACCTCCCTTTCTTCTATAAAATGTCCCTGGAATCCAGAGGCAAAGGGAACTGGCTACAACACCAGAAATTCCCATTTTGTTTCCATGTTGCAAAAATTAAACACAAACAAGGAGTTCCTCCTCCCACTCCCACCTCTTTCTGAGCACAGAGTTCTTCTGTACTTTGAGAACTCACAAATCAGATCAAACTGAACAAAGTGAACATTCATATTAAAATAATGGGAATTGTTAATTCCCCCATTCATCTGACATGCACCTTGCAAGGAAAATTCCCATTACAACAAAAGCCCAATAATTCAAAATGGTCCTGCTTCCAACCTTTACTCCAATGCCTACAAAAGGAGAAAAAACACAAAGTCCAGACAACCAGAACAAACTCTTGCTTCACCTGTCAGGACAGGCTGAGTGAAAACCCACACAGAGCTGGTGGAATCTTCCAAATGCTTTATTTAGGAACAGTTCTGCCCATGTGCTGTGGGTTTTTTCCCTACTGAATTGATCACAATTATGAAATTATCTGCACTTTCAAAGTGCCCATCCCCGTGGCACCTGGGTGCTTTATAAAAAACGCTGTCTGGCACGACAGAGATGAATTATCACTCACAAACCTACTGGTCTGCTGTTCCTTATCCCTCATTTCACGTGTAGCTACTGACCAGGGACAAGAAACAAAGCAATAGATGAACTCCAGAAAAAGATCATCTTGTTTTCAGGCAAGGTTTAGATCAGAGACAAAACAAACACCAAGAGACCCAACTTCCCAAGAAGAGCAAGTAGCTATTGCTAAAGCCACCCATGAAGCTATTTTCCCAGGAAAATACTTTCAGGAATAGGTTCTATACTGTATGTAGGTATTTAATGAAGTGTGTGTATGGATAAAGAAGGGTGCTGTTGGCCCAGAATACAAATTCACCACCACAGCAGGAGTAACCATCAATATTTGATGTTTGCCATCCTTATTCATAAGGAAAGAGGCTCTATTTTATCATTTCAGAATGTTACATTCTTTAAAAATATAGAGACTCCTGGGTTGAAAGGGAAGGAGAAGTTGCTGGCTTGGCTACTGTTCCACAGTCATTGTGTGGAAGCCTCACCTTGCTGGTTTAGCTCTGCATCTACTTCTGCCTCTATTTCCCAATTACACCCCAATTTCTAGATCAAAAAAAACAAATAATAGTGTCAAATTATGGGACAGAGGCAGGAATCAAATTGTATCCATGCCCTGGTCCATGGTGAGTAGATGTGTACCAACCCTGGACAGGTCACTGATCACAAACTTCTCCAAGCAGAAAGGAATTTCTCTGTGCTCCAGGTTATTTTCAGCTATTTATAGTGTATGTTTGTTTCTGAGTAATTGTTTGTCTTTAATACACTGGGAGAGAATGTGTCTGCACAGACATGAACACGGGACACAGGGGAGAAGATGGTAAAACTGCCCTCTCTTGGTTTCAGGTGCAGGTATTTGTGTCCTAGAACCTCTTGGAGCTTCTCCTTCAATACAGAATAAAACCTCTGTTCCTCTGGGGGTGCTGGTTAACTTTTGAATCCAAAAATGCCCTTTATATATCCTGTGAGGCCACTCTTGGCCTTCTGCTCCACCTTGTCCTCCAGAGGTGGGAAAGCAACATGGTTAAGGGCCAGGTCAAAGAACAAGGGTTTGCATGGAATGGGCTGGAATCCTGGTGGGAAGTGCACGAGGCTGACTTGCTTGCTGACCAGGGAAGGATCCAGGCAGAAAGTCTCAAACCGTTCTGAGAGAGGCTGCAAGAGACCAAGGCAGGGACACAAATTAAACCCCAGGCACGTCAAAAGGGTCAAACATCAAACAGGACTGAGCAGCAACTGAGACAAGAGAAGTTCAAGCTCCTTTGTGAGGCCTCTGAAAATGTTTTAACCTCCTGTCAAAGCACAGCTGCAGGATCTCTGGCAAACCCTCCCATGTGCAGAGAGAAAGCCAAATAAAGCAAGCTGCCACACTGGGAGCTGCATCTGCCTCCCAGCTCCTACCCCACTGTGTCAGGTACCTTCAGCACCCAGCCTAATTAAATCTCCTAAATACACCAGTCATGACCAAATCTTGATCAATGTGGCATTTCTTGTGTTGTGAGAGACACTTAGGTAACAAGATAAAGGTGATGGTCATTAAGAGCACAGCTGGAATTTGCCTGAGCTCTTGGCTCTTACCTTGCCATCCTTGACCTGAGATGGAGACTCAGTCTCATGAGGATCATTTGCATCTGCAAAATTGAACAAAAGGGGGTAAGAATAACAGGCTTGACCTTGGTGTAGAGTAAGATTGTCTCAGGAAGCAGCTGTGCCACAAGCTTAGCCATGATCCTTGCTCTCTGGGATATACAGGACAATATTTCCAGCAGAATCAACTTGATTTCTAGAGTAAGCACCACACACACTCATCTAGAGCCAACACAGCCCTGCAGTGGTGGAGCTTCTCCTTCACCCTGCCATGAGAAGGTCTGGAAAGCAGCACAGGCTTTGAGTGAAGCACACAACAAAAGATGATGAGAACACCCTGGGAGGGGTCTGTTAAAGCAACATCAAGGCAATAAAGGAGGCAACACACTCCTTGTCCTGTGCAGCAGGCACAGCAAAAACAGCAACCCAAGAAATCACAAATTTCATCCATCCCCCAGAGTTCTGTTGGCCAGGCTGACACTGACAGAGAGAACATCCCTGCTCTCCTCTTAGTTCACCAAACCAGGCAAAACTGGGATGAGTAAAGCCAAAGTGTCCGCAGCAAAAAATGAAACACTGAACTGTTCTGTGCAGGCTCCCAAAGTGGGTGCACATCCCCAGGAAGGGTTTTAATATCTCTGGGCAGGGAGCAAGATGCCAATGTCCAGCCACTGCCTGCCTACTGCACTACACACAGATAGAAGCAACCAGAACTGGGGGAAAAGTACTTTTACAAAGCCTGAGTGAATGGTGATGGAGAAACCTTTGGAACTTCAGAAATGAAATAAAAGGAATGAAACACCTGCAGGGGTTTTAGTCAAGATACATTAGAGCAGAGCTCTAGTATAGTTGTGTTACTCACCTAAAATAGCTGCTGCTTGCAAGGAATACTTCTCTGCATTGACTTGAGTGATGAGATCCTGAACATCAGGCAGCTCCTAAAGCATTAAAGAAAATTATTTCAGAGCCTGAAATGTGCCAGTCTAAGAATGAGAGCAAAGGTAAAACCAGACAGAGTAAGAACTAAGAAATTAACTCCTAGTGTTGATAACCTTTCCCAGGAGAAAAGCTACAGTATTGTGCTTCAGGCACCACAGAAGTTGTATAAGAGAAAATGCACATGTGAGAAAAAGTGGTAAATTGCTTTGGAGGCGGTGCAAGTCTGTTCCTCCTCCAAGTGGGGAGCTGAAGTGTTCCCATGTCACTAGAAGGTCTCTGCTACAATGAACATTACCCTTCTCCCTAGTTAGAGATCAGTCTTGAATTATAATGGCCTGGCACCTAATTAATAATATTAACAATAAATATTGGGACAGAGCTGCTTCATAAAACTTCAGCTGCAGCACTGGGCTCGTACCTTCAGGCTGTTCCTGTGAGCTCCAGCTCCCGACTGAACCTCACGCGCGTATTTCAGCACCCTCTCGTACAGCACGAGGGCTTCACTCCACTTCTTCACCAGGACATAGGACTGGGCAATGAAGAAACACCTGCAACAGCCAAGAGAGCATTCCTGATGTGTTTGTTGTCCACACCTTTTGCCAACTGAAATGACTGGCAATAGGAGATATCTTACTTTCCCTTTAGGAACTGTCTCAGAGGACAGAGGAAACTGCATCAAAGGCCTGCACAGCACACAGAGCTGGGCAATGAAACTTCTGAAAGTGTCACATGTGCTAAAGAAAACCTGGATGTTTCTCAGTCACCTGTAAGCTTTGTACACAAGTGTCTTCAATCCAATCTCCTTTTGGAAGTTCTTGTCCTCTTCTAGGCCAGGAAGTTGAGTGAGTTCCACAAGGTTCTGTGCAAAAGAGAGTCAAAATAATAAATGCAGGCATTGCCTTCCTCTGGAATCTGCTGGTCTAAGAGAATGCTGACCCTTTTCACAAGTCAACAGAACACTCCCAGGGAAATAGTTTCCAGTTTTCTAATCATCAGTTTTCCAACCTTGTGAAGGACTCTCATTGAAACTTGTGCAAGTTGCCCTCAGGACAGACTTCCTGACACAAACAAGAATTAGGACAAAGACTCCTTAAATTTCACATGAATTAATTCTTTCAAAAGGCATTTCCCTCTCCCATTCACAACTGCTTCAGCCACAGGCTGCCTCAGTTAACTGCAGAATTATGGGAGAAATGGAGAACCTGCTTATGAAGAACAAGTATTTTTAGCTGCTACTTTCCCTGGCCAGCAGAAACTGTGGCAGCTCTAAGGGTGCTGCACAAGAGTCACAAAGACTATTTTAAAACTTTATTAGAGTGCACAACAAAGGACACCCATTCAAGCAGCAGGTTCTGCTCATAACTAAAAGAGGTTTTTTGTGTTTCATGCAGATGTTGAACATCTTTGAGGCACTTGAAGGTACTCAGCTACTCTTCAGACTTCACAGTAGCTCACTTACAGTGCTGTATTTCTGCAATAACCTTTTGTAACACTCAGGTTTCCTACCCATGCACATCCTGTTTATCCTGAGCACACAGCTAGTGTGTTCTCTGGCTGGGCTGCTGTCCTGGGTTGACTATATGATGCTTTAATCCCCAATCATCTCATTCTGTAGTTTTGTACCTTTAAGAGTGTTCCAGAGAGTGAAGGTGGGGGAAGAAGAATCAGCAGTTTGTTTTCAGACACTGCACTCCTCCCCCACATTCCTGCTCCTGGACTGTGTTGTCTGCGGACAGACAGCGGGACAGAGCTCTTATTTTGCTTTTTAGTTAGTGTTAGCTAGCTGAGGCAAAGAAGTTCCCTAGACTGTTTTTTTTTTTTTCCCTTTTTCTTTGGACCTCTTGAAACTGCTCTGGACTGAACACCCAGGAGAGTACTGGCAGCTGCAGCTGTGGCCCACCGGGCTGGGCCTGGCCTGCGACAATTCCAGCACCGGAGGGACTGATCAGAGACTAAGTGAGCTGAGCTTCAACCTGGGGTTTTCTCAGTTTGTCATCTCTTTTAGAGTGGCAAGGGGTCTCGTTGTTTGATATTGTTTTGGTTTTATTATTTAATAAACACTTTTTTTCCACCTTTCTCCAAGGAGGTATTTTTTCCTCCGGGACCAGTTGTGGGGAGGAGCCAATTGGATCTGCTTTTCCCACCGGAGCTCCTTTGGGGGATTCTTCCCCAAATTTGCTCTAAACCTGGACAGCTGCAGAGCTGGCTGTGTTTTCCCAGCAGTACCTGCAGGATGATGTCGTAGAGGCGGATGAGGTCCTGCGGCCGCGGCGAGCGCTTGCCGTCCTCGTCGGAGCGCTGCTGCTGCAGCAGGGCCTTCTGCAGGGACTTGGCCATGCTCTCGTTGCGCTTGATGGCCGTGGACAGCTTGATGTAGGTCAAATAACTGCCAGAAGAAAAAGAGAAATCCCATCAGCACTGTCACAGCTACTCAGATATTACTCTGTGTTCTGAGCTGGTGGCGGAAAAACAGCTGGGAGGTAAATGTGAGAGTCTGGAGGGAAATGTTTACAAAGCTCCCTGAATCAGATCCTTATCTGTACAGTCATCCTTTGGGATCCCAAAGGCACAGAACAAAAACCCCATAAAACAAAATTAAACAAAATAAAATCCTGACATAAGAACACGGCTTCTTCACACTAGCACTGGCAGCAATGTTTGCCTGTTACCTGTGTAAGTACTGGATGTTGGACACCTTCCCAGAATCATTTTCCAGAGAGTGTTCTCGCTGCTTCTGTGGGCAATGGAGATAAAACACTGCATGATTTACTTAAAACTGGCAGCCAAGGGATGAAAAACACAGAACAACTCAGGGTTTGGGTAAGCCATGGAAGGAACAGACTTCTAGGCAAAAGAGGGAGGGTTTCTCCATTGCTATTCCCTCACTCCAGAGAGAATAAATTCAAATTTTGCAGCACTTTATTAAAGAAATCCCAGCAAGCTGAACACTAAACCACTCCCAAGGAAACATGGTGTCAATGGAAGTAGAAACTGGTGTTTGCTCTCACCTGGTCAGGTTTCAATTCTTCCCGAACTGCCTGAATGGCATCTCTGCACTCACTGAGTAAAGACTCAAACAAACGTTCCTTTGTCTCCTCATTTTCTGCCTAAGAGCAAAGGAGATTCAAGAAATCAGATTTTTTTGTACAATGCATAAATTAACTAAGGAGATTAAATGAAGTTTCTCCCCAGTTATGTCTTTAAGGTCCATGGGTAGTTAGAACTCCAATCTGTGCCTGTCTGCAACATATTCCTGGGGAAAATCTGCCAGAAATCTTGGAGAATGGAGTTGGTGCTGAGAACTAAACAGCAGTGAAGGCCCAGCAGACACAGCTCAAGGCCTCATTCCTGCACCAGTTACCTTCCTTCCCAGTAACTCCATTCCCTCCTGGATGGCACCTGCACTGCCTCCTGAGCTGAGGCTGGACTGCACTGTGGGAAAGGCCCAGCAACACAAGAGCTGAGCAGTCCTGAACTGGCAAACTACCAATGCAGACAGCTCTTGTTATGCTGATTTAATGTTCCCATGTGGTAAGAACATGCAGATGATTATCTTTTCTCCACTCCCACTCCAGCAATGCTCACAGTGGCAATAACTTGCTTGTTTGAAGCATCTTTCACAGTAACCCTACATTTCAGCAGCAGGAGTGAACGAGTGCTTTTCTGCTGTCACCATAAGTTTTGTTTAAAAAAAAAAAAAAAAAAAAGTGAAGCAGCTTTTGGCCTTCTGCCCCAAAACCAGAACTTGAAAACAAGTTTAAAAAACAAGTTGAAGCCTGATCTCTGCCTAATTTATTGACATATCATGTACCCAATTAAACAAGCTCCCAAACCAAAATTCAGCCTTTATTCAGATGCTGAGAAGGAAACCAGGTGGAGATTGCAAGACTTGCAATGATTCAGTAAGAAAAAACTGCTCAGAAGCAAACCTCAGCCTCAGTGATTGAAGGAAAATTCAAGAGCACCAGCACCATGTTCTTCCACTCTCATCTCATGTAACAGTGTAAGATGAGCTTTGCTGCAATAAATTTGCAATTGTCAAAGTGAATAAAAAAATGGCTAAAACCTTGCTCACTTGTTAATCTACTGCACAGCTCTGCAGACTCTGCCTCTCCACTTCCCACATTCACATACCCAATCAGGAACGTTATTTTTACTCCCTCACAAAGCCTCAGGTATCCTGTGATGGAGGCGTTTTTTTGGGTTTGGGACTTTTTTTGTTTTTAATTTAAGATTTGCTGTGAGAATTTTTAAGGTGGGACTGGCTCCTGGGAATAACCAGAGACGAGTCTGACTGCATTCTCAACCTCACCCAGAGCAGCACAGCAATTTCACTGTAAGCACAAAAATGAAAACAGACACGGCCAGATCATCATTCAGGCACAAACAGGGCAAGGGCTGGGCCCTGCAATGAAACAAAGGCTTTCCTTTCCAAGCAAAAACTCCTTGAGCTGATTCTATGCATAAATACACATGTTCTGATTTGGGAGCTAGATATCAGATCACAGGACTGAGACACAAGTGCTACAGCTGGTGATACAACTGTTCTGACAGAATTGCAGTTTCATCTTAGAGGGTTCATGGAAACCAATCCCACTGAATCCAATCCCAAAAATGTGGAGTGCTCAGCTGTCAGATTTTCTTTGGTCTAAACCACTGTGTAACATCTCTGACAGCTATTACCACCCATTTTTGCTGCAATCTAGAGATGAGCACAGAATCCTTGAGGCAATAGCAGCTAGGAGCACACCTGTGTCATGCTGCCCTGCAGCTCTGTCACTTCTACCTGGGGAGAGCCACTGGGCCCTCAGTCACACCTTCAAATCCACAGAAGGACTGACACAAGCAATTTTAAACCTGGATTCCTGTTTCAGTTTGGCTTATTTGTTCTGCTCCTCCCATCACCAATAAGGCACCAAAGGCAACAGTGTAATTGCATTGGGAGACTCCATTTTTACACAAAACAGACTGGTTTTACTTCTAATTAAACCCTGCAGAGCACTGCTGTTATGCCAGGGTTTCAGCTCAGTGAAGATGAGCAGAGAGGTGCCAAAGATCCCAGGAAGCACCATTCATTCACCTGAAGCTGGAGTGCCCATCACAGCTGACACAAGTGCAGAACTGCTGCCAAAAAGGCAAGTTTTGGCCCTCTGGGAATGTAAACAGTGCTGCTGCAATGCTCAGCTCTCACCAGTCCACTCAACTCTGTTTAGTCACAGCTTCCCAGGAATGCAAAGCAAGAGGAGAACAAATTCAGGCTGTTCTGCCACTGCTTCAGAGAGCAACTAAACTGAGAAAATCCAACTGTCAGCTGCCAGGATTAAGTTAAATGAGGGAACTCTTGAGCTGTACTTCCACCTGCTGGCCACGCTTACATGCTTCCTGAAACCAAATCTATTCAGCAACATCCAATTCCTAACACTATGGGTAAAACTCAGGTTTTCCCACTCCTAATCACACTCCTCTCACCACTATCCCCCTGCTCTGGTCTTAACCCTCTGTAGAGCTTTTGTTTTATAATTTCTGGTTTTTATTTATCATTATTATATTCCTGGAGATATAAGGTTTTTAATGCTGCAAAATCCCCATTTTTAGTGGCAAGAGTTATTACTGAAGATCTTATCACTGTCTTTTAAAAGTCTGAGTGTGTATGCAGCCACTAAAAAGCAGGATACCTCCTCTGGTCACCACTTCCAAGGAAAAAAGTACAAGTGGAAAACTTGACTACAATACAAAATATATTAATTGTATGTGCCACTGCAAGTTCCAGTGAGCTGGATTTCAATAATCCTTGTGTGTCCTTTCCAACTCAGGATATTCCATGATTCTATAAAGTGTTTCAGAACTATTACATGTGAAATTGATTTACATCCTGACATTTATTAATCCACTTCCTGCTTTTGAAGATTTCCAGAAGTCAGTAAGAGAATGGAATAGATGTCATAGTACCTGCTACACCTGGCAAATGGCTATTTGTTGCTGAAAAAAACATGATCAATATGTATTTTCATTTTGGCTACTCTGAAGTTGGAGCATTTGAGCAAGTTAAAGAAATTAGAAGAGTATTTCAAAACCAGTTACTCTTAAAAATGCAACCTTCATTGCCAAGTGATGCACTAATAATAGTGGTTATCACCCTGCTGCTGGAAGGCAGCCCAGAATGTTCCAAGGAGCAAGAATACTCAGAACAGATCTCCCAGACTACTCCACTCTGTGAGAGCTATCCCCAGCCAACACTTCAGCTCTAGGTTATAATCAGTATTCCCCCACTTTTACCTTCAGCTTTCCAGCCCCAAGTTTGAAAAAAAAATGAGATTACTCACAAACTTTTAGTTCAGGTGCCAGGTATTGCACAGAAGGTAAGAGGATGGTTGGAAGGGCAGGATGGAGAGGGCTGCTGGGTTACCTGAGCAATTGCTGCCTCGTTGTCAGCCAGCCCCAGCAGGAAGATCCTCACTTTGTCAATCTTCACTGGGACAGTTCTCCCTCTCCACTCCACCTCACTCATGGTGGCTGCCTGCTTTGCCCGAGTCTGGGTGATCAGTGCCTGCACAGACCACACTGAGCTTAGGAGCTTCAATTTACAGGGGTGCAAAACTGAACCTCCTGAATTCATGTTTGACTGACTACTTTGAAATCAAAGGGCTTTTTGGGAAAGTGTTGTTTCCCACAGAGCCTAGGCTTGCTTGCTCACTTCTGTTCCATTCTGGCTCCTGAATGATTTGCTGCAGCAATATTCATGCTCAGCACAGTAATAATGTGTTGCAGTGTGTTGTAAACTTCCTTCCCCAGGTGTGCCTATACCCCTCTCCCTTCCCCCTTGCTGAGTGAGTCCTGTCAGTCAGGTTTAACATTCCAGCAAGGCGTGGTGTGGTTGGTCAAGTTCAAAGGATGCCCCTCAGGCCCAGGGGTCATTGGCCTGTCTGGGTGTCATCTTCCCCTGAGACCCTGCCCCTCTCACCTGGTTGGGTGGCTCACCTGTTCCCTCCCCTTCCCCTGTCCCTGAGCTTATAAAGGTGATCAGGCCATGCGGTCAGGATTCTGTTGGAGCAGTTGCCTACATTCAGACCTCTGTAACCATGGAATAATAATGAATATTTCAAGCTGAGGCATGCAAATAAATTACCTCCAGTTTTTCTGCAAGAAGACCTTCAGTGCCACCAGACCTCAGTCTCATCTGCATCAACTCATTCATGGCAGACTGGTCACCTGAGAGAATCAACAAATTGAGAACACATTTCCATTTGACTTCAAAATCACATTTGTGTACAAAAACTAAACATTAGATTTTATTGTGGCAGTTTAAGGACAAGCTTGCAATTTTATTCTGACTTCATAGGCAAGCTACCACAAACTGTTATTCTGTCTTTCTACACATAACCACAGGTGCTGTTGCAAAATGAGGCCCCTTCTGCATTGCTAAACTGTCCCAATACACAAGCAGAATTTGCCCAGAATATTATGGCCTCAGTGGGACTTAGACCAGGGTTTAACTAAATGAATATTGATTTCCTGGGAACAGATTAAGCCCCCCTTCCCTTACCAATGTTGTAGGCACAGTAGCGAATGTTGGGCGAGATCTCCTCCACACGCTGGTTGTACAGCACAGCTTGTTCTTCTGTGAAAGCATTGGCCAGCTTTTCATAGATGGTCCTACAGCAAAGGACAAATATTAGCACTGCAGTGTGTGTCACTTGTGAGGTGCCATCCTAAGGGAACAGTTTGTGTCTGTGCTCTGGAGGATGCTGTTTCTTCAGGAGCACCTCCCAGTTAAGCACAGTTAACAATGCACAGAGTTAGTTATGTTAGTTTAGTTATGTACATAACTAAAGTGATCCAGCACTATTTCCTGAAGGAAGTTGGTGAAGGGAGGGACTCACTTGCATTTGTTGAAAGCCTCCATTGCTGCCTTCCACTCCTGGTGCTCGAAGCGCAGCATGCCAGTGAGGTAAGCCATGTACGCCTGCACACAGAGCGAGGGCAAGGTGTGAGAGTGTGTCCAAATTGTCCCTCATCTGCCTCACGATCGTCCTTGGGAGACCACTGAAGAGAAGACCCCCCCCCCCCCCCCCCCCCGTCTAGAATATCTGGCTCTGAAGGAGAAAAGTCACATGCCAAAGGCCCTGAGACATGAAAGCTCAGTGTTAAGCTGTTGTTTTCACAGGACTGTTTGCTGTATGCTAAGGGGGCACCGTGCCCCGTTTGCAACAACAGCAGCTCTGGAAGCTGTCCCACCTCTTGGCCTGCCTGGACTTCTCCTGAGTCTCAGGTGGTCTCCCACAGAAGACCCTCACCTGTTTTACAACCACCGTGACAGACTGAGATGTAAGGAACCTCTCCATCAAGGACTGAGACATGAAACCTCCATGTGAAAAGGCCCCTCTGCTCCTTCTAAGGACTGGGACTGAAACCCCCAGCCTGGGGGAGGTGTGTGGGGGAGGCAAGCTGACCAAAGCGAGATGTTTGCTTGCAGGTTGTGACCACTGAACCAAGAAAACAATGGCTCTCATTTACTGCTGAGAACATAGACTACCTGTTACATCTGTTCCCTATTGTATCTGTTCCCCCCCGCTCATAATTTTCAGTAATAAAAACCACTGAGTTAGCTAGAGCCTTTGAGATCTCCCCAGCATAACAGGCTGGACTGTTGATCCTCGACTGGACCAAAGGACTTCGTCTCTGCGTTGGTAGCTATATCCCCTCCCTTTCTCTCTCCTCTCTCTTTCTCTATCTCTATCTTTTTCTCTCCCTTGATCCCTCTATCACATTTTTGCTGTGGTTATTTCAATAAAACTGCATTTGATTTGATCATCACTGCAAACCCCCCTAGTACCGTGTTGGTTTTTGCACCTGAGATCACTCCTACGAACCATCAGGTCATCTGTCCACTAGGACGGATCCTGACACAAGGTCACGTCCCCCACCAGCAGCACAACTGGGGCCACCTTCAGCAGCAAGGCTGCTGTGACTCCTGCAGGGGGTGACCAAGCCTTGCCCTTTTCATTAGGGCTTCCCACAGAAGACAAGTGATTTGGATGACAGGTTACAGCTACCTACATCTTCTCCTTTAACTGACTCTACTGCATTTCTAAGGAAGCACAGAATCATAAAATGGGATCACAGAATGGATTGGAAGGGAGCTTAAAGATCATCTAGTTCCAATCCCCCTGACATGACAGGGACACCTTCCACTAGACAAGGTCACCCAGAAATTAAAGATATTTCTTGTTTGTTATGCAATGGCCCACTAATGTCACACAACTTTTTTCCCCAGCAATATGCTATACAATGGCAGTTTAATTAAATGAGTACAGCACTGCTGTTCAAAGATTTCACAAGAGCTGTTTCCTGTTTTCCAGGAACTGAACCCCCAAATCTAACATTCTAAGTGGCTACTTCAGCACATTTAACAAAAAGGTAACTCAGTAGATAAGCAGTTTCTTAGGCTGTGTTGAACCACCTCAGCTGCCCTCAATTCTTTGTACTTTTATTATCTCTTGAGAGACAGCAATTATTTCTTCACCCCAAATTCCAAAGGTTTCTTGTTCGGCCCTTACTGTACAACAAGAGGGAAGTATCAGTGGTTACCTGAGCTTCCAGCTTAGTCTTGGCATCCACCCTGTTGCTCTCACAGAGCCTCTCCAGCTCCTCGGCGTGTTTCACAGCCTTGCGCAGCCGCGACAGCAAATGGAAGCGCTTGCGGGGCTCCGTGTTGGCCTCCTGCTTCAGCTGCATGGCATAGCTCCAGGCCCTCTCTGCATCCATCAGGATCAGCAGCAAATACCTGCAGGGAACAGGAGGGTGCAAGGGACAAGAATGACACTCAGGCAAGAGTTGTATCAGCACCAGCTCTTTGCCATTTGGTCTGCCAAGTTCAGTACCAGTAGTTGGTTAGTAAGAGGCAGATGCTTTTATTTTTTAAAGTTCTAAGCACACAAAGTCTTGTTATTCCTGACTAGTTTCTGCTGTGTTTCTCACTCAGAAGTGTAATCACCCAACTGAAGAAGAGCATTATGTATCATTCTGTAGCACCACAGACACTACAAAGACAAGAGATTGTCATTTTAGGCCACACTTCAAACTGGTTCAAAATGTTCTTAACAACACAGGTGAATGCAGCATCGTGTATTGTTTTATCACAAGAAAAGACAAGACAAGACACATTTCAAGTATTCCTAAAAGATGGGAAGTGAACCCAAAATTCTGGCTACTCTCCACATATTCTGTCAGACAAGCATTCTCTCAAATTTAGAAGATTCAAGTAAAACTGGCAGTGCAATATTTCTGTTCAAACAGAAGGGATTGCATCTCTAACCCCAACCTGCTGGCTACATTCACATTATCAGCATTCCCATGGCTACCTTGCAACAGACCTGAATAAGCATTTCCTCTTCAGTGTCACAGGAATTTACTGATCATGAAAAGAATCCATTTTAGCAACTATGAGGGAAGAGAAGGAACAGTTTGTTACTGCTCCTTCTTGTCCCACTGGATCTGAGCAGTGTCTCTTGCATCTGCACTACAGCCTGAAGTTTTATTAAAAGCAAGCACACACATCTCTGAAAAGAAATGCTTTGGACGATATTGCACAAAATAGTTTTCCACCTGAAACAGAAATTACTGAAAGCAAACTCTTCAGTACCATACTGAATTCTCAATTCCATCCAGTCCCTGTACCTGTTGTCTGAGAGAATCTCTTCAGTTACTTTCTTCCCAGTGAACTTGTGTCTGTTGCCCATCTTGAAGTTGAGAGTTTTGCGGAGCCGCCTCAGCCTGCGGGAGCAATAACCCCTAAAAAGAGACAACCACAGTCATAGTTTGGCCAAAGGACAACTCTGCTTCTGTTTACTGCTCTATCCAAGTAGGAAAAAAAAAAATTAAGGCTGTACCAGGCAATGTTTTAGCAATTAAAACTCCATGTGTGACATATGGTAGCTCAAAAACTTCCTGTAAAGCAGCAATTAACAGAAAATAAGGTTAGAGGACATGTAGTTATTGATAATCTTGAAAAATCAGGGTGATGTGGTCATTACTAGCTGCTTTATGTGTGTTTATTGAACACTGAGCTCTGGAGGAGTACAGTGCCTAGCAGGAAGCTGTGAACACAAGCACCTGTGGGCAGTGCAGATGCAAGAGCCAGCACAGCCCCAGCACAGTACAGCCAAGGGCAATGAGCACACAGGGCCCCACGTGGAATAGCCTGTCAGGGGTTTCCACCTGGCAGCTGGGTTTTGCTGCCTGCTACAGGGGGTTACAATTTAAATGAAGTGTAGCCAAGCCCAGGAGCAGCCCCCAGCACTCACCTGTACCTCTGGAAGTCCCCATGCCTCAGGCCGTGCTGCTGCTGCGACTCCTTCACGATCTGCAGGACTGCGGCTGCCGTTAAGGGACACTCACAGTGCAGGGCACCAGCTCCTCCCTCCACCCCAAAATAACAGCAGGGAACCCACAGACCCCATCAGACAAACACACTTTGAACACTGGGGCACCCCAAAACCTCCCAACAGCCGAGAGCTGATGGCTCTAAAGCACCTCATGAGCCCAGAGCTCCTGCCTGCCAGCAGAGACCGAGACAAACCTCAAGCACGTCCTGCAGACACCCACGGGAGTGCTGCTGTCACCAGAGCTCCCTTTGGGATAAAGACCCCTCCAGGATAACACACCTGGCTACAGGAACTCCCCAGCCACAACTGTGACACAGATGTGTTGGAAAAACTGAGGTAGAGAAGCTTTCCTGCCCAGGAATGTCCCCTCGCTCAGGAAAAGAAGAGAATCACTGCTGCCTGCCCAGCACAAACAAACAAACAAACAAACAAACAAAAGTGCCTTCTGAGCACAGAACCTCATAAAAAGAGTTTTAGGAAATAACTGATTTTCTCAATTTTCAGCACGTTTCTAGTGTTGCTGCAACAAACATCAGTGACACAAAGCACTGCCCTGTGACCTGGGGCACCATCACTCCATCAGCTCCACCCAGCCTCCTCATCCTGCAGTGGATTGGCAGAGCTCCTGCACTTCCTTTATTCCCTCAGATATTCCTGCCAATAAAACCATGCCACATTCTAGTAAATCTAATGGTTTTCATTCAGTTTACAAGGTAGATTATTTTGTGAAATTAAATCTCCACCACACACAAAAAACCTCTGTGTTGTATATATTCATATCCTAAAATTTCCTTTTTAAGCTTGACCAAGAAGCCTCTAAAGAAAACCCACAAGAGAGAACCAGACTGTAAAACAACCTCAACAAAAGAAAAACTACAACTACACCTAAAGAAACCACCAAACATTTAAAGTTTAAAATGCCAGATGTCTAGCAAAATGTTTTCTTGGGACTACACCTAAAAGAAACTCTCTGAAGCATTAAAACCCTGCACCAATAGTGATTACACTGAATTATTCTACATTTGCAGAACAACCCAGTCCAACTGCAATGTCTCAACACAGATCTCCTCATCCCTGCTGCCTACCCAAGATTTTTTTCAGACTCTCTTTTACCCTGCACAGTTACTTGCTGAATTCACACCCCCTGAACTTTTTCATTTTTTCACTAACACATTCCCAGGGCAATTGCTGTCTGCACCTTACTCCACACTTACTGACTACACAACACCTGCCATGTGCCACGTGGAAAACTGCAACCTGATTTCCCCCGGGCTTCCCTCTGACCCAGAAGATAAAACAGCTCGATCGCAGCTGTGCAGCCAGACTGGTTTCACGTGGAAGTTTCACCTACAAAACCTCCGTGAGTTTTACACGCTGAGATTTCAGAGCATTAAACCTGCAGGAGCCAGTCTGCCACCTCGGCGCACCTGTTAAGGTTTTTTAAGTATTAATCCTCACTTCAAGCTGCAGTATCACCACGAGCAGCTCATGGGTGCCCTGCTAAGGGTTTTTTAGGTATTATTGCTCACTTCAAGCCGCAGTATCACCAGGGTGCCCTGCTCGTACCCGGCCCCGCTGTGGAGACTGACGCCAGCTGTCCCGAGTTCGGGAGGAGACGCAGCCCAGGCAGAGCGCGATTCCATAAATCAGGAAAGCCAGCCGGCCTTTTATCCCCACCAAACCCTCGCAGGCCCAGGCCAGCACCGCCCGCAGCTCCGGGGTGTCCCTGTCCCCATCCCCGTCGTCCCTGCCCGCCCCGGCCCTGCGAGCCCCGCGCTGCCGCCACGTCCCCCCGCCGCCCACGGGGCCGGGCCTGCCACGTCCCCCCGCCGCCGCCGCCGCGAAGGATGCTCTCCAGGCCCAGGCTATCGCCGAGGCCGCCGGGCTGCGGCCCCGCCGGCCGCTCGTTCTCCTTGTTGTCCTTGCCGTCCTTGTGCTCCTTGCTCTCCTCCGCCCCGGCCCCGCGGCCGCCGCCGCCTCCCTGACGCTCCGCCGCCATCTTGCAGCGGGGCCGCGGCCGCAGAGCATCACGGGCCGGGAGCGGCCGCGCGGGGGCCGCCGGGAACGGGGAGGACCCGGGGGGAGCAGGAACGGGGGAACCGGGACAGGGAACGGCATTGGGAACGGGGGGACCGGGATAGGGAACGGGAACAGGGATTGGGGGCATTCGGGACAGGGATCGGGAACGGGGGAACGGGATCGGGGGAACCGGGACAGGGAACGGGAACGGGAACAGGGATTGGGGGGATTCGGGACAGGGAACGGGATTGAGACCGGGATTGGGATCGGGGGAACCGGGACATGGAACGGGAACAGGGATTGGGGGATTCGGGACAGGGAACGGGGGAACGGGATCGGGGGAATCCGGGACAGGGCTTGGGAACGGAGAATCTGGGAACGGGGGATCTGGGACAGGGGGAATCCGGGACAGGGATGGGAGGATCCGAGATGAGGATCAGGAGAATCCGGGACAGGGATCGGGGGATCCCGGCGGCCTCCCGGGGCCCGGCCCCACGCAGGGTGCGGGTCCATCCCCGCCCGGCCCCTCCTGCCCGTGTCCCGCTCCTCCATCCCGGGCTGAGCCCCCGGCTCCGTCACTGTGCTCTGCCCCAGGGATCCGCAATGCTGACCCCAAAATCAGCCCCACCCAACCACCCCAAAACTGACCCCAAAATCAGCCCCAGCAACCCTGCCCCGCTCACCCACCCCAAAATCAGCCCCACCCAACCACCCCAAAACTGACCCCAAAATCAGCCCCAGCAACCCTGTCCCGCTCACCCACCCAGAACTGACCCCAAAATCAGCCCCACCAACCCTGCCCTGCTCATCCACCCCAAAATCAGCCCCAGCAACCCTGTCCCGCTCACCCACCCAGAAGTGACCCAAAATCAGCCCCCAGGGTGCCCCCCCTCCTGGCGCTGCTGTTGCTGCTCCGGGCAGCCCTTGGGGAGAGGGGCTTTAACCTGCCCCGGGCTGAGCGCGGAAAACAAATCCTCCACCTCCAGCAGCCTTAACCCCTCGGGCAGTGCAGCTGCGAAAGGAGAGACTGCCCTTATCTCACCTCATCCCGGAGCTATTTCATGCTGTAAGCACCAAAGACCAGGTCCTTTGCACATCGCGCTGACTACCTCATTTGGGACAAACACCAAATTTATTTGAGCACCTAATGGTGATATTTACATAAACCCCTATGAGTACAAACTGCTCCAAGAGCTGTTTGTGCCCCCAGACCCATCTTTGCCACCCTGGGCTCTGCCTGCCTGGCTCACTTTGCTGTCACACTCTCAGAAGCAATTTGGCTCCTCTCCGCCTCCAAGGGCTCAGCTGTGACCTGTTATTCCTGATTTCAAACTTCTCCTTTCCTCTCACAGACAGCAAAGCTCAAAGGGGAAAAAAAGGAATAAATAAAAATCAACCATGTCCTCAAGTGGCAGCTTTCTGTGCACATGTTTTAAACTCTTTGCTCCAGGCTCCCAATGCATCTCTCAGGGATTCATTTCATTCCCTATCTGAACCAAACTGTGCTCCAGGATGATGCTGAACTAAGCAGGCACAGCAATTAAAGCCCATTTTACAAACAGCAGCTCCTCTCTTGCAGCTGGGCCAGTTCACACAGGCTTGGCTTAGGCTGGCACAGCAGCACCCACCTTCAGGTGCCCCAAAAAGCACCCAAAGGACCTAATTCAGCGTCAGGACAGCCACCAGGCGTGGCACAGGAACATTTCTGCAACACCACCATTTTTGCACACTGGCAGGAAGCTTTGCTATTCCTCTGGAACCTGGAAATGGGAGGACAAAAGCGCCTGGGTGTGTGAATTCCACCTGCAGAGCCCTGAGGGGATCCTTGCAGCGAGGCTGAGCTGCCTTTGGTGTCACAGGGACAGCTGCAGAGAATAAATCCACAGAGCTACAGGCACTCACATCCCTCTGCCAGCCCCACAGCGTGCCTTTTCCTATTGGTTTTGGTCTTTTCCTCTTGGCTGTGGCCTTTTCCTATTGATTTTGGCCTTTTCCTCTTGGTTGTGGCCTTTTCCTATTGATTTTCTCCTTTTGCTATTGATTTTGGCCTTTTGCTCTTGGTTTTGGCCAGAGGATCTTGCTTTTGGGGACCCGGTTCATCCTCCTGCACTCCTGCCCAAGTAACCCATCTAGGTCTCAGAACAAGAATATATTTTGCTGCTATTTATTTTTATCCTGCTACTCCCAGGTTTTACTGCTATTGGGAAGAAACTGAGCGTTTCCCCTCGTTTTTATTTTTAATAATCTCACTCTGCAGCCTAAGGATGGACACAGCCTCTGTGCAGGCTGACCAACGACACCACCAGTACCACCATCCCAATCCCCTGTGGTGTCTGAGGACACAGGGCAGGTCCCACAGGGTGAATCCTCCCTGGGGCCAGGCTTTCCCATGAGATTCCATCAATCCCTGTGGTCGTGGCTGGGGCTGTGGCACAGGAGTGGCTCCCTGGGGACGTGCAGAGGAAGGCAGAGCTGTGCTCTGTGTCTCAGCAGCTCCTTGAGCCCTGTGGGGAGCCCGGGTTTCCACTGTGCCTGTTTTTGTTCATTATGGCCTGGTTTTCCCTGTGGGATGTCATCAGGGACACGGAGCATCCTCACCCCAAAGGGGTCTGGTTATCTCCAAGCAGGAGCAGATTTGTGGGGCTGGGCAGCCGAGGGTGGAGAGGGCTCTGTGTGCTCTGGGGGCCGTGACCAGGGCTGGGAGTGTTATGAATAAGAAGCTTGACTAGGCCAATATTCAAGCAGCAATCAATTTATTATTTAATGTGGTAAAGTATGAGCAATACAGCGCTGGGTTCAGTGGGGGAAGTTTTCCCTCCAACTGCACACCGATAATTGATGGTTACAGGTATTTATAGGGGCACTCATCAGTTTTTTTCAGCAATTTCTATTTCCAATCTTTTACTCAACAGCAATTTTTATTCCAAATTTTTACATCACAATTCTATACACTATTGTGATTTTAATTTCTCAGATGTATCTCAAAGGACCATCCCCAGATGGTGACAGTCCAGTTTCTGAAAGAAGAAAGACGAATCCCATCTGATGGGGTCCAGCTCCCCAGATGTGTGTCCACCTTTTAATTGCAGAGACTATAAATCTCATTACAGTGATGTCCAGTTTCCCTTTGGTTGAAACCATAAACCCTTGAGGTGATGTTCATCTTCCTTTCTCAAGCTGTTTTTCTCTGCTTCAATAAGGCGTGAGATAAGCATATTTCCTTTATATATATTCCAAAGCTATAGTTTCAAGGATACAAGTAATATTCTAACATTATACTTCAAAAGGTTATTATTGCAGAGCTTTTTATGGATTAAATGCAAGCAAAAAGCAACATCTTTAACACCTTAATTCCAGTGCTCCTAAATCAACCAGGGTTAATTGCAAACAAAAGATAGGTTCAAAGGCCTTTTTCCATGCTTTATTTTCCTCAGTTATTATTAGAATTCACAGCTCTCCCATTGTCGGGGTCCACACATTTCGCATTCACAAATACACACATCGCCTGTTTGTACCTGACACGAAACACAGCTTTGCATCTCCCAGAGTGTCCCCAGAGCCCCCAGCACGGCGGGCTGGGCGCTAAACGCGCGCTGAGAGAGCGGAGAAGCTGCGGAGCGAGTTAGTTACAGAAGGAATCGACGCACTCAATATTTCCCTCTCCACAGAAGCAAAACAAGGCAGGCTGGGGTGGGGTCAGACGGAGAGTCCTTGGAGAGCCGATTGCAGCTCCCAAGGCTTCCACCCGTGCCCGACCAAAAAGGCAATTCTGCAGGAGGAAGACATGGCACGAAATAGATGTGTTCTGGCTGCAATGTATCACACTGCCCTCCCAGCCGTGGGGAGAAATGCAGTTCCTCTGAAAACCTCACCTCGGGTGTTGTGCTGCGAGGATGGAAAATGCGGACACATGCGCAGGCAGAGGATCCCCATTCCTAAATACCAGCGCTGCAGCCATGGGGGTGAACAAACCAACCCTCTTTCAGTGAATACTGAAGGGGGAGGCAATAAGAAAACCCCGCAGACGCCTCACTTTGGGTGCCCAGCTCCTTTTGGGGTGCCCAGCTCCCTTTGGGGCGCCCAGCCCGGCTGCCCCAGCCCCTCCCGGGGGTGACAGCACTGAGTGACATTTCTCCCCATCCCAGGGCACACCCGGCCCGGTCCGAGCCCCCCGTGGGGAGCGGGGTGCGGGTCCCTACCCGGGGCGCGGATCCGTTCCCGGGGTGCGGGTCCCTCCCCGGGGTGCGGGTCCGTTCCCGGGATGCAGATCCGTTCCCGGGGTGCGGATCCGTTCCCGGGGCGCGGGTCCGTTCCCGGGGCGCGGGTCCCTCCCCGGGGCTCGGTGCGCGGGGCCGGGCGGGAGCCGCGCCCGGAGCCCCCGGGCCCCCCCGCTCCGCCGGCGCACGGAGAGCGCCGGAGCCGCCCCGCCGGAGCCGCCCCGAGCTCCCGCACGCCCGGAGGAGGTGAAGGGCCCCCGGCTCCCCCCGGCTCCCCGTGCGCCCCGGCGGGACCCCCGCTCGCTCCCCATGCACCCCCTCCTTCCCCGTGCGGCTCCCGTGTGCTCCCCTTGCACCCTTCTCCCCCTTGCCGTGCATCCCTGCTGCAGTCTCCCTGCACCCCCTTTCCCGTGCAATCCCCGCTGTGCTCCCCAGCGGGCTCTCCCTGCACCCCCTTTCCTGTGCATTCCCCGCTGACCTCTCCGTGCACCCCCTATTCCTCTGCATCCCTGCTGCACTCCCCACTGCACGTCCTTTCCTGCCCACCCCTTCCCTGTGCATCCCTGTGTGCTCCTCGCTGACCTCTCCCTGCACCCCCTTTCCCTTTTCCTCCCCACCGTGCTCTCCCCGCACCCCACACGGATCTCCCTGCGCTCCCCCTCACCCCGTGTGCCCCCGGTGCTTTCTCCACGCTCGCTGCCCCCTCCAGCCCCGGGCCTGGCGCTCCCGGCCATGAACGGCTCGCTGGCGGGCTCCGGGGGGGGCTGGCAGCCCGAGTCCGTGATCATCCCCCTCGTGTACTTCATCATCTTCCTCGTGGGCACCGTGGGTAACAGCCTGGTGCTGGCCGTGCTGCTGCGCAACGGGCAGGTGAAGAACACCACCAACCTCTTCATCCTCAACCTGGGGGTGGCCGACCTCTGCTTCATCCTCTTCTGCGTGCCCTTCCAAGCCACCATCTACACCCTGGAGGGATGGGTGTTCGGGCCCTTCATGTGCAAGGCCGTGCACTTCTTCATCTACCTCACCATGTACGCCAGCAGCTTCACCCTGGCCACCGTGTCCCTGGACAGGTAGGAGAGGGAGCAGGGGAGGGGCTGCCTGCATCCTGAGGCTCTCCTTTCTCTGGATCCTGCCCGCAGATTCCCCTGGGGCTAAATCCTGAGTGCTGGGATCTCCCTGGGTTCCTGGGGGAATCCAGGAGCATTTCCCAGTTGATGTGTGCGAGGAAGTGCAGCCCCCCAATGTGAGGGGCTGCAGATGGGGATCCCTGGCCCCAGTGCCCAGCTGGAGGAAGCTTTCAGGCCCCAAAACTGTAGGACTGTTGGACTGGGATTTATCCACAGGCCCCAGCAGTGAAGTGGGGATGAAAAATGAGAAAGAAGCAAAGCTCAGTCCCTGTGCAGCTCTGGCTCTTCCTGGGATGCACAGAGAGAGCCCCTTCCCTCCCCACAGCCCCTGGCAAAGCAGGCAGAACTTGAGGAGAAAAAACCACTGGGATGTTTGAGCTGACACACTGAATTTCCCACCCTCCCCTTCTATTCACAAAAAGCCCCTTTCTGTCCCCGTGCTGCCCCTTGTCCCAGTGGTTATCCCAGCCTGTTCAGGGTGGGTTTTGCTGGGAAGCCTGGTGCTCCTGCCTGTGCTTTACCTCAGTCCCTGCCTCTGCAAGGGCCGGCGAGTTATCACCCTGCAGCAAGCGAAAGGCTGGGAGCTCCTGGTGCTGCTCCACTGGGTGCCCAAACCCTGCCAGGTGGGATGTGGAGAGTCCCTGTGCCAGCCCTGGGAGGGCCTGGAGCCCGGCTGGATGTGTCCTGCCATCCCAGCACAGCCCTGCCCTGGCTGCTGACAGCACCCCCAGGGGCTGCCTCTCCCCCTGTGTCCCACAGAGCGAACAGATGTGTTGAGCAAGGGAGGGCTTGCACAAGCCTCAGAGCTGGGTGCAATTAAGGCACCAGCTAATTACAGAGCTGAAAAGGGGTGATGTGCTCTCATGTGTGCCAGTACAAGGAATGCTGTGTCTGGGATTCCTGGGCGCCTGCTCCTGCCTTTGTATCCTCACTGCTGCAATCACTTGTGCCAAACAGTGATGGTCAAGTGAGGGTCTGCTGGATTAGGGGAGGGACACAATGGGAACATCCCCACTGTCCCCACAACCACTGCCAAGAGCAGAGTGTGACGGGACAGGGTAAGGGAGAGAATCTTCCTCAGTCCTTTGTGCTGCTCAGTGTGGAGAGTATTATTAATAATTGGTTAGCTGAGAAAGGCCATACTGAAATAATGCCGCTGGTTAAGCTGAAGGAGAAAAGTCAGCAGTCAGCAAGCTGAAAGGAAAGGTCAGCAGTGACCTTGCTGCAACATGAGGAGAGGGAGTAGAGATTATTCCTGAATATATCCTAAGAATATGTAGAAAGTATCAAAAGTAGAACCATAGGAATGCAGAAGTAGGCGTAGGTGCTGATATCCTGAGCTCAACTTTTGCAATATGTATGAAGCTCATTATTAGCTGTATTTAACCCGCCGTACTGATCAATAAAACTGGGCCTGTGATGATCAAATTGATGTCTGGGTCTCCTTCCGTCGACAGCTCAGGGTCCCTAAGAAGCCCCAGGGAATCAGTTGTGTGATTCACAGCCCTGGAAATCCCAAATCCATCATTTCTGCCCTCTCTCCAACCTGCTCCTGGCGATGCTCTCTCTGTGCCCTCCCCAGGACTGCAGCTATGTCCCTCTCCCTTTGCAGGTACTTGGCCATACGATACCCCCTGCACTCCAGGGAGCTGAGGACACCCAGGAACGCCCTCCTGGCCATTTGTGTCATCTGGGGGCTCTCCTTCATCTTCTCGGGCCCTTACCTCAGCTACTACCAGGAGTTTCAGCTGGCCAACCTGACTGTCTGCCACCCCATCTGGGAGATCTCCCAGCGCAAGATCATGGACACCTGCACCTTCATCTTCAGCTACATCATCCCCGTGCTCATTCTCAGCCTCACTTACGTGCGGACCATTCGCTACCTGTGGCGCTCCGTGGATCCTCTCCAAGACATGTCAGAGTCCAAGAAGGCCAAGAGGAAGGTCACCAGGATGATCATCATCGTGGCCGTGCTGTTCTGCCTCTGCTGGCTGCCCCACCACCTGGTGATCCTGTGCGTGTGGTTCGGGCACTTCCCCCTGAACCACTCCACGTACGTGCTGCGCATCCTCTCGCACGTCATCTCCTACGCCAACTCCTGCGTCAACCCCATCGTCTACGCCCTGGTCTCCAAGCACTTCCGCAAGGGCTTCAAGAAGATCTTCAGCTGCCTCCTGCACAAGAGGGCAGCGCACAGGGTGCACGTGGCCCAGGCTGCCCACACGCTCAGCACGCTGGAGGCAGAGCTCAGCGAGCTGACCCAGCTGAGCGAAGCCCTGCCCGGGCGCTCGGCCGCGCGCTGCAGGGTCCCCGCGCAGCCCTGGGGGGAGGCAGGGCTGGAGGGGCAGGAGCACAGAGCAGATGGCTCCTCTGTCACCTTCAACGTCAGCTAGCAGAGCTCCCTCCCACCCCAGGGCTTTGCAGTCTCCTCCAGGCTTGGGGCCGGGCGACGTTTTGGGTTCAGTTGAATCCTTTTCATTCAAATGCACCCAGAAATCACAACCGTGATGCTGCTGACACAAACTCAGCCAAGAACCAACCAAGCACAGGATTTTCTTCTTGCTGAGAGCAGAGAGATCAAACCCCAAAATCCACTGCCATGTGTAAACACCTGCTCCTCTATCATGGATGGACTTACTCCCTGTTGCATCTACACCCAGAGCCTGTGAAAAGCTCTGGCCCCTCCAACCAGCATTTCCCGGTTGATGTGTGCAAGAAAGTGCAACCCCCCAATGTGGGGGGCTGCAGATGCGGATCCCTGGCCCCAGTGCCCAGCTGGAGGAAGCTTTCAGACCCCAAAACTGTAGGACTGTTGGACTGGGATTTATCCACAGGCCCCAGCAGTGAAGTGGGGATGAAAAATGAGAAAGAAGCAAAGCTCAGTCCCTGTGCAGCTCTGGCTCTTCTGCACAGGGACTGAGCTCTGGAGCTTGTGGGTGCACTTTTAGAGACATTTGGAAAATATTGGTTTGTTTGTATCCTGGTTTAGGAGCTGCATCCCAGGGCAGTGCTGGGCACAAGCCCAGCTCAGGTAGGAAAATCCAGGAGCGAAGCACAGAAGGACCAAGGGGAGGGAGGCTGTTTGCCAGGGAAGCACAGCCATGGACCCATGGTAGGGGAAGGATTTTAATGCCTTTGCACAGCCTGGGGACAGCTCAGCATCTCAAGCAGGAGACAAGCAGGGCACTGACACTGAGGTGGGACAGCCAGGGCTGTGTGACAGCTGGGGGTACCCAGCAAACCTGGGAATAAATAAAGCCCCTCCACCCCACTGCCGTGTCCAGCTCCTTTGGGAAGCCCCCCAGCTGCAGTGGAGGAGAGGCTGGAGGGTGGTGGGACCTGCTGGAGGCAGGGAGGCTGAGGGGGGATGGAGGATGTGGGTGATGCCTGAGCACATCCCTGGAGGGGGGCACTTCGGCACAGGAATGTCATGAATGTCACAGGAATGTCATGGATGTCACAGGAATGTCATGGATGTCACTGCAGGCTGAGTGACGCTGCTGTGATTCACTCCCACCTCTGAACCCTGCAGAGGCTCCGCGGTGCCTGAGCCCTGTGACTGCCACCAGCCAAGGGCTGTCAGTGAAATCCTTCCTCTTGTTTACCACAAGAGCATCACGGGACCAGGATCAAGTCACCCTTCTGAAAACCCCGTGGCAGAGCACAGCCAGGGTTGGTGGCCAAATGCAGGGAGCTGGGATGAGCTCTGCATCCCTACAATTCCCCCAACAGCTCCCATGAAGGTCAGGTCTCTATAAAAGTGCATTACAGAGGCTTTCAGTCTGTCTGTACAGATTTCACTGCTGTGAATCCCCACAGCAGAGCTCCCCAGGCTGGGATGGGTATTTCTGTCCCGGACCCTGGCTCTCCCTGGGGGTCTGCTCCTGACACAGCCCTCCTCCACCCAGCCCCAGTGCTTGGCCTTTTTGTCTTGAGAGGCTTCTGACTGTAAAACATTTATTTTCCCCTGCTGAGTGTTATTATAACCAGATCTTCCTCTCCCCACAGAGAGGGCCGTAAATTGGCCACCTCCTCCTATCAGTGATGGTGATATTTAGTCTAGTCCTGTTCCCAGCATAAGTCACAGAGAGTAGCATATAAGCAGCTCCATTAATTACATCTGTTTTTATCTCCCTGCTCAACCCTTCACAGCCAGGGAAAACATTGAAGCAGCTGCACAAACACAGCTCAAAGCCTCACTTTCCTTGGGCCCTCATTTACCACAGATCTGCCTCCAATGGATCCCACACACACTGAGGGGTTCTGTGCGCTCTCCTGGGCAGTTGTCAGCTCACCTTGGGGATGGAGGTGTTGACCCACCCCCTCTGCAGTGCCCAAGGGCACAGGTGCCTGTGCTGGCATGGCAGGGGGTGCAAGATCCCCATGTCCCTGTCAGAGACACTGATTCTGCTCCCCAACCATCCCACCCCAGCCTTTCCAGCAGCCTCCCAAGCCCATGGCTGACCCTGCCCTGCCCTGCTGCTGCTCCAGAGCTGCCCAGCCACTGCCCAGCCACATCCCAGGACAGCCCTTCCTCAGCTCCCAGCCCAAAGCATCACTGTGGCCCCTCTGGGCACCACTGGCACCAGCTTATTTCTGGTCACTGCTCAGCAGTGAGGTCCCAAAGGGTGACAGCAGGCCGGGGGCAGGCCCTGCACAGCTCCCAGCCTGGGGGGCTGCACCTCCCTGCTGCCTCCAGCACCCCCAAATCCCCTCTGGCATGGCTCACATGGCTGCTCCCACCCTCTCCAGGGGCAGAGAGGGGCTTGGTGATGGTCACAGCAAGGTCAGGGCTCTGTTGTGACACATCCAACACCCCTCTCCTCATTTTATGGATCCTCACCCATCCACTGACTCTCACCTGGCTGCAGGTGTAAGAGTGAAGCCAGATCATTACTCTCTTCACAGCAAATTCAGAATTAGAGAAAATAAAAACCCCTCCAGCTTATCTGACATTGTCCCTGCTCTGAGGAGGAAAGCACCACCCTCACACCCAGCCCGTGCCTTGATGAGCCCTCCAAGGGCAAACACATATTGTGTTGCCAACACAAAATCATATTTAGAAGCTACTTTCCCCCTCAAATAACAGAGCATATCAGGCCCAGATGGAAAAGACAAGAGCATCAGTATCTGCTGACACTCACCATGCTCCCAGCTGAGAGAAATGGGCTCCTGGTCCATTCCCCTGGGAGGTTTTATCTTAAATTAAGAGCACTGCAAGTCCTTATGTTCCAGTTAAAATTTAATAAAAGCATATTTAACTGGAAGTGAAAAATGAATAGGCTGAACTGAGCTCCCATCAGGCCCAGGAGTAGGCAGGGAGGTGAGGGACACTTGGCTGAAAGCTCAGTGTGAACTTTCCAGTGAGCTTTCCACACAGATTTATCACTAGGGTTAGAGAAGTTATTTTGGTTTGTGGGTTTGTTTTCAAATAATTAATCTGTCAAATTTGCTCCCCAGTCTGAGGAGGCAGCAGGGAGCACCCCCAGACCCTGGCACACCCCCCACCATGGGCATTGGGCAGCTAAAAAGTAAACAAGGCAGAAATGGGGCTCTGGCCCCAAAACCTAGGATATAGAGACACATTGCCTGTGTCAGGGCAGAACAGGAGGTGAGGGAAGGGGGTCAGACCCCACGGGAGCCTTGGGGGGAGCAAAAGGGGAGGCAGAGGGGGTCCAGCCCCAGCTGTGGCCCCTTGCCATGGTCTCAGCATGACCCCAGGCTCCACTCTCAGCTCTCAGAGGGGCAGGAAGGGCTCAGCCCTGACAGGGTCAGGCTGTGCTGGCCGCCATGGTCGCTCCTAATTAACGTGTTGCAAACACATTCCTGACCATAAAAAGGCAGGGAGCTCACGGAGCCCTCCCCTGGCGCTGCCGGGGTTGGACACAGCTCAGCCTGGAGCTGCCACCCTGGGGCAGGGGTGGCTCAGGACACAACTGCTGCTGCTCCCAGCGCAGCTCCCCTGAGCAGGGAGAGGCAGAGTGAGGGAGTGCTTACAGCCAGGCTGGATTTAGGGAACAGGGAGCAGGTGGCTCAGGTTTGCCTTTAACTCAGGGAAATGAGGGTCTGGATTCCCACCCGGGAGCAGCAGAATTTACCTGTTCCCCCAGGGAATCATCACTTCCAGCTCCTCCTTACTGCACATATCAGCCCCCAGCAGCCTCCTACCCCCATTCCCTCCTCCAGATCAGCCAGGACATCCCTGGGGTAGAAACAATGCAGTCAGCCACTGGTGCTGCTGATGGAGGGACCAGGATGTTTTACATCCCATCTCTGGCTGCATCTGCCCCCCAGCCCTGGTCTGGTACAGATTTCCTGGGGCAACAGGCTGACAGCAAAGCCCAGAAAGGCCTCTTTTGTTGGGGGCCATGCAGAGGCATTCCCAGAGCCTCTGGAGAACAGGATGTGGCCCTATCCCAGACCCTTGGACAATCTCACACCTTTTCTTTGAGCTCTGGTTGGCACAAAAGCATCAGCTCAGGGAGGATTTCAGCTCCTGCACACTAAAGCTCAGGTGCTCAGGAAAGCTGCAGGCAAAGCTCCCCCTCCTGTCGCTGTCTCGGCTGTTTTAATGACCTGGAAAGGCTCGGGATGGCCTTGGGCAGCCCGCGCTCCAAAGGACGAAAAGAAGCTTCAGGTGTTTTCTTGGTCTTCAGTGTTTATTAGTTTTTTATCTAAAAGATTTTCTCTCGGCCCAACAGAGGTCTGCACAGCAAGCCAGCCATGAGCACACTCTGAGCCCCCGGGGTGGTCACTTATCTTTATACTCAAAACTATGTATACAATATTTACCTATTTCCCCCAATACCTTTCACCCTTATTAACCGGTGCACTTTTAGTAATAACCAATCCCAAAGTGCCACCATCACCACAGAAGATGGAGGCGAAGAAGAAGAAGAAGGACAGGACACGCCCCAATTCCTCCATCTTACTTCTCTAGACCCCCCTGTACAGAAATTCTAAACCCTGTGTTTCACTCTCTAATTAACTTATCCCTTCACCATTCACCCAGTGAAATCCTCCCATCCTCATACAGGTGTCGTCTCCCGTGCAGGATCAAAGTCCAGCCACCAGACACTTCTGGCAACATTCCAGGACCTCCGAGCCCCCCAAGGGTGGTCTTGGTGACTCGGCACATCAGTCCTGAGGTGCTGAGATCCCACACCCTCCCCTCTCCTGGATTTCCCTGTGACTGTTCCAGGTGAATTGACTCACTCTGGGAACAGCTGCAATAAAACATGTTTTACAGCTCAGCATGAATTCCACGCACTCTCCTCAAGAAAGAAATTCATATCAGACTGCTGCAGTGTCAGAAACAGAGCCAGAAAGATGGAATCCAGCTCCTTCTGGTGAATGTCAGGGTGTGTATTCAGCAGACTCAACACTGCATGAAACACAAGTCAGCAGAGCTTTGCTTGTGTATAAAAACCCTGCCCGGCGCCTGCCAGCCTCCAGAGGCTCTGGGTTAAAAACAGCAAGTGCAGGATCTCAGCTTTCCACAGACACTGGGATTTGACAGCAGGAGGAAGGTTTCTGCAGGGAGAGCTCTTGTGTTGGCACTGTGAGCCTGCATGGTCAGACACACAAAAACAGTCAGGTGCTGGTCAACACTTGAACTCACACTGTGTCCAGCTCTGGGCTGGATGAGCCTGTCACAACTGCTGCTTTCAGGCATTTGCTACACCAGGCTGAGGAAGAGGAGGCCAGGGGTTCAGGAAGGGCAGGAGCTACCTGAAAAACATCTGTCTGAGGAGGCAGGCAGCTGGGTCTGCCACAGCACAACCTGTGCTCTCACCCAGGCTCTAACATCCAACAGCTCCTCCACTGCTGGGCTGATCAGACCCCAGCACACTCTGCTCTAAACACTGCTCAGGTGAATAATGGATTTGCTCCAAGCTGCAAAGCAGCAGCTATTGTGAGTGCTCCTGACTCTATGGAAACCCTGGCTTTCAATTGTTACAGACAAACAATGGAGCAGGCAGCAGGAGAGGGAGAGGGGAGCAGGGAATGCCTGGCCGGAGAGCACAGGTACAGCACAGGTGCCCCAACGCCCTGAAGAGCCTTGGTGCAGTGTCAGAGTCCAGCTGCCCTCTCAAAGCCTGCCAGGAATGCCCCAAGGTGGGAGAGCAGCACTTGCTCTGCACGTGATCCCCACAGTTAAACAAAAGGAATGGGCTCGGCTGCTTGCAGGGAGGAGATGACTTGGATTTGGGAACACAGGAGACAAAGGAAAACAGGGATGGGAGGAAGGTGCTGAGTGAAAATCACTGTGGGAACACCTGCTCTGCCTCAGGTCAGTAAGGAGCAGCACCCAGCCAGGGCACCATGGAGCTCCCTTTGCTTCCACTGCTGTCACAGCTGCAGGCCCTGCCATCACCCCACTGCCTCACGTGGAACACTGATACAAGTCTGGTTTTGGGGTAAAACATCCCTGTACATGACTGAACTGCAGCCCTGCCAGCATCCCCTAACCCCAGATTCATCATTGAGCCCCATGACTGAACTAAATAACAGCTGAGATTAACAATGTGAAAATAATTTGGGATCCTACAGAACTGAGATTCCCAAAACTCATCGGGAAGCAGGTGGCACCATTTGGAGCTCATAGCTTCCTGCACCTAACAAAAGGGCTCTACCCATACAGGGGTTTTTTGGTAGTGTATTTTTCTTTATGTTTTTAAACACACTCCCCATGTCTGCTGCACATCAAGGCATTAACACAAACCCAGGTGAGGTGGATGTGCAAAGGTAGGAGCCCACAGGGCAGACTTTGCCTTATCCCATGGATCCAGAGCAAAGACAGACAGGAGTTAGTGTTTCCACAGGTTTATAAATCTGATAAATACAAGTATAACACCCTGCCCACCACAATGGGGCAGGGGAGAAGAGAAGGGAGTCCCAAGGGTTTCTGAGAGAGCACTGGCTTGTACTTGGCAGCTGGAGAGTTCACAACAGCTGGAAATTTATGCTGACGTGTCAAACAGCTTCTCAATCATCTCCCCCACCTGGTCAACCTGGTATTTGATGTATTTCTCAGGGTTCTTGGTGAAGGGCACGTTGCCAAATCTACAAAAGAAAACAGGGGACAATCAACTGGAACACAGCAAAGAGACCCACTGGTCCCTCCTCTGTCACAAATCAGCTGCAGCACACCCCACTCGAGTGACAGAGTATCCTGTGCAGAGCAATGACCTGGCTACAACTGGCCTCACAAGTTTTACATGAACAGCCCAGGCTGGCTCAGGGCTTTGTGCTCACTGACCAAGGATCAGGCTGACAGCAGATGTCTGCAAATACTCAAGGTCAGCTTGGGGAAATCTGAGTGTGCAAAGCAGAGAAGCTCAGATAGGACAATAGAAAAGTGGCTTGCTCAGGCTATGCAAGGCCCCAGAGACCTCAGTAGACCCAAAGGGGAGAGGACAGTGCTGCAGGAGGTCTCACCTGCTCAAAAAGGCACCATAGGTCTCTTTCACAATGGTTTTCTGTGCCCGGCGGATTTTGTCCCGCTGCTCCATGTCTGGGATTGCCCAGGCCTTCTGGATCTTACACAGCTCCTCCAGCCCATCATTAAAACCCTGTCCAAAGACAAACTCAGTGAGCATCCCATCTGCACTCAGATGCTCCTTCCCTCCCCTGGGGATCACCAGAGGTCTCCTCCTCAGGCAGATCTGGGTCCCAATCAAGCAGGGATGTCCTGACACCACCCAACACCTCCTTACCTTAAAGCGCTCCTTTATCATCTGCCTCTCCTTGTCCTTGAGCTGCAACAAGGAGGAAAAGGATCTGATTTCACCTCCAGAAATAAATATCCAACACCAATGTTTGCCCACAGCTCCCCATCCAACCTAAGCAATCCCCAGTACTTGGTTTGGATTCCCTCTCCTAGAGCAGTCAGGAGAGAGGTGCAGAGAGCAGCACACGCTACCCAGCTGAAGCAGGGTTAACAAGGATAATTTTTAGCCAGAACAGACATGAAATGGACTTCTTCATGCTTCCAACCCTTTCCAAGGGAAGGTCTCAGGTTCTGAAAATCCAAAATAGAGGCATCTGCTCAGGTGGAGATGTAAGAACAGAGGCAGAGATTAAAAGACTTGATGAATCTAGGGCAGGGCAGATCAGAAGGAAATGCTGCTGTCCACTCGTGCCAGCCACAGTGGTCACTCTGCAGAGTGATACTGGCATGAGATATAAAGGAGGTTTCTGAGACTTTTTTATGACAAAGGACATGGTGTTTCTGAAAACTTCTGTTGTGTCAAGCCCATCCTTGCCTGTCCTCTCACCTTCACTCCTGGTTGAAAGACAGGCAGGTTTCTCTCAGAGATGTAATCTGTCACCTTCAACCAGCTGCATGTGCAATGAGATGGGAGAGAAGCAGAGAGTTACTCACAGCTCTACCAGAGCACCTTTGTCTTCACCTGTGACCCAAAGGCCAACTCAGACAATGCACACCCAAAACTTCCCACAGTGACCCCTTCCAACTCAGACAATGCACACCCCAAAACTTCCCACAGTGACCCCTTCCCAGGATGGATTAATTGCTTGGAAACCAAACATACTCTGCTTTGGTTTTAGCCAAGTTTCTGGTTTAGGTGAGTCTCTCCCACTGCTCCAGCAGCTCCCAGAGTGCCAGAAGCAAGGCAGAGGCAGAGGATGTCACTGACCTGCGCTGGTAGGTCTGGATCTGCTGCTCAATGAGCTCCCTGTAGGACCTCTCAGCTGTTTTCTGTGTCACTGCCACCAGCTGGATGAGCTCAGACCTGGAAGAGCAGGAAACCTGAGGAAGCACCTGAGCCAGCTGCTCTCCAGGCTGCTCTCATTTCAACCCCCATCAACAAGTTCTTTTCAGCCCTTCACAATAAAATGTTCCTTGAAATGTGCAAACTGGGAGACAGAAGCAACTCTGAGTTACTTTCCACAGCCACATCCTCAATCCTCCCAAGATCAAAGGATTCTCTAAAACCTAATGCTTTTATCTTCCACTCTCAGGTAATGTGATGTTTATAATACTGCAAAACCTTCAAAGAGGCAGTTTCAAGGACAGAAGTAAAAGCAGATATGAGGCTGGCAAGTAAATGCTCTCAATGCAGAGCTCCAAAACCATCCAATCAGCCTTGGACTTGAGGGACATTCACTCAGGACACACACTTACTTCTCCAGAGATTTCAGAATGTAGTTGTAGTTGTTATGCAGAAAAATGGCACTCAAAGCTGGGTCTTCATAAACCTTGGATTTGCTAAGCAGGTTAAGCTGCAGGTTGCCCAGAACTTTGCCTTAAAGAGGGAAAAACACAGAACAAGAAGTTTTGCACTGAAACAACTTATTATTGACAAAGCAAACCAAGCTGTGGGCCCACAGCACAGTGAACAGCACATGCCTGACTGCCTGCACAAAGGCTACAATCACATGTACTTAAGAGTCCTTACACAGATTTTCTGCTGCCTTCCATGCCTTGGCAATGGAGGGGCACTTTGGGTTCAGAGGAACCCCCAAAACCTGCTACAATGCAAGCTCAGGTCTCAGAAGCTGAAGGACCTGCTCTCCATTGTAACAGAAAGAGAAATCACTGATGTCACTTTCTTAACCTGCCCTTTGGCAGCTGGGAGCCTTCATGGGGTTGAAGGTGACAATGGTTTAAGGAACAGCTCTGCAGCACAGTGAGCTGCTGCACTGTGCTTTGTTCTGTCCTACTGAACAGCCCAACTCCCAGTCTGACCCTTTTTTCATCCCTCCCATCAGACTCCAGCTCAAATCACATGGAAAGATCCCATGGAGAAGAGACACAGCCTGTGCTCTTCACCCAGGAATGAGCCCAGTGAAGGCATTTCCATGGAGCACGTGCAGGAAGCTGATGCCTTCTAGGGGCTACCTAAAAACAGAGGCTCAACAAAATTAAAAGAGTAAAAAGCAGTTCTATTTATTGAAGGGCCTTCAGGTACATTTTAACCCCCCACTCTCAGGCTACACTGAAAAATGGACATGGTCATGGGTGTTCATACTTTTATAAGCTTGGTCTATTTGCACATTGGGGGTTCATTTTCCAATTACAGCTTTAGGTAATGAAGTCATTTACCCAAAGCTTGCTCCCCCCCAATTCACTTTTGTTTACATCTCTTGGGGCCTGAGACACTGAGGTGTCCTTGATTGCCAGGCCTAGAGAGGAATTGTTCTGTCTGACCAAACTGGGAAAGCAGTAGCTAACACTCTATATGGAATTTAGAGTTACACACTAAAGAATTGCAGGATTACAAATATATGAAAAACACAAAAGCTAAAATCCTAAGGCATCCAAGGTGTGCAGGGTACTCACAGATGTAGGTGCTCAGCAGCCTCCTGCTGAACTCTGAGCTGTAGCTGCTGGCTGAGGAGCTGGTCTCTGAAAGGAAAGCCTTAGGCCAGTTAACATGCCCTGGGGAGAGGGGTGTGTGTGGTGAGCCTGCCCCCATTCCTCATCCCTGCTGCTAAGGAATCAGGAATCAGCTCCCACTGACAGTGAAACAGCTCCTGCTCCAGAGCCCACTGTCAGCGGCTCATCCAGGCTGAGGGGGCAAGCTCTCAGTCCTTGTGTCTGCATCAAATACAGAGCACCCTGGCAGAAATATCTCCTTTCCTTCCAGGTGCTCAGGGAACATCCTTTTGATTTGAAAGACTCATAAAACTCCTCCTCCCCATCCATTCCCCCAGCCTGAAAAGTGTTGGTAAGCACTAGAAACTGGCAATCAGAGAACAATGAGCTGGAGCTGTTAACAGCAAGCACACAACAGTAATTGAAACAAGCAGAAGGGCTCTGGAAAGCTTCAGCCATCCCCATGGTTGCTGACACGGACTGTGCCAGCATGAGAGGTTGCCCCTGCAGGCAGCAGAGACTCCAGGCTGGCACATGCTCCTGTCTGGAGATGCCTTTCTGCCCTCGAGGGCTTGTGGGCATGGGGCCCACAGGACACGTGGGGTGGCCACCTCCCCCTGCCCCCTCCAGGGAGTTTGGCAGCCAGAGCCAGCTCGGGTGGTCTGGGTTCAGCAGCACCCCATGGGAAAGGGCTCGAGCTCCTGTTGCTGGGAGCTGCACAATAAGGAGCTGAGTGCACGTGGGATAAAGCATGGCACCAGCTGGGCCAATCTGCCACCTGTGCCAAAGAGAGCCAGTGCCATCACAGTGTCTTCAGCCTGTTTCAGCTCCTGTGGCATTCCTCATTGTCTGCTGCTGACAAGCCCTCCCTATTCTCTCCTGGGAAGGATTATTTACCCTCCCCTTTCCCCCCTTTTTAATTATGTGTTAATTTATTTACAACTGCTGGAGGATAAAGAATTAACATACATCACCAGAGCCCGAGGCAATGTGAACAGGTAGGTGTGGGTAGCTTTGCTTACCTCTGGGATCTAAAGGAATATTGTATGTGTCCCCAAGAACTACAGAGATTAGGCAGAGCAGAGAAAAAAGGGGAGGGATGAGAGAGAAAAAGAAATGCAAAAGTGCAAAAAGACAGGTTAGAGACCACCATTCCTTTGAGAACAAAGCAGATATTAACACAGAGCAGCCACAGGCAGGGGCACAGGAGAGCAGGCAGGAGTCCCTCCAAGGCCACAAATGGAATGGAGATCACAGAGGAAAGGCAGAGTCCAACCTCCTTCCCCTGCTGGAGACATTGTTTGCATTGTCATTGGTTGTATTTAACACAACACCTCATTCCAAACCAGTCCAAACCCACTTTGAAGGCAAAGCCACCTCAAATCTATGCTGACTTTTCAATCAGCTAAGCGAGATCTCACTGCAAGACATGTCAAGACTTCCAAACAGTGCTGACATCACCATTCAGGGGACATGGGAAACGGTTGGTTGTTGCAAGAAAAAATTTCAGACCAATTCTTTGGCCAAGGAGAGAGAGCCAAAGCCCAGAAAGGCCTGAGCACAGTGAGCCTGCAAGTGGAATAGGCACAAGGCAGTGCTAGAAGAAATGGGGCAAAAGCAGAGACATCCTCGTTTGAGTTGATTTAGAATTAGCAAAAATTTCCAAATAGAAGTTTGCAAGTAACAGTCTGGAGGCAGCTCTGAGCTTCCTCCTACCCCTGCTTCTAATGGGCTCTTTAACCCTCTCCAGTCTGTGCCTCCTCAGGGCCCTGTGCCCCTGAATCTCCAGTCTGCTCTATTCCAACCTCCTTGAAGGCACAAGCTCTGCCAAGAGCTCACTGGAGAGCTTGGAGTTGCTGCTCTGCTCAGAACCAAAATCCCACTCCAGCTGATAAGGAGCACCACCCTGCTACATGAGCAACTCTCAGCTTCTGATCTATGCATTGATTTCCAGTGGGTCTCTTCAGCAGCCTGGAGAGCAGAACTCAAACTTGTCTCTCTGACAGGATGCACTAATGGCTCCAGACTGCCCATGTCTCAAGGCTGAGGAGATTCTTGCTGCTGCTGTTGTACTCTGAGCAGAGGATGGTGCTGCTCACATACAGAGCCCAGCTGGAGCAGCCACCCTCACTCCAGTACAGTCACACAGCACCAGGCCAGGGCCAGACTTGGAGCTAAAAGATCCAGGCATCCCCTCTCAGAGCACACCAGCAGCAAACACCCTCCCCATTGTACCTGCCAGGAACTCTGCATCCCTTGGAGTTCTCCAGACAATCAACTGTGTGGTCAAGGCAGAGCAGAGGACAAGACAAACCACAGGGGGAAGGACAGGAGGAGAACAAGCTCACAGTGCATGATGAGGTTTGGTCACTTCAGGGAAGATGTCCAGGGAATCTGAGGAAGGAAGTGCATGCCCAAGCAAGCCCCATGCATGTGTGTACCTTGTGATGCCAGCATGGCACCCGCTGTCTCCTGGAAATCCAGTAATTGCTGTAGGAAAAGGATGGCCTGGAGGCAAAGGAGGGAATTTAAGAGCAACCAACATTACATCTCCTGTGCTCTGCTATTAAGGATCATGAAGAACCACTTGTCCCCCCACTCTCAGAAGCATTCAAGAACAAATCACTACACTCCTCTGAACTGCTGAGTTTTCCCCACACAGTCCCACCATGGCTGAGCAAGGGTCACCAGCTTATCCTGCCATGAAAATTGTATAATTGTTAATGCCAAGACACCTTAATTTAGGAAGCCTCCCTACTGCTCTTTTAAAAATTCCTTCAGAAGCTGTTTTCCACAAAGCATAGTTCAAACCATCACCACGTACATTGCTGGTGAGTTCATGAACTGTTCCATCTTTTGGCATGTTGTACTCCTTGTCTGGATCATTCTAAAAAGGGAACAGAGAGACGTAAGGTGAGCATGGAAGGGGAGACACCTACAATACAACTGCTGCTACCAGTGAGCTGAAGGCTCCTTCATGCAGCCACTCCCAACACCCTCAGGCCCAGCTCCTGCAGTGCCATCTCCTGGTGCTCAGAAACCAGAGCTGCCAGCAGCTCAGAACCTCAGGGCTCTGTTCAGCATGTGACCATCACACCTTCAGCTCACCTACCACTCACCAAGCCCATCTTACACAGGAACAGCTTAACATGAGTCCTCCAAAATGTTTCAAGGCAGCAATTTTCCTTTCTGTTTAAATAGGATTAATTCTGAGAGAGACTTAGTATCTGCAGAGGCTCATATCAAATTATTTGTAGGATCCCTGCTAAGGATCTTAGGCAAAGGCCTTCTGTGTTTGAAACCAGCACCAAGCATTTGGCATTTGACTGTCCCAAGCATTCCAGCAAGTTCCTGCTTCAGTCAGAAACTACCTGGTATCATGGAAAGCTGAAAGCTAAACTAGGGGTTTTGCTCCAAAAAACCCTCTTCCAAGCCTGATCAGAGACCACTGAGGAGAATCCTACCTTAATGTTGTCTGCAAACTCTTCCAGTGCCTTTGCACCAGTGGTCTCCATGGAAGTGATCAGCCCTGGCAGTTTGTTCTTAGTGCCTGCTGCAGTTCCCTGGAATAATTCCACAACAGATCAGAAAAGGAAAACAAATAATATCTGAACTTTCACCCAGCATCTACCCTACCTCACCTCCCACCCCAGCACCTCATTCTCATCTCCCCATATGCCAGAAGAATATTTACAGCACCATCAACAACACATGAAATCCCACATTTTGCAAGCAGAAACAGAAGATATTGTGGTGGTCCATCAGGGTCAGGACTTGAACTGAAAAGAGCTGCTGCTGAGAGATGCTGAGTTGCTGCTTCACCAGCTCAGAAAGGAGCAAGGTGCATTTGTGTAACTGCAGTCCATACTGGGGGACAGAAGCAGCATGGCTTTGCTCAAAGCCACTGTGACAATCCAGATAACACAAGCCACAGGACCCTCTCCAATCAAATCACATTTACCTGCAAAACCTGGTCAAATTCTGGCTTCATCTGCTTGAGATGCTTCAGGATGGGGAAGATTGTGAGCACAGCTGAGTAGTCATGTCTGATGATGGCTTTCCGGGCAGCTGAGACAATGTTATCACCCTCCATGATCAAATTATCCAATGACTCCTGCAACAAAGCCAGAGACTCATGAGGAAGGAACAGGATTTGTACCCAGGCAGCACAAAGGGCTCAGTGCAGGACACCCATTCCTGATGCATCATCTGGGGTACCAGTGAGCACATGTTCTCCAGCCTCTCTGCAGGCCCTGGCTCCTTCAACAGAGCCTCAACTGACCTGGATGAGAGAATCAAAGGTCTTCTTCTGGTGGTGCTCTGGGACAATTTCTGTCAGGAGCTGGTATTCGCTCTGGGCCAGTTTGACGAAGGCACTGACGCAGTGGATGTACGCGTCGATCTCGATGTCGAAGACGTCGTCCCTCCCTGCAAGGGCAAGATGCCTTTGGTTTACACAAGGAGCACGAGGCTCTTCTGGGAAAGCTGGCTTTGTACCCATTGTGTGTGAGAACAAGAGTCATCTTCTCACCACTCCTGCCCTGGGTTTGTGTGTGGGAATCTCTGAGTAGCCTGCAGGAGGCAGGAAAAGCCACCTGCAGCTCAGGAAACGCACATCAGGGCACCACCTCTTTCCAGCCTCGTGACAGGAGTGAAGTTTGGAGCTCTTCTGGGATGCAGACTAAATTTAATCAAGGGCTTGAACACAGAGTACTAAACTCAGGAAGGTATGAGGTGAATTATTCAACATCTCTGCTTGTATTTTTAGAATTCCTTATCTCCATCCGTCATGCAGATGAAGAACTGCCATTTGGCATCAACATTTCTGGGAAATAAAGGCTGTCCTGGAAGGCAGCTTCTTCCTGCTTGCAGAAACAAGATATGAAACCAGGCTGATGAACATTTACATCTTATGAAGCAGGAATATCAGCACAGCTAGGTGAGTTATCTGCCACACAATGCTGCATACAAATGCAAATATCTTAGTCCTAGAATATGAATATCTCAAAGATCCATCAAAGATCCTACGTGGTAGGCATGAGAAGTGATACAAAGGCCAGCACCAACTCGTGCCAACCACTGCTGGATGTGTCTGCAGGACAGCAAGGTGACACAGAGAGGCCTTCTCTAAGCTATAGGCTGCTGCTTCTCTTCTCCCAGAGACTTTTGCTGGAAAAAGGACCAATTCTTCCCCATGCTGACAGGTCCCTCAGGTTGATATTTCAGAAATTTTGGACAGCAGAGGAGACACAGACTGCCTGCTGTGCGGTGGTGCACTGTAGCATGTGGGCACTGCTCCCTTTGCCACCTACAGGAAAATGTCCCTCAGCATGGTGACCTTTGCTTGGACCAAGTTGGGCTCCTTGTCTGAGGGCTTGGGAGGGGGCAGTGATTAGTAGCAGTGAATTCTACTGAGAAGAGCCAGAGCTTCTTAGCCAGAGGAGGCTCATGCTTCAGGAGCAGCCCTGGCTGCACCATGACAGTGGAACACACAGCACAGGGAAGCAGGGGACAGCTGGCTCCCAGTGCCACCCCAGTACTTACCCACAGGTGGCCCGTGCTTGTCGCCCAGGGCATCGCAAAGGTGCTTAACGCGTAAGTCATGCTCATGACCTAGGAGGTGGCAGCCGGCACAAACAGAAGGCGCAATTTATCCAGGGTGGTCACAGCAAGGATGCTCACTCTGCCTGGAAGCTGCTTCAAGCCTGGCTTATTTGATCTGGTGGACATTTATTTCCCTACAGTCCCAGGAATGCTTCCTGACCAAATCCTTTTGTTGGGCTATATAGCAGTAGCAACCCTTTGAAACCTGATGAGAAGTGTGATTTGTTTCTTGGACCACAAGAGTGCCTTGAACCTCCTGCCATGCATTCTGAATGGGATTGCAGGCATCAGAGTCCAGTTCTTAGCCACAACCATTAAAAATCCAAACTCAAAGGCCCTCTCCTGCTCAGCATGAGGATTTTCCCCCACGTGAGTGATGTTAGTCACCATCTGGGGTTTAACAGCTACAGCACAGGTGCTGAGGAGACCTGCTTAGGATGGAATCATAGCAGGAGGCAGGAATGTCTTAGAGATGCTTTGAAGCATCTTCTCCCTTATCTAGCACCACCTCTAGGAGCAGAGGAGGTCAGAAAACAGAAGTCACCCATTCAGGCAGGTCTGCACAGAAAAGATGTACAGGCACAATGCACTGAGCTACCTGTGGTCCAACACTTCAGCACCAGGTTTGGAAGGGTCACGAGGAAACTGAACATTTCAAAGTCCAGGCAAAAAGAAAAGAGAACAGGAACACCACAAGCAGATGTTAGCAGAGCTTCCATTACCCAGGTGGCTGTGGTGGCTCAATGTTAAGGTAACATTCCTCTCCAGCTCTTCTCATGGTTATGGAGAATTTGAAATTCAGATAGTAAATTCTGAATAAATAAAACAAAAATAATTTGGTTCCAGCATCTCTTTGGTTCCCCAATCCAATGCTGTCCACCAAGCACTGAACTAATGGAAGCCCCACCTGGGAAAGCAAGGCTGATACACAGAGAAAGTCAAGGGTGAAGTAGCTGGAGCTATGATTACCTTCCATAGGAATGAGGTTAGAGGCCCCCTTTTTCCCATCTAGACCATGCTGAGAGTACTGTTTCAGAAGGTTCTGAGCCTTACGGATCGTGCCTGTCACCAGAACCAGAGAGAAGAGACAAGAAGACCTAGAAAATGAGTGAAAGAAAACAAACCCAGAACACCAGCCCTCCACCAGCAAGTCACCTGGGCCCAGCTAGAGGATGCTGGGCAGCAATGAGGATGCTCAGCACAGGAATGTGAACCCCAAACTCATGTCCAAGTGTGCAGATACAGTGGCATTTCCAGAATGCTTCCCTGCTTTGAGGCTGGGGGCATAAATTCCAGCCAGGGATACAGAATCAGTTTGGAGACACAGCACAGTATGGCTGGGTGATAAACACAACCAGAGAAGGGAAGGCATGAAGCTCCCTTCTGTGTAAAGGGTTTATTGAAGTTGGTGCTCTGCAGACAGAAGGTTTTCTGCTTTTCCTCAGCTGTGGAAGCAGGGCTCTGCATATGGACAATTCCTGTCTGGCAACATGATGCCTGCTCCTCAGAGCCACAACTGCAGTCACTTAGTACAAGGTGCCTTTTTGAAGGGTATTTTCTGAGCATAATCAATAAAGAGCCATCAGGAGCCCCAGAGCCAAGACAAGGAATGGTACAGGAAGCAGGAAAAGGGTGACAACCTCTGGGCTTTTTTTTGCAGCAGCAATTCCCATCACAGGAATCCCAGAATAATGGATGCTGCCCACCCATGTGTAACTTGCACTAGGCCACCCTAATCCCCAAGACAATTCTCCTCTAAAGAACTGCAAATCAATTAAAACCATGGAAAAAAAAAATAACACTGGGTTAAAAGATTTATACTTGAAACAAACAAAAACCAGACAGAACTGAACAAAAGGCAGTGCTGGATATACAGCTGGAAAGCACAAAACAAAGCATTAATGAGACAACTGAAGCCCAGGCAGTGTTTCCACATTAAAAGGTTAGTTGTCATGCAACAAGCTACAATTATCACAAGCACACTGACACCCTCCCAGAGCAGACCTTTGCTGTTGCCTGCACAACAGGGAACTGGAAGTTTTGGGAAGGTGGAAGGGGTTTCTATAGGAGACCCAAATGAAACAGAACTGAGCTGAGTAAATGAAGAAGCCAAAAAAAATAAAAATGCTGCTGCCAAAATTAAGAATTGTTCTTCTGCTATAAAGTAATAAATACTTCAAACATGCAGAAGATCTCTACTTCCACCACTAACTGTCAGCCCCAGTGCAGCCTGGAAATGAGTGCTGGCTCCCCAAATGCTGAAGGGAGCCCAGATACACACTGCTGCACACCCCTGGAACAACATTCCAGGGTGCAGGACAGCTCCATCCCATATAGGGATTTATGGCAAGGGAAAGGAGACTTCAGGTCCCCCAGACAGTGGGGGAGAACAGGAGAGAGAAGCTCCCCTTGAATTACCAAACTCCCTTAACCTGGTGCACTTACTAAATGACAGAACATGATTCCCAAAATGTAATATTTCACTGGTAATATTGTCTTTCTACCACCTCAGAGTGTTCTCAATCATTTTGTAAAAAAAGAAAAAATCATATCCATGAAACACTTTCTTCTAGCAGGAAACTTCTCCCCTCCTGACCCACACCTGGGAAATGGAAAAATGGGAAGAAAAATGGGAAGTCTCACACCCTTGCTGGCTGATGCATTTGGCTCCCAAGTTTCTGCCACATGATCAAATGAGGGCTATGCCTCTTCTTCCAAGCTTCCTGATGCTTTTCACACCCTGCATCTCCACTTTATTCTTAGCTACTTCCACAAACCTCAAGAGCTTGGGCACACCAGCAAGCTCCTCTGAGCAAGGAGGGCCCTTCCTTACTGCTGCTCCCACGGCCCAGCAGCTGCAGAGAGCTCAATTCAGGCACTGTTCTTCCACCTTTCCCATTTTCAAGCATTTAGGGGGAGGGGGAAAATACAAAGGAATAAAAATAGAGGGTGAATTGGTGTGAAAACCAAGCAGACAGTACAACTGCTGCTGCTGTGAGCAGGCTCTCACTCCACAGGTATGCAGCGGATGCTTTCACAGCCCACCCTTGATGGTTTATTCTCTTTTTCATTTTTTCCCTCTTTTTCTCAATTTCAGGAGCTGATTATGCTGCATTTTATTTACATAAGCACAATTACCTGTGTTTACTGACACACACTGAGTGTTCAGTGTCCAGGGGCATCACTTTAGTGCTGCTGGATCCCTCTGACTTGGCATCATAATTAGGCTTTAATGGATTCTGGTGGAAGCCAAATGTTTTTGTTCCAGGATTGTTTTTCCCTATTAAGCAGCTCCTTAACCAAATGGAACTGTGTTTCAGCTACTAATGAAAACATCACATTCAAGCCAGGCAGTGATCAGGCTGGGAAACAGGAATGGGCTCTTTACTCTGCCACTCAACCTGCCTGTAGGTGCCACCTCACTGGAGCACTAAGGAAACTGGAAAAGAGCTCCCCTGTAGTCTGAAAAGAGCCTCCAAAGGTTAAAAAACACCTGAAACCTTTGCTTCTGCAGCCCAGTTGCTCCATGGAGTGGGGTCTGAGCATCCATGAGACATTTTTACAAATGTAACTCATTCTCTTGTTTCTCTCTTCCATTAGGCAGCAGGGCAACACATCCTCTTTTCTTCACTGCAGGAATCTGCATGAAAGCAGACAATGCCCTCTGGCTTTTGCAGGCAGCCAGGCCAGGTGGCCCCATCCCTCCCCAAAAGTGCAGAGCTGCTGAGCTGCCTGCTGCTCTCGAGCCAAAAGAGAGCACAGGGCCTACAGGCATCACAAAGAAACTTTATTTTATGTACATATGTTTGCAGCAGGATGATTTGGGAACCTGAACACACCTGCTCTCTGAGAAGGAGTGCTGTCATTCCAAACACCAAACTAAAACCAGAAAAAGCCCACAAATCATCAGTTCAACTTGACCTGCCAAGTGTCATTTAAAAGGAGACAACTCTGCTTTAGAAGCATTTCCAGCAGTCAGATTTTTACCTCCATGATGCAGTAACAGGAGACAGCACAGGGTACATCAACAGACAAAACAGGAACAGAGAGATGAAGACCCTCTGAAACAACACATGGATATGGAGCATGTTCTCTAGAATTCAGCACAGTCTCTGGGGCCATCTCTGCCTTGTTAACCCTGCTCCTCACCTTCACTTTAGCTTCTCTTGTGCTTTGTTTTGTGGTAAAAAAAAGCTATAGCACATCAGATTTAGTTTGTTATTTACCCCTCGCAACAGGTTAAAGTGTGCATTGGGGTGTGCACTGGGATATTCTTCCTCAAGAACCAAGGAAATCAAGTCTCTTGTTGGAACTGTCAGAAAATCCCCTTCTCTGAAACCCAGAATGGCAGAACTTGGCTTTACTTACTGAAATAAAGTAACAGAACAGAAAAAAACCTTTGTCCAAATTGAACAAAGGCTAAACCCAGGGGACTCAAACACCCCCAGAGAATGTTGCTCTGCAGAGAGCCACTGTGCCAGGGTGAAGGTGGTGTGAGACCTCCACCTCAAGAGCTGTACTTGAAAGCTAATGGAACTGCAGAAAAAACAGTGAATCTGTGCCCAAAGACTCTTCTTCTCCATTTTTAATTTCACTGAAGTACAATTCAGCAGTAATAAGTGATGGCTGCTGTATGAGGTTCAATATCCACTGTCCTTCAAGAGCTGCAGTCTGGTTCTCTGTCTGCTTCATGAAGACTGGAGACAAATGAGCCACTATTTTTTCCTGACATTACAATAACCCAATGGATCACTTGAGACACTTTCCTTCATGCACCATCAGCTCCCTAGTGCATTCAGACCATGCTCTACCTGCTCCATCTCACAAAATCCAACTGAGCTGGGCATAAAGACATGAAAATCTTCTGGCACATCTACAGCTGAGGCTTTCCTCATGACAAGTAATTCTGGATGCCCAAATGCATCCACTTTGGAGGAGTCCTGTTTGTAGGAACTTGTGCTCTCCAACGTGTGGGCTCCTCTCTATGGAGCATCCAAGATATGAAACTCTTTAAAAAATCCCTAGGATTTTTCAATAATCTGCCCATAAAAACAAAGCATCTCCCCCATCCCTGACTCTTTATCTAAGAGCACAGGGGAGATACAATCACTTGTCAGGCTGCTCAGAAATGTTTGCTGACCATGCTGAATTCACAACAATAAAAACATAGGAACCTTTTCAGAATCAGGTGATAACTGAGAAGTGTTGACCAAATCTGAAGCATCTGCAACCTGAGCTTCCTATGGCTCAACTACAGAATCTCACTGGCACCTTTCAGTGCCTCTGAGCCTTACCAAGTGATTCTCTGCTGCCAGGGAAAATTCACTGAAATTCACAGACCAATTCCATCAGCTTTCAGGGACAGCTCCAGGGCACTGCAGCAATGGCACAGATTGATTTTGAAAGACCACAGGGGTGATGTCTGGATGCCACAGCCTTCCCCCTCCAAATATCCCAGGCACACCCTCTGCTGTAGCAAGAAGAGGCCCAGCAAAGCCTCTCCACACACAGAAGTGAAGAGAGTGAGCACCAGGGCCAGCACACACACACATAGACACATTACCTGGGATGAGGACTGCATTCACATCAGGATTATAAAAATAAACACAACACAATTAAAATGGGTATTTCTTCTTCCTCCCTTTTCCCATCCCATCCATTCCCAGTCCCTACCCACATTGCCTACTATTTTAAGAGTATTTGGACAACACAGGACAAAAAAGGGAAGGGGAGTATTGGCCAGGTAAACCTACAGAAATATGAACTTTTCTGATGTGATCACAGTTACAGAGACAACAGAGTGCTGGGACACAGAGGATCAATATCCCTGTACTGGCTTTTGCTGTTCCTCCTGGCTGTGCTCCCACCAGATGGCACATTCCAGAGATGGGAACTCCAGAATGACCAACTCACCAGCTGCACCAAATGCAGCAAAACTGCATTGTGAGGAGAGAAGGAATAACCCATCAGCCCCATTCATAGCTCTTCCAGAGACAGGCTGAGGGCAGAGTTTTAAGAGCCTTTCTAAAGGCTTCAGACAATGCTGTATCTCATTTCTGTAGGCACCTACCTAATCCCCATCTCAGCTCCTGGGGGCTTCTTGCTTTCAGGCACAATAATAATTTATTCACAGCTAATGACTGAAGTGAGGTGTTTTATCAGATATGAGCTTTCTATTTGCTGTGGCACAGGCTATATTCCACATGCCAAGGCTCAGGATTTTACCTGGTGTTCTTCTAGATCAAATCCTTTCACAGCCCACTCAGGTCTCTTTTCACTCATCTCCTTTGTTAAGGAGATATACACAGGGCCTCTCTTTACAATACCCAGAGAACAGACCTGATGGCTTGACAGACAGAGTCTGTAATCCCAATGCTGAATCCAGAGCAGAGAAGTGCTTACCTCCAAAAATCTCACCTAAATGTCCTAAAACCACATTTTAAACACAGAGATACACCAGCAATGAGAAGGCCTGAGGATGTGTTAACACCCAGTGCAGTGACCCCTCTTGGGGGACTCACCTGGTCTCTTGATGGGCTTTTTGGTGGGGGTGTCCTTCCTTTTGTTCTGAATGGCAGGGGAATAGGGCACCCCTGAGGAGGAGCTGTTCTTACGGAAATGGTCCTTCAGCCCCTTGATGGAGCGGTCCAGCTGCACGGAGCGGATCTGGAAGTAAACTGTCATGAAATCTGAGGAGACAAGGTGAAAATGAGATTATAAGCACACAGGGAACATTATATGGTAAAGCAGACACTTTATACCACTGTAGGGACTTAAAAGCATTGGTGTGGGACCCCAAGTTAGCATCCTTCCCTCCCAGAGCATCTCCTATTTTCTTCAAAAACTTCTTCTCCCTTCCCCTGCAATCCTCATTCCAGCCCTCCCACCACACACAACATTAATTCCACCACTACCAAGTGGTGGAACTGACAGGAGATATTTGTGCAAGACATTGTCAATTCAAGTGCTCTGTTTCCAGCATGAGAGACTTCACACACTTTTCAGGATTCAGGGCACTAGGGAATTTAATGAGGTGATTGTCATTTGAAAGCAGAATGCAAACTGACTAATAAAATATGCTCTGTATGCATGAGTTGCCTTTGATCATGGAAAAATCCCTAAGAAGCTTTTAAGGATGTTCATCATACTTGGTAGGCACAGTAATCCCCCCCTCAGGAGTGAATCAGTGAGGTAGGGGTGATTCTTGGAGCTGCATGAATGTGAAAGTTCACATTTCCTGTACAAGTCTACAAAGTCAGTCAATCCTGAAGGAAAAGTTAATAAAAGGACTATAAAGCTCTAGGCAGTTCTTGATGCTGCAGAACAGGAAAGGAGACATGTACAGACTGAAGAAAGTCTGTGCTGCTTTTCCCCTTGCCCTTGGTCACATTCTGTACAGAGAGTTCTGGTCATAAATATTTCCCAGATGGGAATAAGTGCCCAGTGTCTTGCACATTTATAAAACCTGAGCACTGGAGAGCTGCAGCTTCATCTCAAGGCATTACAGGTGCAAGTGCTGTGGATTTTTGCTACAGGACAACTTTGCATTAACATGTTTACACAGCTCATTCTGTTCAACCCACAACCCATCACTTCAGTCTCACTACAAAAAAAAAAAGCAGGATCTCCAGGTGCTGGAAAGACTGAAATACTCAGCTAAAAGGTGCCACTAAGGTGCCACTCATCCTGCCAGTGCTGCCCACAGGGACAGAGGGGCAGCAGACCCACCTTGGTTCCTGCCGTTCTCCACCAGCCAGCCCGAGATGCGGATGATGTCGTGCAGGACGCTCTCCGGGAGGTGCTCCAGGGACATCTCCTCCTGGGTGTCCATCTCCTCATCCCCACTGATCAGGTCCAGGATCAGGATGGGTGGCACTGGCTTGGTGTGTCGTGTCATCAAGCTGCGGAACTCCGACTCCAGGGATTCCTTGCCCCGCTCAAAGAGGGATTTCTGCACAAAACAGCAGGGCAGAAATAGAACAGGAATTCTGTAATCAGTCACTCAAGAATATTTTTGCATAAGAACATCCTTCCTAACCACTGCCAAGTACTACAGGCTTCAAACTCCAACCACACCTGCATCTGAGAGACTTTTAAAGTGAATTAAATTTAAGAAATGCTTGGGAGTTGTTCGAGTGGGATTTAAGGAGATCACCCATTCTGCTCAAGCAGCTGAAGGAAGAGTTTCAATCTACTCCTCCTCCACAGGTGCAAGAGCTGCTTTCAGAGTCCTCCTGGCACAACAGAGAGAGAGCAAAATGCCAGGAGCAGAAATTGTGCCCAGAAGCCAAAGCAATCATTCCTTCAGCTGTGGCCAAACACCACCTTCCCCAGGCAGCAAAGCCACAGCCCCTCCCAGCAGGGGACAGGCAGCAGGGCTGTGGCTGTCCCCTCTCACCACCCACAGCTTCCAGGTCACCCACCACACGGTTCAGCTCTGGGCTGTCAGGGTTGTTGTCCTGGAAGTACTCCACTGCCTTCTGGATTTTGTCCATGCAATTCAAGTATTCCTCCAACCTCCCCGTGGGGCTAAAAATAAAAGCAGAAATAAAAAGTTGTTTTTGCCCCAAGAAGCAAACAAACAAAATAACAAGAAAGCACCAAACCAGACTCAGGATAAAAATAACAAGGGAAATCTCAATTCCCTTTTCTTCAGCTAGGAGGAGATCATGGAATTCCCTTCTGCCTGCACTCAGTGCCACAGCAGGATACCCAACCCACACAGCAAGTGCAGAAGTACTGATGATGGAGCAGCACACAACTCTCAGCCTTGCTTTGCTCTCCCAGACAGGCACTGATGGGAAGGCAGAGGGAACTGCACATCCCATCTCAGACTAGAGCCATCCAACACCCTCCCAGAGCAGGAGGCTCCAGAACAGCTCTGGTACATCCTGGATGCAGTGACAACCTCAATGAGCAGGGAAAACCTTTGGGAAAAGGGCAGAGGAAAACAGAGAAGCCACCAGTGCTCATGGAGATTGCAAAGAGAGCACCTCTGCAAGATCTGGAAGAGATCCCAATGCAGAGTCTGAGCTGTCTTTGCCTGTGGAAATGGCTGAATGTCAAGTCAGGGTGGACTGGGGATGAGGGAAGATTGTGGGAAGGGTACCAAGCATCCCAAGGGTGTGTGGAGTCAGCTCCCCCACCTCTATCTCAAAAATCCAACAGGATGAAGCTCCCAGCAGGATTTATATGCTCAACTCACCCTTCCTTGATGATCTTCTCTGTGTCCTTGGCCACGTGGTAGTAACTGATGACATGATCCAAGCAGGACAGGGTCTTCTCCACATTCTCCTGCAGGCGCTGCAGGTTCTCTGTCTGCTTGTGGACAGGGATGATGGAGTTCTCCAGCTTCATCAAACGGCTCTCAAAGGAGGAGAGGATTGAAACCTACACACCAGAGAGAGACCAACAGCTGAGGACTTCCTTCCTATGGAGAGGGCAGGACTTAGAGCAGTGAAGTCAGGGATCTTCAGGGCCTAGCTTTTGGTTTTGGGCTCTGCTACTAATTTGCCATGGCTCCTCAGCAGCTGTTTCCATCCCTCTGTGTCCTGGTTTTTATTAGCAATCACAAAACAGATCACCTGTCATAGAGGGATGGGCCAATCCCACATGAAATGCTTACAAAGAGTGAAGATAATGTTCCAAGACAGTAAAAAAGACAAGCAAAATTCTGTTCACCAACAGAAAATAAATCCACAGGAACTGCCTGGAGGTGCCCCATGTTAAAAGAGCAGCAAAAGCACAACCAGCAGCCCCTTTGCTCCTCACTGAGGCCCAAATAGGAGCTGCACAAGGACCAGTCTAGTGAGAATCTTCTTTTCTACCAGACATTTGGTTTTTAAAGAGGTTTTGGTTTTAAAGAGGATCATGATAGTGCTTCTGATAGTCTTGTTTTCCACACGTCTCTGGTGGTGCCTCTATGACTTTTTTAAAGCACTGAGACCAAGACTGGACAGAGTACATAAGCTGAGGGCTTATGAGCCATTACAACACAGTAATTACTTTTTTACCTTTACACAGGACACTCACAAAATAAAACTCCAAACAAAACCTGAATTATGAAGCAACAACACGATGCTGTTGCACAAACTAGTTCTGAGATCTCTTAATACCTTTTCCCCAAGAGAGAGGACTGACTGTAGCAGAGATGAGGCCAACAGCTCAGCTGAGCCCTCAGCAGAGCAGGAGAGAAGCTCAGTATTGAAGCATTTCTCAGGTATCCCCTTTGCCCAGTCACTGAAACCAAAGTGGTTCATGGCTCCACATCCCTCAGATGGGCACAACAACAGCCTTGAAAACCAATAAACCCAAAAACCTAAGAAAAAGTAAAGCCAGGCCCAACATTAGGACATCCCTACCATGTTCTTGGTGAGCTGGTCACTCTTCTCAAGGCTCTCTTTGATAAAGGACAGAGTTTCTTCCTCCTGTGAGTAAAATGAAAAAAAAAAAAAAAAAACTCTTAAATTCTGAACACTAAGGTGTAAGTCACGAAACAGTATACACAGGTTTTGACCAATCTTGTAAACTCTGCTGCAAGCCATGTTGGGTCTGATGCTGATTCTGTGGCCACGTTTTAATATTGACACCTCTTAACAGAAATCCGGGCAAGTAACCCAAGGTGGGGACACATCCTGTAATGAGTCAGGGGGTTTATGAATCCATTGTTTCCCTTCAATGCCATGAGCATCAGCACTAAATAAAATTAACAGTTTTCCCACTGAAGCACAAGGACTCAGAGCACACATTTCGCTGCCACAGCACAACACAGGCGTTACACTGGCACCTCCCAAATCCACCGGGAACTCAAGTGTCCGATGCAAAGCAGCCACCGAGGGCTGGTATTATGGCATTCAAGGCCACAGATGGGGGAACAGCAGCCTGCATGGGCTGGATTGAGTCCCCAAAGGCCGCAGGCAGAGGGGGAACTGCTGCCGGTCAGCGCTGCCCTCACAGGCTGCACCTGCCGGGAGAGCCCCCGGACCCTCCCAAGAGCCGAGAGGGGAAACCCAGGCCCAAAGCGGGGAACAAAGATGCCCCGACCCTGCAAACCAGGCCTTGAAGGGGGATCTGGGGGTGTTCCCAAGCCAGGAGGGGGATGCCGAGAGCCTTGAGGGGTCCCGGGACGCCCCCGGCCTGGTGAGGAGCTCCAGACCCAGCCCCGTCTGCCCGGCAACGCTGGGGGGCTGCGGGCCCGGGCCCAGCCCCAGGCCCCGGCAGCGCCCGCACAGCGTCCCAGGCCCAAGCGCACCTGCTTGAGCTTGTCCTCGATCTCCCTCCTGCGGGCCGACACCTCCTCGCCCGGGATCATCGCGCCCAGCCGCTCCGCCGCTCGCTCCCACCGCGCCCGGCCCGTCACTGCCGCGCCGCCATGATGGGCGCGGCGGGGCGCACCGAGCATGCGCAGAGAGCGCGGCCGCCATCTTGAGAGTGGCACCGTTCAAGAAGGGACCGAGGGTGGCAGGGGTTACAGCGCATGCGCACTACGCTGCCAGCAGCCATGTTGGGAGTGGCGGGAGGGCTGCGCCGCCATCTTGGGAGTGGCGCGATGGGTGACAGAACCACAGGATCAATTATTTTGGATTCCGAAATTATCGAGTCCAGCCCATGCCCCAACACCCCCTTGGCAAGCAGGCCATGGCACCGAGTGCCACGTCCTGTCTTAAACATCTCCAGGGGCAGTGACTCCACCACCTCCCTGGACAGCCCATTCCATTGACTAATCACAATTTTTGTGAAGATATTCCTCTTCAACCTAAAGCTCCTCTGGCACAGCTTGAAACTATGTCCTCTCGTCCTGAGCGTGGCACTGTTGCGTAAAATTTTCTTTAGAGAGGATGTTCTTTGATGTTTCATCTTTGTGTACTTTCAAGGCTAATTAACAATAAAGGAGATTTAATCCGTGAAAGACGTAGCAGCCAACAAGTTCTTAGTGATGTGCAGCTGTTAGAAAAACAACTTGCCTATTGGTAGAATTGCCTTGTTAAGGTTTAGGGTTTGACATTCTTAAATTATCTCAGGGGGAGGTTAACAAAGCTTGGGAAGAAGGATGTACCACTGATAGTGGGCACATAAAATGCAGAATTTACAGGCCATGAGGACATTTGGCAGAACCCTCCAAAAAAGGAAGGAACTTATAAAATCAACTCAGCAACTGGGCTGAATCAGCTCTGAGTAACTGGAATTCCAGCAGGGGCAGATCTAAAAAGCCCACCAACCCAAAAGAAGAGAAAGACTGGGCACGTGGGCTAATTAGCATGGCTAGTGAGAGAATATTTTCCCAATACAAGATAGAATAATAATTAATAAGAAAACTATGTGACTTGTAGCAAATCAACACAAATTCCTTCGTTTCCTAAAATGTATAAATAGCAAAAGGTTTGGATAGTTGTCATGGCTTGATTTGTGGAATCCCAGCGAGCATCCAGGCTTGTGCAGCTCTGGAATAAATAATTATTGTCTCTCTTGAGTGTGTCATAATTGGCTTACTGCACTGGGGGTAACAAATCTGAATTTGTGCACAACAGATGTGGAGGGAGAGTCCAGGAGTTTGAGACCAGGGAAGTGAAATTATGAAAAGTGAGCATGAATTATGTCAGCCCACCCCTGTCCTGCATCCTTTCTAGGGAGAAAGGTGATCCCACGGGGGAGCTGCTCCCTCCCACAGCACAGGGGGATGGCCAGGGGTGTCACACACCCTGTGTCTCCTAAATCACCCCAAGCCCAGAGCAGGTTCTGCAGCCCCTGAAGGTTCTCCAGCCCCAGCTCCTGCTTCTCCAAGGCTCCTGCCATGCCCAGGGACTGAGGTGTGCCCATCCATCTTCCCCTTGTCAAACCTCCCCGGGCTCCAGAGAAAAGCTCTTTTTTTATTCAACAATGGATTTCACAACCCACCCTGTCCTGCTGCCCCTGGATGTGCCCAAGCTCTGGCTCTGATTTTTCCCTGTGTTTTGTGGGGATACCTGATAAAGGGGATTTGAGGGTATAAGAGAGAAAATCCCTGTCCAGGCTCAGCACCCAGCACCTTCTGTGCTTTCCCACACTGGGCTGGTGTGATTGGCAAAGATCTTTCTCCCAGAACAGCAGATCCACATTTTTCTTTACAGCATTCCATGCTCTTTCTGCCAGCACTCACCCCTTCATTCAAAGGGCAGCCAAAGCCAGAAGGAACCTCCCTTGGGGACCAGTTGTGTGTGTTTTGCCCAGTAATGCTGTTATTTCCTGAAAAACCACCAAAAAGGCTCCCTCACCCTTTGTGGAGCAACAGACCCTCAGAGCAAAGTGGGATAGATGCACCCACCTCACATGCCAGCTATGTGGGGTGATAAGGAGAGAATAAATGTACAGAAATAAATGCACAGCATTGTGTAAAAACCGCTGGACCCTGTGCAGCACCACATGCAAGAGGAAGCAGCAGAAAAAGAAAAAAAAACAAAACCCAAAAGAATGGCTGGTCAAACGGAGTCACAGGGGTTATTTTGGGTAAAAGGAAAAAGAAAGGGTAGAAATGCAGCAGTTTGAGCTGATGCCTCAGGTTTTAGGTTTTATATTTTCCAGATTCTATTCTGCTTTAGTGTGTAGGTCTAAGTTTCATATCAGGGGATGGTGAGCTCTCTTCACAGAGTAGGGAGACAAAACAATTCCTGCTCCAGCTGGGCACCAAGAACAAATGATCCAAATCTCAGGCCCAGGAGCACAAACAACGTGGGCTGAAGAGAGAAAAACAAGAAGGATGGGACTGCATGGGCTAAAGCTGGAATTGGACAAAAAACAAAATTATTGCAGCCAGAAGCCTCAGAGAAGGATTTGCATTTGCTGTGGGAGAGGAGAGAGACCAGAGTATGGAGGACCCAAGATTAACTCCAAGATGCAAATGGAGCAGAACTGATCCCAGTGAGAGACCCCGTGCCCGGTCGTGCATTTTGGGACCATTTTGGCTCATCTTGGGTGCAGCCCTGGCTGGGCTCTTGTGCTGCCCAAGGTGGATCTTAATAAATCCCTATTTATTCTTTAGCTCTGTCCAGCCTCTGCTCTAGGCCAGTTTCACAAGGCATCAGAGCGTGTTCTAAAGAAGGCAAAGCTCACGGGTGTGTGGGCGCAGGTCGGGCGGGCTGCTCCCCAGCGGGGCGGCTCCGGGACCATCCCGGGACCAACCCGGGACAATGCCGGGACAATCCCGCTCGGTTCCCGCTCCGTTCCCGCCCCGTTCCCGCTCCGGTTCCCGCCGGCGGTTCCTCCCCGCGGTTCAGCGCTGCGTGCCCGGGACGCGGCCCCGGCCGGGCTGGAATGCTGAGTCACCTCCTGCTTCCCCCGCAAAGCCGCGCTTTACCCGCCGCAGAAGGGATTTGCGTTATCAGCACGGGCACACAAGGTGGGAAATGCAGCCAGCTTCGTAGGAAACACGAAAGACTTCACAATTACAGATTTCCCCAAAGAACAGCTATTAATAAAGAAATCGAGAGCCACAAAAAACTATTTTTTTTCTTGTAAAGAAGTCTCCATAACATTAACAAGAAGGACATCTCTCCCTAAGTGAACTAAAAAATACTATTTTAGAAGTGATAAACTGACTAAAATTTTAAGTTTTATTCCTTTACATTATCAGTAAAAAAAAAATATATATATATTCTATTGTATAGAAGTATACAGTAGAGTATATTGTATACTATTGCATAGAAGTACATATATATATACACTATAGAAGTATATATATATATGTATATATAGAGTATGTATATATATACTCTATATATATATAGAGTAGAAGTATAGAAGTATATATAGATACTATAGAAGTATATATATATAGAGTATATATATATACTCTATATAGAAGTATATATATATAGACTTCATTGTATAGAAGTATATATATATATACTTCTATATAGATTGTATATATCTATATCTATTATCTATATCTATTGTAGAGAGAAGTACTCTAAAGGTTTTGTCCTAATTCTTATTACGCTTTCTTTTAGTTACTATTAATAAATTCTTCTTTAAAATTTTAAACCTTTTTAAAGTTTTAAACCTACTTTACCTTTCTCCTAATCCCACAACAGGAAACGAGTACATTGGTGATTTAACCAACACTAAACCCATCACACTCAATACTACATTACGCAAAAAAAATCTCAAAATTAAGAAAACCTCAAATTAGCAAACCAAAACCACTACAGTGCCTAACTAAGGGTCGCATCCTCAGTGCAGTGGTAATGTGAGATGCAAAGCTGTGTTTCGTGTCAGGTACAAACAGGCGATGTGTGTATTTGTGAATGCGAGATGTGTGGACCCCAACAATGGGAGAGCTGTGAATTCTAATAATAACTGAGGAAAATAAAGCATGGAAAAAGGCCTTTGAACTCATCTTTTGTTTGCAATTAACCCTGGTTGATTTAGGAACATTGGAATTAAGGTGTTAAAGATGTTGCTTTTTGCCTGCATTTAATCCATAAAGAGTTCTGCAATAATAACCTTTTGAAGTATAATGTTAGAATATTACTTGTATCCTTGAAACTATAGCTTTGGAATATATATAAAGGAAATATGCTTATCTCATGCCTTATTGAAGCAGAGAAAAACAGCTTGAGAAAGGAAGATGAACATCACCTCAAGGGTTTATGGTTTCAACCAAAGGGAAGCTGGACATCACTGTAATGAGATTTATAGTCTCTGCAATTAAAAGGTGGACACACATCTGGGGAGCTGGACCCCATCAGATGGGATTCGTCTTTCTTCTTTCAGAAACTGGACTGTCACCATCTGGGGATGGTCCTTTGAGATACATCCTGAGAAATTAAAATCACAATCGTGTACAGAATTGTGATGTAATAATTTGGAATGAAAATTGCTGATGAGTAAAAGATTGGAAATAGAAACTGCTGAAAAAAAACTGATGAGTGCCCCTATAAATACCTGTAACCATCAATTATCGGTGTGCAGTTGGAGGGAAAACTTCCCCCACTGAAGCCAGCGCTGTATTGCTCATACTTTACCACATTAAATAATAAATTGATTGCTGCTTGAATATTGGCCTAGTCAAGCTTCTTATTCATAACAGTAATGAGGGAGTTAATGAGTCCCTTTTAGTGCCTTTGCTAAACAAAACTGGTTCCAGCGCTCCGAATTCCTGGAACCCGGCTGGGATGGGAGCCCGGCGGCCCCGGGGTGTGGAGGCTGCGGGGTTCGAGCCACGGCCCCGCTCCGTTGTTCAGCAACGCGAGCGTGCACCACCGCAGGCATGAGGAAGTGGCACCTGCTGGCGGGGACGTGACAGTCCCTCTGGCCGAGGACAAGGTGTTCAGGGCGTTGGCCTCCCAAAATGCCACTGGAAAGAAAAGGGAGCCCGATTAGCAGGGGGGGAAACTGAGGCACGGAGGGGTTTTGCTTTGCCTGCTCAGGGCTTGGCAGTGAATTGCTGAACAGACCCAGATACTCCCCTATGTCCACTGATTTCATTTATGGTGGCAAAGGTCATTGCACAAAAGTGTGATCTTGACAAGATTTGCAGAAATTCGATTAAAAGTAGCTCTTAAAGCAGGGACTTTCTGTCCCCTGCCTTGTGCCTTGGTACTGCTCATGCCAGGAACAGTTCTGCATTAAAATATAGTGCTGTTTTATAAATAATAAACTATTTTATTGAAAAAAACCCAAAGAGTTGTGCCTGCTCTTGCTTCCCACTGGCAGGGTTAATCCTGCTCCTGCAAGAGAGGACAGTGAGGAGAGGATGCTGGGGATGCAGCAGGGCAGCAGGATTCCCAAACCACAGGAGCTGCCTGAGGATGCAGTGAGGGCAAAACAAGATTAATGCAGCCAGGAGCCTCAGAGAGGGCTTTGCATTTGATGTGGGAGAAGAGAGAGATCAGAGTATGGAGGAGTCAGTATTAACATAAATTTACAAACCTTCCATTCTGGGCTGTAGGGTCCTGGACTGTGTTCCCCCATGGTGGGACCCAGCAGTGCCCAGGCTGCAGGAACACTTGGGAACAGTCACTGGTGTTCCCCCTGCCCAGACACAGCCTGTTCTGGCTCCCCTCAGGTCAGCTGAATACAAAAAGTGACAAACCTTCAGCCAAATTCATCTTCAGCCATAAAACCAATAGCTCTGAGCTGCCTGACAAGCCCCCAGTTTTCTCTTCCAGGAGGGGTTATAAGCAGGGAGCCCCTGAGAGAGGGGGTGAGTGTGCACAGGCAGGGTATGGGATGGGCACTGGCAGGGTATGGGATGGGCACAGGTATGGGGTGGGCACAGGCAGGGTATGGGATGGGCACTGGCAGGGTATGGGGAGTGCACAGGCAGGGTATGAGGTGGGCACAGGCAGGGTATGGGATGGGCACAGGCAGGGTATGGGGTGGGCACAGGCAGGGTATGGGATGGGCACTGGCAGGGTATGGGGTGGGCACAGGCAGGGTATGAGGTGGGCACTGGCAGGGTATGGGATGGGCACAGGCAGGGTATGAGGTGGGCACAGGTATGGGGTGGGCACAGGCAGGGTATGGGATGGGCACTGGCAGGGTATGGGGAGTGCACAGGCAGGGTATGGGATGGGCACTGGCAGGGTATGGGATGGGCACAGGTATGGGGTGGGCACAGGCAGGGTATGGGATGGGCACAGGCAGGGTATGGGATGGGCACAGGTATGGGGAGTGCACAGGCAGGGTATGGGGTGGGCACAGGCAGGGTATGGGATGGGCACAGGCAGGGTACAGGATGTACCTAGGCACATTCCCTTGGCTGTTACGTGCCCATGAACTTGAAGGGATGAGACAAGAACCAAATCCAGCACAGGATTTTGCCTCCCTGGTAACGCCTGAGCCCTTCTGACTTCGCTTTGATCCTGACCTGCAGGGTCCAGAGCTCTGCCTTGTGCCACAGGGATGTGCACTGCTCCTGGAAAGCCACGTCCCCTTGGGCTTCAGCAGCTTCCCAGCCATTTCCGTGTGTTCCTGAGCAGGGCCATGCCAGTGCTGCTGCTCCAGGGAAGGATGTGGCACGGCTGGAACTGCCCTGACACAGAGCCTAGCAGGGAAATCCCTCAAGAGCCCTCCCTGCTCCTTGCAGGAGAGAGCTCAAGGCAATCAGCCCCTCCAAGGCTGGCCCCAGAAGCCCCTCCAAGCTTTCAACTATCACAGACTCAAGCTGTGCTCTCCTTCCCTCTGGCTTTATTTGCAGAGGGAATTAAGGTCCTGCTGGGAAAACCTCCCCTGTGCTCTGATAACTGCCTGCAGAGCCAGCTCTAAATGGCTTTTTGTAAATGAAAGCCCAGGATTAACGAGGTTCCCCTCGTCACTGTTTACTCAGTGCTCTGCCAGAGTGAGGGGAGCAGGACAGAGACCCCCTGCTCTGGGCAAGCCCCTCGGGCCACCAAGGAGCTGCCACATTCTGGGGGCTAGCAAGGTGTCACGCAGCACCTGGCAGAGCCTCCCTGGAGATTCCCAGCGGAGTTTGGGATGGTGGGATGTGTGTGCACGTAGCAGAAACCTTGGTCTGGGACAGTGCATCTCCAGGGCACCGAGTTTTGTGAGCTGGGGGCCAGCCTGGGGGATGATGCTCATTTTCTTCCTATGCCACGTTGCTGGGGAAGGAAGGGGGGTGTTTGCCATGTGGGTTGGTGCTGGGCACACATCCCCCATGTGACAGGAATGGGGAGGCTGTGCTGGGCTGCAGCTGGCCCCATCCCCTCGGCAGGAATCCACTCAGGGATGGCAAAGAGCTGCCACTGAGCCTTGGGGTCTGCTGAGGCGTGCAGGTCCAATGAGCCCCGTGCAGAGGGGACTCTCCTCAGCCATCCCTGCCTGCCTGAAGCAGGACAAGGGGGTCCTGCCTCTATCTGCTGCACTCCCAGGGACTGCAGCCACCACAGCCGCCCTGCACAGCTCCGACCTTTGGATGTTTGCACATTCCTGCCTGTTAATGTGTCTCGTAACCAAAAGCTGCCAGGATGGAGCATTACTCCCCCCAGCACTTGCCAGGCTGCTCCCTCCCATTCCCCAGCTGAGAATTGGCACTGACCCCACACTAGGAGGGAGCATGGGCTCCCCAAAGGAGCAAAACCTGATGCCTCTGGTGGGAGTGAAGACAGCAGTGAGCCCCAAATGCTCCCAGAGCTCCTGGGGCAGGCAGAGTCACCTCTCCCAGCCAGGCATGGGGGAAAGGAGCAACATTTCAGAGCAGAGCCGTGCTTCCCTTGGCTGCCAGGCTGGCACAGTGCCCACCAGCACAGTGCCAGGCCAAATTCTTTGCAATTTCTAGGTCAACACCCGCCTCTCGTAATGCCCTAAGCCCTCCTGCTGCCTGTGCCAGCCTCCAGCCCAGTGGTCCCTGTACACAGGACAGGAGCATCCCAAAGGATTCACTCCGGTTGCTGCTTATCCTGGCTGGTCCCATCTGTAAGCCCTGAATATTTGTCCCTCATTGCTCTGAACTGGGCCATTCCCCAAACACTTGGCTCTGCCCACAGCAGCACCCACAGGAGAGCCATGTCCAGGGTGTCCACAGCCTGCAGCCTGCCCCTCTTCCACCTGTTTTGAGGGGTGTAAGACCCATCCCAAGGAGTCAGGCACCAAAGGAGTGTGTTTGCTTTGGATTTCTAAAGCCATTTTCTCACTGTCATGATGGCAATGAAAAAACCCCCAAAACCTCAAGACATGGGACGGTCCTAACACTCCAAACCTGGAAATAAATGAAATAAATCACCTGGAAAAACAGCCTTTGTAAAGAAATCCCCGTGGCCCCGGCGCTTGTTTGCAAACCGGCCAAGTTTCACCCTTGGCATGACGTGGCTCCCCAAAGGAGGAGGCGATGCTGGCATGGCTCCGGCAGCTCAGCCCCTGCACCGGGGGCTGCCTGTGCCCCCCATGCCCACAGGGGGCCCATGAGCTGGGCTGGAGGAGCAGGAGCCCTGCTGGGGCATGCATCAGGAGGGCGGTGGGGCTGAGGATGAGGAGGAGGAGGAAGGGGCAGCCGAGCGCGTCCATGTGGCGGCTCTTACGCAGGGGCTGTTGCATTGTGGCCGGGGCACTCCCCCCTACCCTGTGCAGGGCAAGCCCCGGCCTGCCGGGACATTGTGCCAGCCGGGAACAGCCACTGGCAACGGGCACTGACCCGTCCCGGGCTCCCTGGGGGCACAGAGGGCCACGGGCACCCGAGGGGATCCTGCTGGATGTGCTCCCCATGCCGGAGGGTGCAGAGCCCCACACGCCGCACAAGGGCAGGGCTGAAATAGCTGCAGACCTGCCGAGAGAATCAGGTTCTGAGCCACATCAGCCCTGCCTCAGTTTCCCCATGAGGGTGCTGAGAGTGATCCTGGCTGTGTGAGTGCTGCAGGTGCAAGGTCACTGCTGGGAGAGCAGGGCAGGGGCTTTGCTCCCCTGTCTGTTCTCAAAGCCAGCTCACCCAATGCAGCCCACACAGAGGTGCTCACATCCAGCCTGATCCATCCCGGCTGTGGGCTCAGCACAGCCTGTCTGCAGTTTGCTAGGGCACCTCCAGCCCATCAGGTGTAAAACACCACAAAAATCAGCATCACAGGGCAGGGAGTCCCTGAGCTGTCCCCAAGCCTTGTGTGAGTGCCAGACTGCCCCAATGCCAACCCCATCCCACCAGGGAGCTGCTGTCCCAAGCAGATCTCCCTGTCCGAGTGTGGTTCCCAAGGGGTTTCACATCCATGTTTGGGAACCTGGTTTTTCCCAAACTTTGGAGGTTCATTCATTGCTATGCAAGGCGAGTCCATTCCCTACCCTCCTCCATCCTGTTCCCCCTTCTCCCCCCTCACCACTCCAACCATCCCAGCCCAGGATGTTAAAATGGGCTGAATTTTTTTACGATGAGAGGGGAAAAAATTTTTAGAAATCTGGGGATGAAGAGAGAACCCATGAGCTGTGACCTCCTCCAAATTCAAGGCACCAAATCCACACAAGGAAAACAAAAGGCAGCGAGATTAGCATTTCCAAACAGAGCAGAGATGGCCCCAATCTTTGAGCTGTTTATTCTAGGGTTGATTTTCAATATTTAGGATGATTAGCAAGTGAAAGCCGACTGTTGCCAGAATGGCTCCATGCCAGCCCCACACTCAATGGAAGGAAAAGAAAGACACGGCAAGAAAGGGAGAGAAAAGAAGGGCTTATGTGTATATTTTTTTCTCCCTCTGTGAACAGGAGATTGGTTTGAGGTGTCAATGTTTGCCCATCAGGGAGGGATGATGGATGAGGGGACGGCTGGGGAAATAGCAGAGATAAATAATAAAGGAATCATTGCCATGTGCCTAATAACCAGCTGGGGAAGGACCTCACTAGGACAGTGAGCTGAGCTTGCAGAGACTTTTTGGAGCTGGGTTCTTCCCAGACCCCCTTTGCTGGGTGCTGGTGGATGCCCCAAAACGCAGCCAGCCCTGGAGTGCTCTGGTTCATTGCTTGCAGCAGGGGGACACTCCCAGCTCGGGGTCCCCTGTTGGGGAAGATGAAACAGGAAAGCCTTATAAATATGATTGCCTGGCAAAAGATTTTGAGAATATAGAAACTATAAGCAAGATTGAAATGAAAGCAAGCTTTGAGATACCTCAGTTACTCAACGACTGGAAAACAATGGTGTGGCCAGCTGAAGGTAATCCCCTTTTGATGGGGGGGATACAATGCCCTCTCTTGCAGGCAGGTCCAAGGTCAGAGCAGACCCTACAGCTTGGCAGAAGGGGCCCAAAGAGGAGTTTTTAGGGTTTAAAATGTAACCCAGTATGGTAATGTAATGATTCTTACAGGCTGTATGTAAATGCTATAGGATTTGTATCTTGTACTAGATTGGTTCGTGAGAATTAGAATATTCAACACAGAAGAAGATTTATTGTATTGTAAGGACAACCTCACTCTCTTACCCTTTTATGCTCTTACCCTTTTACTCTCTTACCCTTTTTTACTCCCTTACGCTCTTACCCTTTTACTCTCTCACCCTCTCAGGCCTGCTTGAGCTGTGTTTGGCAGCTCCCAGCAGGGCCCTGCACCCAGGCCCTTTGCAATAAACCCCAAATTCCACAACCAAAAGAGGATTTATTGTACTGTAACAGGAACCTTGCCCTCTGATCCTCTCTTTTACTCTCTCATTCTCTCTTTACCATGCTCTTGCCTTCTCTCTCTTCCTCTTTGGGGCCTGCTCTGAGCTGTGTTTGGCAGCTCCCAGCAGGGCCCTGCACCCAGGCCCTTTGCAATGAACCCCAAGTTCCAGACCTGGCTGCAGAGATCTCTCATCTCCATCCATCCCCACAGGCCCCAGCCCATCCCTGCCCTGTGCCAGGCGAATCTCGGAGCTGGAGCGGCCCCAGCCCCGCCTCAGCCCCGCTGCCCCCGGCAAGCCCGGGCAGGTCCCTGTGCCGGGTCCCGACCTCGCTGCTGGCACCGAGCACAGCCGCGCTTTGTGCCCTGTGCCCCTGCCAGGCGATGCCAGCGCCCCGAGCACCCCCGGCTCCTGCTGGAAGAACACCTCCCCCTCCGAGCTATCGCACCCAAAGAAAGGAAAATTCACGTCCAAGTCGGTTTGGTTGCTTTCAGCTGCTGAACAAAACGGGGTTGTTTCAGGCCTCGCCTGGTGCCTCCTTTATATTCACCCTTTCTCACTTTAAACCCCTCGGCTGGCTCGGGCAGGCTGGAATATTTTTTCCTGGCAAGGTTGTTTTTTTAAGTCCCCTGGCAGGGTGGGGATACTGGAGGCTTCTCTTTTGCAGGGGGTTTGAAAACAGTACTACAAACAGTACTACAAACAGTACTACGTGTTTGTGCCTGGCAAAACAAAGTGCAGAAGTGGTCTGAGGGGCAGGGAAGTGCCAGCTTTTTTGCAGCCCTGAAGTGCCACCAGTACTGGGGAGGGAAGAAGGGAGCAGCTCTTCTAACTAGAAGCTGAGAGGAGAAGCCAGGACAAGGAATTCCCTAATGCCTTCTGGTATTCACGGCCCCCACTACCCCAAAGCTGAAAGGAAAGCCCAGATCTGCCTCTAAATTCCCCTCCTCAGACACATCAAAGCTGTTCCCCCACCTTTTCCCAAGGTCAGCATCCTGCCTTCCCAGCACAAAGCACACACAGACCAAGGCATGGGTCTGTCCTGAGCTCAGGACTTATTTTGGGTTGAGATTGGCTGGATTGGGAGCAGCTGTGGCAGCTCTGGGACTGGCTGCTGGGGTGCTTGGTGCTGAGGGATCCAGCAGATCCCTGGTGAGCTGGTGGGGTGCTCCTCTTGTGCTCCCTGTGAGAAGGGGGCTGTGTCCTGTGCCTGGTGCTGAGGGATCCAGCAAGGGAGCTGATGGGGTGCTCCTCATGTTCTCACCAGGAGAAGGGGGCTGTGTCCTGTGCCTGGTGCTGAGAGATCCAGCAGATCCCTGGGGAGCTATTGGGGTGCTCCTCATGTGCTCCCCAAGAGAAGGGGGCTGTGTCCTCAGGGCAAGAGGGTTGGGACATGCAGGAGTGGGTGCCCCAAAGCTGGAGCAGCTTCTGTGCAGCTCCTCTCCCCACCCTGCACCCAAAAGGGCTCTGAAGCCACTTGGGCATCCTAGAGCATCTACCTGGCCAGGTGGAGACACAGCACAAGCAGAAGGAGCTGCCAGCCCCAGGAGCTCCCTGCAGGGCCAGGGAATGTTATTCCCAGGGTTGGAGCAGCTCCCAGGGCTCAGGACACCAGGCACAGCCAACCTTGTCTCACACAGGTGGCGTGTAACCATTGTCTCACTGAGGTTGGTTCGTGCCTCAGTCTCCCCACAGGGAATTTGCACAATTGTGCAAATAAGTGAGAGCTCCCATGTCCTGGGACTGGGTTTACAAACAGGGCTGGGCTGGGGAAAGGAAACAAGGAGGCAAAAGGGGTTTTTTCTTCTCAATTTTTTTTTCTTTATTATTATTTTTTTTAAATTTGTAAATAACTTTGCATGAAAAAAGTTAAATTGCACAAGTATCTCTGTAGTTCTCCAACATAATCCCCAAAGCAGGAAAACAGAAGAAAAACAGCAAGTAAAAAGAAACACTGTCAATACAAACAACTACACAGACCCCAAAGCCCCTCCTAAGTGCTTTTGCAACCAAAACAGAATCTAAATACAATCTTCAATTTCTTTTGCCAAGTCTAAGACACACCACTAAAATTCCAGCTTCTACTTGCTCCTACCTAAAGGCTGCTCTACCTCTCACAGCCTACAGCAAAGCAGAGGCAAAGAATCTGGTTCTTGAGAGCTTCAAGTCAAGTTTCAGCAGAGTTTGGCTCTGCTCCCGAAATATTTCCAAGTTGCCTTGCACTGGCCCCACCACGCTCTCGCTGCACACCAAAGCTCCTCTTTGTGTGGATCCCAAGGTCTGTCCTGGCTGGATGGGACTTCATTCCCACTGCTGTCCCCTGTTGCATGCAGAGTCTTTGGCCTGAGCTCCTGGATGGAGCCTGGATGTGGATTTCTCTCCTCCTCAGCCCCAGCTGGGAGCGTTCAGTGGCTCCATCACCACCAGCTGAGGACCAGCAATGGGGCTTTCCTTGCACTCAGAGCCTGATGGAAGAGCTGGAGAAGTGAAGAGCAACAGTCTTGGACCAAAAAAGCAGAGGGGGGCTATGTCAGTGGGTGAGAGAGAGGGTCCATGGTGCTCCAGACCCTTTGGCAACTGCAGCAAGGGGTTTGGGTACAAAAAATACAAAAGCTGGTTTTGGGAGCATCCCCGTCCCTGCTGCTCCTCTCCTGCCAGGGCCAGTTCCTGGATTCTTCACAAAACCTGGTGGTGCAGGAGTCCTCCTTTGTGTGGTCTTGTTTTACAGAACAGTGAGCACAAAACCTTTAAACAGCGAAAATATAAAACAACTCTCAAACTGCATTTCCAGTCTTCCCCTCCCCCCTTTAAGAAATTCTAGTGCTAAAAAATATAGATTTCTTTGCATATATAATATATAATAGATTATATAAAAACATCTAAAGAGGCACACTTGCTGAGTTTATAAACCTTTTCTTCTTCCCTAGGCACAAATCAGCTGGGATGTTGAACTTGGAGAATCCAGAAGGGACCTGTATTTTCTTACCAGCTAATTATCACACTGTACTTACCAACTGCACTGAGACAGAAAAAGGAAAGACAGAGAGAAACAAAGAGGTGTGGAAATTGCACTTTAGTCTATCTAATCCTAAACCACCAGGAATCTCATGTCTTAGATGGGATTTTGCAGGTAATTTTAGCCCTGATGGAAAAGAACCCATCATAATTCACATTTCTTTTTTAAAAGTAAAATGTAAAAAAATAAGTAGTGTGTTGACTTTCTTCTCTTGAGAAAACTAGAGACTTCTGAGGTGTCCTTTGGAGACACAGCAGGCAGTTCCTGGGGTGGTAGGTTCTTTTCCCTGGTGTTTCTGGGAATAACCTTACAATGAAGCTGGTAAAAGTCACCTCTAAGTGGGCATCTCTAGGAAATCTTGTCCCTTTTAAGTCCCAGCTTGAGGAGAGCATCCTACACAGCCTTACAAGAGGCGTGCCAGGCTGCTCAGGTTGATGACATCTGCCAGCAAAGAGGCATCGATGTCTTCGAACACCTGGTCGATGTTGACACAATTGGAGAGGTAATCATTTGCCCCTTCATCCCAGGGATGCTCCAAGAAAGTGGTGGCCATGAGGGTTTCATTAAAGTCCAGGCTGTACTGGTTGGATTCAGTGACAACTTGTTCCTGGCCCTGGGGACACTCCACGTGCTGCCCTTGTCCTGTCCAGTCCAGGTCGCACGCGACGGGGTTGACGGAAGGCGGGAGCTCCATATCCACCAGCGTGGAGAAGTCTCCATTGAGGCTGGTGTTAAAGACAGTCTCCCAGTCAAAGACACCTTTCAGGGAGCCCAGCTCAGTCTGCTCCTCCTGGGTCATCAGGGCAGAGCTGGGCAGCCGGGCTGCCTTGGCCGTGGGCAGGGGCGAGGGCTGCTTGCGCTTCTGCCCCGCCTTGGTACCCACCGGGCTCCAGCTCTGGCTGCTGGTGCTCTCCTCAAACTCTTTGAGCAGCTGCTGCGATGCCACGCTGGCCTCCAGGAGGCTGTTGGAGCTGCAGGAGGAGGAGGCTGGGCTGCCAACGTGCCGTGCCTCTGTCTGGGCTCTCCCAGAGAAGGCCGGGTGGATCTGCACCGGGGACATCCTGCGCTTCTTGTAGGTGCCGTACTTGAGCCGGTTGGCGTAGTAGGGGTCCAGCTTCCAAAATCCTCCTTTCCCTGGCTCGTCTTTCTCTCGAGGCACCTTGATGAAAGACTTGTTCAAGGACAGGTTGTGCCTGATGGAGTTCTGCAGCCAAAAGAGAAAGAAACCGAGGCTGAATGCTTGTCTGCTGTGGGACCTACCTGTGTGGGGAGGCTGGTGGAGGTTGTCAGCAAGGACCTTTGGGAAAACAAAGGAGAACTGGCAACATCCAGAACTCCAAGGCTATGAAGTCCCTCAAACCCCTGAGTTTTCCCCCCTGAGCCTCCAGCAGTTTTCCTGTCTCCCATCTCATCCAGCAGGAGCCAAGGGGGTTCAAGCTAGGACTTGCCACCAATGGAAAGCTTTTGGGCAGCTCTCCTTGGCTGGAAACTGGGGCCATGGGGCCTTGAATCATGCAGAGCACTGGGAGAAACTGGCTTGAATTGCTCTAGGCACGGAGCTGGGCTGGAGGAGGTTGGAGCCTCCTTTGTGCCACGGAGGAAGAGGTGGGTCTCCACACCCATGTGGCCATGGCCCCTTGACAAGGGACAACACATGGCAGCACTGTTGGGGGATGGCAATCAGGGCCCTGCTGGCATCCCCCAGTTCAACTGTGCCTATTGTTAGTGTTGAGAGGAAAATATGTGGACAAAACACAGGCACCATGCCTTCCCCCAGCCAGGCTGGCACAAATCAGACGGGAGAACACGGAGAGACACGTGGGCTGTTCCACCCTGCGCGTCCCCAGAGGTGCCTCCTGGCCCAGGGAAGCTCAGTGTGAAATCACTGCATCTTCATCAGCCACTGCTCAAATAAGCTGAGGGAAAAAAAAAAGGGTGGTGGGGGGGAAGAAAAGGAGGAGTTTCTGCTCCCGTCGAGCTGTTCTGAAACCCTGAATGTGCCTGGAGTGATGTGAATAATCAGAAAGGAAACTCAGTTATTGGGCAAATAACTCCACAAAGCCAGGACTGTACTAAGAGATTGGATATGGTGGAGGTGTTTTTTTTTTTTAATGTTGCCTGGATATCTTTATGCTTATTCATCCATAATCCGTAGTGCCGAATAGGAAAAACAAGGCTCAATTGCTTAGAGCTGTTGAAAAACATGCACACACACACTCACACACACACACACAACAAAACCCTCCTCTGGGCTGGAGCTCCTTGGGTTTGTTGGCTCCTCTCCAAAGCACTCAGCTCCCACAGGAATATATCCATCTCCCCCCCAGACTATGGGTGGCATGACCTTTCCAGGCTGTCTTCACGTACGGGAATCGGGATAGGGGATGAGAACACAGCCTGGACAAGAAAGAAAAGGGAAAAAAAAGAAAGGAAGGGAGAAAAAAAGTGAAAAGAAACAAAAGATTAAAAAAAAAAGGGAAGAAAAAAAAAGAAGAAGTAAGAACACAGATATTCCCCCACACAATCCAGGCTGTGGTAACTCCAATTTTACTGTGTAATGAAATTTTACAAGGTTCAGAGACTTGAAAGCTGAATTCTCTGCTGCCCATCTCTCCTCCCCATCCCAAACTCCACTCAGCCCAGGCTGAATTATTACGCAGCCAGTCAACATATTTATCATTCCTGCCTGCAACGGTCCAGGGTACCCCCTGCATCTCTGCAGAGAGGGATTGAAAACCTTCTTTCTTTTTTTTTAATGAACACATTTAATTAAAAACCTTGTGAATGCCCAGCCATGAAGTGTGCAGGAGAAAGTCAACTCGTTGGCACCCAGCTCCTGCTTCCAAATCACTTTCATAGGAGTGCAAAAGGGGGACCAAAATGGCCCTGGAGGGAGACCAGGAAGGATTCCCTTCCCCATGATGGGCTTCAAGAGCCACTGGAGACCCACCTGCCTGGAGAGAAGGTGGGCAATGCCTGGGCTTTGCAGTGGTGTTCTCCAGCTCTGCTTGGATGGGCACTGCCATCAGGATTAGTGACACACTGTGGATTTAGGATGGGAATAACCCCAGAGCAGGGATGAGCCCCCCAGGGCCCTCCAACCCTGCCATGTCCTAGAAAACCTCACGTGCCAGAGGTCTCCTTGTGTGACAGAGGAGGGCAGTGAGCCAAGGAGGCTGGGAAAAGCCCCTGGGCTTCAGGCTGTCCCCAAAGCTTTCGAGCCTGGGGGCTGTCCCCTCCCCACTGGGGACAGCAGCCCAAATTAACCCCTCCTGGGCTTCCCTGTGCAGCTCTCACCAGCTCATCCCAGTGATGGAGCCTCCTTGGGGCCAGGAGCTCCGTGCTCTGCCCTGCTTAGAAAGCAGCAGCATTTCAGCACATCCCAGTGGGACCTTGTCCAACAAGTGGCATCTCCATCCCTGCCCCATGCCTGGTGTTCAGCACCCAGGGACACTGGACCTGGCACCTTCTCCACGTGTGCTCAGCCCTGAGGGACCCAGGGCCCCATGAGAACTCCAGGAATGGAGGCACTGAGAGGCCTTTGCCATGAAACCAAGAGGAGTCTCAGGTGCCAGGAGCCCAACCAGCACCTCCCTGCTCCCAAAACAGTCCTGGGCTCTCCCCACCATGGCTCCTTCCCTCTGCCCCTCCTGTGGCTGTGGCATTTGTGCCCAGCCAAGTTCTTTCCCATTCCATCCCTTCCCACTGGAGGCTGCTGTCACTCTTTTCCCAGTGGGACCCAGCAGGATCTTGTCTTGCAGGGTGGAGCTGTGGAAAGCCCAGCTCAGCCCTGCAGGGAGAGCGGCCGAGGCTCCTCATCCCCTACCTGCCAGGTGGGGTCAGCATGTCGGAAGTAGCAGAAGTTGTCAGTAATCCACTTGTAGATGGCAGAGAGGGTGATTTTGGGTTTATTGCTGGCTTCCATGGCCATGCAGATGAGGGTGGCGTACGAGTAGGGGGGCTTGACGTGAGGGTTGGTCTTGTAGTCGATGTCCCCGGCCAGATGAGGGGGCACAGCCGGGTCGTGCTGCGAGCTGGAGGAGGTGGAGGAGGAGACGGGAGTGCAGGGGGTGTGCCGAGTGCCCTTGCAGGCCGGGTCAGCGGCCAGCGGCGAGCACGGAGACTCGAAATCAACCAGGCTGAAGAGGCTCTCACTCATGGTGTAACAGTCCTGCGGGTCCGAGCCAGAGTACAGCTGAGGCAGGCCAGTCTGCGCCACTGTGAAGTCCCTCAGCCACATGAGGTCGGGCAGGCTGTCATCCAGGTCTTCCTCCACGCACTTCAATTTCCCCTTGGCTTTCAGTGCCTGGCCTGGCCACGCCATGCCTCCCTCGGTGCTTCCCAGGCTGCACGGGAACGGGAGGGAAGGGATGGGGCAGGTCCTGCAACAACAAGAGGGAGGGGGTGAGGTTCCCCAAGGTGCAAGTCTCTTCTGACAGCCAGGCAGGGCCACCCCTGGGTGCTCCTGGAGCTGCTGGGTGAGACCCATGCTTGGTGTGCTGTGCAGGGACCTGCAACGCCTGCCCTGAGGGGCTTTAGCACCCTTAAACCTCGGGGAAATTCCCTCAAACTCCTCCACCTCAATGTCACCCACTGACCCTGAGGGGCTTTAGCACCCTTGAACCTCAGGGAAACTCCTCCACCTCAGTGTCACTCACTGACCTGCTGCCCAGCAAGCTCTTGGCTGAAAAAGAATTTTAAAAAACCCAACAGAAAGCCCCTCAAACAACCAAAATCCAGCCCTGCCATCCCACAAAGTGAGGTTGTTTCTTGGGAACACACATCTCTAGATACATGGCACTCACAGGACTGACTCTCAGCATTCCCCACCAGGACAAAATACTTGAAAGTTTCCCCCCTTGCAGCCAACCTCTCTCGGTTTGATGCTAATTCTGCTTTTACTTCCCGTGGTACCCAGGAACAACTCAGGGGTGGGCTGGGGGAGCTGGTGGGGTCCCACCCCGAGCACACCCTGAGTCAGAGCGAACCGGCAGCTTCAGACTTTGGGGAATCCTGTGTCGGGGACGTGAATTTTAAACCGAAATCCCGAGTGTTTGGGCCAGGAGGGAGCGCCGGGAGGGCGCACACCCGGAGCCGCTCCCCCGCTCGCACCCCCCGCCCCAAACGGCGGCTCCGGCCGCGCTGCCCTTCCCACCCCCGCCGCACCCCCTTACCCCGTCCCGGTGCCGGTGTCGCCTCCCGACAGGCAAAGTTCACGACACAGTAAGAAGCTTCTGGAAAAACGGGAGACGAGAGGGGAAAAAACCACCAAAAAATACCAAAAAAACCGGAAAAAAAAAAAGAGGGGGGAGTAAGAGAAGAAAAGGGAAAAGAGAGGCCCGGTGGGTGCCGGGGCTGCCCGTGCCGGCCGCTGCGGGGTGCCCGGGCCGGGCCGTGCCCGCCGAGCCGCCGTGAGCTGCGGCCGCCCCGTGCGGGGTTAAGTAGCGGCTCCGGGAGGCTTCGCGCGTTGCCATGGCGACGCCACGCCCCGTAAACATCCTCCGGGCACGCCATTGGTCTGCGCGTTGCCATGGGGACGGGGGCGGGGCCCGGGGATGCCGCGGGACCCCGCGGCCCGGGCCGGGGAGATGGGGAGGATCGGGGGGCTCCGGGGTGACCTTATCGCGGCTGTTCCCTCTGAAAGGAGCCGTGACAAGCTTGGGGAGAGCCCGAAGGGATGGGAGGCTCTGGGGTGACCTTATCGCGGCCTTTCCGCTCTGAAGGGAGCCGTGACAAGGCTGGAGAGCACCGAGCCCAGCCAAAGGGGTGGGGAGGCTCTGGGGGGGCTCTGGGGTGATCTTATCGCGGCTTTTCCCTCTGAAGGGAGCCGTGACAAGCTTGGGGAGAGCCCCAAGAGATGGGGAGGCTCTGGGGTGACCTTATCGCGGCTTTTCCGTTCCTGAAGGAGCAATGATAAAGCTGGAGAGAGCCCGAAAAGATGGGGAGGATCAGGGGGGCTCTGGGGTGACCTTATCGCGGCTGTTCCCTCTGAAAGGAGCCGTGAGGAGGCTGGAGAGAGCCCCGGGAGATGGGGAGGTTCTGGAGTGACCTTATCGCGGCTTTTCCGCTCTGAAGGGAGCCGTGACAAGGCTGGAGAGAGCCCCAAGAGATGGGGAGGATCAGGGGGGCTCTGGGATGACCTTATCGTGGCTTTTCCGCTCCTGAAGGAGCAATGACAAGGCTGGAGAGAGCCCGAAGGGGTGGGGAGGCCCTGGGGGGGATCTGAGGTGACCTTATTGCTGCTTTTCCGCTCCTGAAGGGAGATCTGACAAGGCTGGGGAGAGCCCGAAGGGATGGGAGGCTCTGGGGTGACTCTGGGGTGACATTATCGAGGCTTTTTGGCACCTGAAGGGAGCCGTGACAAGGCTGGAGAGCACCGAGCCCAGCCAGAGGGGTGGGGAGGCTCTGGGGTGACCTTATGGCGGCTTTTCCCTCTGAAGGGAGCCGTGACAAGCTTGGGGAGAGCCCCAGAAGATGGGGAGGCTCTGGGGAGGATCTGAGGTGACCTTATCGCAGCTGTTCCCTCTGAAGGGAGCCGTGAGGAGGCTAGAGAGAGCTCAGAGAGATGGGGAGGTTCTGGGGGGCTCTGGGGTGACCTTATCTCGGCTTTTCTGCACCTGAAGGGAGCTCTAAGAAGGCTGGAGAGGGCTGAGCCCAGCCCCAAGAGATGGGGAGGCTCTGGCATGACCTTATGGTGGCTTTTCTGCACCTGAAGGGAGCCGTGACAAGGCTGGAGAGGGACTTAGGGTGATAGGAAAAAGGGGAATGGCTTCAAACCAAAAGAGAGTAGGTTTAGGCTGGATTGTAGGGAGAAATTCTTGTGAGGGTGGTGGAACAGGTTGCTCAGAGAAGCTGTGGATGGAATAGTTCAGGGCCAGGTTGGATGGGGTTTGGAGCAGCCTGGGATGGTGGAAGTTGTCCTTGCCTGTGGTGTGGCGGGGTTGGAGCTGGATGTCGGGAGTTTAGTTCAAGCATGGCTTAAAGAAAAAGGCCACGAAGCCATGCAGCTGAGAGAAAAGTAACAGGTAGCTGTGAAGCAGTTTCAAAGCAGCTTCCAGCCTGACTTCTATAAACAATTAGTCTCTCTCAGGCATCCTTGTATAAGCAATAAAGTTCTCAGGCAGTCTTCCCATAACAAAGGTAACATCCTCTCTGGGAAAAGATGGCACCCTGGGAACAGTTATGGAAGTTTTGAGAACCGTTCGTATCACAGTGAGAACACTGATTTTGTTTGATGTAAACAATCAACGGTATTGTAAAACAAAAGGAGTGGTTAGAGTTTTCTCTGTTAGCCTATCATAAAGCTGTATTTTGGAATATGCATGAAGTTAATTAACACTGTTATTTAAAGTGATGGATCGATCAATAAAGTTGGAGTTCGATGCATTATAGGATGGTCGTTCTCCCCCTCACTTCAACAAATTGGTGACCCCGACGTGATAGCGGACACCACGACGATCGCGGCCATCACGGGGATTGCGAACACCAAAGGATAAGTGAGGAATGGTTCAGGCTCCGAAGCAGCGGGAGCGGCAATAAGCGCGAAATTAAAGCGGAGGAAAAAAGAAAACCGCCGATACGCGCCGTGCCCTGGCGACCATAATCAGATGGGCCAGCTGATACGTGCGGCATAGAAGTCTTGGAATACGCTGCTAGGTGAAAGTGCGCACTTAAAAAGAGGTATGGAAAGACAAGCCGCATATGAACTTTTTATTACATTTTTGCAAAAAAGGCAAATTAAGGGTATAGACTTACAGAAAGAATTGCAAGGTCTTTTGGCTTATGGTCTGGAAAGGGGAGTCTTTGTGAATCCCCACACGGTTCACGAGTTGTCGGAGTGGCGTAAATTTGGTGATATATTATGGCAGGCTACGTTAGACGATGATAAAACTGCTAGGAAAATGGGTAAATTATGGCGGGTTATTAACAACGAACTGTTGCAGTTTCAGGCGGAAAAGAGGGCTGCCTATCAGGCTACTGCCGCTCACGATCGTAATAAAGAATACGATCAAGAGAGGGAGTTTGATAAAGAGTCGGGGACTCCTCCTGGCCCTGCAATGAGGACGGTTTCATTACCGACCTCGCCTCCTCCCTCGGCAAGCCAGGCGCCGAGCCAGGCTCCACAGGGCGCTTTACTACCCTCTGCGCCGCTTCTACCGCCTCCTTTAACGAGCCAGCCCCCCCTGACGAGCCAAGCTCCGCAGGGTGCTCCGCAGGGTGCTTTATTGCCCGCTTCGCCGCAGGCTACGCATAGCACTTCTGAGCCTCCCGTATTGCTTGCATCGCAGCAGCCAGGGCCACAAACGTGTGTCCCGTTCCCGAAAAGTAATCAGAGCCCTGGGTTGGAAAACGATCGAGCGGTGATGATTGCACGGGAAAGACGGGATGCGTGGGCAGCTCTTGCCAAAGATGCAATGGAGAAGGGAGACCAGGAGTTGATAAGCTTAGCGAGCGAACTGGCTTGTCCGGTTATTTTCACCCCCCAGGCTGGCGGAGGTATGCAAGCGACAATTAGTGCTTTAGATTGGAAGATGTTATCTCAGTTGCGAGCTACTGTTAGCCAGTTTGGCTTTAAAAGTGAACCAGCCAAGCAAATGCTCGACTATATTTTTGACACCAGTATTCTTCTTATTAATGATTGTCGTGGCATAGTTAAATTAATCTTTACCCAACATCAACAATTGCTGTTTAATGCTCATTGGCAAGCGCTCGTTAGCGAGTGCGTGGCAGTACAAAGGCAGCAGGGTGACCCTCTCCATGGCGTCACTGTTAGTGAGCTTATGGGTCTGGGACCTTTCTTTCGTCCTGAGGCACAAGCCTTAATAGGTCAAGAGAAGTGCCGGGAGGCAATAAGGTTAGTCAGACTCGCGATGGAAAGGGTAAAGGAACCAGAAGAGAGACCTATATATATAGGAATCAAGCACGGCAGAGAGGAATCATTTAGCTCTTTTATTGACAAGGTTGCTGCAGAAATTGAAAGAGCTGAGGTGCCAAAATATCTTAGGGGAGTATTGCTCAGGGAGTGTGCTCTCCGAAATTGTAATTCTACTAATAGGAGAGTACTTAACACCCTAGGTACTAATTGGACTATAGAAGAGGCATTAGAGAAGATAGCCCTCATATCTACGGGACAGCAGGCTTTTGTGGTAGATGCGATCAAACAGAAATCAACGTCAGGAATAGGCTTGCAAGAACAGGCAAAGTCCTCTCAGAGTCAGGTATTAGCTGCTCTTGCACCTCACCAAGCGTCAGCTGCATTTGCAAATCAAATAATATGGGCCAAAAATGCCGCTCGGACGACCAGGCACCAACAGAAGTCATCGCTGCAGCATCGGCACCTTCTTCTGTCTCCAACCCGACACCACACGAAGCCGCCGCGGGGGGAGAGCGAAGCCGCCGCGGGGGGAGCAGCCACGGGTGCAGCGGTGCCTGCAGCGGAGTCAGCCGCCGGCGAGTAAACAAAGAATCCAGCGCAGGGTGGGAGTTTTCGCCCGCTCCGTCACACGCACCGCGGGACTGGAGCGCTTTTTGCAGCGGGAGCGTTTCTCCCTCCCCCCACAGCCGGCAAAAGCTTCAGTTTAAGACCTAACAGCCTAATGGATGTAACTTTTGTCAACAAAAGGAAAAGATCCCTGTTGAAATTAAGAAACAAGTGATGGTAAACAAGGAAAGTTAAAGGAACTTTTGTTTTTCCTGGCAGAGACTGTGAAACAGGAATCAGCGTACTGTATGCATGGGTCAAATTTCGGCCGGTTTGGCTCGGCATTGGTATGCTGTCTTGAAATCACCTGTATTGGCAGAGACTTTAACATCAGAAGCCCGGATGGCTCAGTCAGTGGAACATCAGACTCTAGAATTATATTTTGAAAAGTTTAAAAATGTTAAGATATGTTAGACTGATTGTATGAGTGAGATGTTGTGAGTGTGCTTTTTGATATAGAAATGCTATAGCAAACACGTGAACAAAGTTATTTTAGCTTAATATTTTAGAATCGGGCCTGTAAGTAAGTTATAGTAAATGCTATATTTTATGTCTATAGTAAGTTTTATCTGTTATTAAGTAGTTTAAGTTAAATTAAATGCTAAATACTATTAAGGTTAAGTTTGTTAAGTTTATTTGCTGTTAAGTTTCGAGGTCTGTTAAGGTTAAATCATATTAGGTTTAAGATAAGTTAGATTCTGTTAAGTTTGATCTTACATTATTTACAAATAAGTCTAAAATCAGTTAAATTTTGTTATAGTTTTGTTAGAATTAAGAGATTTTACGTGTAAGTTCTGTTGATTTAAAATTCTATTAAGTTTAAGTAAAGATAAGTTTAAGTAATGTTAAGTTCTATTAAGTTTAAATATTTTAAGTTAAATATTTTAAGTATAAGTGCTATTAAGTTTAAGTGATGTTAGATAGATTTATGCTTTTACGATAGGTGTTTGTTTTATGACTTGTGTTCAAAGTGTTGTTGTAAACATCAGAGAAACCTTGCTAGCTGAAAATACTATTTAGTTATTAGAATTGCCTATTCTTATGTTGCAAAGAGTGTAGCACAGTTAGCCCATAGAATTTTGAAGCCAGTTAAGTTCTATTAATTTGAAAATAAGTCTGCTAAGTTAAGTATTTTAAGTGCTTCAAGTGCATACTACTTTCTCACCACTCCAAATCAACAAAGGACTGAGAATCGCCCAGCTGATGCCATTTCAGCCAAATGACTAAAGGATTACAGACTATAAAACTGATTTTGAACATTTTTGAGAAACCCAGGGAAGAGGTGGATGTGAAAATCTCAAGGACAGAAAGGATCGTTTTCAGACTTACCATTCACCTCCTCTCCAGGTTCATATGAATGAAAACAGCTAACAGCTTTCTTTTCTTAGTCCAATTACCACCTACCGTGCAATGCCTGATAAGGCCGGACATTGTGGCTCAGCTGAGGGTGGTTTTAACCCTTTGGGATAAAACGCTGTTGCCAGACGACCGGGGAACTGATTGACATTATTGAATCATTATCATCTTTCCATATAAAAGGACCGGCAAAAGAGAACTGTCTTGAATGTCACAGCCCAAATTGTGCTGCTTGGGTGGCACTGTGTTGTGGGGGTTGTGACAGGACCTTTTGGGTGGATCAGTTGTCACTTTCTCGTTTATGGTGTGATACCTGTAATCATAGACATAACTGGGAATATAATTGGGAGTGGGCTCTACGAAATGCAACAGGACTCAACACTGCCTCAGCTTTAGATCTTTATGAGTCACATGAGCAGAAAATCTTGGCTTATTATCGATGGGAGGTACAGTGTATTTTAAAAAGGTTTAAAGCTCAAAGTGCATCATATATAGTCTCTGTAAGGTGTAGAAAACTGGTGCCTTTAACACAACATTCCATTGTAGGGCCTATAAAAGGAGATCCCAATCAGGCATTAGACAACTGCATTAAAAAATTACAAAGGTGTGGTCTTCAGGTCTCGGGAACAGTAAGGTTAAAAACTGACAAGAAGAAGAAGGTCAAAGTAAAACCAGAAAAATGAGGTTTCCTTTTATTATATTATTTAGTGTAGTGGTAGCTGAAGAATTTAAGTTAACACATTTTAGTCAACCTAGAGATAATGTATGAATAACACTTGCTAGACAGATTAATCAGTCGTCGCTTTGTCTCAGCATTGCCAGTATGGTCTCCTCAAGAATTCTGCAGTTTTATTAATAACCGTGCCTTATGTATGCACAGTATGGTAAATATTAAATTGCCTGCACAGAAAGGGTATACTGCCAGTCAGAGTGATGGCTACCAACAATGTCTGTTAATTCAATCACTTAATACTCCTTTGCATTCTCCACCTGAGGAGTTGGAGCTTTTTGGAAGTGCAAATGCTAGCATGGCCAGCACTTCCAACAGTGGATGGTTTAGCTTTGATTATTCTAATCCTCAAAAGATGAATCCATATAAACAAACATGGGCTACTCTGGATTCAGCTCTAAAGCCAAACATAGTGTCTAAACAACTCTACAACCATTGTAAAGGCTCTAGCATCATGACACCTAAGAAATTACCTACAGGAATATTTCTAATATGCGGAGATAGAGCCTGGAATGGTATACCTGCTCAACCTCAGGGTGGACCTTGTTATTTAGGCAAGTTATCACTATTTCACCCTAATATATCTGTGCTGATGCAATTAAGTCATCAGGTAAGCAGGCAAAAGCGTAGCTTACATGACTTGGACTGTAGTCAAATAGGAGATCCGTGGTTCTGGAGTAAATTTAAACAAGTGATGGTTTCAGCTTTCCTACCCTGGGGTGCTGCAAGCAAAGCATTGACTCTAGCAAAACAAATAGGGTGTTGGGCTAAGGGTGAACTAAATAAAACTTCACAGATATTAGATATGTTAACTTCAGATGTACAAAGTGTTAACCACACTGATTTACAAAATAGAGCTGCTATAGATTTCTTATTATTAGCTCAAGGCCATGGGTGTGAAGAGTTTGAAGGAATGTGTTGCATGAATTTATCTGATCGTTCTGTATCTATTCATGCTAAGATAAAAGAGCTACGGCTAGGACTTAATAAGCTTAAGGAAGAAGAAGGATTAGGTATTGATGGGTGGCTTAAAAGTTTTGGATTGGGACCCTGGCTAAGAAACCTTATAACATATGCTATAGGGATATTAGGAGTACTCTTATTGCTTTTACTTATATTACCTTGTTTCTGTAGCTGTATCCAAAAGATGGTTAGTAGGATGATAGAGAAAATGTGGCAAACTAACCTCCTTTCTTTTAAAGAAAAAGACGGGGGAAATGTCGGGAGTTTAGTTCAAGCATGGCTTAAAGAAAAAGGCCACGAAGCCATGCAGCTGAGAGAAAAGTAACAGGTAGCTGTGAAGCAGTTTCAAAGCAGCTTCCAGCCTGACTTCTATAAACAATTAGTCTCTCTCAGGCATCCTTGTATAAGCAATAAAGTTCTCAGGCAGTCTTCCCATAACAAAGGTAACATCCTCTCTGGGAAAAGATGGCACCCTGGGAACAGTTATGGAAGTTTTGAGAACCGTTCGTATCACAGTGAGAACACTGATTTTGTTTGATGTAAACAATCAACGGTATTGTAAAACAAAAGGAGTGGTTAGAGTTTTCTCTGTTAGCCTATCATAAAGCTGTATTTTGGAATATGCATGAAGTTAATTAACACTGTTATTTAAAGTGATGGATCGATCAATAAAGTTGGAGTTCGATGCATTATAGGATGGTCGTTCTCCCCCTCACTTCAACAGCTGGATGATCTTTGATGTGTGTTCCAACCCAAACCATTTCTATGTGATTCTCTGCAAACCTGTGTCCTGCCCCTCCAGGGGCACCCCCAGCCCTTTTCCTCCTATCTGTGCCCCCATCCTATTTCTTGCTCCTGATGCACCCACAGTGGTGAGGGCAAAGCAGAAGCGGGGCTGGCAGGCTCCAAAAATAAAGGATGGATTCTGCCTTCATTTAATTTTAAAAATTACAGCCACAGGCTTCTCGAAGAAATCCTTGCCCCCTAACTGCTGTTCTGAGAGCTTTAACAGAGGCCAGGGAAGGATCTCTTTGAAGGATCTGACCATCTGCAAGGCAATCCCCCCAGCTTCAGTCATGGGTGGGACTCGACTATCTCAGAGGCCTTTTCCAATCTGATTGATTCTGATTTTGACTTTGATTCAGCTCCAAGCTGCTTCCCCCCACCATCATCAGCCCCTTCTACTAAGCCCAAATTATAACCCCCTTACAGCCCTCCTCACCTTCCAGCCTTCAGCTCCCTGCACACATTTTCTTCCCCACCACTGGAGGATTTCTCCTGCATGAGCTCCCAGCTCTTTGTTGCTCCTCTTCTCCCCCAGGAAAAGTTCCCTCTGGGTGTCCTCACCCATGCAGCAGTGACAGAGCCACCCACACCACACAGCAGGAAGATGCCTCTAGCCCAGGCCAGACTCTTCCTGCAGAGGTTTGGTTTGCATTTGCCCTTTCTCCATCCTGGCAGGATTTAGGATAGTTGGGAATGCAGGTTGGGAAGTGTTTTAGGACGTTTGCATCAGCTGGGCTGTTTTGGAGGAATTACCTGGGTGCTCCCAGCCAAAGAGGGTTTTTACTCACCAAATCCCCCAAACCCCGACTGCCCTGACCCTGACGCCACAAAATCACTCTGGACACTTTGTCGACATAAGATACCCTTTATTAAACATACTCTTAAAATCCAAAACATGCTCAAAGCAAAATCATAAGCAGCAGTCTGGTTTCTTTCCTTAAATCCCTGACAGGTGTGTCACTGGAACGAGGGGCTGTCACCCTCCACCCCTGGCAGCTCCTGCCTGCCCAAACCCCGCCTGGGCGGCCGAGGACGGCGCTGCTGCCGCCCGTGCCCAAATCCCGTCTCTCCTGTGCCACCCAGAGGATGATTCCCTGCTCACAGCCCGGCCGCAGCATCCTCCCGGCTCCTCCGCATCGCTCTCGCAGCCACCCCGTGCTGTCTGTCTGTCTGTCTGTCTGGCTGGCTGGCTGCTGCAGCCCTGGGGGCACCGCTCAGAGGAGCCAGAAAACCCTCCCGGCCTCTCCCAAGCCCTCCTTGCTCTGCTGCCTGTGCCAGGGTGCCAGGCCAGCTGTCCTTGTCCCCTCTGGAGCCACCGGGAAGGTTGGGCTTTGCTAGATGAGGAGCACCAGCTCGATTTTCCCTCCCCTGCCCATGCTGGAGGCTTAGGGAGAGATGGCTGCCGAGGATTTCTCAGCTCAGCATGATGGTGAACCTCCAAAGCTGCTCCTGGGTGCTGCTCCTTAGGGCTGGGACACCCAGCATGTCCCCAAACGGGGCACAGGGCTTGTCCCCACCGCTTGAGCCCTCCCTGTGTTTGCAGCTCCCACCTGGCATGCCACAGGATGGCGTTCTGGAGATCAAACACCCAGCCCTGCGTTCCCAGGGGGAATTTGGGAGCTGTTGAGCTCAGAGGAGACACAGCCAGCCCAGAGGAGAAAGCAGCAGGATGGTTGGCTCCAAACCCTCCTCTGGCAGGACCCACACAGAGCAAGGCAGAGACAACACCCCCAGCCCCCAAAAGGGCTTCATCCCTCTCAAGGAGCCACAGTCATCATCAGCACAATTTCTCTGCCGTGGGGATGGCACTGGGAACCTGCTTCCACCCCTGCAGGGACCCTGCTGTCAGTGCAGGAACATCTCTGTGCTAAGGTGGCTCTGAAATGCAGCTTGTCCTGCAAAGAGCAGGAGGAGGAGGTGGCCTTTGCTGCCACGCTGACAAAACCAGGGGGGAAAAGGGAGGCTCAGCTCCCACCCTGGGCTGCCCCAAACAGCTCCAGAGCCTGCTAGATTGGGATGCAGGGTCTGATGCTGCTCCAAGTGATTCCTGCCTGTCCCTGATGCTCTCTGGAGCGGAGCCTGGCCTTGCCAGTGGCCCCAGGAGCCCCCAAGGTCTGTGGCTTTGTCCCTCCTGCTTTATTATCCCTGTGTGTCTGCCCTTGGAGTAAATCCACTTATGCTGCCAGCCCAGTGCTGGCCAGAGGGATGGGGATGGAGATGGGGGCAGCTCCCACAGCCTCATCCACCCCCTGCTACAAAGTGTTATGGGGAGGGCAGGACGGGGGGCATGGGGTGACACTTTTGGCACTTGTTCCAGAGAGAGGGCGCAGCCCAGAGCCCTGAGCTCACAGCAGGGTGGAAGACAGAGGACAAATTGTCAATGCCCAGGGGCTGGTGATGGGCTGGGGTCAGTACCAGGCCTCCTGCCCACCCCTGGGGCCAGGCCCAGGAGCCCAGATGCTGCTCAGGAGGAGAGCAGAGCGAGGGGCAGCTGTGGGGGCAGAGTTACTGCCAGTGCATGAATGGGGACATCCTATGGCATGGGGACAGCTCATGGCAGGGCAGGGCCATGGGCCAGCAAACCTGGGGGGAGACAGCCCCCCATGAAAGTCAGCAGCTCATGCACCAAGGATGCCAATCCCAACACTCATCCTAGAGCCCACGGCCCTGAACAGCGTCCTCCCATTGTCCCCACCCACCCACATCCCAGAACCCCTTGGTGAGGTGACCCTGTCCCATCTGCTCCACACTTGGAGAAGAGGAGCCTGGGGGTGTAAGATGATGGAGAAGGGGGCAGGAGGGGACCCCAGCCCATCCCTGTTGGAGCTGGAGAATGGGAAGGTGCCAGTGGGGGGCTCCAAGGTAACATGGCTTTCAGCCCCCGCAGAGAAGTCGAGGTTACCGTCTTTTCTTTTGCAAATCAGTCCTGGTACAGCCGAGGGGTGGCGGTGGCGGTGCCCAGGGTGCCCGGACACCGGGGTCCCTCTGGGCGGGCAGGGGGCTCCGTGCCCCCCAGGCTGGGCCCTCACACGGGCAGGGCGGGCGCTGCCGGGTCCGGGGGGCCAGGGGGGCAGCGGGGCCGGGGCTGCTGCAGCCCCACGTTGTTGTTGGCTGCCTCTGGGCCTGGAGGGAGAAACAGGGGGTTAGGGGCTCCCAAAACCCGCTGGTGGGCTTGTTTTTCCATGGGGGGTGTGATTTATTGTCCCAAAGGGACGCCCACCTCCCCAGCCCTCGTTGAGGTCTGACTGGGGCCTGCCTGCACTTACCTGTCCAGGCTGGGGAGCCCCTAAAAACCCCAATTTCTCAGGAATGCTGAGGGCCAAAGGGAAGAACAGCACAACCATCGCTGGGTTTAAATAACCCAAATGAAGGGGGCCACCCATGCCCAGTGAGAGGCCACATGCAGGTGCCCTGTGGGGCTGCAGGTCAGGCACCAAGGGATGTCCCCTGGCCTGGGCAGTGAGGGGGCCACCAGCAGTGGCGACAACGCAGTGCCAACCCCCCGGGGGACAGGGCACGGGGCAGATGCAGCTCTGGGGTCTCATGGTCTCACCTATTCCTCAATGTTAATGGGGCAGGAGTCCGGCACGGCGGCTGCGTGGCAGAAGAGACCAGAAGGCACAAGGTGAAGGCAGGAGCGGCGGGGACACGGGGAGGGGACACGGGGACATGCACACGAGCAGCACACGGGGTGGCAGCGGGGCCTGGGCGTCTCATCCCCTGTGAACGGCTCCGGGAGGGGGCAGGAGCTGCCACCAGGCATGGGGTGAGGGTCCCCATGCTGGAGCCCCCCGGGGTTTGGTGTCAAGGGAACCGAGGGGTGACATGCTTGTGGTGCGGGGGCAGCTGGGTCCCCCCATGCCTCCTCTCAGGCTGCAGGCTGCCAGGGCAGGGGGATGGCAGAGCTCGGCCCGTGGCTTGTGTCCCACCACCAAACCCATCAGAGGCTGCGTGGTGCCCTTAGGAAGGGGGTGCACCCCTAAGGCAGCTTGGCTGCACCCTCCAGCGAGGTTAAACCCTGTGCCCAGGGCAGCTCTGAGCTGAGGGACTGTGTGAGGCCATGCCAAGGCCGAGGGCTGAGGCTTTCTCAGAGGGGGAGCAACAAAATCCTGCTGCCTGCTGATTTATGGGAGGTGACAGCTGCCATTTCGAGTGGCTTTTCACGGCGAGCTCAGGCTGGAGAGCGAGGCACGTTAAATCTGCAGATCCCCGAGGGGTTGGATAATTAAACAGGACCACACGTACATGCACACGGAAATCCCATTAAGGGCTTGATACGGCCTAAGTCACTGCAGTGCTCCAGTGCAGAGACCCAGCTGTGCTCTGTGCACCCCTGACAGGAGCAGGGCTGGGGCAGCAGGACATGGGCTGGCCCTGGAGCAGGGTGCCAGCCCTGTGCCCACCCACCCCCTGCCCTTTGTGCTGCTGGAAGGGTCTCCCCTGCTGCCAGAGCTGCCCTGGGCAGACCAAAATCCATCCAAATCCATCCTGGTGAAACCCAAATCCATCCTGGTGAAACCCAGCTCCCAAATCCATCCTGGTGAAACCCAAATCCATCCTGGTGAAACCCAGCTCCCAAATCCATCCTGGTGAAACCCAAATCCATCCTGGTGAAACCCAGCTCCCAAATCCATCCTGGTGAAACCCAAATCCATCCTGGTGAAATCCAAATCCATCCTGGTAAAACCCAGCTCCCAAATCCATCCTGGTAAAACCCAAACCCATCCTGGTGAAATCCAAATCCATCCTGGTAAAACCCAGCTCCCAAATCCATCCTGGTGAAACCCAGCTCCCAAATCCATCCTGGTGAAACCCAGCTCCCAAATCCATCCTGGTGAAACCCAACCGGCTGGCCCAGCCCACTGCTCACAACTCAGAGCATTTAGCAGGAGCCCTCTGGGGATTTCAGGTTCTCTACAGCAGCTCCCCCACCTCGGTGCAAGCCTCTCTGGCAGATGTCTTTCCCCAGTTTCTCTTTCCAAAGCTGTTTTTCCACCCTGCCTGTGGCAGAGGCTGCAGCCAGGGGATGCTCTGAACCCTGGGGACAGCCCCTGCAGCTCCTGCTCTGCAGGATCCACACAAGGACATGGTTCTGGAGGTTTTAGTTAAACCTCATGTCCTAAAATCCCTGGGATGGGGACTTTTGCCTCCTCACAAAGCTCTTTCCCACCAGATTGAAATCTGCAGAGATTTCAAAAGAAGCTTTGAGGAACCACGTCCTGCGCCTCCATCCATTACAGAGAGGACAAAAACATCATTATCAAATGCCACCAGCTTGGAGATTGTCCAAGAGACTTGATGGACTTGGAAATGTAGACTCTGAACACCACAGATCTCAAGGGCCAGGATGCAGCTGCCTTCCCTACAATCACTGAGTGGGGCTCTCATGGACTGGGTACAAGCCCTGAGAGATTTTAGGAATGACACAGCCAAAACAAAACCACAAAACATGGAACAGCCCCAGGCTGTCTCACCATGAGCCTAAAGAACTGTAAATTTAAAGACACAATACTGATCCTAACCCCTTATGATGTAGAAGCTGACTGTACTCTAGAGAGTTTAAGGGTGCCCAGCAAAACCTCCACAACTGCTCCAAAAACTTCTCCAAAACCTATAAAATCAACTCTGAACATTTCAAGGTCAAATTGGTTGAGCAACAACAAATATTGTTTAATCCTAGTCCTTAAAGAGATGCAGACCAATGTTCCTGCTATCAGACCAAAATGTTTATCTTTTACAGATACCTCTTTTACTGTCTGGTTTTCCTGCCTAAACCAGAGGCTGTTATCTCACACATGTAACAGATATATTGGGAACTGGAATAGGAGTGTTGAACAGTATCAATCTTGAAACTCTGACTGATCAATTGGGTGCAACCATTAATTATTTGAACACTATAGCTCAACTCTTAAGGTCTTCCCTATCTGCTCTTGGAAATACACACTGATCAGCTTCAAATATCAAAAATATCCAAATGCTAATGACCAACTGGTTGATGGTCTGGAAATTGCTCAAAGCAGTGGCTTCAGCACCCAGCTGTATTCCAGCTCAGTTGTGGTTACACTCCTGCAGTTATGGGATAACCACTGAATGGGAAAAGGGACTTTTATTCGTTGAAATTTGAAAAGGCATTTAAATTCTGGTGGTGTTCAATCAAATTTTCTTATGTTCCCATCACTAGTAAGGTCACAGTGTTTGCCTTAGCAACACAGAGTGCTTCTGTATGTACCAAGCACTAAATCCTGGTGGTAGGAATGGGATTAGATCCATTGGAACACTGAGCATGGGCTTTTAAAAACAGTCACACACATGTAGATTGTTGTGTGGAGACAGAATAACAGGGGTTTATATGTGAAAGTAATATTCTGAGAGCCTAAGCTGTGGTTTGGACGTAGAACTGTGTCTATCATTTGGAAATGTCTCCTGATAATGACCCTGAATCCATCCCAGTGTCCATAGGATAAGGGGGTGTGTGAAACCCCCTTATCCTATGGAAACCCCCTTATCCTATGGAAACCCCCTTAAATTGTCACCCCCTTGTGACAATTTAACAGTGGGTGACACAAAGATACAGCTTTGTAACCACTTGAATCCATGTATTTGTAACTTCACCTACAGAGCAGGATGTGATTTCAGCTAATCCTGCCAAAAACTGCACCAAAATGTATGTTAGATGTGTAATAGGACATTTTGTCTACAACACCTACTGGAATGGATTGTTAAAAACTGGGACAGTGATCTACACAAACTGGTACAACAGCTCAAAAAGAAATTTCAGAAAACAATGATCACTGTCCATTATTATGTGGAAAAAATGCCCTGTATCCTACAGGGAGTGAAAAGGGATGGAGAACACCGTGTCTGCCATTCCCAGGGACCATGGAGAGCCCCAAAGCCCCACTCTGCACCTCCTCAGCCTCTGCTTTTCCCCACAAAGGCCAAGGCTGGATCACCCCTCTCATGCAGCACAGCTGGTGCTGAGGGCTGCAGCTGCTGGACACGTGGGCAGGTGTGGTGGCCAAAGGATGGAGAGGGCATCCTTGGCTGGGCTCAGCCCAGGGACCAGCTCCTGCATGCCAGCCCTGTGCACACCTCACAGCAGAGCAAGAACTTGACCCTGTGCTGGAGCCATGTGGGCTGCAAAGCTCCCCCTTCCTCATCCTCCCCCCAGCACAACCAAGGGGGATGCAGTCAGGGGTGGCTTTGCCAGGCCCTCCAGCAAAGCAGAGGTGCTGCTGGGACACCCCCAGCTCCCTCCCCAGCCCCCCAGGCCAGCAGGACTCAGCCAGTGCTGACAGAGGGTGATGGAGAGGACACAGGGCTTGTGTGTTCCTCCCCAAGAGCCTCAGCCGTGTTTCTCCAGCACAGAAACCACCAGGAACAGGCAAGGCAGCAGGAGAGGAGGCTTTCCCAAAGGAGCAGTGGAAAAGAAAGGATTTCCCCCCTCCAGTGGGTTTCACCCACCCTCTTGGCTCTCCAGCACCTGCTGCAGGTCTGGGACCTGCCACAAAGTCAGCTGAAGGGGCAAGGCACGGGCAGAGTTGCTTTCAGCTTGTCCACAAATGTATTGACTGAGGACCCATGGAGGGTTCTGGTTTGGCTTTTTGGCTCGTTTCCCCACACACAGGCTGAGGAAGAGGAGCCTGCAGGGCTGGGCAGGGTCCCCAGCCCACTGCCCCCTTCCACAGAGGAGCCAGGGGTGTTCAATACATTTGTCACCTTTGGGCAACTCTGGGCAGGGAAGGGGCACAAGCGTGGGTGGAGGAAACCGTGTTGGCACAGAGCGAACATGAACTTTCACACAGACGGAGGAGCCTGGGGGGAAGGAAGAAAAGAAAGGGATGGAGAGAGGCTGGCAGGAAACAAAAGTGGAAGAAGGGTGGGGGAGAAAGCATGAAGAAATGGGAAAGATGGATGAATGTTGGGGCTCTGTAGAAAGATGACCTGGTGGACACACCCCATCTCCCTGAACTTGGGAGGCAGCACAGCTGGACTGCCTGTGGATCACACCCCAGCACAAAACGCTGCTGTGCCCACCACAAGCCTGTACCAGGCTGCAGCTGTGCCACACAACACCTTCCTAAGGAGGGCTGGTGCCTCCTGGGGTGCCAGCAGCCCCCTGGCCAAGGGACAGAGAATCCCAGCAAAGCAAGCCTGCAGCTGCCTGGGGACATCCCAGTCTGGACAGGCCACCCTGACCTATGGGTGGTGACATGGCCGGTGCTCAGCCCCACAGAGGGACGGCTGGAGGGGTGCAGTGAGGACAGCCTGGCAGGAATGGTGGGAATGATGGTGATGGGAGAGGAGGGATGGATGCAAAGGGCTGGGGGGATGCAGGGAAGAGCGGAACTGTCCCCCCCACCCCAAGTTCATGTTCAGCAGACGGCCACTCACCAGGTAAGCAGGCCTCAGAGCACAGTTTATTGTCCAGCGCTCTCACGTGTGCGATGCCCATGTCATTGTTATTGTCACAGCTCAGACCGAGGAAAGCGCCTGTCCTCGGGCCTGGAAGGGAGTTAAGGCAGTTACCGCCGCGGCCGCCTTTGGCACTGGGGCTGGGACTGCTGGGGCTCCTCCTCTCCCCTCCCCAGCCTCTTCCAAAACAAAGAAACGACACAGGAACGATGCATCGGGGTGGCAGCGGGTGGAGAGTGGACAATAAGGCCTGGGCACGGCCCCGGCTGCTCCTCCCCTCGCAGCGGGACAGCAACAATGTGGGCATGAGCATGAACCTGCCCAGGGCTCAGGCAGACCTTCCCTCTGGCACAGCCAGGCTGTGGTGGCACCCATCACCTCCTGCAGGAGCCTCTCCAGCACCAGCGGCGCCGTGAGAGCTGCGGGGATGCCAGCAACAGGCAGTAGCTGGATGCGTGGGGCAAAAGAAGCCGTAGCCAAGCTTTTGCAGGGGGGATGGAGGCTTTTGGGGATGAGGGAGGGAACTCTGCCTCTTAGCATCGCTTCTCCAAGAGATCAGCCTCCAGGGTCTTACCTGCATCCATCAGATGCAGGTGACTGAACCTCAGGAGGGATGTTCCCAAATGTGCCAGCAGCCCTGCTGAGAACAGCTGCAGGACTGTGTCCTAAAGAGAGAGGCCATCCTGCTCCCAGAGCTGCTGGGATGCCCATGGATGTCCACCACAGCCCCTGGTTGCTCCTATGTGTTATACTTGAGTCTCCCCATCAGCACGAGCCTCTCTGCAGTCAGAGGCCATGATTTGGGGATGGGTGATCCATGGGTGTTCCTGCTTTCCAGCTTGGCTGAGCATCCAGGTTGGATTGGGAAATAGTTTTGTTGTATTTTTGCTAAAAGGAGACTTGGAAATGTGGGAGGGGGCACACTGTGGGCCTCCCTGTTGCCCAAAAGCAATCCAGGGCAGTTGGTGGCCAATGGCATGGAGGTGACCACCTCTTTCTCTCTTTCCTTGGCTGCCTGAGCTCAAGGGAGGAGGCGAGAGGAGCCCTCAATGTGCATGTGTTGACTTGCAAAAGCACATTGAGGACAGGCCAAAGTGAGGACAGCATCCCAGAGGGAACAGCTCTGCAGCCCCTTCCTATGGGAATCAGCCCAGACACTGATTTCTACAGGGGAGAGTTTGAGAGATCTGAGAAAAGACCTTGGCAAGGGAAAAAACACACACACACACAGAGAAGCCTCTTTCCCATTTGTCTCCTTGGACAAACCACTGGGTCCTGCTCCATGGAAAAACCAGCCATGGCTGCTCCATGTCCCACCCTGAGCTCTCTGGTCCCCGTGGCTGCCTGGCTCCCCCACCCCCTGTGCTCAGCCCCCGTGGGTGTCCCTGCTGTGACAGATGTTCCTCTGAGCCCAGGGTCCCCAGGGCTCTCCCTGATGGCAGTGGGGAGTTGGGGACAGCACAGCACCTCCCACTGACAGTGACAGTGAGGGGACAACAACGACCCAGGGCCTTTTACCGTCTTCCTGTGTGGGAGAGGCGTCCTCGTCCTCCAGCACATCGTTGCCCTGTGGCACAGGGAGAGGCAACAGGGACTGTTAGCCCAGGGCTGTGCCAGGGGCTGTTCCCAGGTCCCTCTGGGGGAACATCCCTGGCCCTGGGGGTTCCATGGACCAGGACTGGTGGGGCACAGCCCCACTGCCCCATGCATCCCCAGGGCAGCCCACAGGGACATGGATGTGTGGGCAGCACATTCCCCAGTCCAGCCCTGGGGGAACAGGGGGCCACTGCCCAGCTTCCCCCTTCATGGGCACAGCTGGGATCATTCATAGTGCCAGGTGACACCACAGCTGGGATCCCCCCATGGTGCAGGGTGACACCACAGCTCCCAGTATGGGCATAGCTGGGATCTCCCCCACAGCTGCCAGTATGGGCACAGCTGGGATCTCCCCCACAGCTCCCACCTCTGGGCACAGCTGGGATCTCCCCACAGTGCCAGGTGACACCACAACTCCCAGTCCCCTGGGGGATGGCTCTGGTTACCTCGGCATCGCGCTCCTCGGCAGAGATGCTGACAAAGTTCAGATCATCCGGGGACTCCACAGGTGTTGACTGTAGGAGGAAGGTGGGAAAGATGGAAGGAAAAGAAAAAGAAAATCTGGTGCCAGTGGTTTTGCAGGGGGAGTTACATCCCATGGGGGAGCTCTCCAAGCTGGGCTCCACCAACAACCCCCAGTCCCCACCTCTCCATCAGAGGCTGTGGCGCTCGCGGCCGCGGGCGAGGGGAGTATGTCCCCCTCCTCTTCCTCCTCCTCCTCCTCTTCCTCCTCCGTGCCAGGGGCGATATAGGAGCCAGACATGGAGGAGACGGTGTCGGTGCTGAGCTGGGAGTGCTGGCTCTGGGAGGAGGCCATGGACATGACGGACTGAGCCAGGCTGCTGCTCACGGGCTCTGGGGGAGAGCAGGGGCTGAGGGGGCTGCTGGAACCCCCACCCACGGGTGGGAGTCATGGCACAGCACCCAACAATGGAACAGGGGCTAATGAGGAGGAGTGGGGTGCAGAAGAAGAACTGGCTGCACGCCACGAAGATGTGATGGGTGCACAGCTGCCAGCAGCAGATCCCCAGGGCTCACAGCCCCCCATTTCTGTGTCCACAGGGTGACAAACCAGGCATGATCAGTGCCCCTGTGATTCCCATCTCCAGGTGTACAGGTGATGAAGCAGAGGTGACACCCTGGGGCTCCATCCAATGTCCATGGCAGGGTAAGAAGGGCCATGCCACCCCTCTTTGCATCCCCCCACAGTGTGACAGTCCTGAGATTACAATGCCACCTCCTGCCCTGCCAGCACCTATAAGCCCCTCCATGCTGTACCTTCTGGGGACGAGATGGTGGAGGACAGGGGTGTCCCAGTGCAGGAGGACTGGTCGATGGCTCCTGATGACGACAGGGTGAGGTTTTCACTCTCTGGGGTTGCACCACATTCCTGGAACAGGAGCCCATGGGAAGGATGGGATGGGGGATATTCAGCATGGACGGCCCATCTCCTGCAGGCATTCTCATGGAGGAAGAGCCAGAAGGGGCAACCCCAGCCAGTTTCTCTGGTCCCAAGCCTCCCCCTAACCTGCTGCCCCTCCAGTGCCTCAACTCCTTACTACCAGTAAGGAGTTGTACTGATTTTGGACAGTGCTCATGTCACAGACATCTATTGTGAAAAATCCTTTCTTTAGGATTTTTCTCCCTTCTGAGAAGCTGTGGCCTCAGCAACAAAATGCAAACAATGGTTACCTGCTGCCGTGGAATGCAACAGGTGCATCTGTGATTGGTCTGAAGTAGATGTTTAGATTTACTGACACTCACAGCAGAGCTGGGTCTCACTCTCTGCTGAGACACAGCCCTTTGTTATTCATTCCTTTTCTATTCTTAGCTTAGCTAGCTTTCTGAGAACCTTTCTCTCTCTGTTCTTTTTAGTATAGTCATAATGTAATATATATAATAAAACTATAAATTAAGCCTTCTGAACATGAGGTCAACATTCTCGCCTCTCTCTCACCTTGAAGACCCTTGTCACCACTGTAACATGCTCACCTCCTCATGCCGGGCTGGGGATCTCCTCCTGGCCACCCTCAGCTCTGACTCAGTGCACGACTTCTCATCCTCCTCTTCGGGCAGGATGGAGGAATTCTGTGAGATGGACCTGGCCAGAGGGGCAAAACAGAGGGTTTCACCCCTGCCCACATCCCCCGGCCCCCCCTGAGCACCCCCAGCCTCCCACACCCACCCCAGCACTCACTTGGAGATGCTCCTCTTGAGCTTGAGCCCCGCGGGGCCGCAGTCGGGCAGGCGCTCCAGGGGTGCCAGGGCCCTCAGGGCGGGCAGGGGGCCCTCGCTGCCGTAGGAGGGCAGGGTCCCCACGCCGGGGGGGTCCCCCAGGGCCCGCAGGGGCAGCGCGGCCGGCGACGGCGTCAAGGGCCCATTGAGGGCCTCCAGCAGGGAAACCACCTCGTAACCCGGCGGGATGTGCTCCGAGGACTGCGGGGAGCATGGTCAGGACATAGGTTAGGAAAAATCCTTTTGCTGAGATCTTTTCTCCCGAGAAGATGAGAAGCCTCAGAAATGGGATGTAAACAATGATTATCTGCTGCTGTGGAATGCAACAGGTGGATCTGTGATTGGTCTGATGTGGTTGTTTTTAATTAATGGCCAATCACAGCCCAGTGTGACAGTGGTCACAGGGGTTCTTGGATGAGGGAAGAGACGAGAATGTTGACTCCATGTTTCAGAAGGCTTGATTTATTATTTTATGATATATATATTACATTATAACTATACTAAAGAATAGAAGGAAAGGTTTCCTCTCAGAAGGCTAGCTAAGAATAGAATAGAGAAGAATGATAACAAAAGGCAGCTCGCTCAGATTCTGTTCGAGATAGCTCAGCCGTGATTGGCCATTAATTATAAACATCCAAAGATAAGTCAATCAAAAATTTACCTGATGCATTCCACTGCAGCAGATAACCATTGTTTACATTTTGTTTCTGAGGCTTCAGCTTCTCAGAAGGGAAAAAAATCCTAAGAAAGGATTTTCACAAAAAGATGTCTACGGCAGCCCAGCTGTCTCAGACTCTCTGGTCAGTCACAAAATTTCATTCCATTCCTTTCTATTCCTTGCTAGCCTTCTGATGAATTCCTTTCTTCTAGTCTTTTAGTATAGTTTTAATATATAATTTTCTTTTAATATAATATATATCATAAAATAATAAATCATCCTTCTGAAACATGGAGTCAAGATTCTCATCTCTTCCCTCGTCCTGGGACCCCTGTGAACACCAGCACATTTGGTGACCCCGAGTGAGGAACATTCCCACAGAGGATCATGGGGTGAGGATGTGAGGATCCTCCCTGGGCCATTTTGCTGATCACCCCACTCTCAGTGGGATCAAAATGCCCCAGGAAGAAGCTCAAACCTAGGGAACGGATACCCAGCCAAAAACCTTTTTTCCTTTTTCTTTTTTTTTTTCTTTTTGTAAGATCAACTCTGCATTTTCTTGCAAGACAAATTTGCAATAAATAAATAAACAAACCCTATTCTTCAGAGACACACGGATCCCCAAACCTCCCCACCCTGGTGGGAGAGGCCAGGGTCCCACCTTCAGCCAGGCACTGACCGAGTGCTCCTCGGAGTCCGAGCTCTGCGCGGCGATGATGGGGTTGAAGCTGGTGGGCGAGAGCGGGCCCAGCTTCTTCCTCATGGCTCGGATTTGAAGCAGGGCTCGGAAAGCTGGGGCAGCAGGGAAAAAAAGGGAGGGGTGAAAACCAAGCGTTGGAAGGAGACCTGTCCAAAAATGACACCCTGTTTCCCAAGAGGGGCATCCCCAGCGGGGCTGCAGAGCTCGAGGGTGGGAGATGCCAGCTCATTCCCAGAGCACTGGTTGGGCAGCAGCTCCAGCAGTTTGGGAAGGACATTGAGATGCTTGAGCATGTCCAGAGGAGGCAACGAGGCTGGAGAGGGCCTTGGAACACAAACCCTGTGAGGAACCCCTGAGGGAGCTGGGGATGCTCAGCCTGGAGAAAAGGAGACTCAGGGGTGCCCCCATCACTCTCACAGCTCCTGAAAGGTGCCTGTGCTCAGCTGGGGCTGGGCTCTTTTTCCTGACAGAACCAGAGCACACAGTCTCAAGCTGTGCCAAGGGAAATACAGGTTGGATATTGGGAAAGAGTCTTCCACAGAAAGAGTGATAAAGTTCTGGAATGGCTGCCCGGGGAGGTGGTGGAGTCCCCATCCCTGGGTGTGTTTAACAAAGCCTGGATGTGGCACTGGGTGCCAGGGTTTGGTTGAGGTGTTGGGGCTGGGTTGGACTCAGTGATCTTGAAGACCTCTTCCAGCCCAGTGATTCTGTGAATTCTGTGAAAAAATGACACCCTGTTTCCCAAGAGGGGCATCCCCAGTGGGACTAGAGGGACTGCAGAGCTCAAGGGTGGGAGATGCCAGCCCAATCCCACAGATGCCAGCCCATTCCTAGAGATACCAACCCATTCCCAGAGATGCCAGTCCATTCCCAAAGATGCCAGCCCATTCCCAGATTCCCAGCCCATTCCCAGAGATCCCAGCCCATTCCCCTAGATGCCAGCCCATTCCCAAAGATGCCAGCCTATTCCTAGAGACACCAGCCCATTCCCCACGATGCCAGCCCATTCCCAGTGCTGCCAGCCTGTTCCCTTAGATCCCAGCCCATTTCCAGAGATCCCAGTCCATTCCCAGAGACACCAGCCCATTCCTAGAGATCCCAGGCCATTCCTAAAGATCCCAGCCTATTCCTAGTGCTGCCAGCCCAATCCCAGCGTTGCCAGCCTGTTTCCCTGGATCCCAGCCCATTCCCAGAGATCCCAGCCTGTTCCCAAAGATGCCAGCCCATTCCTAGAGATCCCAGCCCATTCCCAGAGATCTCACCCCGTTCCCAGAGCTGCCAGCCCATTTCCCCAAATCCCAGCCCATTCCCAAAGATCCCACCCCGTTCCCAGAGATCTCAGCCCGCTCCCAGAGCTGCCAGCCCATTCCCAGAGATCCCAGCCCATTTCCCTAGACCCCAGCCCATTCCCAGAGATCCCAGCCCGTTTCCCTAGATCCCAACCCATTCCCAGAGATCCCAGCCCGTTTCCCTAGATCCCAGCCCATTATTCCCAGTGCTGCCAGCCCATTCCCAGTGCTGCCATCCCGTTTCCCCAGATCCCAGCCCATTCCCCAGACTCCAGCCTGTTCCCAGAGATCCCACCCCATTCCCCAGACCCCACCCCATTCCCCACATCCCAGCCCATTCCCCAGACCCCAGCCCGTTCCCCAGACCCCAGCCCATTCCCCAGCCCCCAGCCCGCCCCCAGCCCTCTCCCCCCTCACGCAGCCTGCAGATGGGGCAGTTGTTGGCCTGGTAGCGCAGGGTGTCGGCGCAGGTGTTGCACAGGCAGAGGTGGCGGCAGGGCAGGATCAGCGTGTCCCGCACGTCCGACAGGCACACCACGCACTCGGCGCTGTTATCGCTCACCTCGTCCTCGGCCACCTGCCAGGGCACACAGGGAGCTGCTCGGCTCGGGGGTCCCCAGCCTGTGCTCTCAAACACTGGCTGGGTGCTCAGAGAGGGCTCTGCCAGAGTCCATGGGCTGCCTGCTCTGGAAATGACCCCCTGGGACCTCATTCCTCTCCTCCAGGAGGCTGGGAGATGAGGCCAAAGGAAACAGAAACCCCCATTTTCACCCTGATTTTTACATATTACAGCACAGCATAATGTCACCCTTGCTTTCAGCTTGTCCACAAATGTATTGACTGAGGCCCCATGGAGGGTTCTGTTTTGGCTTTTTGGCTTAGAACTTTTAAGTTTCAGCTCGTCCACAAATGTATTGACTGAGGCCCCATGGAGGGTTCTGGTTTGGCTTTTTGGCTTAGAACTTTTAAGTTCTTCTAAGCCTTCTGGTGTTTACATTCCTGTAATGAACTTTCTCACGCACTTTTATATAAACAATTATTGTTTGACATTCTTTTCTAGAAGAGGAGAAATTTCCTGGACTGTTGGTTTGTCCAGTGTCATTGGAAAGGTGGCACTTTCATCCTCTAATCCACTATCACTTTTAAAATCTATAAATGTTGAAGTCAGAAAATAAACTTCCCTTCTTTTTACCTTGGAGGTTCCAGCATGTGTGTCATTTTATTTCGTGTCCTATAACACCATAAGGCACATCCCATGCCTTGAGCCCCATGCTCCCCATCCATCCCATGCCTTGAGCCCCATGTTCCCCATCCATCCCATGCCTTGAGCCCTGTGCTCCCCATCTAAGCCATCATCTTCCCCCAAGGGCCCACAAAGGATGTGGGGAAAAGCTCAATCCTTCAATTTTCTGCCTCCAACAGCTTCGATGCCAACACAAAATGTCCCCAGCCATCACCACCTCCGTGCTGTGCTGCAAACTCTTGCCCTGAGAGTGTTTCAGTGGCCAGACCTGTGCTAGGGGAAGGGAAGAAGGGATGAGGGAAGGCCCTGGGATGCAGGCGGGGGTGCAGCACACACCTTGGAGTCCTGTGTGTTGTACTTGTTCTCGATGCCGTAGATCTCCTGCAGGAGGTAGCTCACACCATCCACCTGCAATCCCATGGGCAACGGGTGAGCAGTGCACACACCTGGGGCTCCCAAACCCCTGCTTGGGCCAGTCCTCCTCCCCCCAGCATCCAGGGGCTCTCTTTGCATTGATAACCTGGAAATTGCAATCCCTGGGAGGCAGGGGAGTGCAATTTCAAGGTTATCAATGCAAAAGGCTGGGAGAGGCCTGGAGCTTTTGGGGCTCCCCAAGACCCCTGAGTGCCTCCCCTGCAGGGTGTGCAGGGACAACTGCACCTCAGGGACACCTCAACACTCACCACTTGCTTCTGCTTGAGGGGCTTCACGCAGAAGGTGCCATCACTGTGCTGGAGGGAGGAAAGAGCACAAGGGTGGGCACCCACCCACCCTGTGGCTGTCACTGCTCCCTCCCTGCTCCCTACGAGCCCATTTTGCAGGAATTCTGGCTTTTCCTGACAGCCCAGCACCAGTAGCTGTGGGAGGTCACACACACTGCAAAGCTTGTTGGAGGAAGGAAGATGGAGTTGAGCCCAAATGCCTTAGAAGGAATGAGGGAATAGTCCCAGGATTTGGGATCAGCCCAGAACATCCCCAGCCCAGCAGCACCATCCCAATTCCCAGGGATTCTCCAGGCTCTTGTACCTGGTGGATGATGGAGGCAGGAGGAGGGGGATGCCCCCAGCTTGGCACTTACCTTCTCAAAGGTGGCCAGCAGCACGTGGCAGTGTCCACTGTGCTCTGCAAGACACAAAGGAGCACTCAGGGCTTGGGGACATGCAGGGGGACAGGCAGAGCCACGGGAGCAGTGAGGAAAAGCAGGAGGCTCTGCCAGCAAACCAGGAAAGGCCATCCCAGCAAGGAGCCCCCTCCTCACCCTCTCCTTCATCCACCACTGCCTGCACCACCATGGGATAAACCTCACGGTCCAGGTCGAAGCCCAGCTGGAGAGAGACAGGGGAGGCTTGGTGAGATGGAGCAGCGCTGAGCCTTCCTCCCGCCTCCATCTGCACGGGAGGGATGAAGTCAGGACCCACCTCCTCCTCGCTCCACTCGGAGGGGTCAATGGTGTGGGAGGGCACACAGAACTGCTGGCACACCCCCCGCTTGTAGTGCACCGTCTCGGACTGCAGGCTGTTGTCCCTGGGGGTGTAGCTGTGCCAGGGAGACAGGACAGGGTCATCAGGGCACCACCGGTGTCCCCACAGCCCTCCTGCTCTCCCCAGAGCACAGAGATGCCAGGAAAATGGGATGGGGTGTGTGTGCCACTCGTCCCCTCCCAGATGCCTCTTGGGGCTGAGGTAAGAAGGTCGAAAAAGGGCTAAAATAATCCACAGGGTAAAATAAACACAGCACAGGAGGGGACAGGGACAACTCCACAGCCAACCTGGAGGGGTCTGGGGGGGAGAATTATTTCCCCTGGTCTCTGTTCTGACCTGAAGGTAAAAAAAGGGAACAGGATGTGACAGGGAGGGAGGTGGCAGAGCATGGCAAGGACCTGGTAGTGGCACCTGGGGGAAACAAGGAGCCCCCTCCAATCTCAGCACCACCCTCAGCTCTTTCCTGTCCGGAAGAGGAAAGATGCTCAGGGGGGAGGCTCCATGTCCATCAGGCAGGGACACACACCAGGCTTGGGGTGACACAAGCCAGCCTCGGAGGTGACACAGGCCATGCTGGGGGGTGACACAGGCCAATTTGGGGCGTGATACAGGCCTGTTTGGGGGGTGACAAAGGCCTGGCTGGGGGGTGACACAGGCCTGTTTGGGGGGTGACACAGACATGTTTTGGGGGTGACACAGGCCAGGCTGGGGGGTGACACAGGCCTGTTTGGGGGGGTGACACAGGCCTGTTTGGGGGGTGACACAGGCCAGGCTGGGGGGTGACACAGGCTTGTTTGGGGGGGTGACACAGGCCTGTTTGGGGGGGTGACACAGGCCTGTTTGGGGGGTGACACAGGCCAAGCTGGGAGGTGACACAGGCTTGTTTTGGGGGGTGACACAGGCCTGTTTGGGGGGGTGACACAGGCCTGTTTGGGGGGGGTGACACAGGCCAGGCTGGGGGGTGACACAGGCCTGTTTGGGGGGTGACACAGGCCAAGCTGGGAGGTGACACAGGCTTGTTTGGGGGGGTGACACAGGCCTGTTTGGGGGGGTGACACAGGTCTGGTTGGGGGGTGACACAGGCCTGTTTGAGGGGTGACACAGGCCAGGCTGGGGCGTGACACAGGCCTGTTTGAGGGGTGACACAGGCCTGTTTTGGGGGGGTGACACAGGCCTGTTTGGGGGGTGACACAGGCCTGTTTGGGGGGGGTGACACAGGCCTGTTTGGGGGGTGACACAGGCCAAGCTAGGGGGGTGACACAGGCCTGTTTGGGGCCCCTCACCTCGCCACCCCGTTGTGGAACTCCTCAGTTGCCTGGTAGTAGATGGTTATGGCCACACGGGCGTCCGTGTCGAAGGTGAACTCCACGTTGTAGTGCACCTTGGCTTTGCTCACTTCTTCCCCCGGGGTCTTCACCTCCTCCGAGCACCTGGGGAGCACAGAGGGTGTAGGAGATGGGCTTTGGGGTGCTCCAGGACTAAAAGGGGCTGCTGCCCTCCATCGGGGGACACTGAGGCACAGCAAGAGCCCAAGGTCGCGCCTGCGGGCTGGGCAGTGCCACAGGCAGATTTGAGCCCTAATCCCGCATCCCCCGGCCCTGCCGCAATCCCCAGCCTCCCTCCAGCAAAGCCTTCGGAAGGTGGGGGAGGAAGAAGAAGCAAAGCACTTCAAAGGCAGCGCTAAAATCCTTTAATCCTGCGGCACTGCCTGTGCTGGCATGCGGGAATGAGAGGGGAAGGGCAGGAGCTCGTCCTCCATCCTGAATGAGAGCAGGGGAAGGACAGGGGCTCATCCTCCATCCTGAATGAGAGCAGGGGAAGGACAGGATCTCATCCTCCATCCTGAATGAGAGCAGGGGAAGGCAAAGGCTCATCCTCCATCCTGAATGAGAGTAGGGGAAGGACAGGATCCTCATCATCCATCCTGAATGAGAGCAGGGGAAGGACAGGAGCTCATCCTCCATCCTGAATGAGAGCAGGGGAAGGACAGGAGCTCATCCTCCATCCTGAATGAGAGCAGCCCCAGGAACCAGGAGGGGAAGGGCAGGGGCTCATCCTCCATCCCGCTGGAATGAGAGCAGCCCCGTGCCCAGCATCCCTGGGCACCCAGCAGGACCCTCCCTGCCCGCGGGGTCAGGACTCACTTGACGAGGCGCAGGGTGTCCTTGCGGATGTTGATTAAACTCCTGAGGGTCTTCACGGGTTCCTGAGGAGGTGGAGCAGCATAAGGGAACTAGGACGAGAGAGACACCGCTGAAGGCAGAGCACACGGGGGCACTGCTATGGCTCTGGGCCCCCCAATGACCCCAACGCCCTACAGAGGGAATTGGGGTGGCCTGGGCATCCTGATGGGTGCTGAGCACCTGCAGGTTCTGCTGGCACTTGGGCACCAGGCAGCACAGTGACATCCCTCCACAAAGAGCCCAGGACAGCAGGGACAGTGTCACTGGGGAGGGGACACAGAGAGGCTGTTCCTTGTCCCTTTGGCTGGAGGCTGAGGGGGATGGGGGGCACAGGGCAGCAGCTGCTGATGGATTTTTATGCTGCTGGATGAGGCTGGGCAGAGCTGAGGCTCCCTCCCTGCTCACCAGGCAAGAAAAAGCAGGCACAAGTGTCCCTGTGGTGGATGGGATTTGGGTGGTGGAATCCTGCCAGCCCCGTGCCCAGAGCAGAGAGCCAGCAAAGTGTCTGGGCAGGAGCAGGCAGGCAGCAGCATCCCTCCCCCAAGGAGACATTGTCCCTCCCAGTCCTTTCTGTGCACTTGACAGGGGCTACAGGGCTCCTGGGGAGAGGGGACACAGGGGTAGCACCCTGGGGACACCCTCTCCCTGGCACTGCAGCCACCCAGAGGACACTGAGGGCACTGGGGAAGGGGCACAGGACCCACCTCCCCCCTCTCAATCCCCATGTCCCAGGTAGGTTTAGCTGCAGGAGGGATCAGCCCTGACTAAGGCCCAGCTCGTTGGCAAGCTGCCACCATGTGCCAAGGGACAGCCAGAGCCAGGAGGGTGTCAGGTGCCATCAGGGATGGCAGATGGTCCAAGAGCCTCAACCGCTGCCTCTGGAGAGGAAACAGTGTCCCACTGTCCCTCAGCAAGGCACCCACTGCACCCCAGTACCAAGGGGACAAGAATGAATTGCAGGTGGCACTTGGGGATGCCCTGCAGGGAGTGTGCAAGGCATCCATGCCCTGACCATGTCCCATGTCCCATTTCCCGTGCCCCTGGTGTTCTCAGATGGGACAACCATCATCACCTCAGCTGTCCTCAAAGCCATCCCCACCTTTCCTGTCCCCAAGGCAGAGCAGGGGTGGCACTGGGGGACAGGCTGGGACAGGCAGCTGCAGAACCCCCCAGTGCAGGCACAGCTCTGCCCCATCCCTGCTCCACCATCCCACAGCTGCCACTGAAGGCAGATTAAAGCCCAGGCTGGGCATAGCATGGCTGATGGCATCAGAGGCTTTGGGCATGAATTGCCAGCACTGTGGAACTGCCTCCCACTGCTCTCACCCTCCTCAGGAGGGGAAAAGGGCAGCAGAGTCATTAAACTGCTGCTAACGAACTTCTGTGTGAGTCACTGAACGTGCACCTGCAGAACTGAGCACCTGCAGAGCCACCCAGTGCAGCTGGAGGGGAGAGATGAGAACAAGCTCCAGGCTGAACTGAGCCTGTCATGACAGGCCGTGCCATGTCGTGATACATCCTCTGCTATTCAAACTAATGCAGTCACCCCAAATTGCTTGTTTCCACCAGTCCAACCATACCCAAACCAGCCCTGGCAGGGAAAGCACCCATGGGTGCACCCTCCCTCCTGCTGCAGCAGCCAGGAGTGGGTGACAGGGATGGGGAAGTGCCACAGGCAAATTGTGCTCTGCAGAAACCACTTTGGGCTCTTTCACTCCCACGTGTGAAAAGCACTTTTTGGGGGTGGTTGGATTTCTTTTTAAATCGAATTTTACAAGCCAGGTTTTGCATGTCAGAAAGGGGCTCTTCAGAGGAGGTTTTGCATCTCCTCACTTTCAATCAAGCTGAAACACAACAGAAAAAAAATGGGTGATGGTCGTGGTGAAGTTAAGAATGTCATCCACGTGCCTACAGCAACATTTGGTGCAGACCAGCTTTTGCTGAAGTGAAATAAAAACCACCCTCAAAAGTCTGTCTTGGGGTTTTTCTACAAGCAAACCCCAGCAGCTTTGCGTGGGCAGGGAAACCCAGTGGCACATTTCAACAGCTCCTGGCTTCCCCTGTGCTCCCTGAGTGCCTCCAGCAGCTGCTCTGCTCCTCAGCCCCTGCATGGTGGCAGCTACTTCACCTGCAACGCCCTTCCCAGCCCCTTGGGAACCTGTTCCCAGCTGGAAAATCCAGACTATCATGTATCCATGGAGGGGAGAGCCTGCACAGCCTCTGGCTGCCCTGCACATCCCTGAGCTGTTCATAGTTCAAAGTGCTCTGCTCACAGAGGACTTAGGACACAATTCCTCCAAGATCACCTTGATCCCCAAGGAACCCAAAATTAATCCCCTACCAAAAAGCAGCTGCCATCTTTAATGTTTCCAGCCCCACCAGGGCTCTCCCAGAAGGTCAGAAAGCAAAAATATCACAAAGCAGCATCAGGACAGGGCCTGGGGGCAGCATCAGAGAGACCCAAGTGTTGTCTGGACACAGGCTGGGACCAGAACCAACACAGACCCCCCCCAACTCCTCCCTGAGCCCCCAAAACTGGCCTGACCCAAAGTCCAGCCCCAGCACTGCCCCTGCTGCCCAGGGAGATGGGATCTTGGATCTTGGTCACAGCTCTGCAGCCCAGAGCCATCGCTCATCAAACGGAGCAGGACAATTCAGCTGGTGATGCTGGATTAATTCTCTCTGCTGCTTCCAAGCTGTTCCTTTGCCTTCCCTGCTGCTCTGCTGACATGAGAACTGCTCACTGGGCAGTTTAGAGGCTTTTACTGTAATCAAGAGGATTTCTCAACACTCCCTGCTGGAAGAGACCCTGAGTGCTGATGTCTCATTTCCAGGGAAGCTCAGAGCAGGGAGGGAGGGAGGGCTCTGCCTTTGGCCCTCAGTGTTCCTGGGCTTTGTGGGTGCTCCTGACCTCGGCTCTGCCTGGATCCCTGCTCTGGCACAGCCCAGGGCTGGACACTTCCCTGCTGAAGGACCACATCATGCTGCCAAAGCACGACCAAAGCCAGTCCCAAGGAGGAAACAGGAACCTTGCTGGCAGCAGGCAATGCTTGAGGGCTGGGCCAAAGCACCAGGCACGTTTATCTCAACAGAAAAGCTTTGGTGACTTTTAAGTCTCATCCTGAATCTTTTGAATATTTAACCCCCCAAACTCCTCCAACCAGTGGTGGTGAGTTGTTCCCATTGCTGAGAGGCACCTGGATGAGGGGGGACATCATTCCCAGGCTGAACCCCTGCTCTCATTTCCTCCCTTTCCAAAGGCAGTAAGCACAAAAACCATCTGCAGGAGCCTGGAGTGTAGGGACCCCCCTCCAGCTGGGTTTCCTTGTGCCCTGAGAGAGCTGGAGCTGGCAGCACCCAGCACTGCAAAATCCATCCATGCCTCACCCAGCCCCAACCTACCCCATGCCATTTATTTTATATTTTATTTTATTTTATTTTATTTTATTTTATTTTATTTTATTTTATTTTATTTTATTTTATTTTATTTTATTTTATTTTATTTTATTTTATTTCTTCCCCTCCCTTGCTAGAGTTTGGAGAGTAATTTCATCTGCTCCTGTCCAAGCTGCTCTACTCCCCTGAACACCACACCAGGGCCTCTGTGTTGTGTGCCCTCCTGTCTGGGATATAGCTCCTGGATGAGATGGGGAAGGCAAGAGAAAACTCAGCTCTTGGAGAGGGAATGAGAAAGAAGATGGATTAAATCAGCCCAATTCCCCTTCACCACCAGTCCTGGATAGGAGACAGGCTGCAGCAGTGTGAAAAATGCATGTATTTTATGATTGGCTTTTTGCAAATATTAAAATGAATATTATATGCGTTGTGTTAGAAAGTAATGCTGTATTAATGCTCTTAAGTAGTGTTAAATATAGTTGTAGGTTATAAAAAATGTTAAAATAGAAACTATGCTATGTAGGATACTTTTTTTAAAGAAAGGACTCACACTGAGATAGCAGCCACAGGACACCTGAATCTTTCAGAGAAAAAGAATTTATTGCCCTCTTATCAGAAGAAATTAACTTTTTCCTGCCTCAAAGGCGCTGTCAGGATTCAGAGGAAGAATTTGACACTGCCCAGACAGAATCCTGTATTTGAATGGAATTTATGCATCATGGATGAGGTGTATGAATATACAACAGGCTGCTGCTTTTAAGGGTTAATCCTTTGTTAATGTGGGTCCTTTTTCAGGCTCGTGCTGCCCAGAAAAGGTACCTGAACATCCATAACTGTTTGTATTTATTACCTCATATTGTTCTAAATTCAAATTGTCCAAATTATTATTGTATCACTATTTTTAATAACCATTTTATTACTATTAAACTTTTAAAATTTTAAAAACAAGTGATTGGCGTTTTCCACAGGCAGGAAATCAGCCCTCGTACTAGCCATCAGAAAATCCTCTCCAGGCGGGCTTGGCAGGCTCTGCCCGTGGAAGGGACCCTTGGAAGCCCGTGGAGGGGACAGCCAGCAGCCTGTCCCACACATCCCCCTGTCACACTCAGCCTGTCCTGCACACCCCCTGTCACACACAGCCTGTCACACACACTCCCTGTCACACGCCCCGTCACACACATCCTCCTGTCACAGTCAGCCTGTCCTGCACACCCCGTCACACACAGCCTGTCCCACATCCCCTGTCACACGCCCCCTGTCACACTCAGTCCCTGTCACACACAGCCTGTCCCACACAGCCTGTCACACTCAGTCCCTGTCACACTCAGTCCCTGTCACACACAGCCTGTCACACACAGCCCTCATGTCACACCCCCTGTCACACACCCTCTGTCACACATCCCCTGTCACACTCAGCCTGTCACACACACACACTGTCACACACACACACTGTCACACACACACACTGTCACACACAGTCCCTGTCACACACACACACCGTCACACACACACACACTGTCACACACAGCCTGTAACACACAACCCTCATGTCACACACAGCCTGTCCCACACCCCCTGTCACACACACACACCGTCACACACTCAGCCTCCCCGGTTCGGGCCGTGTCGGTGCCCGTTTCCCCCCCGGTGCCCGGTTCCCCCGGTACCCACCACCACGGGCCGGTTGCCCAGGAAGTTGAGGTCGCTGTTCTCGCCGAACAGGTACCCCTCGGGGTGCGTGGAGTCGAACTTCTCCCCGCCCATGATGAAGTGGTTGGCGAAGTAACTCCCTGAAACGAGAGCACAGCGAGCGCCTGAGCCCAGGCACCGGATCGATGGCTCGGAGGTGACTTTGTCCCCAGGGTCACCTTGCTGGGAGCCTTTCTGGTTGAGCTCACACACTGAGGCTGCCGAGGACCAGCTCCCTGCCTGCCCTCCCCTCCTCCTGCATCCCGCCCGCTCCAGCACCAGCTCCGAGCCGTGATGGGGAGAGATGCAGGGCTCCAGCCCCACGGCAGCGCTGGCCCTCGGGGCTGCTCCATCCCTGCTCCCCTTTCCCTGTCTGGGACACCCCTGTGAGCCCCAGCACGGCCTGAGCCACCCAAGGTCACCCTGACCTTCAGCCATCCTGGCCCCTGGGGCAGCAGAGCAGCGCTAATCCCGGCCATAAACAGCCCCCAGAGGAGGCAGGAGAGGCAGAGAGCCCTGGAGGAGCCCGGCTGGCTCCCACATCCCGGGGATGCTGCTGGGAAGGGCAGCACAGAGCCAGATACAGCCCAGGGCTGCTCCTGCTCTGATGGCACAGACCTGGGCACCACCCAGGGCAGCGTGTCCCCAGCCAGACACTGCCCAGGGCTGCTCCTGCCCTGATGGCACAGACCTGGGTGCCACCCAGCCAGACACTGCCCAGGCTGGCTGCAGCTGCCACCAGGAAGGTGAGCAAAGCACAACTGCCCCGAGTTCTGTCAGTTCTCAGCCTGCAGCCTTCCCTAGGAAGGGCTCACCTGTGCCAGGCAGGATTTTGGGGTCCTGTAGACCCTCCAGAAGGTCAGCACCTGCCCTGCAGAGTGCTCCACATTGCCCTGATGAATGCTGGGCAATGACCAGATTCTTTCTTCCCTCACAGAGCCAAAACACCGGAATGTGCCAGCCCTGAGCTGGGAGCAGCCCCCAGGTCCTGGTGCCTGCTCCTCGTCTGTGAGAGCTGGGCTGTGTGGGGGAAGCATGTTGTGGCACAGGACCTGGCCAGGCAGGAGGGCTGGGACTTGAGGTGGGAAAAAAGGGAAAGGTGGACAGGGATGGGGGAGCAGCAAGGCGTGAGCAGAAGCACCAGGATATGTCAGATATGGACACAGTGTCCTGCATCCTGACAGCCACAGGGCCAGGGGTTTAGCTTATAAAAACCCCAAACCCATCAGCACAGATCCATCTGCACCCCTCTGGGGGATACCCCAAAACCAAACATTTGGGCACCACAGATAAAGGAGCTTAACCCTGGGCTGCAGCTCTGCAATCAGCTTCCAACAGAGGCAGGGCCTGTCTAGGGCTGGATCAGGCTTTAATCCTGCACTGAGACCCCAAAGGGAGCCCAAAGCACAAGGGGAGGAGTAGGGGGGATGTAACTCTGTGCCGGGAGGGAGGAGTGGGGTCCCACAGCTCTGCCCCAGTCCTGTGGCACAGAGTGGGGTCCCACAGCTCTGCCCCATGGCACACAGTGGGGTCACAGAGCTCTGCCCCATAGCACACAGTGGGGTCACACAGCTCTGCCCCATGGCACACAGTGGGGTCCCACAGCTCTGCCCCATGGCACACAGTGGGGTCACACAGCTCTGCCCCATGGCACACAGTGGGGTCCCACAGCTCTGCCCCATGGCACACAGTGGGGTCCCACAGCTCTGCCCCAGCCCCTGGCACAGCCATGCCTGGATGCAGCCAGCCCCTGAGCAAACGTCGACCATCAATTATTGATGCCTGCTGCTTTCAGGTCCCATTTTCCATCTACATAATTTATAGGCAGCTCGCCTGGAAGGACTCGGCCAGGTGGAAAAAAAAAACCCTCCAGAGCAAAGTGCCTTCAGAGCTGCCTGCAACAGCACAGCCAGGGGAGAACGGGGCCATCCAGAGCTCTTCCTGACACTGATTGGAGCAAGAGCAGGAGATGGCAAAAAAAATACATTGAAACATGGAGAATGCCACCCCAGCAGTGAGGGAAAGCTGGAAAATGGAGCACAGGCTCTCTGATTTGCCCAGCCAGGCTTCAGTGCGTGCTGGGGGCTCCCACAGGATGGGCAGAGCAGGTGAGGACCACGCTGCCATCACCCAGTCTCCCTGCCAGGGGTTGGGAGCACCCCTGGGTGCTGCAGGCTCCCAGCACATCCCCCTGAGGTTACAACTCCCTCTTGACAGCAGGCAGAACCAGCTCTGTGCTCCCTCCTTGCTGTTAAACAAGAGGTTGAGTTGTGCCAGGATTTCCAGGGAAGCACCAGCAGAGGAAAGCCCGGGGAATCAGCAGGAGCGTGTCAGTGACCTCCTGGGCATGGCTGGGGGCAGGGAAGCACCTTCCCAGTCACAGGCACCTTATCATGGGCTGCTGTAAATCCAACGCCTCCTCCCAGGGAAGGAGAGCCTGTCAAGGACAGCCACATCTCAGGAAGGGCTGCACAGAGCGGCTGCTGGAAAGGAGGAATAAACCCCAATTGCCTCAGGTTCCTGGCAAAAAAAAATGTCTGTGTGTCCTGCACATCTGCTGGCTCACATTTGGCAGCTGCTTTTCCCCATGAGTGGCAGCGATGCCACCTTGTCCAGCTGACAGAAGGGTGAGGACCCTCGTGCGTGACATGTCCTGCACTGTGCCCCAGCCACCACTGCCCTGCTGGGCTCTGGCACTGCAGCCTCTGGCTCTCCAAAGCTGCTAAACCAGAAAAGCTCATTCCCAGCTCATCCCTGGTGAGGGAAGCCCAGGTTTGCACAGCCTGCAGTCAGCCCGGACAGTGGCACGGCACGGTGCTGGCACAGGGACACCCTGCGGCCACGGGTGCCAGCACAGGGTGCTGGGATGGGCTGGGTAAAGGCTCTGGGTGCTTCTGCCCCTGGGCAGCCCATTATTTAATTCTGTGCTCAAAGCAGGCAGCCAGAGCCAGCAGCAGCCAGAGCTGAGGCCAAACCCTGCCCCAGCACTGCTGTGTCAGCCCTCGGCCCTGCCACCACCTGGGCTTGTGCCCCACGACGGGGGGCACTGCTGCATTGATCCCTGTGCTCCTGCCCCTGCTCACAGTCCCATGTGCCCCAGGGGAGCTTGGTGCCACTCTCAGCTGGGGACAGGGGCTGAAAGCTGGGGACTTGCCCCAAAAGCCATCCCAGCAGCCAGGCAGTGGGCTCCATCTACAGCCCCCGCTGGCTCTTCCTCCCAGTGCCAGCCATGGAAGTAAATCTCAGCCTTTGTTTAAAAATTATGGCTTAACTAATCCCATCAACACTGTCTGTAGGGGATGGGACCCCCAGGATAGGGAGATGCTAAACTGGGACCAGACACAGCTGCCCTATTCCCACAGGCTGCACTGGCCATCCTGAGAGAGCCCACAGCCAAAGCCACATCCAGAGAGAGGAAAATGCCCCAAGGTCCCATGAGATTCCCCTCCAGAAGCACATTTCCAAGGCAGTGGCTGTTTCCAGGTGGCTTTTGAGGTGAGGGAGGTGCTGCTGGCACAGCAGAATCAGCTCCCCTGCCCAGCACGTCCTCCCTCGGCTGCCGGCAGCGCTGGAGGCAAATCCCATCGGATTAAAGGCAAACCAGCCATAATCCCCCCGGGCCACCAGCCTGCCCTTGTCCCTGTGCAGATGGCTGTGTCACCTGGGCACCTCCTGCCCTTCTCCTGAGCACCCTGGGCAGCAGTAGGACCATTCCCCAGCTGTGCCCAGAGCCAGCAGTGGGACCAGGCCAGCTGAGCACAGCCAGGAGCCCCAGGCTCCCCCTGCAAGCTGGAGCTGAGCATCAGCCTGGTGACCTCTGCAGCTGAGATGGGCTTGGAAGTGCTCAGCTGGGTGCACTTCCACCCTCCACCCCTTTGTACCCAGATATTTCAAGAGCCCCTAAATAAAACAAGGTCCCAAGGGGAAAACTTGTCCTGCACAGAGACACTGTCCCTACAAAGAGCAATGCCATGGGTGGGCTGGTGCAGCCCCACCTGGCATCAAAGCGACAGAAGCCTTGAAACCACGTAAAAAAGGGAGCTGGGAGAGCCCTGCAGGAGGCCAGGCTGTCAAGGATCAGCCATCTCCAGCCAGCTGTGCAACCTATTTTAGATTAAAATCTAAAAAAAAAAAAAAAAAAAAAAAAAAGGCAAGCACAGCTTTTCAGGACAAGCACAGGGTTTGTGTTGGGCTGTAATTTTTGCTAAGGAAGTCTTTAGTTGTAATTAGTGAATAACTTGCCACAGCACTAACGATCTGAGCGTTTACCTTATCCTATTAACTACCAAAATAGTTACCTATTAATAATATTTAGTGCTGCAAGGATCCTGTGCAGTCTCCTCGCACGGCACACACGGTGCTGCGGGGCATCACCCAGCGGGGCCGGGATTTCTGCGGCTCTGAAGCCGAGGGCAGGACCCCTCCACCCCTCCCTCCCCCTCGGCCACCGCTCAGCCCGGCCCTTGCAGGGAAAAGCGAGGCACGGAGGGGAGGGACGGATTTTCCAAGGTCACGCACAAGGTTTGAGCCAGGGCCGGCTTGGGGAGCGGGAGATGAATCGCAGCGAGCCCCGAGGCGCGGAGAGAGGAGCCGGGAAGGGGAGGGATCCCCAGGGCAGGGGCTGGGGTGCTGCGATGGGGCAGAGCCCTGCGAAGGAGGGATCCCCTCCAATCCCTCCCACCCCAGCCTCCCTCATCCTCCCGGGAATTTAAACCCAGGATTTTCCCGAGCAGCCAGCACCGGAGTCACCGGCTATAAAAAGCAACTCCGGAGCTCGGTGCCGCAGACCACGGCTACAGAAATCATGATGACAATAATGTCATTAAAGTCGCGTCAACTCAGCCAAGTTTGGGAAGCGGGGTGTGCGGGCAGAGGGGCTCCCGGAGAGGGGGGACCCCCATCCCTGCGTGCCGAACTCACGCAGGGAGCCCCGCAGCAGACCCAGATTTTCAGGGTGCCCCCCCGTGCGTCAGGGTTTGTTTTGGGGTGCGCAGGGTCACCCCGCCCGCAGCAAGGTCGTGCCCGGTGCCCGCCCTACTCGCTCCCCTCCGTCCCTCCGCACCGGCGGCACCGGGACCCGAGACACCCCGGGGGCTCACCGGATTTCGGGGGGTATCTGTAGACGGAATTAGCGGGGATATCCACTTCCTCCACGCCTGCGTTCTGCCGGCTGGTCAGAGCCCCCATGGCCGGGCCGGGCTCAGCGGGCGGGGGGCGGCGGGGACTCCTCCCGCCCGGGACCGGGACGGGGGCCGGGAGCGGGGCTGGCGGCGGCCCCCGCCCGCAGCATCCTCCGCTCGCTGCGCTCCGCTCTGCGCCGCGCCCGGCGCCGCCTCCGCGGCACCGCGGGGCTGCGACACTCGGGGCGGGGCCGCACCGGCCGGCACGCCCCGGCCCGCCCCGGCCCGCCCCGGCTCGGCCCGGCTCGGCCCGGCCCGGCGGGGACGCGGTGCTGCCGGGTCACCGTGCCCCGGTGCCCACCGCCCAGCCAGCGGCGTCCCCGTCAGGTGCCGCTTACCTGTGCCCCGCGCGTGTCCACAGTGCCACCCGCCCGCCATCCCCCGTGTCACCCAGTAGCGCTCAGGGGCCTCCTCGCCATCATCCGCCACCCTCGGGCTCCCCGCAGTGACTTGTGTCCAGCTCGCCCCCAGCCCCGCAGCTGGGGGGCACCGAGCAGCACCCCCGGCTCAGGGAGCCCCGGGGCAGGCTGGCCGTGGCCCCCTGTCCCCGTGAAGGTAACCCCTGAGGCCAGTGGGATGGCAGTGTTTAAGAGTGGGACTTCTGTAGGATTTAGGGGTTTAATTCCGACGGGCCGTCAGTGCCCTGCTAGTTCAGGACACCCCCTGCCGCCGGCGTGTCCCCTGCGAGGAGGACAAGCCCCCACTTTTCCCCACAGGTTATAGGGGAAGGATTTAGTGCAGCTGTTGGCACAGGACTGATCTCCTCCAGCAGCGCTTCAGGGGCGCACAGCGCTGGGGGGGCCGGGTTAGAGCCCCCCCAGTGCTCATCTCCATCATCATCATCATCCCCATCCTGCCCTCCCAGCTGCCTCCACACCCGGAGCACTTGTGGAGGCACAGAGCCGCCTGTCCACTGCAGAGCACCCCGAGAGATTCCCCCAGCTGCCCCAGAGTTAAATCGCTGGGAAGCACTGGTCACCTCCTCGTTTCCCTCTTGGAGCCGGAGAGGGAGGAAGGAGCCTCTGAGCGCTCACTTAACCCCGCCGGTGATTAATTAGTCCGGCAGCGCCGGTTAGTGGAGCATCACATGATTTTGATTTGAGTTGATAACACGAGCGCTATAAATATCAACCGGGAGATGTGCAGGGAGGTGGATCAGCTGCCCTGATGGCCTCGGCTGCTCAGTGCTGACGAGCAAAGGCCGTCCCTGGGGCTCTCCCCTTTGTCCCCTCCTTGCAGATGGACACACGGACCCCCTCCCATTGCCTCCCACCCACACAGCCCCAGAGGCTGCTGAGAAAGGCCAAATCACAGAGGCTTTGTGCCCTGTTTGCAGCCTGGCACTGTCACACCGGGACCCACATTGCCAGCGGTGACACCCTGTCCGTGCTGCTGGATGTCACACCTGGGCTGGCTGCCAGCAGGAGCACCGCTGGAGAGCGGGATTTAAGACTCCATGATCTCAAAGGTCTTTTCCAACCCCAATGGCTCTCAGAGGAGCTGAGGGCAGCATCCACACTGGGAGCCTGATCCAGCTCTGGGTGCTGGTGCCCAGTTGGGAGTCCCGAGACCGCAGGAACAGATCCCAAACATTTTTGGGGATCCCGTTGTACACATGGATAATTTAAAGCTCCAGCACAGCCCAGCATTGCTGAGCTGCCAGCCCCACTGCCCTGCTCCAGCCAGATACAGCGGGAAGCTGGGAGAGGGAGCCAGCACATTTTATTAGCGGCACCGAGCAGACTGCAGGGCCTCGGTGCAGATAATAATTCAAAGTTCTCCCCGTGCAGATCCATAACCCGGCAGTCATTACACGCAGAGCTGCTGCCTGCATGCACGGCTTGTGGTTTTTTTCCCGGATTGCTGCAGCAGAGGATTTTGTAGGGCAGTGCCGCAGTGGAGCGCGGGAGCGTGGCAGGAGCCGGGGACGGCGGCTTCGAGGGCAGGGTCCCTCCCTGCTCTGCCCGGCTGCACCTCCCAGCACTCATACAGCCAGGAGAAACCCCAGCAGGGCCGACCTGGAGGGGCAATCCAGAGAAAATGCAATGTTTGAACCCAGAATGCATGTGCTGCTGGGCTGGGGGATGTGGGATGTGTGTGTGACACAGAGAGGGTCCCTCCTTGTGCTGGGAGGGAAACTGAGTCACGGTAGAGCACAGGAGGGCGTGCAACCCACCCACAGCAGAAAAGGTTTGTCTGCACAGCCACTCCATTCCCAGTTCCCCCAGCATGAACTGGCACAAACTGGGGAAGCAGCAGAGCAGCCCCTGGGCTGGCTCTGCTCTGTGCAGTGGGGAGGGGGTGACCCTTCCTTGGTGCCTGCCCAGGCCTCCACAGCTCCTGCCTGGGGACGTGCTGGGGGTCCCCTGGCCTGCAGGAGTGACCCCCAGAGTCCCAGGGTAGCACATCTCAGCATGCAGAGGTGACAGCGAATCCTACCCCAAAAGGGATCATTTTGAAGAACCCAGTCCTGCTGGCTCACCAAGTGTCACCAGCACTGCTCTGTCACAGCTTTGGGTGCCAAGGGCCCATGAGCGGCACTCCCCTGGCTTTCCCAGGCCAGCTGCTCCCAGCTCGAAGCTGTGCTGAGCCCATGGGTGGCCTTGGCAAGCAGGAGATTCTGAGAGCTCACCAGGGCTGCCTGCAGAGCCAGGTGGGTCTGGAATCCCTGCATCTGCAATTGCTCCTCTCACACCTCCCCTGCCTCCAGGCTGGTTTTTGCTCCAAGAAGACAAAGCCACCAAAATCTTACTGGGCAAGCAGGACCCTGCACAGCCATCACTGAACCCCAGCGGAGGGAACCCCCTGAATATCCCAGGAGGATTCCAGCCTGGCAAACACAGCCTGGCATTGCTGGACTGCACCTTCGTGGGACCAGCAGGACTCTGCAGAAGCCCCACAGAGGCCTCAGTGCTGGGGGCAACCAGCTGCAGATGCAGCTTGGAGTTTCCACTGCTCTGCCTCCTCATTCCCCCTGGTCACCACCACCACATCAAAACCTCCTGTGGCTCATCCCAGATCAACCTATTTTCACACCATGCATTGGCAAAGTCCCTTCTTTATTTGTTTGGGGTTTAAATGCCAATTTTCCCTTTTTAAACAAAACACTTCTAGGCACAAATTGCACAAGTCCCACTTGGATTCACCAACCTGCTGTGGGGAGAGCACACAAGGGGAGAGTTCATCCTTGCAGGCTGAGACTGGAGCTCCAAGGAATCAGGATTTTAACCATTTTAACCCCTTCCCCCAAACTGGGAGCTGCCCTGAACCCCACAGCCTTTACATGGCAGGGGTGTGGGGATGAAGAGGATGTGGGTCCCTGCTCCTGCCCCTGGCATCTGGTCAGGGTCCCATCCCCAGGGGAAGCTGTTCCCAGATGGGAGAGACAGGCAAGGGGTTAAGGGGGGATCCCCAGAGGGGGCAACAGGGTCCCAAAAAAGGAGATGAGTGCTGGGGGAGCTTTGCTGAAGGAAGAGAGGAGCCTTGATAAGGGAACAAGGGGTGAGCCTGACTGGGGGTTAAGGTGCAGCCCCCACAGGAGTGGCCCCCCAACAGGGGTATCCAGGGATGGGCGGAGCCCCCCTCTCTGTGACCCCCCAACAGTGAACCCTCCTCTCCAAGAACCTCTCAAACCGAACCCCCCTCAATAACCCCTAAACAGCTCCACCCAATGAATGCCCCCCAAACTGACCCCCCCAATAACCCCTAAACAGCTCCCCTCAATGAACGCCCCCCAAACAACCCCCTAAACAGCTCCCCTCAATGAATGCCCCCCAAACTGACCCCCTCAATAACCCCTAAACAGCTCCTCCCAATGAACCTCCCCTCAATAACCCCCCAACATCTCTCCTCAATGAGCGCCCCCAAGCCGAGCCCCTCTCAATGAACCTCCTCAATGAACGTGACGTCACCAACGCCTCACGATAAAACCCCCGCACAGCCAATCAGCGCCCGTTCTCCCTCCCGCCTGGCCCCGCCTCCGCCACCCCCAGCCAATCGCGGGGCCGTCTTCAGCCAAAACACAGGCGTTGGCCAATGGGGAGGCGCCGGGGCAGCTGGAAGGTTCGAAGCCGGCGGTGGGCGGGGCGCGGGGCGCGGCGGCGGCCAATCGGCGCGCGGGGGCGGGGCCGGCGGCGCCCCCCGGTCCCCCCGGTGGAGCGCGGCGGGCGCGGCGGGCGCGGGGCGCTCCGGGCGGTGCGGGCCGGGCCGGGGCCGCCCCGCCATGTCCGTCAACATGGAGGAGCTGCGGCACCAGGTGATGATCAACCAGTTCGTGCTGGCGGCGGGCTGCGCCGCCGACCAGGCCAAGCAGCTGCTGCAGGCGGCACACTGGCAGTTCGAGGTACGGGCCGGGCCGCCGGCGGCACGGATCGGGATAACCCGCGCGAGAACCGGGGCGCCCCAGGTCCCGATCCGCCGCCCGCCTGGCCGCAGAGCCGCGGGGCGGAAGGCGATGGGGGTGGCGGCAGGCCCGTGCGGCCCCGGCTCACCGACACGCGTGGCCGAGTTTGGGGGGTCCTGCCCGGCCCCCGGCACCCACGGCGGGGCGGGGGGCGCCTCGGGCCCGGGCTCCGCCGGGTCTATTTATACCCGGGCCGAAACCCGAGCTGCGGCCCAGCGGGCCGGCCCCTCCCTCCCGCTCCGGGCTGGGGATGGGGGCGCCGCGGGGACGGAGGCGGCGGTGTAAACACAGGGTCCGGGGTGTAAACACCGGGTCCGGGGCGTAAATACGGGCTCGGGGGTGTAAACACGGGCTCGGGGGTGTCCCCTGGCCTGGGGAGCCCCAGAGCGAGCAGGGCACACGGTCTCCGGTGGGGCGGGTGACGGGCAGCCCCTCGGCCTGGCAGGGCTGGGCACCCCGGGGCGGTCCCGGGGGGTGGGAGCGGGCGGGGGGCTGCGGGGCGAGCTCTGGGGGGCCCCTGTGGTCGCTCCCCCTTTGTCTCGGGTGGGCTGCAGCTGATAGCTTGTCTCCACAGACAGCCCTCAGCGCCTTCTTCCAGGAGACCAACATTCCCAGCAGCCACCACCCCCCCCAGATGGTAAGTGGGACCCCTCCCTCACCCCTGCACCCCCCATCCCCTCCCCATCTCCCCCAGCCCCAAAAACACCTTTAGACCCTTGCCAGCACCACCAGCCCCCCATACCCCCCCACCCTACAGCAGCACCCTCCCCACGCCCCCCAGAGGAGCTCCCCATGCCGAGCCCCCCGAGCGGTGCAGCCCCAGCCCCGGAGCTGTCAGCTCCTGCCAGCCATATTGCCGGGCGCCCGCAGGAACACGCAGCCGGGGAATGTAAACACGAGCTAAAATGTCTGCCAGGAAATAGTTTGTCTCGGCGAGCATCGCGCTGCGACTTGGGCTCCCCGGGCCGGGGGGCCGCGGCTGGAGCCCCCATTCCCCCCACGCCGCTTGACCTTGGCCGAGGGCACATCCCCTCGGCCGGAGGGAGGAAGTTGTTCCCCTCCGGGTGTTTTGTTTTGTGTTTCTCAGGGGTTTTCTTTCTTGTTTTCCCTCTTCCCCCCCCTCCCCGCCCCGCCGCCATCCTCCAGTGTTGGGGAACTGAGCGGTGCCGCGGGTCGGGGTTAGGGTGAATTTTCCCCCTTTTCTCGTTCCATCATTCCCCCACCTCGTTCCACGCCAGCCGGCCCGGCATTGCCGGCAGCCAGCGCTCGGTTTCCCTCGGAGAAAGTCGCTTTGTCAGCCAGCTCGCAGTAAAAGCCCTTTTATTGCAGTTCCTCCCCAGCCTGCGCGTTTCCGTGCTGCCCCGGGCACCTTGCGGGGTCTCCCGGTGGAAAAGCCGCGGTCCCGGCAGGAGAGGGGCCGGGGAGCAGATCCAGGCCCTGCTGTTCCCACCCCAAAGCCCCATCGGGGGAGCAGTTCCAGGCCCTGCTGTTCTCACCCCAAAGTCCCATCAGAGCAGATCCAGGCCCTGCTGCTCTCACCCCAAACCCGGGGAGCAGATCCAGGCCCTGCTGCTCTCACCCCAAAGCCCCATTGGGGCAGGATGCAAACCAGGGCTGGGAGCACCATCCCAGCCCCATTCCCGCCACCCAAAAACAGGCACCCATTTCCCCCCAGACCTGAGCCACTCAGTTCTCCCCCTCCCCAGCAATGTTTTCATAACACCGTGTGCTCCACGTCGTGTCAAAATACCTTTTACCTTCTCTCCAGACACTCCTGTTTTGGGGAGTTGATTTGGTGTTTCCCTCCCCCTCCCCAGCACCCTGACTGGTGCAGTTTGAAATGCCCCACACGTGAGATGAGGACTTTGGTGCTGGCGGTTTCTATTTCTCTTTCAAGCGTCAGGGAACAAAGCTGTGAGTGTGGCTGTGGTTTGATGGGTGATCCCCATTACCCCCACCCCAAGGGGAGCTCCCCACACTCCCCAAGCCCCCACAGATTCTGTGGGGCCAGGACTTGCCAGAGCTGTTTGGGGTGTCAGTGACCAACCCTCTGACAGCTCTCCTCAAGGTGTCTTGGAGGAGGAGGGCAATAATTACATGGAAATTCTTATTTTTTAATTAATATTTCAAATGAATCTGGCAAACATCACCCCAGAAGCTCAGAGCTGTGTCCAGCATCATTCCTGGCCTGGCTGTGGTGGTGGTGGGTTTTTTCCAAAACAGAGCAAATTTAAGGTTTTGGGGGTTTGTTGATTTGTTGGGGCTTTTTTTTCCAACAAGTATCTTTTCAAATACTGCCGCATGTATAGGTTAATTTAAAAAGCAAAGGCTGGGGTAGCACCACTTGAAGCTGAACTCTGAAATGAATTCTGTGGAGGAATATCCCTGGTTAAGGATGAACCTGTTCAGTGCCAGCCAGGCCTGATTGCATTTTTGGGGTGCCCCAGCTCCACAGGCTGATGAGAGCCAACTGCTGCTTCCCTCAGGCTGGGGTGCACCCCAACTTCAGGGGTCTGGGCTCCCCAGCAAGGGTTTGCTCCTCTGATCCCAGCATCACTCAGGGTGGCCAGGATGGGGATGAGGAGGAACCTGTAAGAGGGATTTAGGTGTGTGCTGGGGGGCAGCAGGGACTGTGAGCACCAGGAAGGGGGAGATGAAGGAGCCATTCCCCAGAGAAACATTTCAATCCTCCATTGCTAATGCAGCAGACACTGACCAAGCCCCTTAACTCTGCTTAAAGTCCCCACAAACACCTGTCAGGAGTTGTGGCTGCAGGAGGGCAGCAGGGATTTGGGATGGATTTAAGCAGAGGGATGAAGTCTCCCTGTGCATGGACCCCCCCATGTCCAGGCATCCCCCTGCCCACAGCCCCTTCCCTGTGTGTGCAGCCCCATGGGAGTTGGGTACACCCCCCTGTCCCCCTTTAACCCCTCCCCATCCTCAGTTCAGCCAGTTCTCTGCTGGTTTGGGGTCCCTGTGCCAGCCCCTGAGGAGAGCTGGGTCCTCCCTGGTGGATTTTTCCTCTGCTGGAAAAAGGGACGGATCCATCACTGTCGGGGTGCTAAATTTAGCTGGGTACCAAGAAAGCAGAGCCTGTACCAGGAACTGGGGGGGGCCCTGCTTGCCTTTTGCTCTCTCTGCCTTAGTGGGGTGTGAAGGGGAGCAGGGTGAGGAACCTGGGGGAAAGGGGATCCGGGTAGGACCCCAGCACCCTCCCTACCCTCTGTACTGGACCCCTTTGTGCCAGCCCTGTTTGTGCTGCTCCCCAAACCCCCCTCATCTGTGGGCTTTGAGCATCTGGGATCCAAATGTGCTTCCCAGACTGGCTGGAGCCTCTCCCCGGGCACCCCACACCTTTGGGAGAGGCACACAGACCCCTGGGTGTGGGTGTGAAAGGGGGGCCAGGTGGGACCCTAGCATACTGTGCCAGCCCTGTTTGTGCTGCTCCCCAAACCCCCCTCATCTGGGGTGGCCCAAAGGAGCCTCTCCCCCATCTTTTGGGTGCCACACAGACCCCTGGGTGTGGGTGTGAAAGGGGGTCCTGTGGGGCCAGGTGGGACTCCAGCACCCTCCCTACCCTGCATACTGTGCCAGCCCTATTTGTGCTGCTCCCCAAACCCACCTCATCTGGGGTGGCCCAAAGGAGCCTCTCCCCCATCTTTTGGGTGCCACACAGACCCCTGGGTGTGGATGTGGGGGGTGCCAGGTGTGGGATCCTCAGCCATGGGTGGGTTGGGACCCCAAAACCCCCCCGTGGGTGAGCTGACAGCCCCGTTCTCGTGTGCCCTGCAGATGTGCACCCCCAGCAACACGCCGGCCACGCCGCCCAACTTCCCGGACGCGCTGGCCATGTTCTCCAAGCTGCGCACCTCGGAGAGCCTGCAGAGCAGCAACAGCCCCATCACCTCCATGGCCTGCTCCCCCCCGGGCAGCTTCAGCCCCTTCTGGGCCTCCTCTCCCCCCAACCACCAGCCCTCGTGGCTGCCCCCGTCGTCGCCCACGGCCCACGGCCTGCACCACCACCTGCACCACGGGCAGCCCTCCTGGCCGCCCACCCCCCCGGCCCCCGCCCCCCCACAGAAAGCCGTGGCCACCATGGATGGGCAGAGATAAGGCTGGGGCTGCCCAAGGGCTGGGGGGGCAGGGGGGGCCGGGCCGGGGCGTTGGGGGGCAGGGGCTGGCCGAGAAACGCACTGGAATCATTTTCTAGGTTTTATTATTATTTTTAGAGGGGGGGAGCACATGCTGCCAGGGAGGGCGCTGAGCTGTGAGAGCCTCTGGCTGCTCTCTACTCCCCTCCCCTTTTTTTAAAAAAAAATATATAACTATAATATATAAATATATCTAATGTATATAGATCAGAGAGAAGGAGCAGCAGCGTGGAGGCAGCTGTTGGGTGTCTGGGGGTTTTCCCTGTGGCTCTGTCCCCACCCAGCATCTCTACATCAGGGCAGGACAGGAATAACAAAAATAAATGGATGGAGGTGCCTGTTGGCCCCCCAGATCAGCCACACAGACATGGAGCCACTGGACACCCTCCCCGGCTCTGGCTTCCCTGGGCACTTGTTGCAGTGCCCAGAGCAACAGCAGCTCTCTGGCTCCCCAAATTCAGCTCAGCTTCTTGCACAGACCCTCCTGGACGTGCCCCCAACCCCATCCTCCCTCCCTCAGCACCCCCAGGGCCTGGGGGTTTATCAGAGTGATGTCCCCCTGTCCCTGTGACCGCCCTACGTGGTGCTTCCCCAGGCAGGGGGGAGCTGGGGGTTTTTTAGTTTTCAAATCAATGTTGCTTAAAAAAAAACAGAGAGAAAAACGAACCAAAAAAAAAAAAAAAGATAAAAAAGACCCAGCAAAAAACAGGTTGAAGGTTTTTTATTAATTTAAAAAATAATAAAAACTAAAAAAAAAAAAAAAAAAAAAAAAAAAAAAAAAAAAATCACTTTTTTAACACCAGCTGTCCCTGCCTTTTCTCTGTGCTGGGAGGGTGTCCCTGGCAGGGCACTGAAAATGGGGGTGACTCCTCTGACCCCTCAGTGGGGACTGAGTGTGTGCACAAGCCACCACTGCTGTCCCCAAAGAGGAGGGATCAGGGGCAAGGGGAGACCCAGGGCCAGCACAGTGAGGAGCCCCCATGTGCAGCTGGCACCCCTGTCTGTCCTCTCACAAAATCTCACAGCTTGAAAAAGCCCCCCCAGCCCCATCACCCAGCCAGGGGTGAGCCCCCCCAGGCCTCAGCACTGTGGGGACACTTGGGAGGGGATGGTGGCCTCTGAGTGTCCCCCTCTGCTCACCAGGCCTGTGGTCACTGCATTCACACACCAAACAGCTGGGGCAAAACCCCAAAAGTGGGAGCACAGCAGCTCTGCAAGTGTCAGGGATGACAGGGAGGCTCAAGGCACAGCCCAAAGCTGTCTGCAGGGATGGGGAGGTGCCCAGCATGGCACAAACTCCAAGGAGAAAAGGCAGAAAAATCCATCTGGGGTTATTTCCCTGCTCCAAAGATCACCCAGGGCTGGGCGTGTGTTCAGGGGGTGCAGGGGGTGTTTACAGGGTGCACCTGGATGCTGGGGCAGCAAAAGGGCAGGAGGATGGTGAGCACCACAGAGGAGACCCCAGCTGGGCCATGTCCTGGAAGTGCAATCAGTCCCAAAGGTGTTTTTAGGCCCCTCAACCCCAGCCAGGAGTGCAGGATGGTTTTTGTTGGCTCTGCTCTGGTTTGCTCAGAGTGTTCCCAGTTATCCTGCAGGAGGTGGCACTGGGGAGATCCCACATCCAGCTGTGTCCACCCCAGTACCCCCAGAGCAGCTTTGGAGCACCTGGTTTTTCCCTGAAAAACCAAACCCAGCAGGGAGAACAAACAGACAACAGGGAGCTGACAGGGATGGAGGCTGTCCCTGTGGGAAGAAGGTTTGGGGACATCCACCAGGAGGGCAGGGCAGCCCCAGGGGATGTCCCGCACAAGCTCTGGGTCCCCCCCGTGTTCTGGTGGGGTTCCCCTCAGGGTTTCTCACCCTCCCACTCACCCCAGAGGTGCCACCGCCTCTGTGTCCCCAGGAAGTGTCACTGCCTGTGTGTGGAGGGGACATCCCCAGCCCCCTGTGCACCAGCCGTGTGTCCCCAGCTGTGACACCCCCCTGGGCTCCAGGGGTGTCCCTGCCCGGTATGTCAGCACACAGGACAGGGTGGCACAGGGGGCTGGGAGAAGCAGCCCCAAGCCTTGGGGTGGCACCAGGGCAAGGAGGGGACCTCAGGTGTCCCTGTCCTGTTGGTTGGAGGTGGCAGCAGAGGGGTTTGTGCCCACGGTCAGTGGCAGCGCTGTGAGAGGAATGAGGGGGTGCCAGAGGGGGTTTCTTCACTCGGAGGGGAGGAAGGCAGCTCAGCCATGCTCATCCCAGCGGCTTGGGCTGGGATTTGCTTTTGGCATCAAACCGTGCTCTGCTGCTGCCCTTCCCGCTGAGGTCCCCATTTCCCCCTTTTCCAGCAGCAAATGAGCCCCTCCTCCTCCTCCTCCTGTTCCCCTTTTGGGGGTCCCCTGGCAGGGCACAAGTGGGGCCCAAGTCAGGCCAGGGTTTGCTCGACCCCAGGTTGCTGACACAGAGCCTGGGTTTCACAGGGGCTGTTTGCAGGACAGGGGACGCTGCCAACCCCTCCTTGTGCACGAAGGGCAGATCTGCTCCGCCCAGGAGGCACAGGCTGTTGTGTTGGTTGGTTACCCTTTATTTCTGCAGGCCGGCGTTGCTCGCTTATTCCGGGACCATCCGGCCCCGGTACACGACTCCATCCTTGCCCATCAGTTCGTACGTGCCGGGCTGGGAAGGAGGGCATGGGCTGGCTCTGCCGCACTGGGCTGCGCTCGGCACCCCCCACCCAGCTCCTCCTGGGGACACTGAGGCACAGACGCTCCCCCAGGCGCTCAGCACCACTGTCCCAGCCTCGGTGTGTCCCCTCCTCACCCGTCCCTACCAGGTTGGGGTCCGGGAGCAGGGGCTCCATGCGCTGCACGGGGCTGACGCTGGTGTGTTTGCCGCCGGAGTACATCGGGGAGCGGCGGGTGTAGCCGTCGGCTGCCTCGTCCCTGTGGGACAGGGCACAGGCTGCTCGGTGCCCTGGCACCCTGTGCTTCAGCCTGCCGTGCCAGGGAGGGGTGCAGGGGGTGCTCCCCCTCATCCAGCTGCTCCAGCTGGTGCCTGGAGCTGTTCCTCCACAGCAGAAGGACCTTGCACTTGCCTTTGTTGAACTTGGAAACGTTCCTCCGCAGGCAGTTCAGCCGTGCCCACCCAGCCCTGCAGGGTCTGCCCTTTCCCCGCAGCCCCACGGTGTGACAGGTCCTGGTGCCCTTTGCAGGGGACACCAGCAGGCAGGAGCAGGGCTGATTTTGGGACAGGAAGCACCAAGTCCCCCCCAAGCCTGAGCTGAGGCTGACACCAGGCACAGCTCATCCCGTGTGGCTTCAGGGCCTGGCAGGGCAGCACAGGGGGCTGCAAAACCCCTCTGACCCCAGCTGGGCCTCTGCAGCCTGGGCACCTCCAGCCCCTTCCACCCGCCCAGGGAAGAGCTCTGCCTGCTGGGCCAGGGTCCCCAGGGCCAGGGGAGGGTCCCCATGTCCCCCTACCTCTGGTCCGGCCTGCGCAGGCGGGGCAGGCGCATGGAGAGCCCGGGGGCTGCCGGCGGCGTGGACGGGACGAACCCAGGGCGTCTGCGAGGGTGACAGGGGACACAGGTGGGTGACAGGGGCCACACGAGGCAGCCCTGACGCTGCAGGGCACTGCCAGCCCCCATGTGCCCCTGTGGCAGCCCCTTGCACTCACTGTGCAGACATCTTCACCAGCGGGTCGCAAGGTGCGTACTCGGCAGAGGGCACCCTCAGGAACATCCTAGAGCAGGGAGAGAGGGGCTGGGCAGGCACTGCAGGGAGTTCCAGCCTTTTCAGGGGAATCGTGGGGTGTTGAGCCTGAATTCTCCACCACCACCACAGCACAGTCCAACCCACTGGCTGGTTACAAAATAAAGGGGCTGTTATGGGGGAAATGGGCAATTTGTGGAGTCCCAGCTGGGACAAAGCTCCAGCTCATATTGGACAATGGTGAAGCTCCCAAAACCCACTGCTATGGGAATGGCTCCCAGGGGCAACCCAGTCCCATGGCAAGGGGACAAGGAGAGGGCTCCTGTACCCCTTGTTGGGGTGGGATGCTCCCAGCCTGGGACACGCTCACCTCGGTCTCACTGGTGCCTCCAAAATAATTTTGGGTGGCTGCTCATGGCTGCCCAGGACCCACAGGGATGGATGGGAGGTGGAGGGCTCAGACTCCCACAGCTGTGACTCCCACACCATCCCAACCACCCTCACACCTGTGTTCTCTCTTGCTCAGCACCCAGGACCCCCCTGTGCCCTGCCAGGAGGGCAGATCACGACCTGGCTCTGGCACTGCGTGTCCCAGCCCTGCCAGGGGACAAGCCACTGTCCCCCACACTTGTCACAAAAGCCTTTGCACCTACATGCCAGGTTCAGCTGGGTATGCCTCCATCCTGAGGCCGCCTTCTCGAGGTTCCTTGGGTGCTGGGAGCCTGCTGCCAGTGGGAGGAAACCCTCATCAGCATCCCCATGGTTCCACCAGTGGATAAATGGGTCCCACACCAGGGCACCACATGGGCCCAGCCAGAGGGAACAGGGCCAGTGCTGTCCTCAAAGCCATTGCTGTCCCCGTGGCACTCACCTGCTGGGCCCAGCCACGCTCTCAGATGGCACCCACAGGTCCTGGGATCCTGGGACGCCTCGGACTGACTGCACCCTCTGGACTGGGGCACCGCTGCCAGGGGCTCCGGGATGCATTTCTGAGGTGATGCCATCTGCAATCTTTGTCTGAGCATGGGGAGGAGCCTGAGCAAACAGAGCAGTGTTTCAGCCCGAGCTCTTGCTCCCAGAACTGCACCCCTTTCCCTCAAGGAAGCCTCCTGTGCCACTGTGAGCTTGGTGTTAAACCAGCCCTTGGTGTAAGGGCAGCAAGATGGGGGTGCAGACCCCAAAGGAGGGGGAGCACCCAGGGGGCTGGGAAGAGCCTTTACCTTGGAGATGCTCATCTTGGTCTCTTCTTCCTTGATCTCTCCTGTGCTGGTCATTGCAGGGCGACTGTCCAGGGAGCTGGGAAGAGCCTCTACCTCAGCAATGTCCATCTCCATCTCTTCCTTCTTGATCTGTTCCATGTCCTCCTGTCCCATGTCAGTCCCTCCTCTGTCACCCCATTTCACACTCTTCCCCACGCCCTTCTGTCCCATGTCATCCTGTCCCATGTCATCCTGTCCCACGTCCCTCCGTCCTCTGCCGCTCCATCGCGGACCCCTTCCCACGTCCTTCTGTTCCGTGTCAGTCCGTCCTGTGTCTCCCCGCTGCCTCATGTCCTTCTGTCCCACGCCCCTCTGTGCCGTGGCAGCCTGTGCCCTGCTCTGTGCCGTGTCACTCTGTGCTGTGTCACTGTCCCCAACGTCGCTGCTGGCAGCCTCGTCCTTCTCTTTGCCCTCTGCCTTGGGGCTGTCAGGCCGGCTCTCCCCACGCTTCGCTGTCTTGGGCCTTTCCACGAGGGGAACTGCAAGGAGAAAGCAGAGGGAGCTGCCCAGGCTCAGGGGAGGCAGGGGGAGCCTGCCTGGGGGACAGGCCAGCGCTCTGCAGCCCCCCCCAGCTGTGCCCAGAGGTACTTTCATTGCCGATGACAATCAGCCCTCCGAGGTCTTCCTCCGCCTCCAGGGGCTGGCCAGCCTTCTTGTCTTTGGCGCTGGGTCCGGCCAGCATTTCCTTCATGGCAGACTGGGAAGGAGAGGATGGGCTGGCTGCCACACTGGGCTGCATTCAGGATCCCCAAGCCAGCCTCCCAACCCAGCTCTTCCTGGGGAAACTGAGGCACAGATCCCCCTGGACGCTCAGCACCAGCCTCCCAGCCTTGGTTCCCTTTCAGTGTCTCCTCTTGAGGCTGAACAGCCCCAGCAGCCTCAGCCTTTCCCCAGGACAGAGCTGCCCCAGCCCCCAGAGCATCTTTGTGCCCCTCCACAGGACCTGCTCCAGGAGCTCCGCGTGTCCCATCCCAAGGAGCCCAGAGCTGGACACTGCTCCAGGGGAGGCCTGGCCAGGGCTGGGCAGAGGGGCAGCATCACCCCTGACCTGCTGGAAATGCTCTCCTAACTCACCCCGGGACACCAGTGCCCTCCTCGTGCCCAGTGCTGCTCATGGACAGCTCCTTGGCCACCAGGAGCCCCAGCTCCTTCCCCACAGAGCTGCTGCTCCAGACACTGAGTCCCGGCCTGGGCTGGTGCTGGGGCTGTTCCTCTGCAGGTGAAGGACCTTGCACTTGCCTGTGCTGAACTCCAAAATGTTTCTCCCCAGCCAGTTTAGCCCTTTGGGCACCTCCATGACCGTGGATTTCACAGCCAACCCGGGGGATCAGCAAACACCCGAGTGATGCCATCTAACACAACAGAAAGGCATTCTGGCCTCCAGCAAGGGAACTCAGCATCCCAGCCCTGCCCTGTGACATCCCTCTGCTGTCCCCCTCTCACAGCCACCACTGCAGAGAGATCTGTAGGTTGGGAGCCATGGTCCTGCCTGATGCTGGGCAAGGAGTGGCTGTGGTGGATGCCAACTCAGCCTGGCCATAGCCAGGGAGGTACCAGCTCCTGCTGTTTCTCCCACCACCCTGAACATGGCCCTTTTCTGAGCAGAAAACAAGCTGGGAGCACATGTGGGGCCGGCTGAGGAGCTGCCCTGGCTCAGCCTATGCCCGGTCCTTCTCCTGGTGGGATGCACAGGGCAGAGGAGTCCTGAGCACCCTCAGCAGAGGTGCTGGGGGGCAGAGTGGCTGGAGGTGCAGAGGGCTGTGATCCCACTCCACCTGCCAGACCTTGACCTCCTCTTCCTCCTCCTTCTGCTTTCCTGCCCACCAGGATGTCCTCCAGCATGTCCCAGCACACGTTTCTCACCTCCTCTGGGGCTGGGGAGAGCCTCAGCCTCTTCTCCAGATTGTATTTTGGGAAGAAAGGCATCACAGCCATCTGTGTAACTGGGGGCAGGATGGATCCAGAGGAGTGTTGGCCCCCCCTGTCCCCCAGAACACCTGGGGACCATGTCCTGAAGTGAGGGGACCCTGGCCTGGGTGTGCCCAAGGACATACCATGAGAGACTCCCACAGCTGGTTCCGGAACTCATCCATCATGTTCTGGAATTGTTCCTGGAGGAGGGCGAGGACAGGGACAGGAGTCAGAACACAGGAGCAGGATCCAAAAGGGACATTTGCAAATTAACTTGGACACCAATAGAGGGATCCTGGACAGAGCCATGCCAAGTGGCTGTGGCTGTATTTCCTGGGTGGACCTTTATCTCCTCACCCTCCCTAGACCCAGGTTGCTTTTTCTGATGGCTGTTTAGTTCACAAATGCCTCAGCAGCCCTGTCTGAGGGAGGCAGTGACCTCAACCACCAGCCTGACCTGTGAACAGTGGTGCCCTTCTGCCCTCCCTGGAGCTGTGCTGGCAGATGGAAAGTGGGGGGCTCCAGGTGGGTTGGGGTGAGCTCCAGGTGGGTCGGGGTGAGCTCCAGGTGGGTTGGGATGAGCTCCAGGTGGGTTGGGATGAGCTCCAGGGGGGGCTGATATGAGCTCCAGGTGGGTTGGGGTGAGCTCCAGGGGGGCTGGGATGAGCTCCAGGTGGGTTGGGATGGGCTCCAGGTGGGTTGGGGTGAGCTCCAGGTGGGTTGGGGTGAGCTCCAGGTGGGTTGGGGTGAGCTCCAGGTGGGTTGGTATGGGCTCCAGGTGGGTTGGGATGGGCTCCAGGTGGGTTGGGGTGGGCTCCAGGTGGGTTGGGATGAGCACCTACGTTCCACTCTCAGGACACCCTTCCCTCTCATCCCTCCTGGTGCCTTTCATCCTGGGAGCCTGCAGGGGCTGTGAGGGGCAGCTCAAGGGGCACCAGCAGCAGCTCACCATGTTAAAGTTCTGCATCAGGTACTGCATGTTCTCTGCCATCTGGGACTGCTCCAGCTTCACCGCACTGACCTCCTCACGGAGCTCCAGGCACATTGTCTTGAGCTGGGACAGGGGGATGGTGGGGTGAGCCCAGGGCAGGGTCCCTGGGGCCTTTGCACCCACCATGGTCTGCACAGAGCCAGGGGCAGCACAGGGCCTGCCCTGGGCACTGAGGGGTTCAGACCCCGGAGGAGGGGGTGGCTTGGGGAGAGCACTTGGGGCTGGGAAGAGCCTCTACCTCAGCAATATCTTTTTCATTGGCTTCCACTCTCTCCTTTAATTCCTTAAGGAAAGCAAAAGGGCTTTCCTCAGCCCCCTCCAGGGGTTCCCCGTTCTCCTGGACCAGCAGATCGTGCAGGCCCAGGTGCAGAAGCAATGCATTCAGGAGGTTGTGCAGCTGCTCAAAGTCAACGGCTCCAGCTCTCGCTGACCCGAGGGCAATCTGCAGCATCTGGCCCAGAGTGATGGTTTCCATTGCTGCTGTCTGTCCAAAAGCACTGAACTGCCAGGAACAGGAGGAGCCTCTTGTGCTGTTGCTCCAGAGAGGAACAGGCAGGGTGGGAGGTGGTAGCAGGTGTTAGAAGGAGGAGAAGGAAGAGGAAGAGGTGCACAGCCAGCAGGTTCTTTCCTCTTCGGTCTCCTCCTTGTTCCAGGGCCTGTGCCACTTGAGTCCCCCTTTGCAGTGTCCCCCTGCCCTGGCAAAGAGTGCCCATTGTTACACAGCAATGGCTCAGCCCTGTGTGGAATGTCCCCATTGTCCCCTGCTGCTGTTGATGTCCTGGTTCCAGCAACCAACAGGACCTGCAGGGACCATGTCCCACAACACCTCCAGCCTTTACCCCTTCAGCCCCAAAATGACTCCAAGGACAGCTCACATCTGGCAGGTGGTGTCACAGACATGTTTTATGAAAAATCCTTTTGACAGGGTTTTTCCTCCTGAGAAGCTGAGAGGCCTCAGAAACAAAATGTAAACAATGGTTATCTGCTGCTGTGGAATGCAACAGGTGCATCTGGGATTGGTCTCATGGGGTTGTTTTTAATTTATGGCCAATCACAGTCCAGCTCTCTCAGACTCTCTGGTCAGTCACAAGATTTTATTATCATTCCTTTCTATTCCTTGCAAGCCTTCTGATGAAATAATTTCTTCTATTATTTTAGTATAGCTTTAATATATCATTTTCTTTTAATATAATATATATATATATAAAATAAAATAATAAATCAGCCTTCTGAAACATGGAGTCAAGATTCTCATCTCTTCCCCCATCTTGGGAGCCCTGCCAACACCACCACAGAAGTGATGCCCCAGGAGCCACTGGCAGGGTGAGTTGAGCCTGCCCAGGAGAGGTGATCCATGTTCTCACACAGCCTGGAACATTCCAGAACACTCCAGGAGGAGAGCAGCCCCAGAGAGGAAGCACCTTCATTTTTGAGGTCTCAAAAGGATGAGAGTTTCCTTTCTCCCCTAGATGTGGGAACAGTGGAAAGCTGCTGCTGACTCCATCAATACACAGATTTTCAGCACTTTGCTCCAAAGCAGCGAGCCATACAAGCAGGAAAAAGCAGATAAACACAAGCCTGCAGACAAGCCTTGGAAGTGAAGGACTCAAACACTGGGAAAAATCTTTGAACCAGAGTGATCCATCAGACAAATCCTTACAAAAACCATCAACTAGAAACTCCCTTTGGAAAATGCAGGTTTGGCCAGCAGGCAGTGGGATCACTGACATCTCCCTGCTCTGGGAAACCTCAGGAGCTTTGAGCACAGGAGGGCTGGGTGAGCTCCTGGGGGATCCTGGCTCTGCAGGGAGCTGTGGCATTTTCAGGGGAATTTTGGGGTGCTGAGCCTGGTTTCTCCACCACCCCTCCAGCACAGCCCAGCCCACTGGCTGGCTACAAAATAAAGGAGGTGCCATGGGGGAAATGGGCTATTGGCAGTTCCCCAGCTTGTATTAGACAATGGTGAATACAGAGAGGGAAGCTCCCAAAACCTACTGATGTGGGAATTCCTTCAGGGGCATCCCCAGCAGCCCATCCCATGGAACTGGGGCTGGGGGCAAGGCCAAAATGGGGCTGGGTGACAGTGTTCTCAGGGGTGTCAGGCTGAGGGAAGAGACAAGGGTCTGACTCCATGTTTCAGAAGGCTGATTTATCATTTTATGATAAATATTATATTAAAACTATACTAAAAGAAGAAAGGATTTCATTAGAATGCTAGCTAAGGATAGAATAATAAAAAATGACAACAAAAGCTTGCGTCTCGGATTCTCTGTCCAAGCCAGCTGAGCTGTGATTAGCTATTAATTAAAAACAACCAACATGAGCTAATCAAAGATCTACCTGTTGCATTCCACAGCAGCAGTAATCAATGTTTACATTTTGTTCTGGAAGCTTCTCAACTTCTCAGAAGGAAAAATCCTAAAAAATAGATTTTCCACAAAAGAAGTCTGTGACAGGGCTGGGTGTGCTGTGGGAGCTGGGGGGGTCTCCATGGGGTGAGCAGCTTTTGTCTTTGGGTTCTCAGGGGGTGCTTGAGCTTCACTCCATGAGCCAGGGGCTGGAAGAGGGGGGACAGGCTGAGGGCCCAGGTCTGCCCTTGCTGCTGCATTTTTTGCCCGTCAGCTTCTCACCCTGCTCTTCCCAGGAGGGCAGCAGGGGCCAGGCTGGCCCTGCCAAGCCCCAAGCTTGGAACATGGCTATCCCACAGGGGGATGGAGGCTTTGGGAACACAGGCTGTGCCCAGGAGCAGCAAGGGGACTCCAGGGACACAGCCTGGCTCCCTGGGGACGTGGGAAGGGACACAGAGGGGACCCTTGACAAGTGGGGAGGAGCTCTCTGGGGTGAGATGCAGACCTTGCATGGCAGCTCCAGCACCTGATGCTGCATTTAAAGGATGAACTGAACAACTTCCCTTCTGGAAACAGAACCAGTGGGAAGCTAATGGAATGCCAGTATGGCAAAGGGATAAACGTGAGAGACCGAAAACCTGAAAGTGTTGGTGCAAACCTGGAAGAGCTAATGCTCAAAGACTAGGCAGAAGGGAAAAGGAATGTTACCACAGTAATGAGAGAAGGTTCAGGTGGAAAAGGGGTTTTTGGAGGCAGGATAGGGGCTTTTCTGGGACCAAGTTCCTATCTTGGGAAACTATCTGAACGAACAAGTTTGAGACAGCATTTCACTTCCATCTGATGAGGGAGAGAAAAACCACACAAACCCCCAATCCTGTTCTGAAAAGTTCAAGAATAACAAAACGAGGCTGTGCAAGGGCCAGGCTATAAATTCCACAATGAACAAGGGCTGGGGGGCACTCACCATCCTGAGGGATCAGACCAGGGACAGTGCTGGAACCCAGGCTGGTGACACAAGTTATTCCTCTGACTCTGTTTTCCTTCCTTTCCTTCTTCCTTGCTCCTTCTCCTTAGAAGTTTAAATTGTGGCTGCCATGGGCTGTTAAGAAATTGCTGTTTGTAGTTCAGGGAAGTGTAACTCATGAGCTGTTCACTGGGGTAGTTGTGTATTCCATGGGCTTTTCATCAGGGAAGTTTAATTTGTGGGCTGCTCAAAAAAGTTACCGCATGTTGTTCAGAGAATTTTAATCCACACAGTGTTGAAATAATCCGTGGGCTGTTCCTCGGTTTAATCCACAGGTTGTCCAGGGAAATTTAATCCACAGGCTGCTCAGGAGTGTTTAAATTGTTGCTACCACAGTCTGTACAACCTGCCAAAAAGCTCCAACTTTCTAATGGACTGTTTGGTGCTGTTTTGCCTTAATACAGCCCCATGGCATCCTGAAGGTCCAGGATCTCATGGCACACGCTCCTGGCAGGGCACAGGGGGGTCCTGGGTGCTGCCACGCCAGGACTGAGGTGTGAGGGCAGGTTGGGATGGCAGCTGTGGGAGCCTGAGCCCCACCTCCCATCCCTGTGTGTCCTGGGCAGGACAAGCAGCTGCTCCTTCAGAGGGGCTCCATCCTGGAGCTGTCACTGTCACTCCTGGTGCCTCCCTGAATGACACAAACCATTGGGAGGACATCACCAGCACCCCCACAGCTCCATCACTGGCTAAATGGGTCTGATGCCAGAGCATCACAGAGCTCCTGGCTGTGACAGGCAGAGGGAACAGGGCCAGAGCTGTCCCCAAAGCCAGCACTGTCCCCATGGCACTCAGCTGAGTCCCAGCCACACTGTTGGACACAGGGTCTGTGCTGCTGGGTGGCCTCGTGCTGGGGCACCCGTGGGATGGAGCTGTGGGTGCTGGGGGATCCTGGATTAACACCCCAGGGCACAGGACCCTGCACTTGCCTTTGCTGAATTTCAAAAGGTTCCTCCCAAACCAAGGGTTTTGGGTGCCCACGTGCACCAAGAAGGGGCTGGGGTGGGATCCAGGGCACCAAGGAGGGGCTGGGGTGGGATCCAGTGCACCAAGGAGAGGCTGGGGTGGGATGGAGGGGCTGTGGTGGGTGGGATCCAGGGCAGCCTGGCCCAGGCAGTCTCCAGCTCCTGCTGTTTCTCCCACCCCCCTGAGCTCAGCCCTTTTCTGAGCAGCAAACAGAGCACATTGGACCTGCCCTGGCTCTGCCTGTGCCAGGCTGTGCCTCCTGGTGGGATGTGCAGGCAACAGGAGCAGAGACCTTGGGGCACACAGGAGGTGCTGGGGGCTGCAATCCCACTCCACGGGCAGATCTCGGCCTCCTCTTCCTCCTTCTGCTTTGCTGCCCACCAGGAAATCCTGCAGCATGTCCCAGCACACCGTGTGCCACCTCCTCTGGGCTGGAGAGAGGCTGGCAGGAGGGCAGGGAGCTCCAGGTGGGTTGGGATGAGCTCCCACATTCCACTCCTAGAATTCCACACCCTTCCTGCCTGGTGCCCTTCACACTGGGAGCCTCCAAGGGCTGCAGGGCAGCAGAGCAGAGCAGTGAGGGGCAGCTCCAGAGTGGCAGCTCACCAAGGGAAGGGACTCCTGCATGCTCCAGATGTTCTCTGCCATGTGCTCTGCCTTCCAGCCCTTGATCTGCTTGTGCATCTCCTGGCACAGAGCCCTGACCTAGGACAGGGGGATGGCAGGGTGAGCCCAGGGCAGGGAGAACCCCAGGGTGAGCCCCAGGGCAGGGTGAGCCCCAGGGCAGGATAAACCCCAGGGTGAGCCCAGGGCAGGGAGAACCCCAGGGCAGGGTGAGCCCCAGGGTGAGCCCAGGGCAGGGAGAACCCCAGGGCAGGGTGAGCCCCAGGGTGAGCCCAGGGCAGGGAGAACCCCAGGGTAGGATGAACCCCAGGGCAGGGTGAGCCCCAGGGCAGGATAAACCCCAGGGTGAGCCCCAGGGCAGGGTGAGGCCGGGGCAGGGTCCCTGGGCCTGGGTCCTTTGTCCCCACCATGGTCTGCACAGAGCCAGGGGCAGTGCAGGGCCCAGCCAGGCTGGCACAGGGCACTGGGGCAGGGCTTGGACTTCAGCACATCCTCAGCAGCCAAGAAGGGGCAGAAGCTCCCCAAAAGCACGAGGGATGCAGAGCCCAAAGGAGGGGGTGGCTCAGGGGGAGCACCCAGAGGGGCTGCCCTGGTGATGTCTCCTTCACTGGCTTCCACTTTCTTCCTTATCTTCTCCATATCTGAGGGGCTGGGAACCACAGGGGCCTCTCACACTTCCCTCAGTGGTTCCCTGCTCTCCTGGGCAGGCAGATTCCACAGGCCCAGGTGTCCAAGCAAAGCATCCCACCAGGGAGGTGGTGACAAGAGATAGAGCAAGGTGGGCACAGCCAGCAGGCTCCTTCCTCTTCACTCTCCTCCTCATCCTGCAGCCTGCCTTCTCCCTGCCTACAGCTGCTGGAGACAATTCACTGCAGCAGCAACTGTAAGGGAAAGCTAAGGAGGTACCCTGACCACGGAAATGTAAAAGGTATTGATCACTGAATTGATCAAGGATAATGCAAACAAATTTTAATGAGAATTTCAACCTTGGTGGCATCTAGTTAACTTCACTTCTGACTGTATGTCATGGACATATTTTATGAAAAATCCTTTTGTTAGGATCTTTTCTCCAGAGAAGCTGAGAGGCCTCAGAAATGAAATGCAAACAATGATTTTCTGCAGCTGTGGAATGCAACAGGTGCATCTGTGATTGGTCTCATGTGGTTGTTTCTAATTAATGGCCAATCACAGTCAGCTGGCTTGGACTCTCTGGTCAGTCACAGGATTTTATTATAATTTTTCCTTTCTATTCCCCACTAGCCTTCTGATGAAATCCTTTCTTCTATTCTTTCGTATGGTTTTAACATATAATTTTCTTTTAATATAATATATATCATAAAATAATAAATCAGCCTTCTGAAACATGGAGTCAAGAATTTCATCTCTTCCCTCCCCTGCTAACACCACCACAACCCTACCAACAGTAAAGCCACAGCTTTTGCTTTAACAGAACACAGTGCCTTGGTAAACCCCATACACCCAACCACTGCACTGGGGTTCAATCATCATGGAATTATTTCCAACACAACACAGAGCACAGGCCAACAAAATGGGAACAAATGGCAAGCTGTCATGATGATGTGTGTGTTGTACAGGAACAACAGGGATTTATTTGTGAGAGTACACCAATGCTAATGGCCAAGACATTTGTCTTGGCACTGAACAAAATGTTTGTCATTTTGAAATACATCCTGCTGAAATGCTTGTAACTGTATTTATATACATTGGGAAGAGTAAAAACTATTTGTGATTCCATAGAGAACACATCACTATAGAAATAAACCATGATTCAAATATTTGGGTTTGTAGTTTTCTCCAAAATTAGAGGGTGTGACTTCAACTATTCAGTTCTGTCCCAACCCATGGATTGTTACAATCTACCTCCACATCCCAGAAAGATTTCCTGCTCACCCCCACTGGAATGAACCTTGCACTGGTGCAAAAATTACTGCAGCACAAAGAGCTGTGTTCACTGCTGGAAGGTGTGTGAAGCAATGGACACAGAGCTCACCATATTCATTAAACACAGAACAGATATATCATGGGATGAGAAATGGAGAACTCACTGGTGGGATTGTGTTTGGGTGGTCACCTGCTGCAACAGGAATTCCAGATCTAACGCTGCATCCTGTTATAATTTTGCTGATTTCTGTCATTTTATGTTTAATGTGCTGTAGTGTTCTGTATGCTGAAGTGTTTATATTAGCTAGACAGGTAGCACTGTCCCACAGATGTCCTAGCATACATAATATTGTTCCCTCATATTCAACAGTCTTAAAAATCACAGTATTTAGCTAACCTGATTGAAAATTTCTCACAATTTAAGTTGGACATAACAAATCCCTGTTTATAGGCACAGAGGCAAGAGGTGACCACATGGCCACTCTGTGGAGCAGGACAAGTTGTTTTTAGTCACAGGGTGGATTCTGGTGGTGCCTTCCCCCAGCTCTTGAGCTGCCCTGTGATCTCAGAAATGCTTGTTAGGCCTTGAGAACAGCACCTGGGCTGAGCAACTCTCAATCTTATCAGAAACACTGTCTGCTCCCAGGAATTTGTGCTGTCTAACAAACTCCTGGTTCTTAACAAACAGCCTTGGAAACTGTTTTTCTTGCCTGATTAACAACCCGAGCAGAACAACATTTTTGTTATCAAACTTTCAAAGAAAGCTGCTGACCTGAATTGTGGCCAGGATGCAGAGGAACTATGACCATTCCTTGAGGCTCAACTCTTTGCCTGTTGAGAAGATGCAAAGATATCTGATGTACTTCCAGGAGCTCGAGGGGAATTCTTCAGAGGTTCTTTCTTCATAGACTCCTTCAGGGCTGTGTGTCAGTGGGAATGCACTGCAGCAAATATATTGTGGAGATTGCTCTCCTAGATTTTTAGGTATTTTAAATTTTTAAGTAAATGCTATATGAAATTGTTAAATTGTTAAATTTCAGCCTAAGCAATAGCTTAACAGCTTCTGCTGTTCAGTGCTGTTGAACTTTTGGGCCTAAACTGTTGGTCAAGTCTGGGGCTCAGTTTTGCAAGGGGGTCTGCTCTGAACCTTGTGACTCATCCTGTGTTTCCTTTTTATCCTTGCCCTTTCCTACCCTTCCCCTTCCCCCCCTCCCCAGCCTCAATGTAGATTTTTTGATTAATTTTGGGTTTAGATTTATTGGATTTCGATTTTAGTTTGCTTTTACCATGTTGTAAGTAGTAGAGTGAACCTTGCCAACAACTTTGTGGAACTTTCACTTCCATACTAAACCTGGTCTTGCTGATACCTTAGCTGGTGATTCTTTAAGCATCCATAAAACATTCACTCATGACAAAGGCCCAGGGCACACAGGCTCAATCCTCTGCTCTGAAACCTCATCCAGTTCTGCACATCCCTCATGGAATTTGACATGGAGGTTTAATCTGTGCTGGATACTGAAGGTGGCCCAAGCACTCCATGCCAAGGTTTGCCTGTTATTCAAGGTTTGTCCTGCTCAGTCACTGCTGGCCCCTTGGCACATTTTATATGTTGGAATGTATAAGATAACCAAAACTGAACAATAAACATCTCCTGTGCTGCTTCCAGCAGCTTTTATTTGTCCCTCACATCAGCAGACCAGTGGTGTAGGGTTTTTCTGGAGTGTGTTTGTCTCATCAAGGGGAAAGATCAGTTTGGGAGTTTATCCTTATATCATCCTGGAGACAAAGCCTTCCACATGCATCTTGTGCTGTTTCCTCAAGTGTCCCCTCCACACAAAAATTAGCATCACTCAAGAAAGGAGTGATCAGCCAGTCCTACTTCCCCATGGAAGAAGGCTGCAAGCTGAGCATTGTTACAGCAACAGCCCCACTGAACAGACACAGCAGCTCCTCAGTGGGCACAGCATTCATAGGAAGCACCAAAGCTGAAAAATCTTACACTTTTTATTGCAGGTTCAGTGTTAGTGTTTTGGAGAGCACAGCTGCATTAGAAGCAGATATTGTTCCAACTTCCCTTCCCCACAAGACTCTGCCACAAACTCAGCCCCAGGCAGCTCCAAAAATTGTGCCTGGTTTTGCAGTGCAGACAAGTGTCCCAGAGAGGAGCAAGACCCTCACGTGATTCATCACTGAAGAGCAATAATGATCCAAAGCTTGCAAAATGAAAAGGCCAACACATTATCTAGCACTCCTGCTCTGCTGGGACACACACAGGAGCCTTTCCCAGCTCCCTGCCCCAGGGATGGCAGCAGCCCTGCCAAGGGGTTGCCCTAAGCTGTCCTTTGGGATGTTCTGCTAACTGAGCTTTGATGAAAGTCCCTGCTCTGCTCTGCAGGAGAGGAGAGGCCACTGAGCTGGCACAGAGCTGCTGTTGGCTCAGCTCTGCCAGCAGCACAGCCTGAACATTCCCTTCCATGCTCTGGGGTGAGACACAGGCAGAAACAACCCCAAAGGCTGCTCTCACTGCCCACACAGCAATGAGCAGTCCCTGTTCCCTTCTCACAAGCTGACAGCTACTTCTGTTTAGCTTTTCTTTCTGCCCCTACAGGGCAAGAGAAAACACACTAAAAAAAAAAAAATCATTAAAGGAACTTAAAAATTCAACACCACCTCATTTCTCCATCTCTTTCAATTAAGGTGTAATTCCCCCCACTGCCAGTGGCCCCTTCTATTGACTTGTAAAGTGCTGGTCAGGTTGATTTTTTTTTTTTTTTCTATTAGATCTCACGCCTCAAGACCCTGAAAACCTCAACACTCCTACAAAAATAAACAGCTGTGTTATGCCTATGTTTTATGGTATTGCCTTTCCATGCAGATTTCCTTCTCTTGTGGAATCCAGGACAGGGGCAGGCTCAGGTCTAATCATCGACGGTGATGTTGCGGAAGAGATAAGCCATGGACTCGCCGTTGTGGATCCTCCTGATGGCCTCAGACAGGATCAAACTGATATCCACAGTCTTTATCTTGGGGCACTGCAGCTTCTGCACCTCGTGGGGAACAGTGTTGGTCACCACCACCTAGGGAGGGCCAGAAAGGAAAGGAAGTTGTGCTGCTGGAATGTTCACCCTCCCTGAGCAGCCACCCTGAGGGGTGTGTGCTGCTGCTCCACAGTTCAGGGGGAGAACTCCCTGCATATCAGGAAAAAAGATTAAAATAAATGGTCTCCCCTCTGTGACAGTCTGTTGAGGGGACCAGCATAACCAGCACTCTCCAACAGGCTGATGGGTCCACTCAGATCACAGGATCTATTACTGAGTGCATAACCAGCACTCTCCAACAGGCTGATGGGTCCACTCAGATCACAATATCTATTATTAAGTTTGAAATCCTGTCCTCTTCATGTACCAGCAGCCCCTGATCAGCTGGGGGAGAGGGGCTCACAGTGAGATGGCAGCCACACAGCCTCAGCTGCAGGGAGGGAAGTGTCCAGGCAGGGATGACTAATATTTTTGTTAGGGAGAAAATGCACTAGAGGGAAGCAGATCTGATCTGAGCAAGGATTAATCACACACACTTTTTTTCTGTGTGTGTTCCAGTGAAGAACCAGCTAACTGAAAGCACCTGATTAAATAAATAATTCCAGACATGAGCTACGTGCCTTGGGAAGGACATCAATTTGTGAGTTTTGGTGCCACCCCAGCTCTGCAGTCTGGAGAGCAGCCTCACCTCATCAATGGAAGATTCCTCTATGAGACGAGGGGCATCTGCTGACAGGAGCCCATGAGTTGCCATCACAAAAATCTTGTAGGCTCCACGCTCTTTCAGGATCTCTGCAGCAGCTACAAAGCTTTCCACGTCATCAATGATGTCATCCTGAGCAGAAACAGAAATAACATCAAACCCAGAGGTTTTCAGAGCCTGCAGGGCAGGAGTGGATCTGCAGGCTACTGCAGCTTTGGCCATGCACACAGATGAAAAATAGAATCCCTGTCTACTTCAGCTGCTGATGAGGACAGCCACGTGCATGACTAATCTGTGAATGCTATTTCCCTGGTTTAATGACCCTTTTGCTAGTGTGGAGAACAAATGTTGTGTCTTGGAAACAAATCAGTCCCTGCACATGCACTCACAGTTTATCATCAGCAAGGAGTATTTTTCCATGGGGCAGGAGCTGCATGTTGATTACTTACACTGCAGCATGGCATAGCAAGTAAGAGAGGCTTGGCAAGTGTTTTGTTTGGGGTTTTTTAACACTTCAGGAGTTTTCTGTGTGCCCTGGATTTATTCATTACTTGCAGACATCTGACACACAGAATCAAGGCAGCAAGGACATTTAAGGGCTTAAAGAGCTGAAGTGCAAATGGTTTTCAACAGAAAGTTGAAATAACCAAAGCTACCAACATTACTGGAGAAAAGAGTGTCTAAAAACCAGGTTCCCACTCCTACACCAGGCATCCCTGTGACCCTCAGGGATGGAAGAGCTGAAGCAAAGATGCTGTGAGGAAGCCACCCCCCACCTGTCCCCCTCACACTCATACCACGATGATGGCAATCCTTCCTCCAACGTCTCCAACCACAGTTATTGGCGGTTTCTCCTTGGCCATCATCACTAAAGAAAATGGAAAAAAAATAGTCCAGGTGACTCAGGCTTGAGTCAAACCCCCACAGTTCCACCAGACAAGAGGCTGAACCATTAAACATCTTACACTGATGCAGACACAGATGTGCTTGACATGATCCTGACACCCACCTAAGTGAGGAACTCATTTAACCATCATTTTTCTCCTCAAATGAACAACACTGCTGCATAAAGAGGAGATTCTGTTTCTGTGGGGATTTTGTACTGACCTCAGAAACAGAAAGCAACTCCAACTCTCTAACAGACCCCTGTGCAAGGAGAGTTACAAAGCAGCACCTGGTTTATGGGCAATATCAGTGACCTTCTCTGTGCTCCAGCACAGGACTTGAAAAAGGGTCCATTCCATGACTGGGAACAACAAATGGGCATTTTCAAGCAGCACCTCTCAAAGGGCAGGTGCTTTACAAGGTGCAATTTTTCACCTCTTGGACTCAATAAATCATCTGTAGGACCAGAGACTTGCAGTGCAGCTCATTTGCTTTCTCACATCACCAAACACAGAGGGGTCTTTGAGAGGGTGTAAGAACCTTAACACCACCTGCTCAGGCAAAGAATGCTTAAGGAAGTTTGCAGAAGCAAATTTGCTGATTATTTTTTAAGTGGATTAATGGAAAGAGTAGGACAAAATCCAGCTGAAACTCAGTTCAACAAGCTCAGTGCAACCAGCAATTGGATCAAAGCACACACTGACAGGCTGTGCTACCTGGCACACAGTGAAGAGATGTCCTGGGAAATAAGGTTCCATTCCCTCCTGACACTACTTTTGCACTGACAGGGTCCATGCAAAACCACACCCTGCTAAAATTCCAGCAGCATCATGAAAACACTAGAGATCTGAGATGCACTGAGAGTGTTCAGATGTAACACAGCCCTCAGACTTACACCAAACAGCAACCAAGCTCCAGCACAGGCCAGGGCCTTGCTGTCCATCTGCCAAACCTCTCACCTGCCATGGGGGGCTGGTACAAAACCCTCCAGCATGGAAAGGACACTGTGGTGGGCACACATGTGTCAGTAGGTGACAATCTGGGCTGATCTAACCACTGAAGCCAAGAGGCACCTCCAGCATTTTGTAACACTTACCTGGCCCACCTCCACACCCCACAGCCCTACTCTGTACTCTCCACAGTGAGTGCAAAGTGTCCTACCAAGGCACTTGGTGCCCCCCTCCTTTTGTAAGCTCAGGTCTTGCCAGGATTCTGGCCACAGAGGCTTCTCAAGTGCCTCAAGGAGTTCAGACAAAGCAAGATTTTGCTCTTTTAGGATAATCCACTTCAATGTAATACCTGAGCAGCAGGAGAACACACAAGGCATTGCCCAGCAAAAAGCCTGACTAAATATTGATCTCTGCTCTCCTCACCAAAAAAGTCTCACATCAAACTCCCCATCCTGCACAGCAGGATGATCCAGCAGCATTCCCATATCTCATCAGTGCCTGGGAATGCTGAGAGTGCAAGCACAGCTGGGTGAGTGACTCACACTGAGGGATATGATGAAAGCAATTATAAACACCACAACTTCCAAGATTCTTGTGTAGAGCTGTTCTTCACATCCATGACCTACTCCACAGGCTGGTTTGCCATAAACCTACCAAAACTGTATAAAAGGTGTCCAGTAATTCTGTTTTGCCCCAAGTCCCATCACTTATTGCCAGGTTTTGCAATTAAAGTCACAGCTACCTTGGACTGAAGAGTTAATCAACAGCTCTTCATGGCACAGACTCCTCAGCCTCCCTTGCATGGTTATTTCTGAGTCTCCTACCAAATGCAAAGTCACATCTAAATCCTGAAGGAAAAATATTCTTATGAGAAGGAAGATTAATTATAATAAATGAAGATTAAGCACCGCCAGAGATAAGCAGATCATAAATTCCAGTTCCAGGCACTACTGACCTGCTCAGATTAGCTATGAGTTTACTGTCTAGTCTGGACAGTAATAGAGCTCCTGGTGGGAGCTGGGAAGTATCAAAAGGATTCACCTGGCTGCCATCCCAGCCTCTGTGTGTATCCAGTGATGAGTGCCATCTCTGTTTACAACAGCCAGCTCAGGGGAAACTTTTACACAAATGGTGAACAGGCCTGGGGAGCTGAAATTCAGCACTGTTTTACTCACAGAGATATGGAGTTTCAGCAAATCAGTTTCCTTCTACTCCATGAAGGAAGCAGCCACATTCCTTGCTATGCTTAAAGGCTAACATGGCAACCAGCAACATTAGCAGTGCTTTGCATCTGTCTGGTTTTTAAAAGCTGTATTTCAATTTTGGTTTATTTTTAAAGAATGGTAGGCAACGTGTCGACCTACCCGGATCTTAAAGAGATGTTCTCCCTTTTCCTTGTTCAATTTTCTCTGCAAAAAAAAGAAAAAAAAATTGCAAGCCAAGGATCTACCCACAACCACATCAAATCTCAACTGCTCCAAGGTGATGAGAGTCTACACAAGGGTTAGTGCAGCCAGCTTCTTCTTCAGAATCTTTGAACATATCAAGATGTGCAAGTCAGAACTGCTACGAGGAGGTGCCTTGAGAAATGATTCAAATAATACAAGAATATTTTCTTCCCAGACACAACCCTCTACGTTTGTAGACAGAAGAGAACAGAAATAAGCCATGCTGGTATTTCTGTATGGTGTAACCCCTTGGATCATGTACAAGTTTGGTTTAAAGAGTTGCTGACATTTTCTGGAGAGTAAGAAAAGATGCTTGTGGTATCTGTAGCTTCTGAGGGGAAAAAAAAAAAAAAAGAGGAAAAAACTAGACCAACCACCATTTCTTTTTAAAACAAGAATTTCAAAGAACATTTTCATTCAGATGTGCATAACATACACCAAAGTACCACATGTTAAAGGCAGGATCACTGGCACTAAGAAAGAACATTCTCAGGTGTGTAAACATGTTGCTTTAATTAAGTGGTCAAAATCAGGTTAAGAAAGACTAAAATAAATTCTGTTTGGAGCTGACAGTGCAAATTAAAGTGACAATCACCAAGAAATATAATGCTGCATTTACATCAGAGCCTGGGAGCAAAAGGCTGCTCAAGAATGAAGTGTTTTGTGCAGAGATAACCTTGGAAGGACAGCAAACACCCCTGTGCCCAGCCTAAACACAGGCAAGATGGGGGTAGGGAATAGGAACAGAGCCACGGTCACTCCAGTTTCTCCCCCAAACTCCCTTTGTGGCAGTTTGCTGGGCTCTGGGATTCAAGCAGACCATTAGCTCTCTGTACAAAGTTCTGGAATGATTTAACAGATGGTTCCCCACTCTTTTCTCCAGGAAACAGCCAAAGAGCCCTCGTGCATTTGTTAAGGCACAGCCCCGAGCCAGCTGCAAGCTCAGAGACACAAAGGCACAAATCAAAGGGAATAACCTTGGAGTGACATCCTGCCCCCAAGGCTCTGATTCCAGGGGCTGCACTGCTGAGGGCTCTTGCTGCTGCTCCAGTGAAGCAGTTGAAGTGCAATTAGAAGCACCTCTGGCATTTTTCTGTTGTGGCTCCCTACATCACAATATCACATCAGGCCACACTCAGACAATAACTAAGCCATTACACTGCCTAGCACTCATTAATTAGAGGCACATGATCCCTGCTAGAACAGGGGGAGGAGGTGCATGCCAGGACACAGGGGCCCGGCCAGTTCAGCAGGAAGCCCATGGAGAATGGCACAGAGCATGAGCCATGGCTGTGGGGCTCTGGGGCTGCTCCCCAGCACAGGTCTCACCCCTCTCCTGCCTCTAACAAACTGTCTGGAGCTTCAGCTGCCAAGTCTGGGATGCTCCACACTGATCTGGTTGTAGCCCAGGGTGGCATGCCCCACAAGAAGTCTCAGGCACTCCCCAGGAACATCCCCAAGCTCCCACCTGCCAGGCCCAGGTTTGGTTGCTGAGCCAGGCAGACTCACAGACCACTTTTGTTTTGACAATCAGAGGGTGTGAGGGCAGTTTTGGTGTAAGGAAAATCCAGTTGTGAGCAGCAGCACGTGTCTGACCTTTCACAACCAACCACAGAACTGAACCCTGCTACACTCTGCCCTCAGAGCTTTCACCAGCAGGAAGGCAGAGCTGAATGAGGGTTTGGAATCATGTGACATTGAGGTGGGAAGATGCTTTGAAAATGCCTGAATTGGAGAAGAAATGAGGCACAGCAGAGGGGGTCAGCACAGACACCCACAGCACTGCCATCCCAGCTGCACTTTCAGAGACTGTGACACAACCAGAATGCACAGACTGCTTTTAGATAGGGATAATCTCAATTCTGCACCTCCAGAACCCAGCTCACTCAAAATCAGGCATCTCTCAGGTTAGAAAACTGCAGAGAAAAGCAACTTCTGCTGAGAGTTTTGGGCAAGTGTGCCTCACAATCCACCCCATGACAGAGCTGCCAAGCCACAGCTCAACTGTTTTACACTGTGCCTTAGGCACGCTGGGATGTAAGGTCATTGGTCAAGTGCTGAGTCTGTGCAGCAGGAGATAAAATAAGAAAGTGGTGATACACAGCAAATTAGTCTGTGTTTGGATAGCTGAGGACTGAAAACAATTTCCCATTGGATTCATAATTAAACTGGACAAGGGCACATTTCTGTGTGAACAACCATTTACAGGGTTCTCCAGCAGCACAACCTTCCACAGCTGAGCTTCTCTGAAGTGACATGGCTGGAAATAAAATTACAATCACATCAATTCCTCCATAGCAGACAAATGTCAGCTACTGATATTCTGGAGGACAGCATCCTCCAGAATAGGAGGGGAAGGAGAAAGTGAAGAATAACCATGCAAATTCCTGCTTTCCTGGACAGGCATGAAAAAATCCCCTTGTCAGAAGCAGAACAATAAAGCCCTAAACTACATTGCCAAACCCCACCTGCCCCTCAAGGCCCAAGAGGAGTTTCACCAGCAACAAAAGTACTGTTTAACTGATTGTACTGCAGTGAGACACAGCTGGGGTGATGTAAAAGGCCTACAGTCTTACCTGCCTCCCCTCCACAAGCTGCCCACTGACTGGCTGGATGTTCTCCCTAAATTTCCAAAGATTAGATGATTATCAGCAACCCAAACCACTGCTGGTGTTGCCACACACAGCAGCACACAGCCTTTCCCACGGGCACTTCTCAGCCACCTTCCTGCTCCCAATTTCTGTCCTGCCACCACCTGCCTAGAAAGCTGAAATCCTCCTAAAAGGGAGCTGGATTTTGATTGTACTGTTGGTATTTGGCTGCTGCAGGAATACAAGCAATCCTGAGGATGGCATTTCTCAGGACACAAAAGTTTCCTCTTTTTCTTTTGCTCTCAGCTCCCAAATCAATGGCAAGAGCTCCAGAAGCAAGTCAACAATGCTCTTGGAGAACCTACTCACCCCAGCCACATAAACCTCAAATCCTTGTCAAAACAGACATTGGAATATGATCATCTGGGTGCCAAGGTGAAGATTTCCAGCAGTAACAATGGCTGCAGAGAAGGGAAGACAAAGACCAGCCCTCCCCTCCCCAGTGGAGCCAGCAGCCTGCCTCAGTGGTTGTTATCTCATTACTTACACTTTTACATTCCCCTTGTTTCATCAGCTCAATGAATTCTGCTGCTAAACACTGTAAAAGCACCACCTTTATCAGAGGTTTGTCAGTCTAACACTATGGAGCAGGCAGAGCCATGGAGAAAATACTGCATGGCCATAAGGAGTTAAATAAAAACCCTGTGACCTCTCCCACAACTCACTGATATCAACCTTTCTATGAAAAAAAATCCCACTGGTCTAACTGCCTTTGGGTTGGTTACACCCACACAGATAAACCAACAGAAATTTCCCACCAAACTTTCCTTTTTTTTCCCTCCCAAAAGGTAAGCAGAGAAGCTTGATCTTACATGGCAGCTCCAGGCCAGGATGCACAGTTGCATTTTTGAGCATGGGAGGGGAGTGCCGCCCGTCGTCCATGTCCTGCTCGGTGCACTGAGCCTCGCCGTGGATCACTGCCAGCCCCAGGCGCAGCCTCTCGGCGTAGGACTGAGCCCTGCAAGACAAACCAGCCCCTCAGGGACCTGCTGGGCTCAGGCAATTCACAGCCCATCACAGCAAGGCTCCCCCACACCTGCAGCAAGCACGGGCTGCACCTCTGCGGCTGTTTCGCTGCAAGAAACCTCACTGGATGTGATTCTTCATTCCTTATTAATATCCCACTCTACCCCTTGGCTCCACCACAGGCTCTCCTGTGTTCCTTCCACATTTCTAATTTCTTTCTGAGATGGTCAGGCACTGCTGAAACTCCAGCAGCAAGGTGAACACCAGCTGAACCATTTCAGTGAGACTGCCAGAGTTACACCCATAGGGGTGGGAATACAAAGTTCTATCTGCACCATGTCCATCCCATTTCCAGCCACAAAAGAACTATGATTCTCAACCCATCTGCCACCCTCCCATACTTTCCCTGGTATATCTTCCACCAGCTCAGGTATTTTCCAAGTAACTTTTAACCAGCTAGCAAAGGATCCATTTACCTTTTAGCAGCACCAGGAGATTTGGCTACAATAACTGCGTTTCTGTAATCTGGAATCTGGATGTGATAAAAAGTTAATTAATTTTAAAAATATATTCTTCCTAGGGTGTAACTGGTTTGAAACATGGCGGAATAATTTCACCCATCCTCCTCCCCAGAACCAAATAATCATTCTGTGACAAGAAACCAGAGAGGAACTGCACTTGCTTCCAATTTGTGCATTCTGCAAAGGTGGGAATGTTCACTATGTTTAACCCTTCCCATATGGGGAAGCCTTGCTCTCTCCATGTGGGAATAAATCATCATCTTTTGCACATGGAGAACAAAACCTCCATGCCCTGCTCCCAGCCCTGCTGTGCTCAGCACTCCTACACTCAGCCCAAGACAAAGTCTATCAATAATTCAGAGCAGATAGAAATCCAGGACAGCACAATGGGAGAAGGGGAGCAGTTTAACAGGATTTCAGAGGTGATTAGAGGCAGAGGCACAAGTAGCATCTCTCAAATGGCACTAACTCCACAGAGAGCAAGCTTCTCTCCTGCTTGTGCTGCAGTTCAGTTTCTACCCAGTCAGAGAAGTGCAACATCTCCCCATGAAACATGCAATAGGTATCCCCTGAGAAAGAATTCATTAACAGAAGGATTGACCTAAACTGACACCATCACCTCTACTTAAGGACAGCCCCAATGCTGGCATGACATGAAAATGAGCTCAGACAAGTTGATATACACAGAACTAGAGTAACCTCACTTCTTCCTGTATATACTGAAGCAGGAAAGGGGATGCTCTCAGGTTGTCTACTGGAAAGCTGAAGAAGCCTTGGATTTCCTTTTGATGAAGGTCCATAGTGATAATGTGTGTTAAACCTAAGGGGGAAAAAAGACAACAATTTATTGAAAATATTCCCACGTGGCTGGAGTTCCTTCAACATCTCCATTTTCCAGACTGTTTTAGCTATTACTCAGACTATTATGCCTTGGCATAAAATAATCATGAACAGATTAACACAGAAAGTTCCACAGCCATAATGAGAAGCAGGCATGTGATGCCACAGCCCTGGGCTGACACTGCATTTCACTGTAACATTTCTAGGCCACCTCCCCAGGTGCAAGTTACAAAGAAACACAAGAAAGCTGAAGAAAATTAACTCCCTTAATGTGGCTCAAGATCTCAGCAACACATCCCCACATCAACCAGGAGAATGGAAGGGCAGATGAGCTCTGGGATGCCCAGCAGCACCAAACCTGCTGTGCTGCTGCTCCCTGGGACACTCACCTGCCTTGGCAAGCATTGAAGCCAGCAGCTTGCAGACTATGGAGCCCCTCTTCCTCATTTTGCTCTGTTTGCTGTAGGGGAAGTAGGGGATGACCCCAATGATGTTCCTGGCACAGGAAGTCTTCAGTGCATAGGCCATGATCAGCAGCTCCATGACAGCAGTATTCACATCTCTAGGAGATTTGAACACAATTCCAAATATCAGCAGGTGTTTTTCCAGTGCAACTCCTTTTCCATTTATACCCAGATTAGCCCTCACCAAAATCCCAAGGAAATAATGCTGCATCTCAGGCTAATGTATGCCAGACCCAGATTGCAGCCACACAGCTCCTTCCACCATGCCACAACAAATTACAATCAACACTTACACATACAGGACATGACACCAGCACTCAAGAGCTGTGGGCTGGAATTTGATTTTATATTCTAAAATAAGGTGAATGATGATTTCCCTCCATAATCTGACAAAAAAGGCTTTTGATAGAATTTACTTTGGAACAAATGTCACTTGATACAGTGTAATTTGAAATAAAATAGTCTTTTAAAGAAACAGCACACATGCAGCCAACACAACTTCATCCACACTGGATTTCTTAGGGTATTTTCCTCTTTAACAGTGTAAGGCAGGTTATTTTTCCTGCCTTAAGAAATGCTGCAATTGGAGCAGTATAAACTCCAGATATAGCACTTTGGTGGGCAACAGCATCTCCACACTCTTTAGCTGATCTAGAGATGGAAGGAACAGCAGCACAGGAAATGCTAGAGGATTGTTTCTTGAAAGAAAAAACAAACAAACAAAAAAGTAACCTAGGCAGAGGAATCACAGAAGATGCTGAGTTTGAGTATGCATGAGCACAATTGCTAATCCTGCAAAGGACACTCCAACAATCCCACCCTGCCCCTGAGTGCTGCTCAAATGCTCCTTGAGCTCAGACAGGTTTAGTGCTGTGGCCACTTCCCTGTTCCAGTGCTCAACATCTCTCTGGGTGAAAAACCTTTTCCTGATATCAACCTAAACCTCCCCTGACTCAGCTTCATGCTGTTTCCTCGAGTCCTGTCACTGGTCGTGAGACTGAAATATCCCATTTACAGTTTGCTCTCCCACAATGACTGGAGCGGCCCAGTAGAAGTGCATTAATCTGCATTTTAATTCATTTTGGGATGGGGAAAAAAAGCTAAGTTCCCTTTAGTTCCCCTTTATTTCTTAAGGCCAGCACCAAGAGACACTGTGTGCATCACCACAGGCCCTGTTTTCCTCCTGACACAGCTTCTCCAAATGCCCAGAGACATGACCCATGACAAACCTCTGACCATTTCCATTTCCCCACTGCTCTGCCCTCCTTTGGAAATTAACCTCCACTTGTGCCCCTTCTTTTGTCTCTGTTGTCCTGCTGGCCCCAGCAGCCTGTGCACACAATGCCATTTACACACAAGAAAGCTTTGTTGGCTCTGGAGCACCCAGCCAAGAATTACATAAAACACAGCCCCTTGCCACACAGGACAACAAAGAACTGTTTCTTCCCTTTGGTGATTTAGCTGTGCCAGTGGGGCTGGGAGAGAAGAAAAAGATGCTACTATCAGTGTCATACAAAAACAAAGTGGTCAAGCTGAAGCCTATTGAAAGTTCATCTGAGAAACTTAGTATTTTTCATCATTATTTTTCAACTTATTCTTTGAAAATCCATACATATTCACATGGAAAGGAAAGCAGGTAGAGAACAAGACTTGGGCTTCAAAAGGCACCAGCAGTCCTGGTGCTGCTGCAGGACACTGTGACAGTGCTCACAGGGGTCTTAGGATGAGGGAAGAGATGAGAATCTGACTCCATGTTTCAGAAGGCTTGATTTATTATTTTATGATATATAATACATCAAAACTATACTAAAAGAATAGAAGAAATTATTTCTTCAGAAGGCTGGCTAAGAATAGAATAAGAAGGAATGATAACAAAGGTTTGTGGCTCAGATTCTCTCTGAGCCAGCTGACTGTGATTGGCCATTAATTAGAAACAATTAACATGGGCCAATCACAGATGCACCTGTTGCATTCCACAGCAGCAGATAATCAATGATTACATTTTGTTCCTGAGGCCTCTCAGCTTCTCAGGAGGAAAAATCCTAAGGAAAGGAATTTCCATAAAAGACATCTGTGACAGGACACCAGTAGCCACATTGATGAGAAGTTATCCAAGGAGGAGACTTCTCCCAGCATTCAAGCAGGATCCCAAGCTGGACTCTGGGAGGCTCCTGCAGAGCAGCAGCCACAGGCACTGGGCAGAGGTGGATGTGTCTGTCTGTCCCTCCAGCAAGGCCCAGGGTGGGTGGGCTGAGATGGTTTCATGCTGAGCCACCACTGACCTGCTCCTCTGCAAGGGGCAGTGACCCCAGCCAGGGGCACCAGCTGGGAAAAATGACAGTGGTGGAGGAAGCCCAGCCCCAGCATCTCCCTGAGAGGTACCCAAGGGAGCACCCCAGGCTCCCTGCTGCACCCCAAGGGAGCACCCCAGGCTCCCTGCTGCACCCCAAGGGAGCACCCCAGGCTCCTTGCTGCACCCCAGGCTCCTTGCTGCACCCCAAAGGAGCACTCCATGCTCCTTGGTGCACCCCAGGCTCCCTGCTGCACCCCAGGCTCCTTGCTGCACCCCAAAGGAGCACCCCAGGCTCCTTGCTGCACCCCAGGCTCCTTGCTGCACCCCAAAGGAGCACTCCATGCTCCTTGGTGCACCCCAGGCTCCCTGCTGCACCCCAAGGGAGCACCCCAGGCTCCTTGGTGCCCTCCCCATCTCCAGCCCTGAAGTCATGCTCAGTTAGTTACTGCTGGAAGGGCTGAGCCAAGACCTCACACAGGGGTTGGCAGCTCATCAGCAGGACACTCAGAGACAGCTCAGCTGTCCCCCACACCCTGCCTGCCACACCAGAGCTGCTCCTGATCTCTGCCTGGGCCCCCCCTGACACCCCTGCTCTGGAGGCTGAGCAAACACCCTATGTGAAACTCTCCATGGGCTTTGCAACAATCAGCACCAACACTCAGCACTAAAAGGCTCCTTTTGCCTTTATGGTACCACAAAATCACCAAGCCCTTCATTTTTCTATTCCCTAAACATGAGCTATTTGATTTTTCCCTCACACAAATGCCAGTCCACGCACCAGTCTTGGATGGTAACTGTCCTTGTCACCCTTTTTTTGGTTGTGCTACAGCTTCTGTGACAGAGAGCCTGTATCAAATATTCAGGTCTTTCTGTGATCTCTGTGCATTTAAAATGCAGACTGTGAATTCACACTGCAGCATAACAAGGTTGTTTTTCTCTCTACTAACAAGTCCTAATATTTTCTTTTCAAACCACTACTGAGTGTAGAAGTCTTATTCTTAGATTATTCCCCACAGTTGTTATTTTGACTCTCCTGAAAAGCTCCCTGAAAGCCACTGCAGAACAGAGATGTCCTTGAACCTGTCCTCTCCAGCAATGCAGCAAGGCACAGCTGCAGTTCAGGAATGAAAGATGACTTGGCTGCACAACACTGGCTCCTCACCTGGAGGGCCTTGAACATTCCGGCTAAAAAAGATCCATTTCTTGGCCCAAATCACTGAACTCAGTTAATGGAAAAACAAGGGGATCAACAAGTTAAAACCAAAGGGGAGGTTTTCCCCTCCCAAAACTGCTCCTGTCCCCAATGCCCTGAGTTAGCTCTCTGAACACTTGATCTGTTTCATGTTTACACAGCTCTCAGTTACAGGTTATTCCAGAAAACTCCTTCACAAGGGACAACAGAATGGCACCATTCACCCAAAACATAATCCTGCAGCAGGGGATTTTCATCTTGCAGAGATTTAGCTGCTCCCTGAGGGAAGAAACACTTGGGACATCTCTCTGGAGAGAGATGAGCCCTAGGAACATGTTTCTGCCTGCAAGAGGAATTCCAGAAGTGAGTAAGCTGCTCTAGGAGTCCTACTGATTTCTCTGCAACAGGCCAAGCATTTCACAGAGGAAATGAGCTTCAATTCTCAGTGGGCTCTACTTCTTTGGCAAGCAAGGAAAAATCCTGTATCCAGGCAATTCTGCTCCCTGCTACTTTTGAGCTAAAATTAAGCTCTGCTAACTTATTACTTCTTGTGATCTCCAAAATCTGAGCAGAATTTGGTAACTTGGAAAAAGCTATCAGAGCAGGAATGTCCTTGGTTTGTTCATATCAATACCTCATCCCTGAAAACAGCACCTCCTCTATTCACAGTAGGTTAATTTGAAGTTATCATTTATTTGTAGGCTCCCTTCCCTAGCATTTATTTGTGGGCTCACTCTAGTGCTGTTCCTGAGGCAGCAGGCAGCAAGGTTCCTGGGATTACCCATGCTTTTCCAGCCCCCTGCTTATTTGCAGCACTTCTCTTACTGCAAGCCTAGAACAGCCCAAAATAAAACCCAAAAAGGCCCACCATCATCACAAACTGTAAAAGCACAGGAAGGAGGCTGTGGAATTCCACCAGTTCAGTTTCACACCACTCCAGCAGAAGGAGAAGAGTAATCCAGCCTGCAAGGAAAGCAGCAGCTGCTGTTTGATGGTGGCTCTGCTGCTTGGTGGTTGGGAGGCAGAGGAACTCCCCCATCCTGGGATGGAAATCCAGTCAGACATCACCCAACAGCTGAGCCTGCAAGGCCACAGAGCAGGGATGCTTCAGTGGAAAGAATCAGTCACTCTGCTCCTGCCTCAAGTGACACACTCCAGCTATTTGATGGGAAGCTGCAACCAATCCCCTGGGAATGTTAACAGCTTAGCACTATGTGAGCCTTAATCTCAGTCACAGCAATGACAACAGTGCAATTCCACTGCTCATTGTGCTGCTTTACAGTGAGCAAACCACTGAACCATCCTGATCCAGGCATCCAAAGCACATCCCAGGTGCAAACCTGAGCCACAAGTGCCTCACCTGGGGATTGTCTGTATGATGAAGATATCCTGTCCACGGACAGACTCTTTTATTTCAACTCTTGTTTCTGCAAAGGATGGAATACAGAGTCAGATTTGTTTCCAAACATCAGGTTGACAGTGACAACACACCATGCTACAGCAGGAACCTTGCCCCCTGGTCAGGGCAGGTGAGGACTCACTCTTCTGCCCTTTGTGCATGCACATACACACATGAGCCAAGTGGATTTTCCAAAGGCTGGACCTGGGTACAGTTGGCATAACACACCAGTGAGTTAGCTGTATTTACAAAGCAAAAGCAGGTTGAATCGCTGTTTATTTTTTTATAGAATTTAGAATTTTAGAATTTAGAAATTAGAATTTTAAAATTTAGAAGACAATTTACCTAACTCTCAATGAGAAATCATTTTCACACTTCCATGGAGGGCTGAGAGCTGTAAACAGCACATTCATTAGTGAGCAGTTAACCACCCAAGGCAGAACAACCTTCAGTACTTCCAAGAAGGTAACTCAGCACTTTTTGCACTTTGCTCTTTCAGCTTACCATGAGATCAGCTCCAGGCTGGCTGGAGAGCTCAAGGCAACACCAGCAGCACCAAGCTCAGAGCAAGAACTTCCCAATCTCAAGACATTCCAACACTGACACAGGCTGGAGGTCTGGGTCTCTGTTGAGCACCACCCCTACAGTCCCTGACTCAAATGCAGAAGCTGAGCCTGGAGCAGCTCTCAAAGCCAAACAATAACTGCAGGTTTCCCAAGGTGCCTGCCTCAGCCATTCCCTTCCCACACAGTCCTGGCTGGAGGGCAGGGGTGAGGAAAAGGCGAGACAGCTCCTCAGCTGTGCAATTCCAATTGCCTTGGCCTGGCAGTGACCCTACAGGACTCTGCTGAGAGCACTCATTTGCTGTGCAATGATGAAAAACGACTTCAGACCTCAGAGCAAGCAACCTGATTTAAAACTAAGCCCAAAGGGCAACGAGCTCTCCTGGGCAGGAATGCACCAGCCAGCCCAAGCATAACCACAGCAGCTCTCCCACTGTGAGGCCCATCCTGGCTGAAACAGCAGCAGCACTCCCACAAATCCTCCATCCCTTCCTCCAGTCTGTAGCAGCTCTCTAGTTCTACTCTCTCTTGCAAACAAGGTATCAGAGGTCTTGAAACAGTAAATGACTCTTGGCCACAGAACTCTGCTGGCCAATACCTTTGTGTTTTAGTCCAGCATCTGAAAGTGGTCACTTGCAGAGTATTAACCTCCTTAAAAACAAAAGCAACCTCCAAGAGGCATTTTCCCCAGCACAGCCATGAATTTGCACTTTTAAAAGCAAGGGCAGCTGTAAATTCTGTGTGACAGGGAAGGGCTGAAAGAAAGGGATAATTTAAAAGCTCACAAGGCAGACACTGAAAAAGCAGGGCATTACTTTTAAATCTGGAGATATTTTGCTCAGCATAGGAGCATAAAAGATTTGGCAGCAGCTAAAACCCGAGGCAGAGCTCTAGAGGAGAGTTTGCAGATGGGCAGACAAACAAGATAACCAGGGAAAACAAGAAACATGTTTAATTGCCTTGTCCAAGGTCAGCCTTGGAGGTTTAGCAGTGCCAGGAGCAGCAGTAACATCACAGCTGAATCACTGCACTTCTTAGACAGGTCTGGCCAATGGAGGTGCCCAGCATTTCTAAGATTACCTCAAAACAGTTGCAAATAGCAGAGATTTCTCTTACCTCCATTGGTTTCCTGGTACACCACAGATTTCCCCAGCTCAGCACCGAGACGCCTGCAAAGAAGAAAAGGACATTAGACATGGAGAAATGGAGGAACCAGCAGTTTGTGCTGCCAAGCAGGACTGGACCAGATCACACACCACCAAAACACAGCTCTGCCCATGAGGGAGCTGAGTGAGGCAGCCAGGCTGCAGAACTACATCATCCTCCCTTCCCTGGGGGTCTCCTTCCCTCTGATGTCCCTGGGACACAGAGCTCTGCAGCAGGTTACTGCTGTACCCAGAGCTGTAGGAGTGACCACAGGCTGTGATCCTGATGGCAAAGGACACCTTGCCAGCCTCTGCAATGCCCCCTCGGGCAGGTCTGATGTGCAACTAGAGTTCAATGATTTACTCAGACTCAATTAACGGCACCTGAGTCACTTCTTTTGACTCCCACCTCTTTTCCTTTTTCTCCTTGAACCTTCCTTCTGAAATAACTCAAATGATTAATGAGATTTTAACTTCAGTTTTTTTTATTTTATCAAATTACTCCTTCCTTTTCTCAAATATCAAATCTACAACACTCATCGCAACAAAGATTAGTCACCCTCCTTCTCTTTTTCATTTCTTTCTTACAAAACAAAGACTGACTTTGAAGAGCATTTTAAAAGGCTCCAAAATGCAGACTTTTCCCTCAGGTGACACTTCAGTATTTAACTGTACTGACAAGTAATCTACTAGTAAGTACTTAAAGACTTTTGTGCTTTAACCTGAGCCTCAGAGACCCTGCAGCAGTGGAGATGCTTTGGCCAAGTGAGATGGAGTGGGGCAATTCCCTCCTCTCCCAGGATCTGCTCTGTGGCCATGGCCACACAATGAATTAGGAAACAGTTTATGCCTGAAAAAGACCTTTGTTCACCATGCTGACTGTGGCAGCAATTTCCTGCCTGCACTTGTACTGTATTTACCTGGATATTTGCCAAAATTCTGCAGATCAGGCCTAACTCCAAATAGAAGAGTCCATATCTTCTGCTGGGTTTTTATCTGGTCTACAGCCTTCAGCAGTTGGTCTCACTCCATCTCCTCAGCCACTAACTCAGCCCTGCACTTCAATTGTCACAAAGATCTGTGCTGTCAGAAGTGAAAGCAACACAGCCTGACCCTGGCTTGCTTCTGTGCCATCAGCAACTGCTGGGCTCAGCTGTGAGCCAAAGCTGGAGGTCCCAGCTGAAGCTGGCCTGGAGAGTGTGCCTGGGACAGCTGAGATAACAGACACTCAGATGCCATGGGATACGTTTGCTTAGCTGGCTCCAGAGCACGTCCTGGCACACACCCCCTGCCCACTGAGTGTCTGGCAGCACGTTTTGCAATGGCTGGGCTGGTGACTAAACTGCCACCACGAGAGCTGGACGTGCCAGACTGTCACCAGCCCTGCTCAGGTACCAACTGCAGCATCCCCTGCAGCCAGACAAGTCTCACAGATCTCTGCCTGGGCTCCTCTCAGCTCAGCTGGGTTAAAACTTGCAGCTGCAATGCAAAGGCATCCTCAGTATCTTCAGTGTCAAGTATAAGCAAGCCTGGGCACCTCAGGGCCAGACTGACACAAGAGGTGAGTTTTGCAGGTGGGATCTTGCTGTCCTGATGAGGACAGTCTGGCATCTGCAAGCACCAAGCTTAGTCCTAATCACTGCTAAGGCATCTGAGTCCAAACAAGCTCAGAAACACACACCCCCACCCCAGAGCAGTGTGTGATGGGAAATGTTTAATGACTCACACTTGTTCCTCCACAACTGCACAGCAAGTCCTGCAAGCTCCCCTTGGAGGCATGTGTGCCCTGACCTCACTGCAGACAGCACAATCCCACCTCAGTACTGGGGAAAAGAAATCCATTGGAGAGGCTGTGCAAGTGCTCTTAGTCAGCCCTGCATCTCAAGGCAGGAAGGAAAGCTTCAAAACCAGTCCAGGCAGACTCATCTCAACAAAACAGCCCTTGGAAGGTGGCACTTGCAGTGCTAAGTGCTGGCAAACAAAACCAGATTTGTGGTGCTCAAGGGAAAATGCTCTCATGTTGTACTAGAGGAGGTTTAGATTGGATATTAGGAAACACTTCTTCCCTGAAAGGGCTGACAAGCCTTGGAACACACTGCCCAGGGAAGTGGGAGTCACAATCCTTGGAGGGGTTTAAAAGACATGGAGATATGGCACCTTTGGCAGAGCTGGGTTAACAGCTGTGCTCAGTCTTAAAGCTCTTTTCCAACTTCATGATTCCATGATGCAGCCAGCAGAAAGCAGAGCCCAGTGCTCTCCTACTCAGCACAGAGCAGCAATGCAGTTTGTGTGCTGCTGAAACAAGAAATCACAAGTGCAAGTTTGCTCCCACGGCAAGAGGAACTAAACCAGCCTGGCTTGGGGCACTAAAACAGCTCAGTTGTCAAACCTGGGTGCAGGGAGCAGCAGACACAAGGCAGATGCCAGCTTAGGAAAATGAGCAGCTCTAGTCAGACAATAAATCCCAGCTCTGCTCCAACTGTTGACTACAAGTAAACAAGAGCAGTGGATATGAGATAAAACTGCCCACGAAAGTCCCAGAGCAGCCCTGCCTGCAGCACTCCAGAGGAGCCACAGGCACAGCAGGATCCAGAGGCAGCTCCCCCAGAGCAGCTGAGGTATGTGCACCCCAAGGGCACACCTGGCACCAAATCCCCTCCTCCAGGCTTCAGTTAGACAAGGTATCAGCCAGGGAAGGAGTCTGATAAACCCTGACTGAGTCAAGAACAATAAAGAGGGGAGTGTTGGTACAATTCCTGCTGTGAAGCACCAAATTCCAGAGGACTTTATGAAAAGAGATATTTGCATGGAAGTCAAGGGCAGGGCACACACACAGCCTGGCAGCAGCCAGAGTTCAAAGATAAATTTCCTCTTCCTATTACCTCTCCCTTGTTTTCTCTTCCATCCCAAATCTTTTCTCTCAAAATCCTCTCCATCCTGAAGCTCCCAACTGGCTGTTGCTTTAGAGGATAGAAGAATTGAATTGAAAGCAAGAGCTGTTTTCATCCAGCTCCAGGACTAACAGCATAATCACAAGAACCTGGGCTACCACAGTTACTGATCACTCCTCTGCAGACACAGGCAGAGCTGCCCTAGGACAGAGAAAGTGGCACTGCAGGTAACCCAGACCACACACCCAGAGAGATAAAGCTGCTTCTAGGAAAAATAACATTTTAAGTCCTGCAGATAAATCACATCTCCAAGCAAAATAAGCTGCTATCCTCACACTAGCTCCATCACTACACCAACTCCTCTGGGACATGACAGCATCTAAGAGAAAAAAAAAAAAAAAACAAAACAAAACAAAACTCTTTATGGCTTTAAAAATCTTACTCAGAGCGTTTGGCCAGTAAAAATTCCTATTGATCTGGAATCTGTAAACACTGCCCAGGAAGGATGATCTAACTTTCCGCAGTCTCAAAACATGCCAAGAGGATATGAAGCTGGGAATACAAAAGTGTTTATAAAACATGGCTCAAATTCACATCTAAATGCAAACAGCTCAGGAGTCACCTATGGTTTAATGAGGAAGTGACACACTGCAGCATTTTAGGAAACATTGTATCAGACTGGACTTTAAAATGCTCCGCTGAAGACTCAAAAATCACTGTGCCAGGCTCTTGAGACAAAGGGCAGCCAGGGAGACTCCACGTTCAGCTGTATCAATTTCAAGGGGCAGATGTACTCACAGCGTTCTGTGCCATCAGAGCCTGTTTCAGTGCCCTCAGAAAGGCTGTGCTTCCTTGTCCCCTTCTGTGACCAGAATCCAAGACATTTGTCAGGTTATCTCCAACGGAGCTTCTGGCCAGCTCACAGCACAAACATTCCATGTGAAGAGAAATCTGCACTCAAAGCTCTTAATTACAATATTTTATTTTGGCAATATCCTCTTCATTATAAGCACTTTCCCTGGTCTCAGCTCTGCAAACTCCCAACTCTCCCCACATGTACAGACTCCAGGACTGGTGCAGACTCAGGAGGAGCTGGAGCAGAGGACAGAGGGTCTGTGCTGTGCCTGACTGTGGCCAAATCAAGCCACAGTCTGACTCTGAATTGCTTTTCAAACTTGAACAAATCTTTAAATAAAGATCAGTCATGGTCCAGCCAGCACAATGGCAGCTCTGCTGTGCACTTCCTAATCCCCCAGTATGAGAACAGCCAGGAAAGGAAAGGGAATGGCAGCTTCCTGGATACAATCTGTTGAGATATCCTTAAAACTATCTGAGCTCTCCTTTGCCCCTCTCCATCCACCCAGCACAACTGGATATTTGAAGAAAAGTCCCTACAGCTCATCTGTCACTAGAATCACTTGTTGCAGCCACACCAAAGCCATGCAGCCCAGCTAGTGGCAAACACCAGGCAGATCTTGCTCTGCTCCCACCAGCCCACTCCTGGCGAAGGAACCTCCCCTAAAGCTGTGCTGGCCAGCACAGAAAGCTCCACATGAGCCCAGCCTGCTCATCCACATTCTGTGCTCCACCTGAACAGCACAGAGATGCTCTGACTCCCCTCTGCCACCCTTTTATTGACCTAAAGAATACATTTCCTACCAGAAATCCCCCTTCAGCTGAGGGAGGCTGCTGCAAGTCCTCTGAATGTACACTCTCCCCCCAAAGCAGGGCTCCCCTCCCACCCAGTCACAGAAAACACCACCCTGGGTTTAGTGCTGTGACCCAGCTCCCTGCAGCCACAGGTCAAAACACAAATCCCCATGTTCTCCTAATTCCATGTTGTTTAGGCTCATGGCAATGCTTTATCTTCAGATCACCAGCATTTTCCATGCTGCAAACTGAGTGAATCTCTGGAATACTCACATCCAGGGTTGGCAGTGAGACAGTATCACATCCCACATCACAGAGCTGCAGGAGCTCTGGGAGGCATTAGCAAGATTCAATCACCACCCCCCTCCAAGCCAAACACATAAGCAGTGAGTAGAATCTAATATTTGCACCTGCTGAGCCAAGCACTGCAGTCAGAGGGAGATCTAAATGCATCTGTTGGATTAAAGATCAGAAAGATTTCCTAGATCTCCCTCCCCCCCCAGCACAAAGGCCCATTGGGGACCAGAATTAGGACGCATTAGGTCACAGAAATTATCTTACTCCCCTGAAAATGCAGTTTGTAATCAGGTCCCAAGTCTCCTAATTACAGCAAGAGTTTTCTTTCCATCATGGAAAGAATTTTAAATAAAATAATCATCACTCTCAATTTATAAGGGAAAAGTAAATATATGCGTTTATTTATGTTTCAGTGGTGCTGAATCTAAGGAACATCTCCACTATTTCAAGTTTCACAAGGTCTTCATAATCCAGAACCATCTCCTCTCCCTGGCAGTCACTACCACCAAGTAAAGCTCTGAAAACCTAAAGTGAAAGTAAAACTGACCATTTATCTCTGTCCCATAACTATAGAATGCTCAAGGGGAATGATGAAGATCAGAACTGTGCCAGAACATGATGCTCAGAGCCTGAAATGAAAGCAGCTCTGGAAGTTCTGCAGAAAACAAAGCAAGGAGATAAATCAGGTGTCTGAAAGTTGGGCAGTGTCACACTGCTCCTCTCTGGGCTTGAGATTTTAAAAAGGATAAGTCAGAACCACTCAAGTAGAGATCTTAAGCTCACACCTACAGGTAAAGGACAGAGCTCAGATGGACAGGTGTCTCAAGGGGCCCTCCTAATATTGTGTGTTGTTTTAAAGTTCTTTTAGTACTTTTACTCAAGGTCATAAAAAAACTTTAAAAGGAACGCACAATATTAGAGGACAGACTCACCCTTGTAAGATTGCTCCAACTCTATTTAAAGGTGCAACTGACCTCCCCAGCAAAGAACAGGCTGAGATGTGAGATGGGGGAAAGGCAGCAGCCACGCATCTTTTGCAACCTGAAAGAACAAGGGATGTGTTACAGATCAGCTGAAACAGCCCTTGAGCTCCCAAGGGAAGGCAGTGCAAAACCACAGCACTAGATGCTGAAAATACCTTTAATTTTGGGAGACTTTTTACTGTGGGCTAATCTGTACTGCACAGAGTTCCAGATTTTGCACCCACAACAAAGATAAATGTCCTTAAGCCTCAATTAAACAGCAGCTGTGTGTCACAGGGCTGTGCTTGTGCCACCACCAGAGCATCCAACATCCATCCCACTGATGGCAGAGGCAAGGCAGAAACCCCACATTGCTCCTACTAGAAATTTACTTGGTGAGAGATCAAGGAGGGAGGGGAGAGGTCATTCTGGATCCAGATCCTGCTTCTTTCCCCCTCAGAGCATCCCTGGGATAACATCAGCACACCACCCCAGTCAGCACCACAGCCTGGGGAAGCCTCTGCATGTCTCTTCTCATTTCATCTCTAAAAAGAAGGGAGATATTTTTAAGACAAAGAGCAAGGAAGAAAGATGGCCTGTTTGCTCCTCCAGTCCTGAGAACTGGGAGCTCATCCCCAGGGGAATTCTGTTGTGCTATATTGATGCAACAGAACAAGCCCTCCAGAACTCTGTTCCATCTGCTGCAGCAAAACTTACTTTTATAGAGAGATATATTAAGTTCAGAGTTCAGTGAAAGAACTGACCAAAGATAGCAAGAATACATGAGCCAAAAAAAAAAAAAAAAAGCTTTCCACTCCCAAACACAAGGATTTTCCTCTTAGCCTCACACTTGAAGAAGTTCATCACTATTATCCAACACACCACCCAGCCAAACAGCCAAGTCAGCTCTGTGGAGATAATCTGTGCTAAGGACTGAACACTATTTATTAAGTGAGCAGGACAAACAGCAAAGTGTTTTCATAGTTTAGGGTGGCAGCACACCTGTACTTAAGTCCTACTTCCAATTTAAACACACCCTTGGAGATGGGAATGGGACACAGACACCTACAAAGGATAACTGGGATGCTGTAACCTGCAGCAGGGAAATAAGCACTGAGACCCCTCGATTTTGGGATCAACTGCCTATGAAAAGTAGCTGAGAAACAGCATAAAGAAAATCCAGACCCTGTTCTAAGCTGACAGCCCAATACACAGATACCCTTCTCAGAACAGTCCCTTCGGCTGGGACTGCTCCAATTTGAACCAAACTCATTCAACCCCAAAGTTCAAGTGCTGGGGGAAACTCAGAGCTCTGTGCACCAAAAGCCCCATTTTGGAGGCAGCTGTGACACCCTTCACTCAGCAGGACCCAGCGCACCTGTCCCGGACAAGACAAGGTCAAACTCTGCCTAAACTGATGGGGTGAAGAAAACGGGGCAGACTTTTACCCCGCACCAAGCAGCACAGGCTGCCCAGCTCTCCCAAATCCGCTCTGGTCAGCGCAAGGTGCGGTGCCGATGTGCACATGGACACTCCCCTTGCCCCAAGCACCGAAGCTGTTGGGAAAACAAGGTCAGGAGTCGGAGAAAGTTTTGAGCATCTCCCAAAACTGCTCAAACCGCTTTTCTGAGGTTTGTCCGGCCAAGTTTCGCCTCCTCCCTCCCCAAAAGTAACAGCTTTTGCTGCAGCCCAGCCTCTCCAGCAGTGAAATGGACGTCAAAGAAGGGAGCAAGCGGCGGGTCCATTTCCATCGCTGGCTCAGGCAGAGCTGGTGAAGATTCTCAGTGCAAAATCTCCACAAAGGTGTTCGCAGGAGACGCCTTGGCAAGGCGGGGGGATGCCAGAAGCTTCTCCAGCCGCTCGGGAGGGCTCCTGCCCGCGCAGGGGAGCGATGGGGGAGAAAGAAACTTGAAAGGGAAGGTAACTTACTCCGTGATCTTCTTCGCCAGCTCGGTGGAGGCTGCGGTGGAGTTGGCCGAGAAGACCCGGTAGCCACTTCTGGCCGCGTTCATCGCCAAAGAGTCATGCAACCCCCGGGGAGCTCGAAAGTGAGAAAAAACAGATTTATAAGGCAACAACAGCTTCCGTGGCATCCTTTTCTTTCCTCTCCGCCGCGATCACCGCCCCTTAAGGGGTGGGGAGGAGGAGGGGGAGGAGGAGGGGGAAGAGGAGGGTGGGGACCCTTCCGCTACCTATGGACTTGGTGCTCCATTCCTGCGGCAAAGTATGAACGGGAGGGTGGAGATTATGATTATTAAAATAAAATGGAGCAGCGGCTGCCTCGGGGAGCAGAGGGGTATACAGGCAACGGATAATCCAACCCCACCCCACACCCACCCAGTGGCCCCTCATGCAGGAGGGGAGGGATGAGCCCAAAATGAGGGCGGGAGCAAGGCGGAGAGGGGCTGCCTTGGCTGGAGAAGGTGCGGGTGAGCTGAGGGAGAAAGGCTGGGGGGGTTCTTTGTGATGCAGCAGGGCTGGACCGAGGTGTCCGTGGCAGGGTAGGAAGTCCCTGTGAAGGGGGAGGTCTCTGGGGGGGACGGTCCCATCCCGCTCCCCTCACCCAGCCAAGCACGTCCCGCCACCCGGCCAGAGCGGCGCTCCCTCCGCCGCCATCTTCTCGGCGGGAAAAGCCCGCCCCCGCCGCCATCTTAGGTGAGGGCGCCGCCGCCGCACTCCCCGTCACGGCGTCCCCTCACCGCCTGCCCCAACTGCGCCGGTACCTCGGGAGGACAGCGGCAGAAACGTCCCTCCTCGGGGGATAAGTACACTTCCCGCTGCCTGAGGGCGGTTCACAGCGCGACTGCCTCCCGCTTGTGCTCGGCGGTGAGAGGCACGGGGTGTAGGCCGTGGCTGAAGTGCCCGTGCCGAAGATGGCGGCGGGGGAAACGGAAGCGCGGCAGCGGCGGCGCTCGGGCCCCGCTCTGTGGCGGGGGCGGCGGGAGGATCCGCCCGGGCCGCGGCTCCCGCACCTCCTTCCTGAGGGAACGCTCCGTGCCCGGCGCTCCGCTGTCCGCTCTGGAATCCTCACGGGTACAGGCACTCAATGGCTTAGTTAAATAGGAAAGGTCAGCTCCAGCCCATCTGGCAGAGCGCTGGGCTGACCTTTCCATGCACTGAGAGTGTGCTTATATATCTATAATAACATCTATAAATGAAATATATTAACGCGTATATTATAAATAATATACACTTTTATAGGTAAAATACATAGCGTGTATAAAATATTAAATATATAATATATAGTGTGCATATCACATATAATATGCATAATATACATTATATTATATATTAAATATTATACACATGTGTATAAATAGTAATTATATATAAAATATATGTTATATGCATATAATACATGCATATATGTATATAAGGAGGAGGTGAAACTTGGCTGAACAAATTTATTTTATATATATATATATAGGTATTTACACTTTGTTAAAAAATTTTTAATGTATGTACAATATGCATCTCAGCCTTGGCAGCTGGGAAATGACAGGAGGTGACAACAATGTCAGGATCCATCCCCTGCGGTCAGGATGGATCAGAGCACCCCACAGTGCAGCAGAAATGGGGGTACATGACAGAAATTATGTGTTGCAGAGAAGGCAAACTGCATTAATTTAGTCACCAGCATCACCCCACATCACTCAGCTCACCCTGGAAGGAGAGATTTTTCCTGGCAATTCTCTAAGTTGCCTGTGTCCTCCCAGCTGGTAGTGAGGGAGAAGGAGAAGGAGGCCTGGTGGGCTTCATTCAGGACACTGATGAGGTTCCCCTCCATGACCCAGTGGCTTTGCAGCTGCTCTGGTGTGTGACAGCCACGGTGCCTCCAGCAGTGAGTCCCTGTCACAGCCTCAGCTGGACAGCGCTGCCATCAGCCCCCTTACACTGACACTTCATTAAAGGTTGTCTCTCTCAGACATCCTCAATGCAAACAAGACAGAACTGTCCATGTCCCCTCTGTATGCCAGCACTGCCCAAGGACTGGCACAGAGAGCTCTGTCTCCCTCCACCATACCTGGTGACACCTTACCTGTCCCTGCAGTTCCAGCCCCACATCTCCCTCCTGCTGTGCCTCCTGCAGGTCCTGAATTCATGGTTTGTCAGAGCAGGGGCTATTCCAGCTCAGCTGTAGGGGCTATTCCAGCTCAGCTCCCACATTCCTGCTGATTCCCCCAAGGCAAGGCAAGAGCTGACAGCATCAGCTGCCCGAGTTCACTCTGAGGAGGCAGGACAGCCAGGCGTGGGATTCAGATCAGCCCTCCAGGCTGGCATCATCCTGGGGTGAATCCACAACATCCATCAGCCAGAGAGTCCTGACACCCCTCCTGGGCACCCCAGCCCAGGCTGAGAGCAGTCACAGCACCCATGGTGCAGGCAGTCACTCCTCACAGGTTCCTGCCTTTGTCCTTCAAAAAGTTTGGTGGGAGCCAGACTTTTTGTGAGGTGGGAAGCTGGCTGCTTCCTGCACCCACCAGAGAAATGGCAGTTCCTAGGGGAGCCAGGGAAATCTTGCTGCAGGGGGAGAATGCCCAAAGGGTGGGGAGGGAATTGTGCCACTGCAGGAGCCGTGGCACTGCAGAGCACTCAGCTCTCCTCTATATAAAGCCCTTCTCTGCCTGGAATCAGGCATGTGGAGAAGGAAGGACTGTTTATCCCTTCCCAGCTGGCTCCTGGCTCAGCAGCATCAGCACAGCAGCCCAGGGATGATGCTGTGGCATGTGAGTGCCCTCAGCCTCTGCTTTACCTTCCTCCTGTCACCATTCCTGCTGTCCCATGAGGTGCTCAGAGCCATCCCAGCCATAAGGGATGGATCTCATCAGCATTGTCACTTCCCTGCCCTTTTCCCACCTGCTGAGGCTGAGATGTAACAAGCTTGTAGGTTCTGCTGCAGTGCAGACAAGGAATGTGACAGTGCACACCTTGGAGGGGCTGGGTGTCCCAAACCCCCTCGTTTTGTGCTCCTGAGATTCCCCCTCAGTGAATCACCAGCTTCATCCCCACGGGGAGAGGCCAGAGGCTCGCGGGGGTGGCCCTGCCAGTCCCACCGGGCTCGTTGTCGAAGCTGCAGGGTTGGGATCAGCCCTGGCAAGGGTGGCAGGCAGAGATCACGCTGTTATCACTGCCACAAGCAGCCTTTCTCTCCTGCAAAGGGGAGCGACTCTGATTTCTCTGCGGGCTGAAGGTCACGCTCGGTTTTACAGCCACGCAAAGGAGAAGAAAGGAGCAATTTTGTTTACTTAGGGAGTCATTAATATCCCAGCTGCTGGCATGTACCGAGGCAGCAGGAACCTCCCCCACAGAGCAGCAGAGAGCGAGGCTGTGCAGCCTTTTATTATTCCATTATCAGGCAGGCAGGATTAGGAGGGCGGGTCAGGGAACAGTGCCGGCTTTGAGCAGGTTTAGCTCCTTTCCAAAGGCTTATCCCGGCTCAGTCTCACTCTCTGGACTCCACTCACTTATTCTCTACGTGGAGGGGTTTGAGTAATGCTGGGGAGAGAGTGGGCACGGGGTCATGGAGCTTTAAGGGCCCAGCAGGCAAAACCTGGGAGGTTCCTTTAGCAGGAACTCATTTTATATGTGGAATTTCAGAGACCAGGCAGGGCAGTTTCTCAGCTCTGCCAACTCCCGCATTGCTCCCCATGGAAATCCAAGCCTTGGTGCTGCTTTGGGGTACTTCTGTTCTCGGAACAAGCCGGTGCTGGGGCGGGACGGCCATTCCATGCGGCTTCCTGCAGAGCTGGACGAGGTTTTGCTCTTTATTCTTCCCCAAGTTTCTCCCTGGAGCCCGGGTGGGGTGGCCGGAGCGTACCGATCCCAGCCCGGCAAGGGAGGAGGAGCCGTGGGAACCGAGGCAGCAAATCTCTTTCTTCTTCCAGGCCAGAAACGGGGTCTGTGATGGGATGTTTTGTCCCCCATAAGTAATTCCACTCTGGGAGTGCTGCCCGCCGGCATCGAGCATCGCAGCAGGGATCACCCCTGCATCGGGATGGAGCCTCCCAGCCTAAGCCCCAGCCAGGTGGTTCTCATTGCAGCCTCTGACTCACCTCCCAAAAATTCCTGCGCTCACATCAGCGCAGGAAACCGCTACCGGGAAGTGGTGAAACCCCTGGACGGCCTGAAATTCGGCTTCCCCCAGCGAAGGGGGAGATCAAACGGCAGCCTTTGGCCTCAGTCCCTGTGACGCCAGGGCTTGTCATCGGGGGGGACGGCTCGGCCAGCGAGTGGTGGGTGTGTGGTTCCTCCAGACTCAGCAGCTTTTTGCCTGGCGTTTGGGAGTGTTTTCCCTGAGGAGGCCTGAGCTCAGAAATATTTTTAAGCAAATTATCAGCTGGGAGGAATGAGCTCAGCTCGTCGGCATTGTTCAGGGCCTCCTGGTGAGCCCTGCAGTCCCGGGCTGTGCCGGCTGCTGCAGGGAGCTCAACTGAGGGTCAGTGGAGGGGAGCAGCCCCCAACAAGTTGCAGGGCCTGGCTATGATTTAGGAACTGCCACAGAAAAACTGAGCTCCTTAGAGGCTGAGAGAAGATGGATTTTTGGGTCATGGGGGCAGATAGAAGGTGCAGCCACTTTCCCGAGTTCTGTAGCGAATCGGTGGCAGAGCCCAGCCCTGTGTCCTAGCTCGGGTGGGATGTGATCCCAGTCGCTCTCCTCCAGGAGATATCTCTGTTAGCTCCGTCCCCTCTGCACTGTGCTGGACCCCACGTCAGCCCCAGCCCCACGGCTGAGCGGGGCTGATCCGCAGTCCCGGGGCTGGCTCTGCATGGAAATGGCTCCATCTCCGCCCCGGCCGCTCCCGCAGGAGCTGCCTGGAAAGTTCCCACTGCTGCAGTCGCTGCCTGTCCCCCTGCCAAGCCTGCAGCCCTGCCAGCCCCGATGCAGCGCCAGCCGCGCTATTTCTGGCTCCACCTTGAGACGTGTACCTTCAGCAGTGGGAGCGATGCTAAAAGAGATGGATTCGGGAGGAGTGCATCCCCCTCCCGTCCCCGTCCCCGGGTGGCTGCCGGCGGCCGCGGTAGAGCGGGCAGGGATGTGGAGGAGCTCTGTGCCTCCAAGGGAAACGCTGCAGTTCATCTCACAGCACAGGCACGGCCTCTGCACGCCTCCTCCGGGGCTGTGATGTGGCAGTGGGGCCGGCGTGGGAAGCCCCCAGGCTCTGCGCTTCTCTTCCCCCAGGGTAACTCCCAGTGCAGATCAACTCCTCCAGCAGCTGGGGGCAGGAGCAGGAGAAGCCCGGGCGGGAGGGAGCTGAGGGAGGTTGTTGATTTAACCCTTGGCTTCTTGCACAACTCAAGAGAAACCTTGTCTGCTGTTTCTGCCTCAGTTTCCCCAAACTCAGGGCACACATCATCTTGCCCAGTGAACCCAGCCTTCAAATGTACAAACCTTCTCCACCAAATGATGTCTGCAGAGTCTGGGATACCCCGGGGCTCTTCCCGGGACAGGAGCTGGAGGGATGTTTGCTCCTGAAGGGAGACTGGTGCTCATGGCTGGACTGGACTCTGCTCCGTGGGCGAGTTCCCTTTGCAGTGAGGAGTGAAGGGGGGGATTCTTCAGGGGCTGTCCCCCATCACACCAGCTCTGTGCCACATCCCCACCTCACATCCCGGCACTTCCCTCCCACACACAGGGCCCGAGCAGCGCCACGCGGGCGGGAATAGAGCCGATCAGGACTAACCCGACCAGCAGTGGCCTGCCCACAGCCTGGGAGCTGCTGAGCACCCTTCAGGCTGCCCTTGGGGTCGAGGGGCCTCAGTAAGGCTCTCCTAATTAAGATAGCCCCAAACAAGTGGTTATCAGCACGGGGAAGGAAGTGATCCCACTTCCTCCTTAGACATCACATCTGGAGGCAAACCAGCGGTGTCCGTGTGGGACCGGGCTGGATCAGCCTGTGCCTGTGGAGAGCAAAGGGACTGCCTGGGGCTGGTGGTGGCCACGGTGCTGGTCACGGCATGGAGTGGCCATCCAAGGGTGGTACAGCACCGTTCAGTCATTGGGAAGTCCCCACAGACCAGAACTGAGATAGAAAACCCCTGTCTGTCTCCCCTGCCATCACAGAGGCAGGCCTGTGCCAGTCCCATTCCCCATCTGCAGCCCCCAGCCCTTGACATGCCCAGCGTGCACAGCCCCTCCCCAGCCCTTCCTGCACCCACCTCCAGCCCTGACACCTCGCCATGAAGCCACTCTCAGCACCTTTCTCCACAAGCATGGAGGATGGCCAGCAGAGCCTGGATGGGCATTCCACTCCTATTTAAAGCACAGGCTGGCAGGATGAGGGGGGATCCCTGCAGCCCCAGGGCACACGGCCTTGGACGGATGTAGCACGGTGAGGACGGAGCCCAAAGCAGCCTCATCGTCCCATGGCACCTGCCAGGAGCAGTGGGACAGCTGCTCTCACATCCTCCCAACACGACTCACGCCTTCCTGAACGGAAATTGGGAGCGGGTTAGTCACCGAGAAGGGTGAGGGGCAGGTCAGGACGCTGCACTCCCCGGCATGCAGCCATTTCCTCCCATGACACCTTGCTGAGGAACTTCGGAGCTGTTTACAAACGCTGGACTGTGTCATGGCAGCGGCGGGGAAGCGGCTGAGCCCGAATCTCACTCACAATCAGCTGTGAGTGCTGCACTTCCCAAGCCAAAAGCATCAGGGTTGGGAGCAGGTTTTGCCCCTCTGAGCATCCCTTTGTGCCCACAGCGCCCAGGGAACTCTTTCTGGAAAGCACAATGCTCCAAATCACAGCATCTCGGCTCTCCTCATAGGTCTGCTCTGGGAAAAGAAGACTCAACCTTGTTTTCTGCCCAGCTGGTCATCCCGTGCCCTCCCTGCAATTTCTTGGCTAGTTCCAGAAGGTTTCAGCCCTTTCAGAGACAAAGGGCTCGCTGCTAATTAAACTGCCCTGAGTGTGAGAAGTGATGCCTCCCTGAGGTGCAAGCTCAAGGTTAGGACAGAGTTACATCCATGGGGAATTGGTTGGCAAAAAAAAAAAAATCTTTGTTGGGCTGGGCCAGACCCCTTGGAGCCCAGCAGTCCCTTGGGAGGGTGAGGTCAGTCCTGTTGCCAGCAAAAACTGCTGTCAATGATTTTTGCCAGCTGCCGTGAACACAAAGCAACTCCCAGCCTTGCTGGCACCCTCCAGACGAGTCCCCTGGGCTCTGTCCCCAGGGCTCTGTGCCCCAAGGTGGGGTTCACAGCACAACGCACCTCCCTCCACGGGGCTTCACTCCCATGGCAACCTCGAACCCCCACGGATACCTGATGGCGAGCCACCGGTAATGGGTGGGACATGACCCCTCTCCGTCCTCCTCCCCCGCCGTCTCCCACTGTCCTCACCCCTCACCGTGCCTCGATTTCTCCAGGACCCCGCCTCATTCCTTTCGTGCTTGGAGAGATGCAGAAATTGTATTAAAATTCTGTTCAGTCCGAGATGGGCGCTCCGGGCACACCTGCCAGCGCCCATCCTGCCTTGCTGGGAATGATGTGCAGGAGCTGAGGCGGGGGTGGCTGCCGGCTGCTCTGCCTCCCCTCTGCCGGCAGCGCCGTGCCTCTGTTCTTTGCATCCCCAGCACCGTGGCAGCACCCACGCCAGACACCCACCCCAGCAGCGCAGAACCACCCGCGGCAAACCCACGGCGTCCCTTTGCCCCCGCCCGTCTGCAGAGCCGGTTCCCCCGCGGAGCACTGCCCGGAGCGCGGGGCGGCGCTTGGGGAAACTGAGGCTGCCGGCGGGGGGTGTGGGGGGTACCGGACCGGCCCCGGGACGGGCCCCCCTCGGCGGGGGAAGAGGTGGCCGGGGGGTGGGTGGGTTAAATTTTTATGAATGGGGCCGCCCCGCCTGCCATCGCCGGGCGTCAGCAGCGAGCGGCGGCGGGCGGCGCTCCCCGGTGCCTCCCGCTCCGCTCCGCGCCCGCTCCGCCGATGGCCGCCGGCCGCCGCGCTCCCCCGGAGCCCGGCGGGGGCCCGGTGCTACTTCAAGGCATCTTCGGCGCGGGGCCGGCCCCCGGTGCCGCCGCCTGCTCGCTGTCCCTGACGGCCCGGGAGCTGCAGGTGCGCCGTGCCGGCGGCTGCTCGGGCGGCTCGGCCGGTCCCGACGCCGCGCTCCGCCTGGCCGACTGCGTGGGCTCGGCCGCTTTCCCCGCGGCCGCGGCCGCCGCCTGCTTCTCGCTGGTGTGTTACCCGCTGCGGGGGCCGCGCTGGGGGCCGCCCTCCCGCCAGCGCCTGGAGCGGACCTTCCGCGTCTCCCGGGGTCCGGACGCCGAGGGCAACCTGCGCATCGCCCAGGCCTGGAGCCGCCGCATCCGCGAGCTCGCCGTGCCCGCCGTGCCCGCGCAGGACGGTGAGTGCCGAGCCCCCCCCGCGCCCCCCGGCACCGCTGCCCGCGGGGCTCGATCCGCCGGGGCCGGGCGGGGATCGGGGTCGGGGTCGCGGCCGGGGTCGCTCCGCCGCCGGGCCCCACGCGGGATGGCTGTGGCCGAGCCGCGGGCGCCGCGCGGTGTCGCGTTCCGGAGACACGGGGGGGACACAGAGCGGGTGTGACCGTGCCACCGTGGGGTCACTCGGACACCCCGTCTCCCCACTTTCGCCGAGTCGGGGGGGACAGGGACATCCCCGCTCGCAGCCCCAGACAGGGGTTGTTTGTTTCGCTTTCCTTGCACCTTTAATTTGAAGGGGCAGCAGGGATGTGGCCACACTACGGGGGCCCTTTGCACCCCCTATCCCCATTGCTCCCGTTCGATAACTCCAAAGCTCCAAAGGGCAGCATGATCCAAGGAAAAAAAGTAATCATTGCTGACGCAGGCAGGACGGGAGCCAGGCACTGTCCCCAGCAGGTCCCATCCATCACTTGGGATTCGGGGACAGGCAGATCCCCCCAGGACCCCCGCGGTCCAGCGGGCTCTCAGGGCAGCCTTGGGGCTGTGTTTCTGATCCTGCTCCCCTCGGGAGCTGTCAGTGTCTGCAAGGGGAGGGTCCTGCTCGGGGGCCGCATCCCCCAGCTCCTGCAGGCAGGGCAGGGCGTGCTGGCAGATAGTTGAACATCTGAGCAGAGATTCAATTATATGCACTACTTCATTTATTTGGCTGTCCAGTCGCTCTGATCAGACTTGGAAATTAAGAGGCATGCGGTTAGAGGGATCCTGTCAAATCACATTTAGCCCAGCTCTTCCTTGCTTGGATTTTAAAATGCAGCTCTTTTTTTTATATGACCTGCAGCTACAAAACAACTTTCTGTCTCTCTTCCTAAAGAATTACAAAAAAATCCAGTGGAATGGGGTGAGGGCAGAACCAGTTCCCCAGCTCTATTTCCAGCCTGAACTCTGCAGCTGGAAGTCTCGGAGCGCTTTCCAACCCTCGCCCTGTGAGCAGGCGGTGCGAGGGTGCTGGGGCAGGAGCAGCTCATTGCACGCAGGGCCCTGAGGGCAGCGGGGGGAAGGAGGATGGGAGAAGGCAGTGCAGAGTTTTGCAGTCACTTTCCTCGCTGAAGGCCATCAGGATTTGCAATCCTCCTCCCTCAGTTTGGGACAGAGCTAAAAATGCCCCTGGTCCACACCCAGCGCTTGCACGTGCCGGCAGAGAGGCCTGTGCGGGACTGATAAGGCCGTGCTGGAAGCTGCGGGTGAGTCCGTGCAGAGAGTCCTGTCACCCTGTCCCCATGGGGAGGGGACCTGGGGAGCCACCAGCGATCCCATCCTGCTGCTGTCGCAGCTCCAGCATCTGCTGGGATAGAATGCTGCAGGATGAAGGGATGATTCCCCCTCCTCATTTCACCCCAAGGGATAAACAGAAAGTTCCTCAGCAGCTGATAACCCCAAAGCTGGGGCTGCCTGCAGCATGTCCCAAACTGCAGCTACCCAAGAGGGAACAAACTGCCCCCAGGCTTGTGTCCCAATAGGGAAATCCAGATTAGGAAGCTCAGCCCCAGCCTTATTCCACCTGGCATGCCTGCTCCTTGTACCTGGAGTTTCCAGAAGGATGCAGGGATGCAGTGGAGAGGTTTGGGCTGCAGACAGCAGAGCTGTGGCAGTGTGGTCCCAGCCTGAGCACAGCCAGGGCACATCACACAGGAGGATGTGGGCAGAGGGAGTGGAGCAGAGTTTGTGGCAGCAGCTGGAGCCCCTTCCTCCTGCTGACTCAGATTCTGCTCCACTCAGCATCTGAGGCTGAAAATGACCACACTGTGCTAGGAAGTGGAATCTTGCTGGGATGCCAGGGACTGGCCGGTGTTGTGCAACAGGAAGGGTTGGATGGGTCAGGATGCCGCTGAAATCTGTCTGCTGTGCATCACCATTGCTGGGCTCCAGCTCTGATCCAGCACCCTCCAGTTCCAGCACAGGGCTGAGCCTGGTGCTGTGGTGTCACCAGTCCCACACTGGCATCACTACTCACAGCCTGGCACAAACAATCTGTCCCCTGGGAGGGAGTCATGGCATCCCTCTGTGCCCTGAGCGGGGTTTGTTTTGCCCCTCCAGCCAAGGAGCTGATCCTCAGGATCCCAGACCTTTTCTGCTGTCCAGAGGAGGCCACAGGGCAGCACCCACAGGTCTGGGCAGGATTTTTAGGCAAGCTCCAGCTTTCAGCTGCAGCTCCATGTTTGTGTGAGAAACAATGTGCTTGGTTAACACTGCAGGGCTGAAAACTGCATTTAGGCTTTTGAAGTGCCTTTGGCTTTTGCTTTTCAATATCCAGGGCTCAGGGGAGGAAATAGAGAGAAAGCCCCCCAGAGAGAAAGCAGCTGGGCTTGGGTTCAAAGCCTGTGTGGGCCTTGTCTGCATTTGCTTGCAGGGGATTTAGTGCCTGTGGGGACCAGGGAAGCTCCAAAGGGCTCAGAGCAGGGTCAGCCCAGCCCTGGGCTGCTTTTTGTTATCCCTGACCCAGCCTGGAGTGGCCTCTGCTCTGGGTGCTTCACTGCTTTCCCCGAGGGCAGCTGGTCCCTTTGTGTCTGGAACCCACTGATAAGGGGCTGGGGAGGGGCTGGGGGGAGCCACTGGCCCTGGGCAGCAGTGGGGACAACCAGCTTGGAGCCAGTGCCTGGAGCCAGCACCCAGAGCTGGCACCCAGAGCTGGCACCCAGAGCTGGCACCCAATGCCGGCCTGGAGCCAGTGCCCAGAGCCAGGCTCAGCCCTGGGGCCCTCACAGGCAGATCTTTGTTGTGGACTTTGTGACAGGTCCCAAGCAGCTGGCAAGGGGACCAGGAGGTGTCCTGGAGGGTGATCCATGGGGCCAGGAAATAATCCTGGTGGTGGTGAAGGCAGCAGAGCTCTGTGTGCTCCCAGGGCTGGACAGCAGATGGGATGCTCCAGTGCCACCTCCCTCCAGGCAGCTTGTGGAGCTCATGGCTGGTGTGATGCTGGATGCCACCCAGGGGAGGTGACACATGTGGTGTCCTCCATGGCCCCTGCTCACCTCTCCCCACCACTGTCCCCACTGTGGGTGCTGGGAGGGTTTAGCTGTAGAACACCAGCTCAGCTCGTGTGTTCAACCAGCTCAAATCACTGCCCGTGTGCAGATGAGGGGGGGACACCCCCAGTGCCAGGGGGGCTGAGAGGGGATTCCCAGCCCAGGATGGTGCTGGGAGAGGCCTCTGCTCTCCTGACTCAGCAGCTCTTCCTGCTGAGTCAGCAGGGGCAGCCTCGAGCTGGCTCTGTGTGCTGGGGTGGGCACCCAGGCCCAGGGGCACAGAGCTGGTGGGGACAGCCCCAACAACCCCAAATCTGGCTCCTCACTGCAGAGCCAGGGATCTCCAGAGGCACAGAGGGAGCCTGAGGCTGCTGCCCTTCCTCACTCCAGGGCTTGTTCCTGCCTCCTCCTCCTCCCCTGCCTCCCTCACAGGGCAGCTCAGTGGCCTCCCCCTGTCCCCCTGCATGGGGACCACTGGGCTTGGGGAAGGAGACACTTGAAACAACTGGGGAGGCAGAGGGCTGGGACCCCTGCCAGGCTTGTAATTACAGCCCAGCCTGGGCCCTCGCAGGCGAAACCTGAGCCCCGTGGGGAGCAGGAGAGGAGCGTCCGTCTGGCAGCACAACTGTCTGTCCTGGCCCCGCTCCATCTGCGTGGATGCAGGGAATTGAGGCCTGCAGTCCTCATCCCCCCACTCTGCTATGGCTGGAGTGCTGCAGGCTCCATCCTGCCCGTGAACATCTCTGCTGATGGTTGGGGAGCTCCAATGAGTCCCTGCAGGCCCCTGTGTCCTGTCTGTGTCCTGTCTCTGCCACCTCCCCAGCATTCCCAGCAGGGACCCTCCATCCCTGCTCACCCCCGTGTCCTCTGGGTAGGGATGCTGGTGAGGGTGGGGGAGGGCCAGTTCCCCTTTCCCTTTTTTGCATTGGCAAATGCTGCCCTGGCTGGCAAAGCCCTCCCAGGGCAGGGCCGTGGCCCTGAGCCCCCTGTCCCCCCCAGGTGACAGCTATGGGGTGCTGCCCCGGCCCTGCCACGCGCTGGTGCTGCTGAACCCACAGAGCGGCTCTGGCCGTGCCCTTGATGACTTCCAGGCAGTGGTGCAACCCATGCTGGCTGAGGCTGACATTGCCACCACCGTCTTCGTCACCGGTGAGTCCATGGGCAGCTCCTCCTCCTCCTCCTCCTTTCCCTGGGATCCTGCCTGGGCCCTGCCATGTGGGGACAGCTTCCTCCAAGGGCCTCTGACTCTGCATCAGCACTGCTCTGGGTCCTGCAGAGGAGCAGGGACTGCCTTGCCTCCTGCATCCCTGCCTGGGGTCACCATCTGGGGCTGGGGTCACCATCTGGGGCTGGGCTCACTGTCTGGGGCTGGGGTCACCATCTGGGGCTGGGCTCACTGTCTGGGGGGTGGCAGCAGGAAGGGCAGAGGGATGGATGGAGGGTGATGCTCCAAATCTCTCCCCTCTCCCCAACAGAAAGAGCCCACCATGCCCATGAGAAGGTGCGAGACGAGGACCTGTCACAGTGGGACACCTTGGTGGTCATGTCTGGGGACGGGCTGCTCTTCGAGGTGAGGGGCAGAGCTGGGGTGCCTGGGGCAGGAGCCAAGCTCTGAGTCACAAAGTCAGGCTGGGAATGGCAAAGGAGAGATGGCACCAGGCTTGGAGCAAAGCAGCCATCACCCCTGCCTTGCCCTGGGCAGGGGCACTGTGGGCTCTGCTCCCCCCAGGCTGGGCAGGGGCTGCTGGGTTCCTTGGGTACCACGGGTCCTTCATCCCCACAGGTGGTGAACGGGCTGATGGAGCGTCCAGACTGGAGGGAGGCCATGAGGAAGCCGCTGTGCATCCTGCCAGGAGGCTCTGGGAACGCCCTGGCTGCCTCTATCAATTACTATGCAGGGTGAGTCCCAGCCCCGGGGCACCCGCTGCCCCCTGCGGGGGGAGAGCGGCTCTGTGGGGCTGCAGCCCGGGGAAGGGAGCTGGGATGCCCCGGGGTGCCTGGCAGGGCCCTCACTCCCCACAGGCTGGTGCAGCACCGCCCCGGCTGTGAGCGAGGGATTAATCCCTGTGTATCCAACTCCCCCCACTCCCTTTCTCTGGGCTCAGGGACTGGTAAAGCTGTAACCCAAAGGACCCACCCAGGCACAGCCAACCCCCCAGGATTGCCCTGGCTCGGTTCCCTCTTTCATGAACTGGTTTATCCCTCCCATCCCCAGCAAAACGACTCCCAGCAGCTGTCCCTGAGGGACACTGTGACCCAGCAGGGACATGTCCCAGCCATGACACAAGGGTGAGGTCTGCAGGTGGATGCTGGGGCAGCAGGAGAGTTCCTGAGCTCCAAACTCACTCTCTCCATCCCTCACAGCTACGACCACGTCGCCAAGAAAAAGCTGCTGACAAACTGCACCTTCATCCTGTGCAAGGGGCTGTACACGCAGATGGACCTGGTGTCGCTGAGCACGGCCTCGGGCAAACGCTTCTTCTCCTTCCTGGGCTTTGGCTGGGGCTTCATCTCGGACGTGGACATCGACAGCGAGAAGTACCGCTGGCTGGGCAGCGCCCGCTTCACGCTGGGCACGCTGCAGTGCCTGGCCAAGCTCAGGGTGTACCAGGGCCGCCTGTCCTACCTGCCCGTGGCCGCGGAGCAGGGCGGCAGCTCCCCGGCGCCCCGGGACGGCCCCGCGCCCGTCACCAACGGGCACATCCCGCAGCCCGCGGGCACGGCAGCGCCCGGCTCGCTGCCCCCCGACTCGCTGCTGCCGCCGCTGGGCCAGCCCGTGCCGGCGCACTGGACCGTGGTGCCCGAGGAGGAGTTTGTCCTGGTCTACGCCATCTACCAGTCCCACCTGGGCACCAACCTGCTGATGGCGCCGGCGGCCCGGCTGCACGACGGCTGCATCCACCTCTTCTACATGAAGGCCGGCATCAGCCGCGTGACGCTGCTCAAGCTCTTCCTGGCCATGTCCAGGGGGACGCACCTGGACTTGAACTGTCCCCACCTGTCCTACGTCCCGGTGCGGGCGTTCCGCCTGGAGCCGCGGGTGCCCGCGGGCGTCATGACAGTGGATGGGGAGGCGCTGGCCTGCGAGCCCGTGCAGGGCCAGGTCCATCCCCGCCTCTGCCGCGTCCTCAGCGGCTCCTGAGCTCCCCGTTCGCCCTCCCTGCGGCGCTGAGCTGCCGGCACGGCCCGGCGCGAGGGTGGCAGAGCCTTCCTCCCACTCAGGAACCCCCTCCTTCCATAGCAATAGGTCTTGGGGGGTCGTGGGGCTCATCCCCTCGCTTGCCCCCACGCTTAGCTTTACCCCCCTTGGGACGGCCACCAGCGCTGTTCCCAAAATGAGCCACAAGCCCCATCAGGTACTCGGTGCCGGCGAGACGCCAGCGTGTTTTATCCCGGTACGAGGTCCCGGCCCCCAGGCGGCTGCGCCGGCACAGCCCCGTCCCCTCCCCGGCTCGGACGCACACGGTGGCATTGCTGTGTCCCCGCCCCGGAGCCAGTGCCACCCCCAGGGAGGGTCAGGACCAATAGATCTAATACAATAAACCGACTTTTTAAAGAATGTTTCTACCCAAAGCTTCCTGTAGAAGCGGAGTTTATTCTTGTGAAAAAATGCAAAATAAATATCTAGCGTTTGCAAAAAAAAAAAAAAAAAAAAAAAAAAAAAAAAAAAAAAAAAAAAAAATCCTTCCTGGGTTTTGAATCCGAGCTCACGGCCGCTCTCAGGGGTTGGGACAGGTTTAGCTCAGCACCGCAGCCTTTGCTCCCTGACATCCTGACACGAGCAGCACTGAGCGAGGGGCCCTGGAGATGCTGCCGGGGAGGTGCTGAGGAGGCAGGACAAGGACAGGGCATTGCTGCCACCACCCATCCTCATTTTCGGGGTGCAGCCATGCCTCCCTGCTCAGCCTCATGCTGGGGCTGATCGAATCCAGGGAGCTCAGCCCTGCAGTGACACTTGGGGACATGCTGGGGAATGTTCGGTGCCTCAGCGACAGCAGGGAAGGACTCATGGAAGAGGTTCAAGGAGGGGTCGCTTGGCTTTCTGCCTGCAGCAGGGGCCTTTTGAGGGACCCTCGCATCCTTTGTTCCGGCTGCCCGCGGCCAGCTGGAGCCCTGCTACAGGTCCCTGCCGTGGGGCTGGCCTGGGGGGGATTACTCAGCCTCTTTGATATAAAATTGCAGTAATTAAACCTCATTTTCAGCGCTCAAGTACAAAGCAGAAGAGTAAACAGTGGTGGCTGTTTGCATTTATTCAACTGCAAACGATGCAATTAGGATGGCAGATCCGGGAAAGAAGAGCACGATTGTCCTTCCCCCATGGCCTCACTTGCTCATGGAGAGGAGCCCTGTTCCCGAGCCAGCAGGGCAGGCAGCAGCTGGGAACCACCTCCCAAAATGAAGTTATTTCCCCCGTGGCATGGGGCCAGGTGTAGGAACAGGCTGAGCAGTAACTCTGTAACGCTGCTGGAGGCAGAGCCAGGGCCGGGGATGCGCTCGGAGCTCTCGCTGTCGCTGTCACCGCGCACGGAGCAGCGGAGCGGAGCCGTTCGGGCTCACAGCCCCTGAAAGGCTCCCCGCAGGCCCCTCCGGGATCCGTGTGCCTCTCTGCAGCAGCAGGCTGGCCGGGATCGCCCTCGCCCTCCCTTTCCTGGGTTTCGCAGCCATCACCCATCTGCTTCCAAGCCCTGCTGGACGGCAGGAACGGGCTCCTAGCGGGGAGCCCCTGCACAGCCCCGCGCTCCCGGACCGAGGGAGGGGGCAGAGGGTGCTGAGAACAACCCCAGCACACCGGGGGCACTGCCCGGCTCGGGCACTGGCACCTTGAGCTGCCCCTGCACGGAGGGCACCCAGGGGGACAAAACCTAAGTCAGGATCCCGACTCCACATCTCCAGATTCCAGCAGCACCCGGCAGTGCTGCGTCCAGCCCCATCCATCACACCCTTACCTGTGTGCCGAGGTGAGGGGCAGGGCAGGGCACAGCTCCCAGGGGCCCACAAAAGGTTTTCTTTTTGCCTGAGTCTGGTCATGAGCACCGGGGCCACCAGAGCTGTGCTGGGGCAGGCACTGAGCCACCCACAAGGAGCACGGAAAACAAAAATCCCAGCCTGACAGATGTCCTCTGTACATCAGGGGCTTGGAGAACATTTTATGGAGAGCCACAGAGCAGCCCCTCCCTGGCAGACCTGCCTGGATCCCTCTGGACTCACCGGCCTTGGCTTCAGCCAGCGGGACCCCGTCCAGCCCCGAGGCTGGCACAGGATGAACCAGAGAGGGGCAAGTGCCAGGAGAGTGGCAGGGGGTGGTGGGGAAAGAAAGAGACAACTCACAGGTCTACTCACAGAGGCAAAATTTAATGGCAAGTCATCTTCCCTCCTTTATTACACCTTGGTTAGCCAAACAAAAAAAATCTGCAGGTAAAAAAAGTTTTAATGGTCACACAGCACTTTATACATATATCATAAGCAACCAAGCATCCACATCTGCACGTGAACGACACACCTCTAAGCATGGCCTCAATAGTCAGGTTTGTTTTTTTTATTCATTAAATACTGTACAGAATCAAGGCTACAAACTGATTTTGTAATGCTTCTTCCCCCTCCCCAGCACTTAAAACAGTTACAGGCTGCTCTCATTTGTACATCACACAGTCGTGTAGCCAGTTTTAAGGCTAACAATATGCATCATGCTTTGGCTTTTTTTGTGTGTTTTTAAATTTTTTTTAAGGTTTTAGCCTTTTAAATTTTGTTACCCTTAAATATTACATACATACACAAAAAATTACATAGCTGCAGTGTGCTCACCACCAACCTCATCACCCAGGAGCTTCACATTATCAAAAGCTTTAGAAAATTTGTAAACCTCTGTGCACGCTTGGGTTTGGGACAGCTGCAGAGAGCGAGCGGTGCCGGGGGGAGCAGTGTCCCCTTCCAAAGGCCAACATCCACCCCCTCAGAGGGAGCCCAGCCGGTGCAAAAGCTCTTGTGTAGGGTCAGAGACTTTTTGGGCAAAGGGGAGGACGTGGTGCCTGCCCTGTGAGATGAGAGCTGCAGAGTAAAGGAGGGGAAAAGGGGAACTCAACAGCTCCTCCATCCCCAGCGGGTTTCTCCCTCCCTCCTTCCATCCCTGGTGCTGTGGGTCATGGGGCAGCCGCAGCCTGGCTCTGGGGACAGAGGGTGTCACTGTCTGGATCACAAACTGTGCTTGTGCCTGCAATCAGCCTCTGCCTGTTCTTCCCCTGCCCTGGAGCAGTGGCCGCCCCTCTTGCCCCCAGCCCTCCGAGACACAGTGCTCCGTTCAAAGGGATCCATCCACTCCAATCCTGGCTGTGGTTACAGCTCCAGCCTGCCCTGCCCCACCCACAGCGCCCAGCACCTCTCTGCTCCCCAAATCGGCACCTGCCCGACTTCCCACCAGCCAGGAGGGCTTGGGGAGCAGGGCTGGAGCTGCTGCAGATGATGCACCCACACAGCAGTGGCTGGAGAGCTCTGCAGCCCAGGTCTTCATCACAGCCAAGCCCTGCATCCTCTGGAGCACCGGGAGAAGGACATGTCTTCCAAAACCCCAGTGGTGGATGGGGACACGAGAAGGGCTTTGTGCAGCCAGCCCCCGGCTCAGGAGCACCATGGGGGCAGCAGGAAAGCACAGGGAGCCGAGATTAGGGGGGAAGGGGGGTGGATTTGGGCTGTTGGGTGCAGCCCTTGGTGTTTCTGGGAGCAACAACACGTTGTTGCTGTTCTCAGTTTATAACTGCGGCCACAGTGAGCAAGAGCAAAAGCAAAGGAGAGCTTTGGCTCCATCCTTACCTCTGGCAGAGGCACCTGCTCAGCCTGACTCCTCCCTGGGCAGCTGCAAGGACTCTCCCTGACACACCGTGCTCCCCATGGATGCTCCGTGGGTGCCTCTCCAGTGCCTGAGCACTGGGCAAAGGCAGCAGGGCTGCAGTGTGACCACCCAGCTCCAAGTGAGGGTGTGTGCAGGCTGGACCAGAGGCCTCAGGAAGGGGACTTGAGCAGGGGACAGGCAAAACACTGTCTCAAAGTGCTCATGGGCACCAGCTCAGGCTGCCAAACACAGGCTGCCCTCAGCAGGTGTCTCCCTGAGTGTCCAGCAGCACCGTGGCTGGGAGTAGGGATGGGAAGTGCTGTGCCCACAGTGCTGCTGGCCACAACCAGGCCACCATGGGAAAACAGCTGGCAAGGGAAGGAGCTGATAGAAGCCCAAAAGAGCTGCTGTAACAGCACAGGAACCAGCACAAATTGGTGCTGCCACAACAGGGCCTGGCCATGACACGGCTCCCCTGGCGTGACCGAGCACCCGTGTGCAGCTGGAGGAGGGAGCAGCAGCCACACCAGGCTCATCCAGATCTACAAGAGGCCCCAGGGTCACTCAGTGCTGCCTGCCCGGGTGAGGCCGGGATCCAGGGTGGGTATAGTGCTGTGTGACAGCTGGGATGGCTGGAACAAAAGATACCTAAGCAATAACAAGGGCAGAACCCTGAATCCCATGTATTTCTAGAAGACAGGCATGCATGGTGGGGAAAGGAAAGTTTGCCTCACTCTGGAGAAAAAGAAGTGGGGATGGCTAGACTTGCCTTCAGGAGACTGACCTGGAAGTTGCAGAACTGCATGGAAATCTGCAGCACTCCCAGGGCAGCACAAGTGCCAGTGCAGAGCTCTGGCCCTGCCTACCGATCCCGACTGGAAGAACCTTGTAGCTATGGGTGAACAACTAAGACTAGAGCAACTCCGTATGGTGTAGACAACTCCAATGCAAACACAATCCAATGTCTAAGTACAGATAAGCTGGGGTAGACTTCATAGAACCCATGGGAACGCTGAGAAAAAGAAAAGACTGGGAGGGCATTGCCCTTCATTTCCAGAAACTACAGCAATCCCTTCTCCTGGCTGGAACCCCACCAGAACAAACTGCTGGGTGTAGCGCTGGGTGGGAAGAGTCCTTGTGTGGAAAGGTGCCCCAAGATGAAAGTGCAGAGGGAACGTGGCTGCAAGACTGCTTCTGTGCAGGTCTCAAATCTTACCATTGCAGGGTCAAACTTGCAAGAAGAGCACGTACATGGGACAGGGGGAAGGAAGAGGGGTTGGGGGAAAAGAGTTATTCATGCTTAAACAACCTTTCCTCAGAGGAGCAGTCAGGCCTACCACCTTCTTTGGAACAAACCAAGCTGAGGAAGAAAAGCTGGAAGGAGAAGCCAGTTGATTGATAACAGCATTTGCCAATTTACTTTCTGCTGCTTTCCCTTCTCCCCTGCACCTGCCTGTCCCTAACCTGATGGTTTATTTGTCCTCTGTCCACTCTGGGATGTTGGCCCCTGCTAAGGCAGCCCGGTACTGCTGCAAGACACCGCGGATGCTTTTAATGAACCCCTTGGACAAAGGGAAGAGGGGAAACCCGATATCAGGGTAACCGCTCTTCTCCGGCAGGAAACTCCTGTAGCTCTTTCTCCTTTTCTTTGGTTTCACGCTGGGCTGCGAGGCCGAGTCCTGGGCAGCCTTCCCCTCGTCCGTTCGGTCTCTGGCCAGGTCCCCCCTGGCTTGGCCCGTGCTCTCCGAGTCCGACAACTGTTGGAGGTCGCCGGCGTCGGGCGCCTCGTCCGGCTCCTCCCTCGCGTCCAGCGCCGAGTCGGACAGTTCGGCGGCGCCGCCCTCGGCCAGCGCCCCCGCCGCGTCCCCGGGGCTCTCGGCGCACGGCAGCGAGGCGCAATCCGCCCCGTTGGCCCGTTCGTGGCTGCGCTCCACCAGCTCGTTGGTCTCCAGCCAGGACTCGATGCGGGACACCAGGCGCCAGCCGTGGCAGCGGAAATGCTCGCGGATCTCGTGCTCGAAGACCTCGACGGGCCGGCGCAGCAGCTGCATCATGGACTGCACCACGCGGATCAGCGTCATCTCGTTGTAGCAGCGGCTGTTCTCGTAGCCCTCCTGCAGCCCCCGGTCGCTGTCGAAGCCGGCCTCGTTGTAGTAGGGCTCGTTCACCAGGATGAGACCTGCGGGAGAGCGGACAGCGAGGGGTTAAAGCGGGGACGGCATCGCCATCCCCTGCCAGGCCTCTCCTGCCAAGGGGGTGAGGCACAGGCCGGGCTGAGCCCCCAGAAGCTGCAGGATGCAAAGGTCTGGTGTGATGTGGTAGGGAGTGGCATCTATGTTCCTTGGCACAATGCAGAGGGCACACAACAGCTGAGGAGTTCAAAAGGGCAGGAAGGGAGAGGTTTCACAGCTCCTTTCACTTCCCTCCTGCAGAAAACCCCACAAACACAACAAAAGCTTTTATTTTCCTCCTCCTCTAAATCAGAACAAAGGCCAGACTGCATCAACAGGATTTGAGCTGGCCACATTCTGCTCTGTCCAGCAAAGTCCCGTCCCACAAGACATTACAGTTCTGAGACACAGAAGACTGTGACAAGCCACCTTTACCAAGATTTCTCCTGCTTACTTCTGGTCTAATGAAATTACAGGTATGTAGCAATAGCCCCAGCACTGCCAGGCTGCTGGCAGCCTGCCACAAGTTGCATTAGAGCTGGGGAGATCATGTGTCTCTCAAAACCCAGGCAGCAGGAGAGGAGATTTTCCCCTAACACCAAGTTGCTCCAGTAAAACATTTAGTATTTCATTTTCTAAATTTGGATCCTTGGCTTTGGAAACCAGAAAAGGCTTTTATTGTGGTGTCCTTCCCCCACAGGAGGATACAGGTGGACTGTGGGAGTTCAGAGGAGCAGGAACAGCCTCCAGTCAGCAGGAACCCTTGCTCTGTGTCAAAGGTTTCTCATCACATGCCTGAGCTCCCTGCACAGAAAGTCACCCAGGAGGAATTTATGTGATTTAGTGTGTCTGCTCCCAAACTGGATGGGGCAGAGCAAAGCCCCACGGCAGGAAGCCCTGGGGCTCGTCTAGGCACACCCCTGATTATTCTCTGCTTTGGTAGGAGCATAAACACCAGCATCATGTGCAAAACATGTCCCAAGTAGGATGGGTGATGACTCAGTGGGGATAAAAAAAAGTCCTGCAAAGGAGGCCCAGTTTGGCAACTTCAACTAACTTTGGTAACAGGCTGAGGACACGGTGGTTCACCTCTGTCAGCTCAGAGTAACAAGCAGACAACTCTGTGCTTGGCTGCTGCAGTGAGAAAAGGGAAAGCATTGTGTCAGAGCCCTGGGATGCAGCCAGAGCTCTGGGCATGAGAAAAGCTGGCACCTGCTTCCACTGCTCAAGCAGAGAGATAAGGACACTGCTTTGTCCAGCAAGGTGAGACCAAAAGGCAGCACTGACCCAGCTGGGGTGGCAGATCCCAATTGTGTGCCCCCCATAAATCAACATCCCTTCCTCCCTCCGCCTTTTCCTGCCCCACAGGCTTGGCAGGAGCATTTACCTTGGATGGAGATGAGTACTTGAAGGAGACTGGATTTACTGGTCCACCTTTCTGTCCCCTGAAATGCAAACACAAATATGTTAAAGGACTGAAGCACCATCAGTTTGCTCTGTGACTATTGTCAGATGAAGTGAGGCCCCAGCTCTGCATTCCTGTTGCTGACATCCTGTGGCTCACAGCAGGAACAAGGAACTGACTCCATGAGCACGTGATGTGCTGCTGTCCCATCTCAACAACACATCTCCCCGTTATTTTTTTACCAGCACCACACTCCCTCAGGCCAGTTCTGTCTGGAACTGTGTAAACTTACACACCAGCCATCAGTTCCAACCCCTTCCCAGCTGCCCTGTCCTGCTCAAAATCTATTTCCCTGGCTCTGCTTATTCAAAGTCTCCAGCTGCACTTTGTACCACATGGTTTGTCCACAGTGTGGAAGACAGAGCCCTAACCCACAGGCACACCCCATGCTGGTGCTGGCATCTCTGCTATGGCTGGACTGACCACAGACTTCTCATTGAGGAGAGACAGTTGAGCCAAATACAGACCCAGAAAAAGCCAAACAACACCAGTTATCTGTTCCAGACACCTAAACCAGTGCCCAAAGCCCAGGCCACTCCAGCTCAAGCACCACCCAAGAGAGAAGTCTGGTAGGAAGTGACTTGTTCCAAAAGCAGCCCAGCACAAGCCCTGCTCCCCAGGGCCAGGTGGAGGACAGCATTACCTTGCCAATCCAGGTGCCCAGGAGGCTGACACACACTTTGCCATTGTCGTAGAGGTTGGGGTTCAGCCTCCCACTGCACTGGGAGAGGTAGCGGAACAGGGGCGGCACGGCGGGGTAGATGTTGGGGAGCTGGATGTCGAACAGGAAGAGTCCATCTTCATAGGGTGTGCGTGTGGGCCCTTTGATAAGTGCTGAGAAGAGATCCTGTGGGGAGAGGCAGGAGGTCAGGCACTGGGAAACACCCTCTTACCCTGGCAGAGCTGTATTTACACACAGGGAGAGTGGGGATGTGATTGACTGGGCCCTTTCGAGTGTCAGGTCAAGCAACACATCTCAGGCATCTTCCCCTGCCAGAAGTTGCACCCTGAGAGCAAAGTGAGCTTTGCAACTGAAACAGGGCTTCAAGGAGGGCCAAAAATGCCAAATTTACTCCCTGCTGACACAGCCCCTTGCTGGTTGCCTTCCCACTCAGCACCCAGAACAGGCTCCCTGCAATCAGCAGCTCCTTTTTTGCCACCCTGACTCAGGGAATGCAAAAGCAGCAAAAGCAGCCATTTTGGGTAATTACAGCCCTGCTTCACATGATGCACACATTCCTGCAGCTCTAATGCAAAGGATTAGGGCTAAGCAGGCAATTCCAAAGACAGGGATCTGGATGCTGAGCCCAGCACCAGCACAGAGGCATCTGAGAGCTGGCACTTGCCATTCGATCCTCGAAGGTTTTCACCATGATGCCATCGGGCAGGGAAGTGGCCAGCAGAGCCATCTCCTTCCGCACGGTGCTGAAGAACTTCTTGGCTTCTGGGGGCTGGAACTCCATTTTCTTGAAGGCATGGGAGTCTGTGGGACAAAGAAGACAACAATTACAGCCTGCCTTTGGAAACTGCCACAGGTTCCTCATGAAGGCAAATCTACCCATGTGTAATATGCATCAAGTGGAAGAGAGGAGTTCACTTGCTTTGGTGCTGAGCCAGGAGGCAGGAGAGGTGATTTCCCACACAGTGCAGCAACCACAACCTGCATCTCCTGTTCTCACTGTCCCACACAACACTGTCCCCTGTGCTCCAGCGAGGAAACCTGTCCCACAGCTGGGACAATCCCACAGAACAACAGCCCTGCCAAACCTAACACAGCTCCCCACTCTCCCTTGCCCACACCTGCAGCTTCACAACAGTCTGGCCACCTTTCCCACCCAGGCTGGAGCACCTTGGGTTCCACTGTCACCAATGTTCCACACAGCCAGGTGCTTTTTTTAACACTAGTGCCAGTGAATAAGGACACTCACTCACCAAGGACACCCAGCACAAGAACACCAGCTGGTTTTGTTCTGCTTCTCAACCAATTCAGCCTTGAAAAAAAAAGCCTGAACAAACCCTGAAAGTTGCATTTTCCTTGCAACTTGCAAGGGAATGTCTGCAATGGAAAGCAACTGATGTCTGCAGCCCTCCAATGTTAGTCACCACCCTGGGAAAGAGGGAAGCACACTTCTGAGGCTTGGGAAGGTGCAGGAGTGCCTAGAGATGCTATCTAAAAGCCATGCTTAGGTCCCAGAACACACTGTGCTACAGCACTTGGCTTAATTTCTCTTCTCTAGTTAATGAGCTATGAAAAGGACTAAGAAGAAGAGAGGATACAGAACCCAAAAGGTTTGAGGCAAAGGTTTTGGATAAAGAAACATTGCAGGAGAGCAGTGAAGGACTGAGTGTCCCACACCCACCTGGAGCATACTCCAACACAGAGAACACTTCTCCCTTGGCACTGGTGAAGGTGACTCCAGGCTTCCCTCCGCTCTGCTGGCAGAGCACTGGGGTCTCACTGGGCCACTCTGACCTCACTGGTGTCTGTGCCTCTGCTTTTTCTTCCTTCTTCTCCGTCTCTACCATGGCTTCCATCTTTTCCTCCTCAGCAATAGCCACATTATCCAAGGTCTTCTTTAGATTTTCCTGCAGCTTTTTAATATCGTCCAAGAACTTCTTCTCTCGAGTGGGTTTTTCCAGTTCCACAGTTGGGGAGGTGGGAGAGCCAGTCAGCAGCTGCTCCACAGTCATATTTTTCAGGCTTTCCAAGATCTTGATGGCCTCCTTTAGTTCCCTGAAGCTCTTAGGGGCTCCATCCTTGCCGGTTTTTTCTGTAGCAAGATCTGCAACTGCCATAGCCACAGCTCCCTGGACTTGTTCTTCTACTTTTTTCACCTCCTCTGCTGCTGGTTCCTCAGGCTCAAAGTCCTCAATTTTTGGGTGGTCATCTTCCATGAGGCCATTATCTGTCTCCCAGCTGTCACTCTCATCCTCCCACTCTGAGGATGCCCCGCTGGTGCTGCCATCAACAGAATCATAGTCTGACTCCTCAATTTCTGATTCAATATTGTACAAGTGCTAAAGGAGAACAGAGTTACACAAGACTTAGGCTGAAGCACAGTTTTACATGTTTTTAAAATAAGTAATGAAAAAGGAGTTTCCATTTGGAATTGTTTGGGCTGTTTAAACCCATTCCATCTATACTGGCACAGATTATGAAACCACACAGTCCCATCCTTCACTTTTCCAACTATGCCATTGGGGGTAAAACTAGGACAAGTTCTAGATGGGCTGCAGTCCTCCCACTGTCTGGGATTCTGCCCTGGAGAGCAGGCAGGGGCCCCACAGCTCCCTGGATGCCCCAGGGTTTCAGAACACAGAGCTCAGAAGGTATTTAGTATCATGTGAGGAGTTGGTATTTCTGGTCCTGCTTCTGCACCAGCAACTGTATTTGGCACAGAGCCCTGGTTTGGCTGCCTCCACACTCTGTCCTTCCACAGAGACAATGCTGGAACCAGGAACACATTCCTGTAGCAGCTCTCCTCTCCTGTAGCACACAATATTTGCCAAGAGAGCCTTGCTAGACTGCTTTAGCTGTTATATGTGGCTACTGCTTAAAATTCAGCTGGGACAATGGAGCCTCACCCAAGTTGCTGAATAAGCTCTTACATAAAATACTCTCTTTCCCTCTCACTACTGGAAGCTGAACACATCCCCACTCCATCCAGCCTCACCTCCTACAACTTGCTTTTGCACATGCTACGTCTCAGGAGGTCTCTCTGCAGAGGTTTACAGAGCTCCTCCAGCTTTAAGCAGCAACACAGAACCAGGGGAGCAAGAACACTTTTACAGGGCTGTGCTTGCAGTGACAAGATAGAAGCATTTTATCCACAAGCTTCTAATACTTGAGTGACAGTCCAAGAATCCTCTTAATCTTGCAGCATACAACCCCAGAGGCTGAAGCACAGGGACCCTCAGTCATCTTGTCAAAGCCTTCAAGTGAACCAGCACTGTTGAGCCAGTACTGTGCCACCCAGAGCCAGGCAGCCAGCAGAGGTTAGCTGGGTTCAACACAAGTGACTGCAGGCACGAAAAGCCATCAAAACTCACTGCCCTCAAAGCTAATCCAAATCTGAGTTGGAAAGTTAATTAGTCTGTTATGCCATCTTTATTTTTAGAGCTGTGAAAAAGCACCCAGACATCTCGTCTCTGGGCACATGGTCAGGCATTGATAAATCATGGTTTTACCAACTGATAATTCATGCTCCTGACATTTCCCTAACTCCCATCATTACGCAGAGGAGCAGAATCGAAGGGACTGGCGTGACACAGCAGGAGCTGCTGCTGCAGAGCACACTGCAGTGTGAGAACAGCCCTTTGTGGAGCAGGCATCAGACCTCTGATTGTGCCTGTGATCCAAGCACATGTGACAACGGGGAAGGGAGACAGCAGCCTGCTTTGTACGCCCCAGTCCCCTGCCACAGTGCAGGCATTGACTATTCTACTGTAATTAATGCAGAGCTGCTTGCTTTAGAAAGGGATCTTGCTCGAGTACATTGTATTTGCTAAGGCATCTCTGCAGTGGAGGCAGTGGCTGTTCTGGCAGGGACAGAATGGACTCTACAGATGTAGGTTGTCTTCTATCTTTAGGCTGTCTGCCTTCATTCCAAGCAACAAGGAGAGAAGACATGGGATGAAACTGTATGGGGAGTAGCAAGTACGAGTACAAGACATTACAACAAAAGCCTTAAAAGAACCCCAGACAAATGAGCAGGGAGCAGTGATTAGCAGTGTGGCTCTATCTGTATTTTTCAGCTTGCATTCAACCCTTTCCCTCCCTGCCTGGGAGAAGATTTGAGTCTGATCCCTAGGTTAGCTAAGGTGACAATTTGTGGCTCTGGCCCAGCTTCTGGAGGAGTTTCTTTAGTGAAAACCCCACTATGGTGGCATTTCACAAGAGAGACAGAACATGCAATCGTCTTTTGGCAGTGCCCTGGTTGGGCAATGCACTAACCTGGGCTCCAGTCAGAACCAATGATCCCTGAGCTCTGCCAAGCCCCAGGTGCCTGAGGCCAGGAGCAGGGCAGTGGGAAGAGCTTGTGAAGGCAAAAAGAGCCTGTCCAGGCTTTCCTAACCACTAGATTAGAGAGCAGTTATGACCAACTATCTGCCTCCTGATAAAAGGATTTTCCTGTGATAACAGAATTGGAAAGCCACCCTATCACATGAGACTGCACCAATCAGTAGAGCAAGAGTCCCTAACCCAGTGAATCTCTCTACACACAGCATTTAAATCCACATCTCGTCACTCAGCTAAGAGTTACAGTGACACTGGGAGCTGGAACAGGACCTCACCTGAGGCAGAATGATAGTCTTGGAATTGTCAGCCCACACCACTTCCACCTTGCTGCTGACATCCACACGAGCCACCTGTCCGACTGAGGGCTGTGGAGACAAGAGTGCTTTGTCAGTCCCTTTTCCTCCCCAGGCACTTCAGTGCAGAGCAGGAAGGATTTGAGAAATACATTCTCCAGCTGGAGAACCACCTAGAGCAACACCTGCATCCTCCATCCAAAAACCACACAACTCTGCCATGGAGGGGGCTCCACAAGGACAGGAGTGCTGGTCTGGCAGGAGATCCTGATCTTTGACAGGACCAGCAGCGTTTCAGTGCCAGCAAGGAACAAGTCCTCCGTGGGATGGGGGTGCCCTCTAGTGGGGTGCCCTCAGCTCCCCCAACACCCAGCACCAGGGGCTCCTCAGAGAGAGAGCACAGGCATGAACAAACAAGCCACAGTCTTGCGGGGTGTGCAGGCAAGGAGCACCTCGCCCTGCAGCAGGTTATTTAGGTCAGCTGAGCAGGCTGGGATGTGTTTCGTGCTGTAAGAGCCACACGACACTTTTTAACACTTTTTTAGGGCAGCAGGCTCAAAACACCCCAGAGGTGTTTTGTCTACAATATAAATTGTTCCTTCCTCCCCCAAGGAAATCAATCAGCTCAACAAAATTAACATGAACATAGCTCAGTCACCATAGCTGAACCCCAGTCTTCTGTTGCCAAGTGAAACAGGTTTCATGACAAATCCACCTCATGGTTGCTCAGGAGCCCACAGAATATCCTTTTATTACAAGTTACTCTGAAATCCTAAGCACGAGTTCTATGAAAAGCCCTCAGGCATATGTTCAGTCCTTGTCTCAGCTTCACCCTTGCTCTGCTGCAAAGCGCCATCAAGGCCAAAGCATTTCAAGGTTGCATCTCCACCAGCCAGAGCTCTGATGTGTTACTCATGACAGCAGGGGACACCAGTACAAAATCAGGAAGCTAGGGAGGTTATTTAGGATGCCACTGCGGGGTCTAACAGCTTCCTATCCACCTTCCCAAGTGTCCCCACCAGCACTGGTGACACAGTGGGCACAGCAGCACGCCCAGGACCCACCTCGTCCTCCTTGGCGGCGGCGCCGTCGGAGTTGCCGATGCGGATGACGATGTCGGTGGTGCGGAAGCGGAAGTCGGGGTGGTCGGCGATGTCGTAGACGCTCACGTCCTCCTCCTCCCCGATCAGCTGCACCCACACACAGGGACAGGTCAGCCCCAGCAGGCTGCACTGACTCCCAGAACACACCCTCAGCCCTCCACAGCACTTGGTGTTTTGTTTGATCCCTTTTCGGCCTGCACGGGGCTGCTGCTGTCCCGCTTTGTCACCTCGTCCAGTGGATCAAGGCACAGCAATGAAAGGAAGCAGATATTCTGTCTCATCTGCTCACCCTCACTTTTACCTCAGGGTTCATGTCACCATGACAAGGAGATGTGCAACCACAGTGCTTTATTCCCTTCTGAACACCCAGATTTCTCAAAGCAGTTCTCAGGGGCCCAAAGGGCAAGAGCTTACTTTTGAAATTATCCAATGCAACAGGAAGTATATGACAAAAAACCTGTCATTTAATGGGAAACATCTTTCCTTTGATTTCTCCTGAAGAAAGAGAGCTAGGAGCTCATGAATTATGAGATATAAGTGAAGCACAACCCTGGGCCAGACACATGTTCTGCTTCTGCATGTGAAGGGCCCTGCTCAGTTATGACAATGTGCTCTGGCAGGCCAAGACAAAGCAGTGTCGAGGCCCCCTCTCATCTCCAAGATGCCCCCTCTGCATCTTAATAGACTACAGTCTGTCAAGACTCTGGAAAATACATTGCAGCATTCCTACAAATCCCAAGAAAAAGGTTAACTGTGGGCAATAGTACCTGGCAGAGGCAAACACAACAATGTGCAATAGATTGATCCTATTTCTATGAACCATGCAAAGACATGGGGAGGAAAAATTCTCATAGTGAACTCAAGAAATCAATTGTCTGTGACAACTTAAGCAAAAATATTAATCCATACCAGAACCTGATGATGCCATGGGATGTAAATTATCTGCCTGATCTTTGCCACCTCACAGGCATGTACAAATATGAAGTGACATCACCTCTAGCTAAGTCTCTCAGGCCCATAAGCATTGTTCCCTTCCTCAAGGACACACAGTCAATGCAGAGCTGATTTCCAGGCTTATCTGTGTTTATCTGTGAGGCATGTGTTATTTTGTGGCTGCTTTCTCTTTGCTAGTTGCACTTACCTCCACATCATCTCCACTGGGTTTCAGCTTGAACCACTTCACCACACAGGTCCGGCCGATGTGGTCCCCAGACTGCACCACTCCATACAACCCAGGGTCCTGGGAGCTCTGAGCTTTTGGTCACAATGGTAGGGAAGAAAACAGACAAATCAGACAAAGGAGCACAGACTTTGCTCAGTGACTGAGGCTGTCAGCTCCTGCGCTCTCATGGCTAAAGCCTTCCACTTGTGAATAGCATGAGGAAAAACACTTCTTCCTACACAGTGAGAATTGTTGCCAAACTAGAATGGTAGAGCTGGAGCTGATGGGTAACTTTAGTTTCCACAGACTACGTGCAACCCAGAAGACCAGTCAGACATTACTCATCAGAAATGGCCACATAAAACAGCCTCTATTTATGCTAAGCCAGATTTCCTGCTTCCCAACCTAAGTGTCTTCTGGTCCCCACTGCTGAGGGTCTACCCTTGCTAGAAAAGGAGCTGAGAGCCAGATGGTTTCATCAATATTTCATATCCAAAAGCTCTAAGTCTCCTTGAACTTGTCCTGTAGCCTTCACTAGCATCAGCAATTGGTTTGGTGAAGAAAAGGGATACAAGAAGAGGCCTCTGGATCCCAAAACTCTCAATGAAAAAAACGTGAGGGTGATGATAAATCAGTCATACAGACATAACAGCCTGAGGTAAGCTGTTTGTTTCTCCCCTCACTGTGGCACAGAGCTCAGAGCTGTTGGCTCTTTTAAGGTAGGCAACTCCTGCTCTGCAGAAATACTGAAAATCTTAGTTTGGATCCTTGGTATTTATTCTTTCCACATCCTTCCTGTTGTCATAGTTCAACTTTGGTATGTCAATAATGGTTCTCTGCTGCCCTTCCCACCAAGTCAGCTGAGTCACTGCTGTCCCTGTCAGGTACCACCTAACAGCTACAGAGCACATTAAGGGATCCAAACTGAACAATACTTTGCAATTAAGAGCATTGCTCTGACACCCAATACCTCTTTTGTCCACCACAAAATCTCCAGGGCAGAACTCGTTGTTGTCCAGGTGGTGGACAGGGATCAGCTCGTTGGAGCGGATGTTTGTCTCCACGGTGCCATCCTGCCACATCACATCAGCTGAAGTCATCGTGGTCACCACTTCCACAGCAACCCTGGCAGCACAAAAAGGCAATGAATTAGCAAAGGGAACATCAAGGATCAAGATGGACCTCAGCAACACAAAGGAACACAGATCAGCAGGCTGGGAAGGCAGTCAGAAAACCCTATGCAGGGCACACGGACACAGCTACACAGCAGGCTTTGTTCTGATGGGCTCTCAACCCGTGCAGGAGTTACATTGCTGAAGGAGCACTGACTTTCCAGGGAGCTCCTGCTGAGTTCACTTTTATTCCTAAGGAGACAAATTAACATCTACTAGCACCCACTTTCTGCCCCTGACAGGAAATTCAAATAGTTTGAAGCTTGAGATCTTCTCCACTGGAGCACCTTCTAGCTCTGAGGAGTCTTTGAAAGCAGAAGAATACATGAGTGGAAAGATAAATCCTCACAGCCCTTCCAGAGAGAAAAAATAAACAAAACAAAGGAAAGAGGCTACACATTGAATGTGAGTAAAGCAAAAGGATTTTGTTTAAAAGAGAAAAATGTCCTCCCCAACTGTTCAAACACACATGTCTCTGCAGCTCAGAAATTAAACCCAAACACACCACAATGGACCACATGCTGGTTCTCTGCTGTGGGGCTTGACATGGATGCTTGACAAGGCAAAGTGCTTGGGGCAGGAGGGGCAGCCTAGCTGGACACTCTTCTAATGAGCCCTCCACTAATTTCATGTCTCCTACAGAACAGAACAAACCAAACCCCACAGTGGCTTAAAATCTGCCCTTTACTTTGCTGGCCAGGCCTTCCAGAATAACACAAGTGCTGGATTTATGTTGGTTTCAAAACCAAATCAGAATGAAGATACAATACGCAAATACAGCTGGTTTGTCCCCAGCCCTGTTTTTATCAATGTCAGAGAAATATTTTTAAGTGGAAACAAGATGAAGTTTTAGCAGGGCCAGCACATAACAACAGAAATTATCAGAGAAGAGTCTGTAACAGGCCAAGTGTGTGTGTGATACACAACAAGATGGTTTCTGGGTGACAGAGGACACGTCTGGGGGACAGAGGACACAGTGCAGCTGAGGATGGGAGTGGAAAGGCTGTGCAAGGAAATGAAGCACTCTTGTCTGCAATGGTGGCTTTAAACAAAAATCAAGACTTGATGTTAATAAAAATCCTTATATATCCTCACTGAAAGATATCCAGCTGTCTGTGTGCTGCACAGAGAGCTGCAGCAGGTCACTCACTGATAGCAAAGCCACATGCTGAGCTGGCCCCTGCAGCCACACTGCCCAGGAGCTGACACATCACATGTGCATCACTGAGTGCAGGCAGCCCAGGCATTTCTCAGCAGTGCCTGGCAGAACATCTCTGATGATCAGAGAAACATCTCTGATTCCTCAGCACCCCAGAGGAATATTCAACAGCACTGGCCTCTCACACTGAGCTGTGCCCAGCTGCCCCACATACCCTTCACAGCATCAGCTGGGGGCTCTCAGTCTGTGCTCCTCTAACTCCTACTCTGTGTCATGGTTATCTCTGCATCTCCTTGTATAGAGCTGCCCTGATCAGCACTGGAATTTCCTGGGGCTGACACAGGAATTTCTCCCCTCTGCCTGTATGGTACAGGGAGCCACCAGGTGCCCTAGCTGAGCTCTCCTTAGCAAAACCTTCAGTAAAACAGAGACACTCAGCGGGGGAGTGAGACATGAAGAGTGAACCGAGGATCTGTTCCCAGCAACTCTATCACACACTCCCATTTTTTCTCACACTTGGATGCTGCTCTGCTGGGCTTTGTGACCTTCAAATCTAATTTCTCCAGAACTTACAAGGACTACAAGAATCACTCACAGGCAAGGCTAAATACCTACAAAAATGCCAATGAAGTTCGTGACATTCTCAAACTAGTGAATCTCTTGAATAATTTCTGATAATGTCACTTTCCTGAGAGAATTCTCCCATGTTCTCTGGCATCAGTTGATGCAGAATCTGTACACAACTGAGCAGCCCAGGGAAGACAGGCAGACCACTCGTCAGATATCCTTCCATCCCATGAAAACAGTTTAAACATTCCTAAGTTAAAGGTAAAAGCTGCTGACATCCAGTTTTGTCTAGAAATGGGCAGATACATGCAGTGCTCCCTCCCTCAAGCTACTGAAATAAATTCCTCCAAGGCTCTCAAGGAGCGAGTGCAAATTATTCATTAAACAATTCTAATATTGAGAAGTATACTGCTGGCAAAAATGGCAGACCTCTGCATAGCAGGGCCAGGATAACAGAACCCACAGCAGCACTACCCTTGCCAGCTCAGAGCTCTGTGCTGCTCTGGAGACAGCTCTCCAGGATAAGCTGTCCATTCCTAGCACGGTCTGTCCTCAGCCTCTCTGCAGAAGCTGCCAATAAGGTAACCAATTAGTGTCATGCTTAAGCTGTGTGATCTTTATTCACCTCCTTCCCTGCACACAGAATCTAGCACAGCACAGATATGCTGTCCATGCCCTGAGGCATAGCTGAAATGGAATAGCATCAGTGTCAGGTCACATGGCCCCAGTTTCATCAGAAGCTGGACTGAGACCAAGCTGATTCCACACAGGCCACTGCACAGTCATCACAAGATAATTGCTGTCAGTTACTACCAAGCAGAGACCAAACTCCCCATCGTCCTGCATCCGAGTTCAGGTGCTGATTTACAGCTGAGCACTTGGGGAAAGGAGATTTTGGCAATTACACATGGGTGTGGAAGTTCAGCTCACCTGTCTCCTGGCTTAAACTCTCGTGAAACCTTGGTCTTCTTCTTCTTGTGCTTCCTCTTCAAGTTTTTGATGGAAAGAGGGATGCTCTTCTTGCGGCAGGTGCCACTGCCACTCTGGGACGAGGCAGTGGAGCTGGCAGAAGAGGTGACAGAACTGGTGTCATCAGTGTCATCAGCTGCCTCATCATCAGCATCCTGCTCCATGGACTGCAGCCTGTAGTCAGGCAGCCCTTCATCCTTCAGGAGAAACGGGGCCTGCTGCTGCTGCCGTGCTGCTGCTCCCCCTTTCTCCTTGCCTGTTTCTTCAGGCTGCTCCTCCTTTCTCTCCCCAGGACTTGGTGCACTGTTGGAAGAGTCATCCAGCTCACACTTGGATTCAGGCTTAAGCTCCTCTGATTTTTGGTCAGCAGCTGCAGCAGACTCTTTGTCAGGGGCTTCACCTGTGCCCTGAGACTCCGGGGAGCACGACATGATCTTCACAATCTGCTTCTTCAGCAGCCGCCTCACCTGGACAGAGCAGACGTGGGTCAGACCTGTGCCTGGGCACTCAGCAGCCTGGGGAATGCTCAGCTTTGTGCAGGAAAAACAGCACTCATGGGGCTCTGCAAGTTTCACCTGCACCAGACTACTCTGCAAACCAGCAGCTCACAGTGCTCTGCTCAGGAGCAGCACTGCACTAGCCCATGTAAAGTGAGCTTTGCTCCTTCAGCTTATTTTAGGCATGTTTTGAACTTTTTTATCATGGAAGGTCACAAGTAAATCCATGCAACATGCACAGAGGTCACCATCTACACACTGATAACATCCTGTTATTCTAGGAACACCATGACTACAGCCAGCAGGTACAGACATGATTCATGTGGCCTAGGAAGCAAAAACAACTTCCTTGCTTCTCTGTAGCAAGGATTTAACCAAACATTTCAGCTCCATGAGAATGCTAAGGAAAACAACATGATTTTAAATCCCAGCTGTCAGAGCATACTTGACCCCTGCAAGGTGCCATTTCTGTGCTGAGGCCTTGTTTATGCTCTCTCAAGGTGTAGCTGCATGCTTCACCCAGAGAAGTCAGAGTGCTCCACAAGGTGACTTCCCTGCTGGCAACAACAAGCCATTACTCCTACAACCACTCCAGGAGTCACATTTCAGACCACATGACTACCAGGAAGATCTCTGCTTTAAAAGCCACAGTGACCACAAATGTTTAGAGATGTCAATGCCTCCCTGGACCCCCCAACTCACCTTTTTGGCAACTGCTCCTTCACCCAGGACACAATTCCTCTCTGGACATTCACAGGTGATTTTTGCAGGTTCCACCTTGTCTGGGAACACGTAGAGGCACCTTTCCCCAAGCTGCCTTTGGGCATGGTCAAAGCAGCCCAGACGCTTCACCCTGGCAGAACAGGAGAGCCATGAGCACAGAACAGAACCAGAACCCAGCAGTGCCCAGGGCCCTGACAAGGCTGGCATGGCCTCACACCAACAGTGTTGCTGCAGGGCTGGCACAGCACCACACCAAATCATTTCCAGGCACACAATTCTAAAGGAGAAGTGGGAATCTCACCAGAGACTGGGTGGGGATACAAAGGGTTTGGGTGGGACACAAATCACTCCTCTCCCTGTAGCTCCCCTCCTCCTCCCAGAGACAGCTGCCAAGACACATTTGGGGCTTTTTGCTGTAATTTGAGAGTTGTTCCCCTCCAGCACAGGAGCTCCAGGCAGGACCTACACTGACAGTGCTGCTGCTCATCTGACATGTCTTTTGAGCTTTCCCAGTCCATTCCAGCAGCTGCAGCCTGCAGAGGGCACCAGTTACTGCCTCAGCACCAGCCCGGGCTGCAGCCGCACCCCTGACACACACGGAGCTGCAGCCTGCTCCAGGAGTCCAAGGACAAGGGAAGAAGGAAGCTGCTGCCAGACACCACCCTGTGCACGTGTCAGCTGGAGAGAACTTGGCACTAGCAGGATGCTTGCCCTCGTGCTGGTAACTCAAGTGTCTGCTAAACTCATTTGGAAGTTCTCTCGTATTTTTTTTAAATACGAGATTTAAATGCTCTGGGATATGCAGGCATGTAACATAGAAGAAAAAATCTTGCTGGAAACAGAAGCATTGTGTCCCTTCACCTGGTATGCCTGTCACCCACAGTCAGCAGGGCCTGAGTGCTGGGATTAAAAAGGGGTTTCCAAGGGATCTCACCTGGACAGCTTATCCTGGCTGATTATTGAGGGAGGAGGGCTCACACTGTCAGTACCTCCAGGACAGAAGCTTTTAGTGATCCAAGTAACCTTTAGTTCTACCACCTGTACCTACAATATAGTGATAGAAAAGGCAATTACACATTTCAGAGACTTTCCCAGACCCGTATCTCAGATGTCAAAGTTTACACACAGGAAAGTGGCAAACCTGCTTTTATCATTTAATATGGGCAAGTGAAGTTTCACCCATCCAGGACAATCACAGTGCCCCCATAGCCTGACCCCTGACAACAGAGATTCTACAAATTTAACTTTAAGGAAAGACCAGTGGCTTGGGAAGGAAGCTATGGTACATGTAAATCAGCAGTCCAATGTCACAAAGAGATATGCTAATGGACTTGGAGCTGCTCCTTCTTTAAGCAAAGAATCAGCAATATTTCTCCTTTTTGGACAGCATACAACATTAAGTTTCAACAGGAGATGTGCTCCTACTGCCCTAATGATCAGCAGTACTGCCCTCTGAGTGTGCTGACACATGATCACTTTACAGGGTGCCAGCAGGGACCCTTGCTAGGATGCTCCAAAGTCCTGCCAGTCCCCAGTGAGAAATTTGTCACCTCAGAACAGCACAGGCACAGCACATTTGCTCTTGGGAGGTTACCATGGCAAGCTGACTCTGCTCCAAACAGCCAGCCAGGGACCATGCAGGCAGAAGGTGGCCATGTGTCAGGGTGTCAGTCCTTACCTCCTCCACCACCACTCTGAACTTGCTCTTTGTGCTCAGAACAGGCTTCACACCCGACAGCCACTGCACACTGGAGAACACTTTAGATGGCCCAATGAGGACTTGTCCAGGATAAAAGCCATATGAATCATCAAAGAAGAGACCCTGTGGGAGAAATAGAGGGGAGAAATAAAGGACTCTAAGATTTAATATCCCAGCATTTCCCTTCCACCTTTTGTGGTCAGTAAAATTAACTATAAAGGTAAAGTCTGCAAGATGCCCATCTCCTGTATCTCATCCTTTCCTGAAGGCAACCCAACAGTTCCTATAGCAACCTGCTGTGTCACACATCCCACCAGGACCAGGACTTGGTGCAGGAGAAGCAAAGGGACTTGCAATAAACTAAAGATGCACATTTCCACACAGAGGTTCTCAGTAACAAGGTAGCCAAGGTCAGCAGGGCAAGGACATCTCTTTTTCATGCTCTAATTCAAGCACCTATATATTTCAGAGGGAATGGATGTGTGCCTTCACTTCCCTGCTTGTCATATTTAGTGTGTAAGTATTATTCCTGTCTCAGGTGGATTAGTTAATATGACAGTTCTTTGAAAACAAAAATAGGACAGTAAACACAACAATTGCTTTCCTAGAGCTCCTTCCCACTGATACTGAGATTCAGAGTGCGGGGGCGGACAGAGCAGTTTAGGGTAGATAAAACACTGAGCACAAAACTGCATCAAGTCTTGTAATTTGTTAGAAGGGATAAGAGCAGTGTGACAAGATCTAACTCAGGTACCCAACTAACACAGCAATTCTGAGCACAGGATCAAGAGTAGCACTGGAGACAGCTGATTCAGCCCAAACTGTGATTCCCCAGAGGGCTGCGTACACTTTAAAGGCAGCCTGACTCAAAACAAGCCATCTCAAAATTAGGTAACCAGAAGCTAAATGTTGCTACAACATCCATTTAGTGAGCAGAAAACACACTGCAGAACCCAAAGTAGCAGAGGCTATTGGAGAATATCGAGTGACAGAGCACTCCTTTTCTGTACAGAACCAGAAAACCACAGCAGCACATCCTATTGAACTGCTATTCCATTTACTCTTCAACAAGCTGGCATCAAGTTTTAGCAGAAGTGCAGTTTTAGATCAAAGGGACCTTTGCTTTCAAGGCTGGGAAGGATAAGAGCTCAGTGCTTTGCTAGTTCCTGAGCATCACACGTCATCCTCTGTCATCTCCCAGCACTGCTGCCAGGAGTGCAGCAAGGCCCTTTGGAAGAACAAGCAGGCTGTCATCAGCCTTTGAAGGTGAGAGAGGTTAGATCCCATCACACAGCAAACTGTTTTACCCAAAAGCAAGCAAAACCTTCCCTGCCATGTGATTTGGAAAATGCCAGTGTGGTGGCAGGTCTCTGTTCAAAAAACACCACGGACCGCAGTAACAAGAGACATTACATTACATGACCTGAAAACCTGCCTCTAGCAGAGCACCTGTTAAACAAAACCCCTTTTTCCAGAAGAGGAACAGTTTTTAAAAGCAGTAAATGGCGTAAGAGCCTTTAGAAGCATGTGCAGACAGAAGGAGCAGTGAGTGAACTGCCTTGACACCAGCCATCTGACAGTGTGTTACACAAGTTGTTTACAAAGAAACCAGTTGGATGTATCAATTGTAATACCTTCTGAAACCCTGCTCGTGACTAACATCACCTTTAAACTGTTACTGGAAGTGATACATTCTTAGGATTAACAAATTCTGATGAATTTTGCCTTCTCCCTCTCTCCTGCACAAAAAGTTTCCAAGACAAAGTCAGGAGAGGCAGCAGCTCACCGAGTCACTGACGTGGGGACAAACATCATACAGCTTGGCTCCATCTTCTGTGCTCATGGAACACCTGGAAACAGACAGGAGACACAGGGTCACACTTCCAAAGTCATCTACCCCAAAAGCAAACAGCACCCAAGGAGCAGCCTGAGCACTTCTGGCCATGCACCCAGCAGTGCATCACTGGGCTTTTATGGGCCAGAGAAAAACTGCTCATAGACAAGCTGTAAAAGCATTAAAGGTATCTAAAGGTCCCATTCAACATGTAAAAAAGCAAGCTGAGTAACAGGCTGGGTGCTGGACAAGATCTGTCTGCTGCAGAGGTCCCATCTCTTACACCATGCTGGGACTTAAAGGCAATTTGGGCACATTTCTTTTAGTAATTGCTTCATTTCCAGAGTAAGTTCTGGTGGCATTTCAAATGATTCATTAGGAAAAGGTTTTGCAAGCAGTCCCTCACTTTACACAGCTGTGCAGGAGCTGCTACAAGATTCCAAGCAAAGTTTTAAATTGCACCAATAACTGCAGGCATTACAGACAGATGTGTGGCTATTTTTCACTCCTAGTTTAACACAGACCTAAGAGCCTTCCAGCCTGGGCTAACCTCACAATAACAGTCAAAACTCTCAGATCCATCCATCCACCAATTATCTGCTACAGCTCCCACATTACTGACTTCTCTTAGACTCAGAGCTGGCTGCAGGGTTGGAGATTTGATTGTTGTGTTTTAGACATCAATGTCAACACTCAATTTACAAGACAGATGTGTTATTCCCCAGCTGCCAGGCCCATACGCCTCTTGGCCCTCCACTGGTTCCTTCCTTCCCTTGCATCAAGAGTTTGTTGGATAAGACAGGCCTCAGTAACAGAGAATGTAGTGAATCCATAAGGTTAGCACACAAGTCACTGTCTCACATGCAAGAGGAACAGAATTCAGATCCTTCTGCTGGCTTTGCAGAAATTTCATCACATATTTCTTTCAATATCTCTGGGTAAATCTTTCTCTAGACTTTGGATTGTGTTTTCATTTATAAAAAATTCAGTGAAAAAAGAAAGCTGTTCTATATTGGGTTGCTTTTTCATCTTTGATAAAAACCACAAGCCTGCAAATTTCCATCATTTCACAGAGCCTTTTTTAAGGTAAGAATTCTCCCTGCAGCTCGGTGAAGTTATGCTGTCCTACTGAGAAACAGTCTGGAACAATCACCCATCTTAAACAGCTACTTTTGCAGAGGAGAAGTACAGTTTAAAGTGTGCTTTACTTCTGGAGCACTGATCTGCTGGGATTGAAAAATATTGCCACCTTTCAGGCTACAGCTTTTCCAGAGGGTTGTCAATGAATCTCAATGTCTTCAGAGAAAGAAGTATTCTTTTGCTCTGCATCTGAAGATCATGCAAGCAGATAACTTATCACTTTGTAAATGAAGCCCAAACTGTTTCTTGTTCTCATAAAACAGATCAGGATTGTGAAAACCAGGGAGGACAGTCTTCCAAAGGAAGGAGAGAAGTACCTGGCTCCATTAGAGAGCTTGAGGATGACCTGGTTCTTCAAGTCATAGACCTTGCCCAGCCAGCAGTCATAGGCTATGTAGTCACCATACATGAAAGGCTGTGATGAAAACAGGAAACAAAACTTTTTAAGTAATTGTTGCAGCTGGAGCCAATTTTTATCACTAAGACTAATTTTTCATCCCAGAGGAGCTCATATCCTACTGTCTTCCTGCAGGCTGTGACTTGGGATGAGTTACGACATTCCTGCTCTTCAGTCCCAAATTATCTTTATCTCAGAGGAAAAGCAATGATGAAATCCTATCCTACCTGGTCTCTGGAAACCAACTATACACTCAAAGAGAGAAACAGATATGTTTGAGACTGTTCCAGCTCAACAGAAAGATGCTTGACTCATCTCAGCATTTTTATAGCCTGTTTCAACAGCAGTGGTGTCACAGCTCAGCAGCTCTGGGCTGCCCTGGTCAGGCTGCCACACTCAGTGCAGAAGTTCTCACATAATTTCATGTCAGTCTAGCTCTTCAAGAAAATTTGGTCTCAGCAATGTGATGAGAAACACAGAACAGATGGGGAGATGAGGAGATGCTGCATCATCTTCTGCTAGGGAGGTTTTTAAAATAAAACCAAACTGCAGATGCATCTTGCACAACATGGATGCTTCGCCTTCAAGAGAGACTCGAAGTGCAGCAGCATCCCTGCACACCACCAGGCCCTGGCTCCCAGTGTGTTTTGGCTGTGTTCTCACCCAGATATGCTGCAGGTCTTTGCTGTTGACAGGGTAAAGGATGCAGTTGGTTCCCACCAGCTTCACAGCACACTCGATGTTGACGTCAATTACGGTTCCACACTGACTGTCCTGAAAACACAAAAGGAAAACAGGTTTGTTACCTAGGGAAGGTCCTACATACAAATGTAATTGTTTTGTGTACAAGTCATAAATTCAGAGACAAACTTCAAGACTAAATCCCCTCTTACCCTTCAGGTCCTTGCTCTGCAGGGGAATTTCATACAACACTATGAGAGCTCAGAAGGTGAGATCACTATTACAGACCTGTAGTGTTTTCTTCCCAGGTAGAACATGAAACAGATGCTAAAGCAGAGACTCCTACACCTGGTCAAATAAGACCATACTGTATCAGGTGATTAGTGTTTACTTGTTTTAAAATCTGCCTGGGTCACAGCTCCACAGGACCATTGTGAAGTATTGCCTTGAGTCAGCAAAGGCAGGGGCAGATCAGCAACAAAACAGAAATTCTTTAAAGCTGTCATGACTTTAACTCACAATTCTGAAGGACATTATAAATAGTCTTTATTTTGTGTCATACTGGAAAAAAAAAATCTGGCACCTGTGGTCAAACTTCAAGGTTTGCAGCCAGATAATTCACAGTTGGTCTAATTATAAGATGGTCTGTCATTATCTCCCTCACTTTTTAATGAAGTTTTAATCTTTTTTGTCCCCAAGAAAAGGCAGCATGCTGTCAGGAGCCTTCTGGGGGCAGCTTGGCAGGGAGCACACAATGTGCACGTTGCTCACACATATGGTGAGGGCCTGCAAGGAAGGGCTGCTAACCCAAACAGTGTCAAAGGCAGCAGCTGCCCTGGCCTCCTGACAGCTGGGACAATCAATAGTTTTATTTATTAAAGACCACAAGTCCATTATCAAAGCTGACTGAGGGCCAGCATGACAAATGCCCTGGTATGAGCTGTCCTTATCTCAAACATCAAGGTCTCTGCTCCAGCAGGACTTGAGCACAACACTCAAAGGGCTCATACCCAGTGAGAAGTGGATTTGTTTGCTCAGTTCTGTTCTTTCAACCAAGGGAAATGTTTAGTCAAGGCTTTCACTCAGAGCCCTGGGCAGCCCTTGTGAGAGTTCAGGAGTTTGCTGGTGCTCAACTCATTCAGTTTCACCTTGAGGACTGGCAGATGGAGCAAAGACAGTGCAGGTAATTCCTGGACAGACTGCTCAGCCCTTCTGGCTGGTTTGCTTTCCTTTCCACCTGCCTGCTGCTGGCTCTGTCCTCACCCACACCAGGGCCCTGCAGCCCTGAGGCTCCCAAGGCAATGGGATCAGGAGAGGGGGGCCAGCCCCAGGCAGAGCTGTGCCAGCAGGGCTGGCAGAGCCCAAAGCAGCAGGGGCTCACTGCCTCCAGCTGCCCCACATATCACTGCCATGCCTTTCCAGAAGGGCTGCAGAGCAAAGGGAGCCTTTCCCAGCTTCAGCTCCATCACAACACACTGCAGCTAAGCCTGCTGCCTGCACAGGCTGCCAGCAAAGAGCCCAGCAGAGCTCTACCATCACTCTCACCTGAAAAGGGTTGGCCAGAATTACACTGGCTTCACAACAGCTACTGCCAGCACGATTTGAGCTGTGGGATGAGTGAGGCCTGCTCAGAAGTGGCACCTGCTCAACAAACCCACAGCTTCTGCAGCCTGCAGCACAGCCACCTGCCCTGCTTTTCCTCCAGAGTCAGCTAAAACAAGTATACCCACACCATCCTCTGGCTGTGCTTTGCAGTTCAGGCCCTGTGTTTTAGACTATTTGTTAGTCAGAACCAAAAACCCCTCCAGAAACAAATTCCTTGCCCTACACTGCACATTTCAAAATTAATTTTTTTCCTTTATCAGCAGCCAACACGACAGCAGCTCTGAGACATGATACAATCTAACACCTGTGATTTCTGTGGATCATATTGTCTCCTGGTCTAAAATCCCTTTAATGGATGGTGAAAGTACAGCAAGCAACAAAACCAGGACTGGAGTGGCTGATGTGATCCAGCATCCTTCTGCCTGTTCTCTAAAAGAGTTTCCCCGTGGAGAAGGCACCTGCACCACCCTAAAGGTGCCTCTCACCTAACACAGCTGGGTGTTACTAGTCATGGCCAAGAGCAACAGGTTTAGCTCAGCTTGCTTCTCCTTCCAGTTATAAAATGCTTGAGCAAGTACAGAGCCCTGTCTGTGGTTAAGAAAGCAAAGATCAATGTTGTGAGCAGCCCTAGGACCTACAGGGCTGTCAAATCACAGCTCTCCTCCCTCACCTGCCACTGAACCTTCCTTTATTATGAGTTCACTTATTTCTCTGTCACATGAAACATCAGCCTGTGGCAGAGGATGCAGATTTGCAGGCTGAGGGGTTCTGCTGAATCACTCTGAGTTTATAGCAGTGCTCAGCAGTGCAGTCCCAGAGAGACATTGCCAACTTGTCTCATCTTCCAAGGCAGGTCCTCAGCTGGGCACAGCTCAAGCACACCCATCCTTTCATTAGCTGATCCCATTAAAGGAGGGGCCAAATGAAACGAGCTGACATTTCACAGCTCTGTTACAAAAATCCATTTCCATCAATTCCAACAGCAGAACTGGAAAAGGGAGGCAACTGAACGCTCCCTGAATGAGTAGAGCTGAATGAGGAGAGCTGATGGGTTTAAGCCTCACTCACTCCACAACTGAGTGCACTCCCTAGACCTTGTTTCTGCTTCTTCTGGTACCCTGACATCATGCACCACACTGGAGATACTGAATATTTAAGCAGTGAATTGATTCCTTCCCCATCAGAGACAAGGCTTTAAGGCAGACCAGCAAATTCCCATCCAAGAGCCCAGCAGCTCTGCAAACACAGCCATCAATTCCAGCCATCAATCCCACATCTTCCACCTCCCATCCTTCCACTCTTTCCCTCAGCACTCTTTTCTAATAAGAGGATCTTTACACCACTCTTATTCCTTTGTTAAAAAGGAACAGCATAGCCCAGAATCCTTTGAAACAACAAAATCCAGGTGTCTGACAGATTACAGATCTATTTCTTACCTTTTCCACAAATTAGCATATCACCTGGAAAAATTACCTCTGCCACTTCTCCTGCTTCTCATCCAGCTGGATTAGACTTTCAGGCCCAACTGCATTGAGTGAAAATGATCTCATTTTATGCATTTCCCCCTGAAGAAGTTTCTTCCCCACACTCAGTGCTCAATGAGAAGCACATGGATTTTGAGTCAGCTCTCCTCTCTTGAGGAACAGAGGATTTTGAGTCCTTCTGGCTCAAGGTTAAAAACAAGCCCTAAGAGAGTGTCTTGAATACAGAATAAGTTCCACATTCTCCACTTGCCAGGCCAACTGGCACAGGGCAACCATCCCACATCCTGAATTTGGCAGGCTGACTTGCAGGTTTTCTATTTTAAAAGCTCCTGTAATTTTTGGAATATATCTGTTAACAAGTGAAGGTTTTCTTTGGAATAAAGGGGGCTTATTGTTTAATTTACCCCCACTAACATTTAGAAACTTGTTACGCTTTTCAACAGAGAGAAGAAATTGAGTTATAATCTCACCATTCCATCAATTAAAAAAATGAAATTTCTGGGCACAAGGGTCAAGCAAATACCATTATTTAAACATGCAAACCAACAAAAATGAATGTGCAAGACAACTGCTGGGTACATATCTACCAAAGCATGTGCAGCAAGCCAGGGGAGCCTATTTCTGCTCAAATGAGAATGGAAATTGCAAACAAAAGCAGCACATCCATGTTTGCCAAGAGGAGAACAACCTGCTGTCCTGAAAGCTTAAAATGACTTTAAGAAGCATTGGATAACAAACAGCTGAGAGACAGGACTCAAAGCATCCCCCTGAGTGAGAAGAACATTCTGACAGCTCCAGCTGTGCCAGGTACAACACTGTTAACAGCCTATAATTCCAGTTGCTACCTGCTCATTGTTTTGGATGAGAACTCTTCCATAAAGCTGCAGTTTTAGAAAAATATGTTGACTTCAAATTTCCACTTCAAACAACTATTAAATTTCTTAAGGAAATACTTTGCTTCAGCAATTTTCAAATTATTATTCAAGCTTCTCATTCCCTTTTTTTTTTTTTTTCTTCTTTGTAATATTCTGTGGAAAAGGGGGTGGGTTTACTTCTATTAATTGACAAAAAAGGCTTTATTTAAAAATAACAAAAACCCAAACAAGGCAGACAGGTCAGAGAAGAGCCTTCTCTGTCCCTGTACCAGGCTGCACACCATGTGGTACAACTGCAGCAGTTAGTGGCCAGCTGCTTCCTTCAGCACAGCCTTGGTAGCCACATTGCTGGAAGCAAGTCAAGAGAAGAAGAGGCAAACACATGGCAGGGCCATATGGCTCAGGGTTAGAGGTTAGCTCTGAGACACAGCAAGAAATTGCCAACCTTGCTGAGCTCCTAAAGAGTGCAAATCCCATCTGATCATCAATACTCAACAAGCTCCCCAGTATTCCCTACACAAAACCCAAATCCACACATCTCTGATAGGCACAAGTGCCATACAACTAGAGCAGAGGGGCTGGGGCATAGAACAGCATGCAGAAAGAGCAAAGGGAACAATTATCAGCTGCTGTTTAAGAACCAGCTTGCTCTCTGTCAACCTAGCTGTGTTGGATGCTCCAGCAGTGTTTGGTTTGCTGAATTTCTGGGAGAAGCTGGAAAAGATGCTGCTTACTGTAGATTGAGAGGTGTGTCTGAAAATATTCCCTCCAAATTCTCTATCAGAGAAAACAGAGGCAAAGGCAAGCAGTGGAACTGGGACCTGCCCCCACTCCAATCTCCCTCTTACTGGGAGAGCAGGTCCACAGTCCCCACAACTCAGAATGCATGAATGTAAAACTTTAATAATGGCAGGGCAGACAGGCTTCTTGTCTCCTGCCCAGGATTGCTTGCTCAGGAGACCTTTGCAGATATGCAACTGTAGAGAGCAGCCTTAGCAGAATTCCATTTTCACTGGAGGCAGCTAAGTCCATCCAACACACTAAATATAGAACATGCTCAAAGCATTATTGTCCAGCTCCATTCAGGCAATTTGGCAAGTCCTAGAAATCCATGCAGCAGTATCACAATCAAAAAGGACAAAGGAAAAGAAAAAGCACTTACACTGGAGCTCATGTGTCTGACCACATCTCGAGGGACCACTGAGCGATCTTCAAGTTTCAGCTAAGGAGAGAGAGAGAGAGAGAGAGATTGGCTTTAGTGCTGACCCCAGATGATATTCAGTCAGAAATAACATGACAAATACAAATGCACAGTATCCCAATCCTCCAGACTGAGGAGGATTGCAGTGGAGGATGCTGAGGCACTTCCACACACATAGTTAATCCCCTTGGCACAGTTGCAAAACCCAGTTGACAGATCTGACATCAGCAAGCAGGGGATCCATCCATGACTGTGCTCTAAGTCAGCAGACACATCAAAAAGGGTGCAGACATTGACTCATTCATCCCCTCAAGTCTCCCTCTCCTCTTCCTCGACCACGCATTATTTCCTACCCACATCCAGTTTATGCAGTAGAGAAGACAGAAGAGGCACAAAGCAGCACATCACATCACAGCTCTGTGTCTCATCCTGCACAGTTTTCACCAAAGATACTCCCAAATATCTGTGGAAAGCCTATTTGGCTTGGGACACGAACAAGGTCCTGTACAGTAAAAAGTCTTGGCTGGCAGGGAATAGGTGACAAATCCACTGCAGGAAACACTTGTCTTGAAAAAAAGAAAAGGAAAAGAAATGGCTGTTTCTGGACTTAAAAGCTCTCAGGTACACACAGGTAACAAAACATCAATAAGACCAGGGATAAAAAAGCACTGCTTACTCCAGCTCCTGCTAAAGCACTTGCTGGCAAAGAGCTCATTCTGGTAATAAAGGATGTGGTTGTAACATCCTTATGTACCCATAGCTGACACAGACCTGAGGGCACCAGGAGGGCTCTTGGAAAGGGAATTGATCCCTTGATGGATCTCCAGTGATCAACCAAGTGATGTCCTTCCAAAAGTGGCCCGTCATCCAGCTGTTTCAGTGACCTTAAAACTCCTTGCAGGCTATTCCATTAAGTGTTTTCAACAGCTTCAAACTACAAAATGCAGCTGCCATCGAACACACTGGAATGCTACATGAGGGATGATGTCCTACTGAGGCCACAAGGCTGAACTCCAATTTCAGGCTTGCTCAGCCTCCCAGTAACTCAGCTAAAATCTCCCTCTGCTGAGCAGGGAGAAGCCTCATCTGCATTTCAGGGTCCAGAACTCATTTGCATTGGTACATCACTGAGCCCTGTAAATACACTCATTCCACACCCTGTGCTCTGGGAAGTGCCACATGAATGCACCACCAGGGACAGAGCCTCTCTCATGAGTCACTTTCAGAACCAGCCTTGCCACTGCTGCTGCGTTCCTGCCTTTTCCTTGTTCATCCCAGCCTGAACTCCACTCTGCTCTGTCAGCATTTCATCCTAACCCACTCCCTGGCTTACAGCCTGCTTTGCAAAATTAGACAAATCTATAATCCAAGAACAGGAGCTGGAATTAAACCAAAGGAGGTTTTATTATTTTATATTAGAAGATTATAAACCTGAGTATTTATCATCTTCTTGACCGTGTGTTTCAGTAAGAGGGGAAGAGACCCAGCCAGGCAGGCTTTTAGACCCCACTTCTGGAGTCAGAACCACACTGGAGTGGGAAACCTGAAGCCCACAGCACATTTCCAGATTATAGAAGTGTTTTCACTGCCTCCCACATCCCACTGTGGTATATAGATAGACATCAATTTTTATACAGCTTTCTAAAATTATTTGTTAAAGTAAGTACGGTATAGGCAGCCTTTTAAAATCCAGAATTAGGCTGCAACATTTACATTCCAGTAAGTACTCAAGCATGAGCAGCAGTTTGGGTACTGTAACTGAAGTATTCTCACTGCACAGCTCCAAGTGTATGATGATACTTTAATTTCAAAATGCATTAGGGCTTAAATTGATGCATTATGTTTCAACACATCACTCAGCCACACTGTTCCTATGATGCAGCATCTGAAGAACCCAGATCATGAAGATGATTTGATGTTACCCAGCAGCAGCAGCAGCATCTTTGGGTTACTCAATGCTGGTAAATCCCAGAAGCTGTCAATCAGCAGCATCCCCATTTTGTGATCATGCCTCAAGAATATAATCATACAAATTCTTCCCAAAGCAAAGCATAAAACTTCCTCTACAGGGGAACTATATTTAACCTATTTTCAGGTCTCTTGGCTTTTAAAGGCACCACTATTTTCAGCTTCATGTGCCAGACCCACCTGTCTCAGCGGCAAGAAAAAGCAAGCCCAGGAGCAGGCAGAAAGCCAGCATCAACAATAAATACTTCACAGGTCTGTCATGTCACAAAAGACTCAAAACCCACAAAAAACCCAACCAGAGTGAGCTGGGATGGCTGCTGATGAACACAACAGTTCAGTGATTCCTCCTGTCCTCTGTCACACCCAGAGCAATGTGATCATCAACTGATGGACAGCACTGAGGGAATTCTGTTGCACAAGCACTTTTAAAATAGGTCCTCACAGCTGCTATATTTACCTCTGTGAGAGTCAGTATTAACATGGCTGGGTTTCTGTTCTAGCCACGTGCCTCAGTAATAGCCCCAAGAATGAGAAACAGCAGTTTCCCAGAGATGCTCTGAGGAATCCTATGCTCCTGTATGCCAAGCTGAGCTCCCTCCTCAAGATGTGTTTTGTGTTGCTTTTTAAAACATAAATTCACTACTACAAATGTTAAATAAGGCAAATCAAAGACACCCATCACTACACACACATTTTACCCTGGTGAAGAGGGTGACACACCCAGTCTGGGGTCAGTAATGCTCCTTAGGGCCTTGACTGCACAAAGAAGTGGCAGAGCAGCTCTGGCCCCCATTTGTTTCCTTTGCTATTCAGGTGCTCCTGGTGCTCAGCACTGAATCAGTGCTTGAGCTCCACAGCAAATTTACTCATCAAAAGGCAGCAGCTGCAATCTGGAGAACACCTGATACTTTAGCAGGGCTGATGATGCTCTCAAACCACACAGTAGGAGGAGTACACAAATTCTGATTTTCTGCATAAAGAACAAGCACCAACAGGACCACATCCCCCTTCTCAGCTGAGTCATCTCACCTCAAACAAAATAAGGGAGCCATCAGGGCTCACACCGGGAACTGGGCAGAATGGGAAAGGACTGACACTTCCACTGAGCATTAGCTCATTAAGCCTTGGGAGCTTTCTGCTTTCATCCACTTGCCTAATTTTTTATTACAAACTTGTCATTTGAAACAAAATCTTTGTGGTTTTGAGTTTTGTTTGTTTAAACTAACAGCAGAGGTTAAGAGATGTCTGTGACAGAAAACTGAATTCCCACTTTAGCAAACAATTTGGCAGTGAGGTGCAAACATCCCCAGGCAGGGGTGGGCTAAACTCCCACTGTAACTCTCTGGGTTTAATCTCTCAACTCCCTTGAACAAATGCAAGATTTGGTGCCAATTTTCCTCTCCAAGAGCTCCCTGCTGACAAGAGCTCAAACCCAGAACAATTTACTTTGATGATTTGGACTAGCCACAAATGCCAAATATTGTGGCAGGTAAATAAGCAACAATCACTTCTGAAGTTCAGGGGTAAATACTGTGGGAGTTGCTGGGATTGGTATAGGGACAAACAGCCCTGGGTGGTGTGAATCCAAACAAAATGAGTACTGGAGATCCTCAGCAGTAGCTTAAATCCCTGGTCTCTCTCTGCATAACTAAAGCAGAGCTTTAACTCAGTAATCAGCAATTTAGGTTTGTTTGTAACATCACTGGTACCTCACAGCGGTGTCACCATCCCTCAGAATGTTTTATCCAACCCAGGAGAAAGGACAACTCGTTCACACCTACTGCCAGCACATCCCTTCCTTTGCTATCCCCACAGTTTCTTTTCTGCATGGGGCAGGAGCCCTGGTGTTTCACTTTAGGAGAAACAAGGTGGTAATTCTGCCAGGTGGTAATTCAGTACAATGCCTGCCAAAGCCAGCCCTCCCTGTTACAGCTCATGCTTGGCCAGTGCTGTCTCAGATTCTGGAGCAGCTGAGGGAGCTCCTTTCCTCCTTTGGCCTTTACTTTGGCAAACCCTACAAATTTCCCAAGTCTTCTTCCTTCCATGCCCTGATGGGCTTCTCCACCACCTCCAACCCGCCATCTGCAGCAGCAGCAGGACAATGCACAGATGTGCCTCAAATCTTTTCATAGGTATCCTGCCCTGAAGACTTAATATCACAAAGAAGTTCCAGCCTGAACAATAGCACACCTCTCATTTGGGTGAAAACTTGTAGGAACAGGTTTAGCACTTTTTGATGGTAAACTGATGTCCCTCTGTATTTTTTGTTGTTGATGGTAGTGGTTGGTTTTCTATTTTCTCTGCTCATTTCTTCTTCCTTTAACTTCGGGATCTTGAGTTTATTGGGTGTGTTCTACCTGCAAAGGGCTAGAGGTGGCTTCATTTCTTCCATAAATCACCATTAAAAGTCAATTCAGAGAAAGAGCTGAGGGAATACTGGACTTGGGAAATTTACTGACAGGGAACCAATTAGATGAGCAAGGCAGGCTCAGGGGGATCTCCTCCTTGTCTGCAACTCCCTGATAGAAGCTGTAGCCAGGTGGGGTCAGGCTCTTCTCCCAAGTACCAAGACAAGAGGAAGCAGCCTCACCTTGTGCCAGGAGAGCTTCAGACTGGATATTAGGAAAATTTCTTCATCAAAAGGGCTGTCAAGCACTGGCACAGGGAAGTGGCAGAGTCACCATCCCTGGAGGGATTTGAAAGATGTGCAGCTGTAACACCTGGGGATATCATTTAGTGGTGGGTTTGGCAATGCTGAGTTAATGAGAACTCAAAGGTCTTTTCCAACCTGAAGAACTGCAGTGTCTGACCAATAAAGAATGATATTTGCTCAAGGGTGACAGTGGGAACCCACAGCCTCTGCCTCCAACGCAATCACTGTGGTGACAACATCACTTTCTATTCCAGACACATCCTGAATTTCATCCTCCAAAACAAGAGCTCTGGAAATAAGCTCTACAGATGGAGGAGAAAAAGCAGCACACACACATTGGTATCTGCTTATAAAAATGACAATACAAGGCACCACAAAAAAAGGAGGAAAGCACAATGCTGGATGTGAAACTCTGTATGTAAACCTGAACTGCTGCTGATGGTTGAGATGTTCATCCAGCTGACTCAGAAGTGAATTTTCTGTTATGAAAGCTGCTTCTGCCTCCTGACTTAAACAAAGGTTTTAAACAAGGACTTGGACAGCAGGGGCCACCACAAGGACAGAGGCCAGGCTGTGACCTGCACAGACCTGTCACTTCTGCTCACTCTGGGCTCCTTGCCCATCTCACAGGTCCCAACCCTCCCCTTGCACATCTTGTGGAACTGATCTCATTGCAAGCACTGCTCCCGGGCTCTGCACCTACAACTGTACACAAAAAAAAACAAAAAAAAAAAAAAAAAACAAAAAAACAAACCACCAAAAAAAAAACCAAAAAAAAAGAAAAGAAAGAAGAAATTGCTTGCAATTTTGTGAAGCCTTTTTTGAATTCTCTCAATGGGACTAAGAAAGAAAGTGTGAGGGGAAAAAATAATAATATAATAATGCCTTTTTAGATGTATTATCATTTTCTGGCCTCCTTTCTAGTCAAGCCAAGGTTTTATCCATAGAAAACATGTCACACTTGTCTTTTTGTGCCAATAGACAAAAATTGTGATCTACATCAACAGGTAGAACTTTAGACTCACACAGATGGAGGTTTTTTTAAAGTTGCACTGGAGAGTTCTCCTAGCAAGTCAATATCTGAAACATTCTGCAGTTAAAAATTAATCCACTCCCTGGGACATTCCTGCAGGGAAACCAGGGCTGTCACTGTCCTACAATCACCACATTAACATTCTGTTTTGAATGGACAACATTTACTTGAGAGCTTGGAAGTTGCCATGGAAACTTGAAACATCAATGCTCAGAAGAAGAAGAAACCCCACAGGTTACGAGCAAAGCACAGGGAAAGCAACCACTGCAGGAACAGGTAACAAGGCATGACAGACCCCTCCAAACCTCAGCACCACACCCCATAACCAGGTAAAGCTAAACCCAAATGCCTGGTGCTGGGAAAAGGTAAAACCTTGCTTCACTGAGCTGACAGAGACTCCTTGGAAGTATTTTGAAAGCCCTGGACAGCCTCTCAGCACCTGAAACAGGACATGAGGTACCACAGCTCCCATGCCTGGTTTCTAAACCCAAAAGCAAACAGATCCTTTCCTCCTCCAGTCCTGAAGCTGTGGCTTGGAAATCTCACCAGATGCACTGGGCTGTGACTGGGACCAGTGCCAGGCTCTTACTGGAGGTTAAGAGGAAACTTCCTTACTACATGAAGCAGCTCCTGGCCACCACCAGCCCCGGGTATCAGGAGAAAACAGCAGCTCCAGAGCTGCCTTGGCCCTGGAAGGGCTCTGGGGTGGGTGCTCACGGAAATGGGCAGGAGGGAGCACAACTGGCAGCAGCCAACCCAACTCAGCAACCCCCAGCTCTTATTTTTTAATTCCAAGGTCTGATTACACACCCAAACAGCTAAAACAGAAGTGTAGCAATCAACTCAACACAAGCTGTTTCTATTTTAAATCTAGATGAAGTGTCTAAAAAAGCAAGTCAGCTGTCCAAATATAGCATGGATACACCAAGTTAGATGACACAGGTTCAGAAATTCAATGACCCAGAAGATCTGAAGCCAAGATATTTTAATATCTTTTCAGCATCAAAACATTACCAATGGCATCACATTTTACTGTTGGAAAAATATGTTTCATATCCAAAGTTCACCTCCAGTGAAAGATTTGTGTTACATTGATCAGATTGCATTGCACATGAGCAGTTGTGAAAAACAAGGAGAGAAGGAAAAGCAACAGCAGAGAATTCCCTGGAAGCTCAGAGCTGATTCACACTGTGACATTTAAAGTGCCACATGTTGTTTCACTTCTAACTGGAGTTTCCCAGCCACACTGGGTTTTTATGGGAAAGAAAGATGAGCAAATGGGACAGAAGACAGACTAACAGAAACTTTAGACTCCTAAGAACTAAAATTCTACTACCCAGAACAGCTGAACAATGAGCTACACCAATACAGAGGGTTTTAAAAACAACCCTTGAGGGATGCAGTTGCAAAAATATGAAAATAAATCTTTTGCACTGATTGGTACAAAGTTCTGCCTGTGACAACTCCTGGCTACTCCTACATGGCAAGCAAAGTAGTCTGTGGCTCTTCCAGACAAAAAATTCAAAATCTCAGGAGGCTGTGGAGATTTCTGCATTACTTACAGAAGAACTAAACCCTCTGGGGCAAGGTCTAAACCTTCACCTGCACAATTATTACATGTCAGAGTAGTTTGTGTGGCTCATAGCACAGAACTGAGCTGGTCACTGCCCTACCACCTAACTCACACCTTTAAATCATAGGATGGTTTGGATTGGAAGAGACTTTAAAACCATCTCATTCCACCCCTGCCATGGGCAAGGACACCTTCCACTATCCCAGGTTGCTCCAAGCCCTGTCCAACCTGGCCATAAACACTTCCAGGGATGGGGCAGCCACAGCTTCTCTGGACAACCTGTAGACACATGGAGATTTTCACCCATTTCACTTCAGCATCAGTCTGCATTTTTATAATATTATATATAATATATTCATATATGTATATATATTATATAATACATAATATATATCTACTATATATATATTGTATATACATATGTATTTTTTATGTATCATGTATATTGCTTGTCATCTAAAAGCACTCAAAGAACCACAAAAGGAGAAAATATTTAAGTTACTTAGGAATTGCATCAGGAGATTAAAAATTTGTTCAAACTGAACTAACTCTGAAGAGCCTTGAGTGACTGAGGAACACACAGTTCCTTTGGTTTGGTCAAAGCAAGGGAAGGACAGTGAGCAGGATCTTTGTTTCCTGTATCCTGTACAAGAGTCCAAAAGCTTGCTCATGAGGCTGCTTTCGGCAGTGCAAAACACCCCCCTGTGAAAGGTCAGGTTGATGATTAACTCCAGGTACACAAGGACAGCACAGGGGTAGGCAGTGGGGTGCTAAAATGCTGCCCTGATCTGAAATAGATGTTTGAGAACATTTCACAGAGGCTGAGATGAAACCAAGACAGCTTTGCACCACAGCAGCTCTACCTGCAGGCAGTCCCCTGATCACAGATCACAATTCCTTTGTTCATGCAAGCAGCAGCTCTGAATGTGCCAATCATCCAACATTCAGCACAAACTGAGATTCACCACTAAGCCAACCCCAAGTAGTGCCTGTTACCTGCAAACTACTCTGGATTGATTGTACAGTTTGAAAATTTTTTTTCAGGAAACAAGAAAAAGGCATGGCCTAAAGCAGAATTTCCTAATTAGCTCATGAAGATTCCATCAGCAGTAGGGATGAACACAGCAGTTTCCAGCCCCAGGCCAGCACAAACTAAAACACACTTGTCTGTCACAAATCTCCAAGCCCCCTGTACTAAGAGACCATGATTTTTTATCTAATTAAACACAAATTGTACCCAGGGCTGCCAGAGCCGGGCAGCACCTGTGTAAACAACAGGAGAGTTGAGTTTGTGGCAGGCAGCAAAGAAGAGAAATCTCTGTGACACCCACAGGAGAGCAGGCAACCTGAAAAATGAGAGCCAGATCATTGCCTCCACATCACTGCTCCCTTCTGACACTGCCAGAGGTGCAGGGAGCCTTGGAACACAGCAGCTCAAAATCCAGCTGTGTCATTAGTTCTGATAATCTCCCAAAGCTGTGAAGCCTCCCTGGGGACCTGCAGTTCTTGTAAGACAAAGTGACAGCTCAGTAATTTGTCTTTCTGATATATTATGGAGACACAGAAACCTGAAGTCACTCAGTTGAGTCTCTTCCAACCGCAGGCTGAAGCTTCCTGAGTCTCCCCTATTTTCACATTGATCCCCAATGGACTTGTAGCTACTTTTGTTCCTGTTCATATTCTGACCACAAAAGCTATTTTTATTTTTGTCTTCCACATTATTTTTGGATAATAAAGTACAAAATTCCTTCCACAGCAAAGTTTTGGTCGTTCAGACATAGCCAAACAATGCAGGATCTTCCCCTCCTCCCAACAAATATCACCTTTGAGCCTCCTGGCAGAAAGACACTGAAATATTCTACTTTTCTTTGCCAAGAGGCAGAAATTAGTTGAAAAGTCTGAATAAATCAATGGATGAAACAAAATTTCACTGTAACTATAATGTGGGTAAATGCTGTGCTTTGGAGCAGAAGAATATGGCTTTAACAGAAATCTTTTGCTAAGCAAAAGTAAACCTTCTACTTGGATTTCCCTTGTCCAAGAAATATATTTATTTTACTGACAACAAATCACTTCTGTGGTTCTGCATATTTACATGACATTTTGGAAAACACTACAACACAGATTCCCTGGCCCAGTGAACACACCATTCTGAAAAAGAAGTACAAGGCAGTAGTTCAAGGGAAGGGAGATAAGAGAACAGGAAGATTACTGGGTTGTTATTATTTACAGGAAAATAAGCAGGTTTGGGAGCATTTCCCAGAAGAGAGAATGTGCCTGGGAGAGAGGAGGATCCTGGAAGTAGACAAGCAAAGCTGCATAAACAACAGCCACTCACAGCTTTTCAGTATCCTCAGCCTCACTTTTCTATCTGGTGTGTAAATGTCCAACACCACCACACACTCACATGGTGCCAGCCTGGCTTGGATACCTGAAAAAGGGGTAAAGCAGCAAAGACAACCTGGTATCTAAAGAAAAATTACACAAGAGTTTGAATTTCGCTAACCTTGTCACCAAGTGCTGTTTGTTCAAACAGCACATTCCATATTTTCACTCCCATCAACCAATAATCAGGATTTTCATGTAGAACACAATCAAACCCTGTGTCTGCAAAAAGGTTTGCAAAACTTTAGAAGAAATAAAAATAATAAAGTAAAAATAATTCAGAAAGTGTGAATATAATAATGCTCAGCATAAAGATATAGAAAGGTAAAGTTTAAAAGTACATGGCTATGAATAGAAAATATGTAAAGATCTTTCAAGAGAAGATTTAGTGACTAGGAAGTCACTTAGAGCCCTACAGGGAATCTTTCAAATATGTCCCCAGTTACAGGATTTAATCTAAATGTTGGATTTCAGTTCTTAGCAGCAGTTTTAAGTAAAAAATTATCACCCTCCTAAGTGTTTGCACTTCTTGCCTCATGCACTCAGTCTTCTTGTAGAGCAGTTCTGGGAACATCAAGTGTTAAACAGAAAAGACAAAAGGATCATGTGCAGGTGCAATGTCCCCAAAGCCCAGACCATCACAGGACACCCCCTCCCACCTGGTGACAGTGAGATGGCTGAGTAAGGCAATTCTGCTCTGCTATCACCTCTGCCTGAGCACTTGAGGAAAGCCTGACCAAGAGCAGTGCTCCAGCACCAGATGGCACTGTTACCTGAGGAAAACCACAGGAGAGCAGAGTTACAGGCACAGGAGAAGCTGGCTGAGAGCAGCAAGCAGCAAAGTGGACATCACTTTGCCTCTCCATCAGCCAGCACTGCTCACAGAGGCTGCTCAACACTCCTGCAGTAAAGCCTCACCCAAAATACAGATGAGAGGCAGCAACCCCCAGGAAAAACTGCTGTGAGAACCCAGCAGCTCCACAGAGCCCCAGTGCCTCAAGTGTGACAAGAGATGTCTGCTTCCAGCAGGACCTAAGGAATGGCTGCACGGACCCTGGAGAACATCTGACCATGCAGGTGACAGCAAAGGCTGTGCAGCTCTCCTGGCAGCATCTGAGAAGCTCTAAGGGAGATGCATTTCACTGCTAGAGAAAACTCCCCTGAGGAGCTCACATGGATGCTGACACACCCAGTGTGATAGGAAGAAGAGATCCCCATTTCAGTCTGGATTTCCAGGATTCCTAACAGCCCACTGTTTTAACTTTAAGCTGTGCTCCTCCTTGTGTTCAAAAACAGCCTGTCCAGCAGCTCTTTCATTTACCTGAAGCAAAAGAATTCTTTAAATTGCTGCCTTGGGAAGGAGATGGCAGTTAATATGCAACAGGTTTTCCAGGTTTTTGCTGGACCTGGATGGATGGGGATGCCATCTGAACAGCATCAGCAGCACAGAAATTAGTCACTGGCCACTCTGAGCTGCATTTGGGGCACATGCCAGATCTGGAGGAAAGAGTGAGGCTGCTTAGACCCCATCTGCCTTTCAGAGGACAAAGATGCTGTGAGGAGATCTGTGTGACTCTTGCTGGCCGACTCACTCCTGAGGCACAACAGTGTACCTCACCTTTCTACATCTTTGAGAGGAGAAGTAAAGAGTGTATCCATGAAAAATATTCCTTTGCTCCACATTCCTGAAGCAAAGCAGGGTGGGCTCTTTTGCTGAGCTAAACTGGACTCCGCTGGGTTGGTGGCAACTCTGTGCTAGGGCACAAACCATCCTCCTTCCCCTTTGCAATCAGGTCAGCAATGTGCAGGAGAAACTCCTGATTAGCCCACAGCAAAAAATCCACCTTGCAAAAACTGCCAGGGAACAACAAAAGGGAAACACATCAACAGAAAATCACCGTGTCTGCTTTCCAGCTGGTTAGCTCATTTGCTGCTGCTGTGAATACAAACCAGCCATTTAAATTAGCTTCTAATTGTTCACAATTATTCCGACACAGCATAACCTGCAAGCAGGAAGACGTCAGGCAAGTAGGAGAGAAAGAATGGTTTCAGAAGCCTTGACAAGATTCACATATTCATGCCTTGCAAGTCTCACAGCCTTGCCTCTCTCACAGACCCCCCAGATGTACACTTAGCATTGCAGAGGAATGAGATAATCCACGGGTGTTCCTACACTTCAGGTTTCTACTCTTTCTTGCTCCCATTTTTGGACTGGTTCAAAAATTAAACCAATAATATTTTGGTCTACCCCAGTCGTTCACAGTCTCTGCACACACAGGCAGTTTGAGCAACACTATTTATAAAGCTGCTTAAAATTCTGGCCACAGCCAGAGCTCTTTGATAGGATGTCAGCCATGCGACACCCGAACGTAGGAGGTTGACACAGGATGGTTAGTGTAATACAGCCCACTCTCCTTTCCCTTTCTTTCACCCAGAGCCTCCACTGCCACCCTCACAGGAGTCCCTTCCCCCCACAATTACTGCCATTTTCTCTCCTAGGGAAGATATCAGTGTGTTATCCTTAAATCCCTAGCGCGCCTGTTTTAGTTTACATGTGAGACTCAATGCAAGTCCAGTCTGCAGGTCAAATTACTGCAGGGGGCTGAGTCCAGACATATCTTAAAGAAAAAAATTCCCTCACATTCAGACCTGTTTGGATCCAGAGCTAGAGCATTGCCACAGAGCTAAAATACTCAAATAGGTCTAAGAACTTCAGCAAATTTAATAAACTTGAGCAAGAATATTTTATCAAGTACAGAATCTCCTAGAGGAGACAAAATAACCCTGAAAAGCAATGTATAAATAGCTGTAGCTGAAAGCACAGCAAATGCTGTGTCATGCCACATTCCCAAGTCAATCCCAGGCAGTGAGTGCATGAAGCTGCCCAGCCTCCCTTGCACCTTCTCTGAGGTTCATGCCTGCTCTGGAATCACAGCATCCCCCTGGAGAAATACTGCTGGATGATCTCACACGCACAGCACACTCCCAAACCACACTGCAGTGCCTCAGTGCTGTTAGACAGGAGGAGCACTGCATGGACAGACAGAATGCCTGCAGCCCGAGGAGGGAATGCAGTGGATTCCAGAGGCAGATCAGGACCTGGCTGGCTCGGCTAAGAAATACAGGATGCTCAGGCTGGCCTCGGGGGCAGTTTCCACAGCCAGTGATTAAGAGCACTCTGGGGACACTCCAATTCAGCTGACAAGGAAACCAGTTGTGCTGTCTCCTCATGGGGCCACAGCCAGGGCAGAGGTCTGGGGTCACCCCTCTCCCTCCTGGCACAGAGCAAAGGCAAACACTGCTTTAGAGGCACAATAGCCAATGCTTGCTCCAAGGCAGAGCAAGCATTCAGCAAAGGCTTCCTGTTAAATAACACTCCTTCTGAGACAGCTGTATCCACAGTTAAGTCATACATTTCTTAAAAAAATAAACAATCAATGCCTTTACATTCAGCTGAAGCAACCTCTGGGATGCTAGAGAGAATGCACCCCAAATTCAGAGCCAGCGTGGGTACCCCGGGCATGCATTTGCTTGTGATAAACAGCAAAGCCACTCCCCCAGCTCACACTGCAGAAGAGTGTGTGAATGCTACTGGGACAATGCAGCACAATTGCATCATTGCCCAAAAAACCTCAGCTGCATTTTCTATTCACTGAAAGAGTTCCAGTTATCCCCCACATACATAAATGCTGTATTGGCCATTACAAAAAGGAGGAACAGCCCCTACTGAACACATACACCAAGCTACAGAAGCCCAGATATTTAATGACTGGATTTCTGCAACTCCTGCACTGTGACATCCCTTTCTGTGAGGGGTGGATCCACCACCTGCACAATAGCTGGAGGAAGACCAAAACATCTCCCAGCCACAGCAGGTTTAATTCACTGCCTTCTGTTTATACACTCCATAATACAAAAGCAACCAACCTTCAATTCCTTTCAAAAAATCTGAGAAAAATCTCAGCAAGAACTGGTGACAGTTATGATACAATAGAGACAGAAATATTAAAGCCCTGCAGAGTTTGACTTAATGCCCCTGGAGCAAAGCCTTGTTTCTCCCCCCTTGCACAGGTAAGTCCACTGGACTGACTTTTTCTTCCTTCCCATCTCAGCCAGGGCACAAAGCTTTCAACATCATATTTAAAACTCATCAATGTCATCATAACAACACTCCTGTACCATTTTGCCTTCAGGTGTTTTCTTGGCTGACTTCAAAACCATTTACTGTAAGCTCTCCAGATTCTGCCAGCAGCCTGAGACAACAGAGCATTTACCCAGCACAACATCCACATGGAAACATCACTCTCCTCTCCACACTACTCTGCAGGTTCAGTTATTCAGCAGCATATTTGATGTGGCAATAATTCAAGTTTATAGCTCGGGGAATCTTCTTTTCTCCCCATCTCCTCTTTAGGAACTAAGCAAGCAAGCAGCACACCCAGAGATGCCTCACAGAACTCACCCAGCCCCTGGTGTCAGTAAACACTCACAGCAGTGGCACAGGAACCACAGGAGCAATCAAGCCAGATGTTCCCTGGTTTTGTACAGTGTACACACAGTTCCCATTCTAAACCTGCTCAAAGGTAGATTATTAAGGTCTCCTCTACACATCTTTTCAGGCAAAATCCTTTCTATGTGCATTAATCCTTGCCAGTGTTGTTTTCCTCTGGATGTAACATACAGACAGCCACAAAATTCTTGTAGGAATACATCTTTATGCTCCTCTGCTCTGCACAGGCTCTACAGCCCAACAGCTACAGAGCAATCACAAATTACTGGGAAAAATGTCTCCCAGGATACTCAAATCCAGTTTTCAAGGAAGCCTTATGTGTTTAGGAGACCCAGCATCTGAAGAGTCCCCAGGGGAGTAACATACTTCTAGACCAACCAGGAAGCTGTGAAATATTCCATTTTTAACAAGAGGAGTGTTTCTGAGAGACCTGGAACTGCCCCTTCACTAAAAACATTTCTGAAAGGTCACCTCTTACAGGCAAGCAAGGTGAGATTGATTGTTAGCAGAACTCACCTCAGAGCTGACTATTTCCCCATAAATGTCAAAGACTAAAGGCACAGGCTTTTCCAAACTGGAGTTTAAAACTGTTTTAAGGGATGCTTTGCTGCATCTTTCACCTTGCATATAGATCAGGAAGCTGCTCCTAGCAGGAAAATTTCTTTAGTGTCTTCATGGCCCAATGTCACAAACATCACGCAGTAACATCACCTGTAAGGTATTTCAGTGCAGAGCTGGTTAGAGAAGATGCTAAAACATGATTGGAGATGTCAAAATTGACTTGGAAACTGTCAAATGTTTCACATTCACAAAGTGCATTTGTACCTACTGTCCTTCCCACCCCTCCTTCAGATGTGCCAGCTCAGCATAATGCCTGAGATGAGCCAAGGTCCTTCACCTAAAGCACCTTTCCTGCCTCTGAGGACTCTCTCAGCTGTAACCCAACTGGATGTAAGCAGCTCTACTGAGATGCCCTTAAGGAGTAAGTGCTCACTCCAGACAGCACAGGCAAAAAGCACCAAACGCCTGTTTGCCCAAAGTCAGCAGCTCTGCCACATGGCCATGCAGTGAGAGGCTGTTTTATCCCCTCTAAAAAAAGCATCCAGAGCATCTTTCAGAGCAGGGAGGTACCAGGTTCTAGCACAGATGCAATACAGAGTCTTGCACCGTACCTAACAGCAAATATCTTGACCAAGAAGAAAAAATGCTAAGGATAAAAGATAAAGCTAATCCATTACAAAGCCACTGATCCTTGTCCTGGCAGTGGCTTGACTCTAAGTGCATGCTTTGTACATCTAGATGCCTCTGCATCTACACATCAAACAATAAAAAACAGTCTGGTGAACAACTAATCAATAGTCTCCTCTGCAAAATAAATTTTACCTTCTTAAGCCAAGCCTGTTACCCTTGACAGCAAGTCCCATATTTCCTGGAACTGTAATTCACTTGATGCCTACTTCCTAAAATTACCTTTTTTTGAGGATATATTGCTATGTGCATATACAGCAGATAAGTGGGTATTTTGCTTTAACACCAGATTGTTATGTGCTGTACATACAAAACAAGTTCTTTGCTTTAATGACTTCAGCTCTAAGAGAGGGATTTCAGCTCATCACAACCCCAGTGAAACACTGAGCCATAAACACAGGTAGAGCAGATTTGCAAACACTATAAAAACACCCTTGCAAGATAACTGAGAGGGCTCTGCTCCCCTGAGAGCTGGAAGAGTGCTCCGCCTCTTCTGAAAAATGGAGATTAACTGCTTTTATCTGCCTTTACCTAGCACTGACAAAATGCCTCAGCGAGGACTGTTCTGAACAGCCTTGAAACAGGGACAAAGCTGCAGGAAAGGAATGACTGGACAGCAGATTTCAGAGTTGCTGAAGTCACATGGCATGAACTGAACAGCATCAGCACAACAGTAAGCAGAACTGCTCTGAGGTGCTGAGCCCCAGCCATGTTCTGGGAAGGATCCATGGGTTGCTAAGCCTTAGGCTGCATTATATGGCCTGTCATTCCTAATTAAACACACAAACTAAGTTGCTCCTTAAAACTGCCCCTGCTCATTAATTGCCACTGTACACTGCTCAGATGTGGCAGGCTCCTGAGCAGGAGATGGAACTCCCAGCAGCAATTCCAGGCAAGTCACACGAGGCACTGCCAGAACACTCCTATGCTTACAGCAGTGATTTTTACTTTAAAAGGTTGCTCAGCTTTGCAGGCATATGCAAGGTACTGTGCCATGAGGCACTGAAATGCAGCAGCACTGGGGTTGAACAATGGCACCTATGAAAAACCAGGTGCACAGTTACACTGGGGACAATTACACACCAAGAAAATGGCACTTCTCCCTGCAAGGGTGAACACTCTGCATATACTCAAGTGTCTACTCATGTACTCAAGATACTGTCAAGATGAAAAAGTATGTTGAGTATACAGAAAAAAAAACCACAAAAGGGACACTTTTTCTAGGAATATGAAATGACCCACAAAATACAGAAAGCACATAATGCAACAGAATCTTTACTGAGAAGTCCTCAACCATGAACATCTGCATAACAACCACCAGCCTGAGGCTTGCTGCTGACAGGCATTCCTCATCTTCCTGTCAGAAGTTTTTTGGGGATACATTCCCTACCAGGTGTGCATTAGGTGGTCCCCTGCATGTTACAACACATACCTTTGCAACAGAGTCAAGCAGTGACCAGAGCACCTCCTCCTCCCCACACAGACTCTTCATTCCTGCACTGGGATTCATCTCTCATCACCCCAGAGCTCCTGTGTGGCTCCCACTGCCATGGATGCACTGTTACCTTTATCCCATCTGACACTCGCCAGGGCCTCACACCTCACTGCTCCTCTCCACCCTGGCCTCGGGCTCTCACACCACAGAACCATGATCTGGACAGGAAAACATGGCACACAGGAGGATCAACTGCTCAGGATGCCAACACTAAACCCTCAAGGATTTTAAGTGCCATGTCATTCAGTAAGGCTGAAGCTGCTGTTTAATTAGACTTGCTTAATGAGTCATATTAAATAGCATATATATAACACCAGGTTTTCTATTTGTTCAAGGACCTCATGGATTATTGTGGTGAAATGCTGCCACTACAATGGAGTAGCTTTTCATTTTATATACTTAACCATGACCTACATTCCTTTGCTCAGAGGATCCCCATCTCCAGAGGGAATGTGCCTCTAATCAGCTCCAGCATTTTTTCAGGGTTCAGCAGGGATGGATGGAGAGGCCTTATGTCTCTTCAGATAACACAGCTCACAGAAGCTCCACAAGAGAGTGGTAAAAAGCCACCAGATTCAAATAATTTCAAATAATGGCAGGCAGTACCTGCAACCTGGTTTGATGGGCACCCTTTGCTCCAGAGACCACTGGGATGGATGAACACCAAAGCCTCCACATGCCCCCAGTGAGCCTGGCCAGCTGCTTTACCTTGTTGGACAAGAGCTTGTCTCCTGGAGAAATTGCAGTCAAGATCAGATTTGAGGAGGAAGACAAATTCAGGAGGCAGCTTTGGGGCACTCCACAAGCTCAACCCTTTTCTCCACAGAAAAGAAGCCTGTGAGCCATTAGTGCAGACAACAAAGAAAAGCAGACTCATGGGCTGCATTAAAATAAAAAAAAATAAAATTAAAAGCAACAACTCACATGTAAGGATTATACCTAACTCTTGTGTCCAAAAAGTTACAGGAAATTTAAACTGCTATCAAGATCCAGCCTCTGCTAATGCAGAGCTAGCAAAAATCAGTTCCCCACAACACACACACCCAGCTCACCCTAAGAAAGTCCCCAAGAAACCAAAAATGAAACATGGAAAGTTCAAAAGAGAAATTAAAAGAGAATTGTGTAAAAAGAATTTAAAAAGAGAAAAGTAAAGCTGCTCTGGGGCAGCACACCCAGGGAGCCAGACCCATCCCTCAGAGCTGCAGCCTGAGCTGCTCAGAGCTTCCCCATGGCACACCAGGGACATGGACACAGTCTGTCAGCAGGGCATCAGGGACAGCAGCTCACACTGAGGCCATCAGAATGCAAGAGGAACTGAGAAAAGGCAGAAAAAGCACTGACAGAACAACACATCTCACTGCCACAGCCTTTGGAAAACACACATTTGAGCAGTGCATTCTCCCCATTGGAATTTGTTTCAGATATGTTTTTCAATCCCATATTAATTTCAGACATTCAAAAACCCAACAAGCTGAATCTCATCATTTTTACAAGCTGAACCTCATCATTTTCCTGCCCTCTCCATCACCAGCACAAGTCCCTGGTCCCTCTGAAGGCTGCAGAGCAGGATACGCCCAGTGCTGCAAAGCTCAACACCACTGACAGCAGTAAAAATAACTCCTGCTTTGGTACACACCAAGCAGTTCAGAGCAGCAGATGCACACAGAATGTGCATACAATAAGCTGTCACAAAACAACAAGGATTATGGTGCACAGAAATAGGTCTCAGATTTAAACAGATATGAGATCACCAGGGGGTGGGGTAAGAAAATCACAGATGAAGAAAACCCCACGATTTTTCCTCTGGTTTGTGTCACTCCAAACAGAACAAACTAAGGAGAGATCAGGCTTAAAGTTCCTTGTAATTGGAAGGAAACAAGCATATCCTCTCCTTTTTCATGGTATAAACTCCTTCCTTTTTTCAGGCAGCTCTTCTGAGATGCTGGCTGGGAAATGTCAGTGAAAAGAACTTTGCAGTAAGGCAGTGGTCAGGCAGGCCTGGCAGCCAGAGCACATCCAAACCCAGGCTCCCCAAGGCAGGACAGACCTGATCCTCCCTCTGCAGCAGGACCCAGCACCACAGACACCATTTCTATGACATCCACCCCCTCACTGCAGCACCAGCATTTCTCAGGCTCCTGGTGCTGTTCAGCATCTCATCTACTCAAACTTCTACATCCCTGGGAGAAATGAAACAGATCTCCCAAACCCAGCTGTGTGCAAGCAGGCACCCTCACTCTGTACAGCATACATGCTGCTTCAGCCCCAAATTCAGAGCTCTTTACAGCTTTCAGTCTGGGCAGCAGATCAGGCTGAGATAGAGGGTAAGACAAAAATAGGAATTACTAAAAATCACTTATACAGAGGGGTGGTGCACTCTTGCCCATCAGTGCTTGAGGCTGCCACCACAGCCGTGCTCCAGATCCTTTTCAGGACCACATTGTCACCACAATGCCAATACCCACAGGCTCTTCACTAAAATCCTCCTTGACAGTCAAAAGCAGGGCAACAGGGATAACTTCCATGGGCTTTGGGTGTCCAGGTTCTCCAGATGGGTGCTCAGAAGCCTGAGTGTTAAAGCATTGAAGTGTCACACACCTTTTGAAATGGAACAGCCTGAAGATCTGATGTCTGCTTTAAAATCAAAGCCTGTAATTCAAAAGTCCCAAATCTATTTCATCTAGCAAAGATGTTATCCATAAAGTAGCTTTAAAAAAAAGACTTCAATGAAGTTTAAAAAGAAGCTGCTGCTCTCATCTCAAGACCAAGTGATGACTGGTAAGTTCATCTTGAAAAATGATTGTAATAATGGCAATTTGCAATCAAATCCTACTTTTCTTCTACCACATGTACCCATCTCAGACCCTTCCACAAAGTTCAAGAAACACTCCAGGGCTGAATGGATGGATCAAGACAAACTAATTTTCCTCTTGCAGAACCCATCAGTGTCAGAAGTACAGTCCCACAAAACACTGCAGAGACAGCATGTGACAGATGAATATTCCATTGGGAGAGTCACCATGGCTCACTCCTTCAGAGGACTATTATAAAAACAGAACTGTGAAGATACTTAACAATCCACCAAAAAGCAGACTGCCAGATGTTACCAACTGTCTGGGCACCCAAACAACACTTCTTTTCATAACAATGGAGAGAAAATAACCCCTTGTGATGTGCAGAAAAGTAGGGAACTGAAAAAGTATAGAGTTTCTTGAAAAAAAATCCCTACGGTGGCAGAATAGGGTGGGATAAAACCAAGACAAACCTTACAGTGTAACATTTTAACAACAGCAGCTTTTGTGAATGGAGCACTGAGATGATTCAAGGAAGTATTAGAGTTTCAAAACACTTCAAGAGTAGCTGTGATCGATATCTATCTCACCATTACAACATCTCTTGGCAGAGACACTGCACGTTTCAATACACCCAGCAAAGACAATGCCTCTCTTGGCTCAGACACACACTCAACGTGTCACTCAGATTTCATCCAAGTGACATTTCAGTAGCACCTGCCCCCAGTGAAAACAGCTATTTATAGCAAGGTGGGTGTTGAGAAGGGTGATTTCTCCCATCACTTGAGGCCTGGGTGTAAATCACAGACTGCATGCTGTCATTCCTGATTAAAAGCTCTTCCTGGTCTCTAATGAAGATTTGCCACTTTGCTAAATCACACTGGAGCTGCAAGTGGCAGGTGCCTGGTTTTCTTGAAAGCAGAAGATAAACTCAAAGGCTCTGTTTGGATGAGACTAAGCTTAAGCAGCTGCACTAGGTATGCACACAGCACATCCTCACCTTGCAATGTTCCTCCCAGAGCCTCATTTCCATGAGAACAGAAGAAACATCCTTTGTTTTACTCTTCTTCAGAACACAGACAATCCTGCTTCATTTTATACACCCTAAAGCAATTTGGGGGGGGGGGGGGGGGGGGGAAGGGGGAATGTTATTTTAGCTCACGTGCTAGAAAAAGGAAAACCAGCAGGAAAACCTAAAAGCTCAGCTCAACATCACTCCTCAATTCAGATGCAACACTCCCAGGCTAGAAGGTCATAATTAACCAGTTAAGCATTTTGAGAGTATCTAGGGATCTTTTTCTGATGAAACTGGAAAATTGAGAGAGCAAATGGATGCCCTGCCAGACAGGGTAGGGACCACTCTCAAGAGCAATGAACATGCTATTGCCCTGAATAACTTAATTCTCAGAGAACAATGAAAATAGCAAAGATAAGAGATGTGAAGACAAAGGGTCTTTGTGTCTCTCCAGGTGTGGAGAGAAAACTAAACCTAATAAAAGGGAGGAATACTTCAGGAGCTCTGAAGCAGCCAAATGGTATCAAAATCAAAGAAAGAGTTCTGAAAAAACAGCCTGCTACAACAACAAACTTTTGTGTACAGCAGCAGCAGCACCTGATCCTCTTACAGCACAGCAGGAACCAGCTGAGCCAAGAGCCCAGCAGCAAATATTAAAGAGCCCTTTTGAAGTGAACTTGGACACCCTGCCCAGAGAGGGTTCTCCAGGTCCTCACTGTGAAATGAGGCTTGCCAGCTGCTGCAGATTCTGGGTGATGGTACAGTATTCAGAGAACTGATGATGCATTGTTCTAAAGCACCATCCTATCTCTCATGTGCTACTAATTCTGTCTATTACCTTACTTATCTCTGCTTAGGTTGAGTTTATTGCTTCAGAGAAAAATTACAAAGCTTATAGCTGAAATATTGGAATTAACTTACCAATTATTTAATAGTGGTTTAGACTTTGCCATTATCCCTAGCAACAGTTTGCAACTTGATGTTTTTTCCACCACGCTCAATTGAATACACAGGTTGGACAATGATGCTCTGAATATCATTTTGTCTCTAATCCTTGATCTTTTGTTTTAAGGTTTTATTCAATCCTTGCCAGCCCTGCAGATCACAGGCAGGCAACCTGAACTGTTCTAAAGCTGGGCTAAGTTAGCAGCACTAACAAGAACAACTGGCATTTCATAAAAATTTGATTTCATAATTTCCAAAACAACTACCATGGACTCCTCAGCTCCTGGGGTGCTCAGTTTGCTGCCACTATCACAAATTCTTGCAGCATCAAAAAGCAGAAAGGAGACACACAGCAGAGTTCTAAGATTGCTTATAAATGCTTTTTTAGAATGGCTTGCTAGCCTAAACAGTACCAAGCAGCCACAAAGATCCCAGTTCTGGAAAAGAACTCTCCACCCTGAGTTTGCTGCCCTCAGCAGCACCAGAGCACAACACTCACTCAGAGACATGGGTACAGGAGCACAGAGATGGATTATGCCCTGCAAACACCACCTTGAAAGCTGATTTTTCAGTCCCTTCATTTCTCATCACAGCTCTCCTGACAGCAAGCACTTATCACTGCCAGATTAGAAGAGATTATCACAAGAGAAAGTTCAGGTTCTTTCAGACAGCAGGACAGTAAAGTGCACTCAATGGTTACTATCAGAGGTAGGGTGGGTGATGAGACCCCTCTACCCAACTGACCAAGGCCAAATGGTGCTTGTTAAATCAAATTAACAAACACTGCTTGTTAAATCCAACAGGCTGGGTTTCCAGCACTCTCAGTTTCCAATCTGGCACAACCACTAAAAGGTAAAAAAAACCCCTTTTGCAGCTTCACTTTGGGAGCTCTCAGATAAGAGCATTTCCTCCAGAGCTGCCCTGCGTGGCTGTACATATGCTAATCAGAGACTGCTGGAGCTCAAGAGAAAGCAACTGTGGGGCACTAACTAAAGAAACCAAAGCATCCCTGAGAGGGAGACCTGAGGTGTGAACACTCTGCTGGGTTTGCACCCAGTGCCAATTAAACAGCAGAGTACAGGAATTAGTGCAACACAAACACTCAGGCTGCATTCACTACACTAAAATAAGAGCAAATTCAAAGCACAATTATTTTAACCATTGTGCACAAGCAGATAGATTTCAAATGGTAGCCAATACCTGTGGATGGCAATTTGGTACTAAATTGTGTTACTGAGAATAGAAAAAAGAACATAGCACAATTAGGAGGGAGTCAGGAACTCAGCCTGGATTTCTTCCAAAGTTCAGAGTGTCAACACTGAAAAAAACCAGAAAGACTCTTCTAACTAAAGAGTTTACACATTCATTGAAGTGACCAGAGTAATCACCATATTGGTGATATTTATTTTCCATAAATTAAATTCTCTCTAGGTTCTACAACAGAACAAGAAACAGGAGAGCAGACCACACAATATTCCTATGAAATGCAAAGAGTGCCTGGTGTGGGAATTGTTTTCATCTAACACTTGGGCTCAGGAAAGAAAAATTAGCAGCATTCAACAAGGGACTTGGGGCTGATCAGGGCAGGCAGAGTGAACTCTGATGAAGAAAGCCCAGTGTGAACTGGACTAAGTGTGGACAAGGGTTGCACAAATAGTGGGGAAAGAGCCTCTCTGGGAAGGAAGTTAGTGATGTACAGTCTGAGGGTGAAAAGGGAGAAAATAATTGTGCTTCAGCACATAATAGCACATTTCTAAAGACAGGCAGCTATTTAGGAGTTACATTTGCTTTTTGCTGGAGGAGATGGGTGTAAGCTGTTTGCATGTTTATGCTAGAAATTACAGCTTTTCTCATGCAGACTGACACAGGTTCCTAATGCAAGGAATCAAAGCAAAGAGCTAACTCTTTATAGAACTTTTCTGAGAGACAGAGCAGGCTGCTCCTGCAGTGATGCTCTCAGCAGCACCAGCCCAGGCTGCTCACAGGGAGTTCCTGGCCAGCACACATTTTGTTACAATAAAGTCACCCCATACTTTGCTTTATCATTACAAGGCAGATTCCATTTGTGAACCAAATGCCATTTTTCTCCATCATGTACCAGCACAATCCCCATCACCACACAAAACAAAACAGAGGAAGTTTCTGGCTCCAGAGTCAAAAGCACCAAAAAGCCGAATCAGCTGTGCAAGTCAGATGTTGTGGCTGAAATAGTCACTGAGTCAATGACACACTCTGGATCAGCTTGTCTAATTTAACACAAAGTGAGATCCCACAACATTGACATGAGGGTGATAAAAATATCAGTTAATGAATGAAGAAAGCCATCATGAGGTTTCTTCCTAAACTAAGCAGCCAGGAATGCTGGTGTTTCCTGTGCAGTGTCACCTTCCCTGCTGGGGCATTCCACAGGGTGCTCTCTGTTTTCTTGTATTTCAGGAATGTACAGAGATGCACAGTTGAGGAAGTTCTGTGATTATGTACTACTACAACAAGGAAGAGCTTCCTAAGCTCTTTAACATACACCTGAAATGTTGGCCAGACCACCTCTTACAGGAAGCAAATGAATCATCCACATCTGCAGACTTTAAGAAAAAACACAAAAGCAAGTTTTAAACAAAGGATGGAGATTCCTCCCTCTTCTCTGCTCCCACTTTCTGCTTTAAATTGAACTCATGGACAGTTCACTTAGACAAGGCTGTACCACAGCATGGGAAATCATAAAAACTTCAACCTGCAGCACAAGGACAGAGAAAAGATTTCTGACAGAAGTTCCATGTGCTAAGGACAAAACAAATCTGAAGAGGAGATTCATGATGTATCATTTCCAGCCAGTTATCCAACTGTGTAGTAACTCTAAATTTAGGAAATGTGCCTATTTTGTCTCAAGACTAATGTTGTTTCAAGGAACTTGGACTCAGAGGCTGAACGGAAGCATAAATATTACTTGCAATAGTCATGAGATTTGGATTCACTTGGATTTGATACTTAACCCACATTCCAAGAGGGAAAGAACCCCAAATTTCATCTTCAAAAGCAGACAGAAGGGCAAAGCCAAAGGACAAGCAGGGCCTTGCTGGAAATGCCATCAACTCCCAACAAAAATATTAAGCAGTGCTCTGTGCACACTCACTCCAAATACTGAAAAGCAAAGATGTGAGGGCAGAGAGCAGAGGCAGCACTGGACTCTTGGGATGGGCAGAGCCCCTCACACTCTGACACCCCCAACCCCTGTCCATCAGCAGGAAAGCAGAACAGCCATTTTAGTGCCATGAGGATAAATAAAATACAAAGGCTCCTGGGCACTACTCAAGCTCCAACTGTTTCTGTATAGCTGCTGCCAACAATTTCACTGAGGACTGAGATCTAGGACCAGTTCTCTAACAACACATCTTGAGCCAAGAGGTCTGAAACACCCACTTGATTCTAGAAACACCACCATGAATTAACTTCAGAGTTAATCTTGGCTGTTCCTCACTGACTACACTTTTCATCCAGCCTTGCAAAACCCCCAGCTCACTAGATTTCCACCTAAACTAACTTTTAAAATACTGGGTTACTCAGTTTAGCTCCTCACATAAGTGAAACCAAATCAAACTTGAGTTACTCAGTGCCAAGTGGTGAGTTCCCAAGCATCCAATTTCACACACAGACCAAATAACCAATGTATTGTGGCTCTGCCTGAGAGTAATTTTCCCAGACAAATCTCTAGCTGTAACTACTCTGAGAAATGTCACAAAGTTTTTCCACTGAGCAGCCAGGTCATGCTGTTGAGCCCTCGAAATGGTCAAATAGAGAAAGCACAGAACACACAGCAGGAAAACACCACCTGGCAGCACTAATGCTGCCTGCCTTACCCAGAGTCACCTAAGGGGAGAGATTTTGTCACCTTTCCAACACCCACTGCCACATCAGAGCCCAGGAAATGCTTTGAAGATGAAAAGTGCTACTTATTTGCTAAGTATCCTTTATCAGCAGAAAAGCAGCACCGTTTCTTACACCCAAATGTTTCATACGTAAAGTTCTTTTATTTTCAAAGAAGTTCTATCCTTTCAAAAGTAGGTAAAAAATAAGTCATGATGGAACTAATTCCAGCTCACCCTATTAGTGTATTTTACTAAGCACAAGATTCATCATCCACTGACAAATGACAACTCTACCCAGTCACTTCCATAGGAATAAAGTACCAGAACTCCCAGCTCCAGGCTAAGAAAAATAGTTTAAAGCCTTAAGCTCCTCATCTTTCCAGCTGGTGATTAAATAGCCCTCTTCACTTGTCTGTCACCAAACCCCTCACAAGCAGAAAAGCTCAAGGTTTTACAGGCAGCACAAGAGCAAAGCACTGAGACCGTGTGTGATGTGTGCTGAATACAGAACCACACGGTACCACAGCTGCAGTTTCATTGTCCAAAACCAATCCTGCTTAATGGACCAAGGCTGTGGCTGTGCAGCTTCTCTTCAACTCAAGAGGCTGTAACCAGAGGATGTGAAGTGATACCACTGCAAATGCAAGCTGAGCATGGTTTCCTTGTTCCTAATGTACTCCTGTGAATTTAATTTTTCCTGGCCTGGAAGCTACAGTGAGACACCAAGGGCTCCTGTCCTCTCCTGGCCTGCTCTGCTGCCAGTCCTTGGTGTCACCTCCTGCCCACAGCCTCCACACTGCCCATCCTTCACACACAGAGCAGCAGCACCAGCTGTTGAGGAAAGAAACAGAAGTCATGATTTTAAACACAATGGCAAAAGCATGGAAAAAACCAGCTCTGCAATCTCAAAGAAGCCTACCTACCTAGAGCATCCAACATACATCATCAGGGAGCTGGTTGTTCAAACTCTTTGAAAAACTGGACAGGTTATTTATGGTGTAGCTTGATGTGTCCCACTTTCAAGATCTCAGCATATGTGCACAAAAAGCATTTTCTATCTTGGCTTCCACCTTGTATACCCAAGTAACCTGTATGGCAGCAGCTAACACAGCAAGCAAACCCAAAAATCCACCAAAACTGCAGAGGCTCATTGAGATACTGGTCTAAGACACCACTTCCACACATTAACTGTTCATTTGTTAAATTTTAGACCAGCAGGTCAGCAGATCCACACTCCTATCTCACAGCAGAGAAGCATCAATGCTATTTAGCTAAAGTCTTCCCAGTAACCTGAACTGAACTGCAGGTCCCTGCAGTCAGAGCTTCTCTGGTGCAACCTGCACCTGACTGATGGAGAGGGCTCAACAAAGCATAAAAGTGATGCCATGTCTTCAAAAAGCAATCCAAAACATGTACAGAGGCACAGATTTCTTAGCCTTCAAATCTGCCCACTCTCAACCCATGGTTTTGGCCTCGACCTGCAGGTCATCCTGTGAGAGGAAGAAATTCCATCTGCAGGTACTTATTGGATCTGCCTCTCCATTAAGTTGCTCAAAATCCTAATACAATTAAGGGCAGAAAACAAAGATAACATCACCTGTCCTTCCCCTTACCACTCCTGCACACACATACATCCAACACAGTAACCAAATCCACATCCAGCACCACCATATTAGATTCCATCTACATCACCCACAAAGATTTGAGCCCAGTAAATGTTCACAATTTCCTCTTGTGTTTCTTCCATGGCCTGGTCCAAGTGCTCCCAAACACAGGGCAGAAAGTACAGCAGACACATGACCAGCCCTTGCTTTTGGCCAGATGTGCAGTCAGACACATGGGAGGTAACAATAACCCTGAATGCACAGGAAGAGATGCTTTCTATCCAGAAATGTGTCTCCAACTGCACCAAGCTGGGCTGGGTGTACTTTGCACCACCACAGGCACAGGATCTTCTGAAATTCAGTCAGCACAGACCAGAAACAGCATTAAAGCTAACAAGACACCTGTCAACTTGAAACTCAGGCACATCTGAAAGTGCTGCAGCTATTACAGTAACCAGCAATCCCCAGCATCTTTACTGTCAAAACCACATGCTGTTCATAGTATTTTATGTTTTTAATCACTCCTAACAATCATTGCCCCTCAAAGTTTCCTGCTCCCTTCACAGAAACATTTAACATTCAGAAAGAAATAACCCTATCCCAGTTACAGAATATTGTCATTAAGAAAAACTCACTTTTGCTTCACTTCACAAAATCAAGTTAGCAGAATATTTTTGATTCAGACATAAATATGCACATTTCTATTGAGCAGCCTAAAAGCAAATGGAAGAAAGCCCAAACATTACCATGGAGCCTCCCTCCAGGTTTGTTTTTTTTTTCCCCTAGGAGTCAGCATTCTCATACTTTGTCACAGGTCTAAAGGTCTCAGGAATGGAACACATCAGCTAGATAAGGTAGAGCCTGAGCTGAGTTACAGGTCAAGTTCTCTGGAGAAATATGTAAAACGCAGAAGCTGAGCCATCATCTCACATCTCAGTTCCAGGAAAGTCAGGACTGCCAACCTCAAAAGGAAGCACAAGGATTTCAGCTCAAATGATCAGCTCCTGTGCTCAGGATGACCTAAACACAGGTCCCTTTGGGCAGAGACCCTGCACAAGGTGGGAGGTAACAGCAGAATGGAAAAAATGAGGCAGGGTTTTCCTAAGTAGCATTTGAAGGTGTCATCATCTTCTGAGCCTTTGAAATCCCCCAAGCAATTAAACAGTCAAAGGAGGAGAGGCTTTTAGCTTTCCAAACACCAATTATTTCCCACACAAACACACATGTTGAACATTAAAAATAATGCCTTTCCTCTGAAGAGAGAAGCTAAGGACAGCTGCCATAGGCAAGCAAGACCTTGTCCCAAAAACCATTTGTCAAAGCTGCTGCTATTTAACTTCAATAAAGAATCTTCAGCCAAAAAAGAAACTTTATAAAATTGCCTAAAGCCTCTTTTTTTTGCCAAAGTCTGCACTGGAGCTGCATCACATCAGCAAATAAATTTGTATGAGAAAGCTGCAGCAGAATGTCTCACCCACACAGGTATTTCAGAGCCTGTCACGGGCATCGATTGATTCCTTCTAAAGCTTTTAGTGCACATTAGTTTGTTTACTAGTTCTAAAAGCATTACTAATTTAGTTTGGGTTTTTTTTAAGCTACAGCAGCACACTGAAAGGGAGCACACCTTGGAAGAGAGCACATCAACACTGCTTGCTTGAGGACAGCCTTCACTCATTTTAAAAATAACACTCCTGTCTACATTTGGAATAATTATAATAAATGGCTTAGCTCAGATGGCCACTTTCAACTCCTGAATTACCAATTCACTCTGCACACAGCACACAGAGCAGTAACAATGTACAACATTTAGTACTCCTGAGACTTCCACACTGTGAATTGTGCCTGATTCCACTTTTGCAGTAAAATATTAATGATGATCCCCAAGTCTATATCACAAGAGCCAAACAAATCAAAGTAAAATGGGGAATTGACCCAAGGGTACCTAACCTTGCAATGGATACCCACAGGATGGAAAGGTCACACATTAATTGGTTCTATATTATGCAGAACCACAAAAATTCCAGTAAGCCTTTTCTCTTCTGTCTCTAACAGCTACAAACATCAGGTGGTTTCAAAGAACCCCCCTGGGAGAGTAACTGAAATGTCAGATGCAAGAAGAGGGTTAGATACAGCTTCCTCACGCAGTAAAACTCTCTGTTAATAGTTTATGGGCATGAGATTTGTGTGCTGCAACAAAACCAGAGTTTGGCTTTATGGCCAGCATTTCCTCACAGCCCCAAAAAGGATCCTGCTCTCCCCCTTCAATGTATCCACACTGCACCTCCAGATGGCCAACACCTCAGCAGGTTTGAAGATGGAAGATTTTTAAGGCTGTTTTCATGCCTCAGTTGTAAATAAGTTGCAGAGTCACTAGGCAGGATTAACATCTGAAGGGCACATGCTGGTGGGCCAGGATCCCAGCAGTGAGAGATGGCTCTGAGTGGACAGAGGGAAAACACAGACCTGGAGGATCTTCAGAAACTCCTCCTGTGACCTTGTATTAGATCCATGACCCAATATCTGAGGTCAGGAAATTACAGGAGCAAAGGGTAGAAAAGAACAGAAGGTCTGTGTGGGAGAAGCAGAGCTGAATTCATGGAGAGCCTTTTGGAGATAACATCAGATAATTTCCAGATAATGAGTTTATCAGCCACCACCTTATGTCTGAGGAGTTTGAATCTGTTTCCAAAGCAAAGCTGAATGAGGGAAGAAAGTCATCTAAACTAAATCATAATCTGGACCTTACAAAAAAGGCTGTGAAAAACTTTTTTTAAAATTGCACCTGGACTCTTAGAGCAAACCTGGGGTCCTGCAATGGTCCCTGCACATCACCCAGCACTGCCAGGGTATCCCAGCATCATCCAAGCCCTCACTCCCAGAGGGAGGCACAGGGAGCTCGGGAGGCCTGGCTGCCTGAAGGCCTTCAGATAAGGTGCTGAAACACAACACCTGCACTTTCCATTTCGCCCAGCTGCACAAGCAGCTGATCTGCCCTGCCCAGGCTTTATGAAAATGAAAGGTCACAGAGAGCTCTGAGGCTTTCAGGGGAGAGGCAGGAGGAAGGGCAGCAGCATTTTAAATCCCCAGAACCTGACTAACACCTAGTATGTTCAAGCATTCCCATAAAGTTCCCAAAGGCAGCTCAAGTGTGCAGCAGGAATGCAGAATTACAGCAGAGAGATCCTGAAATTCAGCTGGGTCCCAAGAACTCCTGATAATTTATTTTAAAAAGTATCAGGTGTTCACAGCAATTCACAGTACTTCCAAACCTGCTTTCCAAATTACCTCCAGAGATATGGCTTTAACCACCCAGAGTTACTGCTCTGCAGATTTGTTGGGTCAGACAAGACATGGATGGCAAATGTATTTGCAAAGGGAAGCTTTCTCCTTCCAGGTCTGCTTAGGTTTTACAACACTCAGCAACAGTGATTTCCCAGTGTCTTAAACAGGTGATATGGCCATGGAGAGCAGGAAAGGAGCACTTGAAGCCAGAGAGAGAAATCCTGGCTCTTTTTATTCTCATCATTGTTATGCTGCTAATGACTATCAACAGGGGAACCAAAGGCAGGAATGTGCTCACATGCACAATTCTTGGAGGAGCTGGTGGGGCTTTGCACCACCTGCTAAGCTCTATCTCAAGAGAAAGTTTCTTTTACTGACTAATATCAGTAATTGTGTGCATTCTGCCACTTAAAAGATCTTCTGCCACTTGAAAGAGAAACAGCAAGTGTTGAACTTCCAGAAGCAACAGCAAAAATTACTGTCCAAGAAAAAACCCCAAACGGTCCAAGAAAAGACAGGAAAGCTCAAGGATTATTAATTAGGTACTTTTGACTTTTGCATTGCTTTTTGACCTTTGCACTGGAAGTCAAAGGTGCTGTTTCACTGGAGTCAAAATTTCCAACAGCTTTAATTCTCCCTTGGTTACAACACTCACTCTATCCAATACACACACCAGAATTCCCAGATCCTGAAGCACCTGACAAACAGGAGGCAGACAGACAGACAGACAGCCAGCCTTCTGTGTGGAATCAGGATCTGATTCACTAAATTGACACAGAAGCCCTGGCCCCAAGAGCACCTTCACCCTCTGCCCTTTTCAGATTTAAGGGAAATAAAAGAGTGCAGCAAGCATCCTCTGGAGCCCAGGGCTGAGCTGTCACCAGGACAGGTTAATGTTTTAGGGACATCAAACAAGACCTTAACAGCCAAAGATGTACCTGCAGGCAACAGCACCAAAAAGCCAACAAACCTTAGACCCAGGATAACCATAAAACGCCTATGGTTTGTGCCAGCAGGGACAATGACAAGCTTGTCAGGCTTACCTGGCTGGTTCTCACACATCAGTGGAACCCAAAAGAGGCTGGGTTAGCAGACAGCTAAAAAAACCCAATTATAACCACAAAATCATGATCAGTCCCACTGCATGTTTCCAGTGGTGTCAGGTTTGTTTTCAGCAACCCCAAACTGCAGTGCAGACTGTACACAATGCCTCTCCATTTGGTTAGTGGGCAGCTTTCCAGAAAAAAGAAAAAAATCAATACAAGTACACCTAAATTTCTCTAGCACTCAGGAAACTTCTCCCCAGGGTCCATTACCCGAGTGGTAAAGGCACCTACACCAGGGCAGCAGCACTAAAAGGGAAAACAGACAGACTGTTTATTTACATAAGTGTCTTTGATTTCTGATCCTCCTCAGCCCAGCTTTTTCTAACACTGCAATGGGTGCAGCTACCAAGTGACTGAAGTCAGAGCTAACACTTCTGGATTTAGGAACCCAACAGCACCAACTAAATCCGTGTTTACTCACCCAAATGGAAGTGGTTTTGTTTAGATGCTGAAAACCAAACTCAACTTGGGACAAATTTTTGCTGCAACAACACATGAAGATTTTACTGGAAGGTTGCAGTGATTGAATTATGGAGTTTTTCTAGAGAAAAAGAGGTGGGTTTCTTTTTAAGGTAGAAATACATAACATGGCAGTATCTTTTCAGAATACCTGTTTTCGTTTTCCTTATCTCCAAGCAGTCACGTGTCTAATGACACTACCACCTAAATTTAGCTCATTCTGGAGCACTGGCAATCCTAGCGATGCCTTTAAGACTGCAACACACCTTTCTTCCTCTCAGTCTCCCCTCTCTCCTGCAGGTGTGGGGCTGTTTCTGGGCCAGCAAAGCAGACGGCTCTCCAGAAGCCTCCTGCTTCCCAGTGCCAGCCCAGAGGAGCAGGGGGAGCCTGCAGGGACAGTGCAGGCACTCGTTCTGCTCAGTGCAACGCCCATCCCTGGCAGCCCCTTTGTGCTCTATCACAGTGCCCCCCTCGCCCGCTTTTGTCTCGGAACTGTCAGTCAGCCTGGGCTGAAACCCCAGGCCACACCAACTTTGGCAAGTGGGGATAATATTCCAAGGCAGACCTACACCTTGTGGCTCGGCAGATATAATTAAGATGCCACAGATTTCCGTGCAACTCATTAGCAAGGGGTAAATGCTCACGTAAACAAGGGCAGATCCAAACCGTGTTTGTTTCCTGCTGGAATCTTTATCCAGGGGTGGTTTCCCGGCTCAGCTGCTGACTCCCCTAGAACAGGCGGTGACGACACTGCTCAATAAAGGCTGAGACACTGGCCTACAACTCCAGAAGTGAGAGCTGACTGGAAGTTCGCTCGAATCACCTTCACAGGCCCGCTTCTCCTTATACCAGCGAGCCCCAGCGCCTCACAGAGCAGCCGTGCTCTGCCATCAGCGCAAGGCAGCGGCAGCATCCACGCTGGGCTGCCAAGGGAGCGTGCTGAAGGGAAGGAACGGGATTTCACACCCGGAGAACACCGAACACCGTCCCCTTCCCCGCCCCGGCTGCTCGCCGCACGGGCGGCCGTCACGGGGGAAACGGGGCAGCAACCTCCGCCTCGGGAGCCTCCAACGCCCCGAGCCCGCAGCCCCGCAGGCCGTGCGGGCCCTGCCCCGGGAGGCCTCCAAGGCGGCGCCCCGGTCGCGCAACCGGCGGCAGCCCCCCGGGGAGGGCCCCGTGCCCGTGCAGACCGCCCCCCGCCCCGGTTACCTTGGTCTCCTTGACGTGCTGCTTGATGCCCTCCGGGTACCACTGCACCCGCACGTAGCCCCGCCGCAGCGGGCTGGCGCGGCCATCCTCCCCGCCGGCCCCGGGGCCTCCCGACTCGGAGCCGCCCGAGCTGGCGGCGCCGCCGGCCGCGGCCCCGCGCCCGCCCTCCTCAGAGTCCTCCTCCGAGTCCTCGCCGTGGATGAGGCGCACTAGGCCGAAGCGCACGGAGCCGCGGTAGCGGCCCGACACCAGGTCGTGGGAGAACAGGAGGCGCTGGGAGCCGCCCGGCGGGGCGGAGAGGGGCAGCGCGGCGGGGGGAGCCGGGGGTGCCGGTGCCGGCGGTGCCGGTGCCCCCTCCTCGGGCTGTTCCGCCATGGCGCCGGTGAGCGGGAGCGCGCGGCCGGCAGGAGGGGGAGGGCAGGGGAGGGGCGGCAAGTAACGGCCCAGGGGCGGGGCCAGGGGAGGACACGCCCACAGCGAGCACAGGCCACGCCCACGGAGGGCGGGGCGGGACGGCGGGAGGGACCGGGGCGGGGCGGGGAGGGACCGGAACGGGGGCGGGGCGGGGCCAGGGGGGCTGCGCTGCGTTACCGGACCCGGGGCGGGGGGGCGGCACCGTCCGCTGATCGCCGGGAACGGGGGATTGCATCATCGCCCCCAGGGACGGGGGGCTGCATCCTCCTCTGACCCTCCGGGATGTGGGGCTGCTCTGCATCATCCCCAAGGATGGGGAGGATGGCATCGTCATCCCCCGGGATGGGGGCTGCGCTGCACCACTGGCCCCAGGAATGGGGGGCTGCATCCTCCTCTGACCCTCAGGGGTGTGGGGCTGCTCTACATCATCCTCAAGGATGTGAGGGATTGCATCATCATCCTCAGGGATGGGGAGCTGCACAGCATCGTTCTCTGATCCCCGGGAAAGAGGGGGGGGCTGCACTGCATCGTTCTCTGACTCCCAGGGGTGTGGGGCTGCTCTGCATCATCCCCAAGGATGGGGAGGATTGCATCATCATCCCCAGGGATGGGGGGCTGCGCTGCATCACTCTCTGATCCCCGGGTATGGGGGGCTCTGCTGCACCATCCCATGAACCCCAGGGATTGGGGGGAGGCTCCATTGCATCGTCCGCAGGGATGGAGGAACCTGCACTGCATCAGCCCCTGGTCCCCGGAGATGGAGGGGCTGCACTGCATTGTCCCTGAGCCCCAGGGATGGGGGACCCTTCACCATCCCCCAGTTCTCAGTCTCTGGGGGCTGTTCTGCATCCCCCCCGCTCCCCTGTGCTGCTCACAGACCCCTCTGCCTGGGCACAGCCGGGAGTCCATCCTGGCACTGGGCACTGCTCAAAGCTGGGAGCTGCTCTCCAGCTGACATCAAAGCCCGCTCTCGCTTTTCATGGCTCCTAGAAGCCCTCATTAGGGTGTGCAAATGAGCAGAATATTTGGCTTTGTTGGCTCGAAGGATTTTCCCCCTCAGTCTGCAGAGATTTTGTAAACAGAAAAGTTTTTTTGAGCAGGTCCTGCTGCTCTGGCAGGCAAAGGACTAAGGGAATCCAAAATAGCCTTCACTGGCTATCTTTTACTACAGCACATTCTGCCTCTTCCCTCCCTAGACCTTCCTGCCTGGCTTGAATATCGAGAAAATGCCTGAAATCCTCGGCCTAATTTGTTCTCTTGCAGAAAAGACCCCAGGAGCAGCAGAGCAGTGTTTTCCCTCTCGTCCTCTCCCTCCCAGCCTGCTCTGCCTTGGCTGGATCAACCAGCTGGCTTTGGCTGATCCAAATCCACCCTCCAAGGTTTCTCCTCTTAGGAAAAGCAACCAGCACGGAGGTCTGCCTGTGCTCACCTCCTAAATTCTGGAAGCCTCTCCTCAAGATTGGGGTTTTCCAATCTTGCAAATGGCCCTGAAGCCCTGGGAAGCAGCTGAGAAGGGGCTGGGCAGGCAGAGTGTGGGTGATGGGGGAGCTCTGCACAGCTCCTCACTACCCTGGGTGAGGCTGGCAGGGCAGCAGGATGCTCAGAGGGATGGAGAGGTACAAACTACCCCTGTCCTGCCTCTAAACCAGGGAGGGAACCCCTCCATTCCCTGTCTGCTCCCAGGCCAGCCTCCAGCCCAGCATTTAATCACTCCCCACAGCATCCTGTTCATCAGAAAGGCAGAGTGTTAATGTGATTCCAGGGATAAGAAACAGAACAGAGCTAAAAGGGACCATTGGGTGGCTAAATAGCAGCATGGCCCACAGGGAAAGGCAGTTTAAATATCCACTCAGTGCCGCTGGGGGATTGCAGCTGCTTCCAGGGATGTGCTCCTGGGAATACAGAGCTGCATCCACACGCCCTGACCTCTGTGGGCAAGCTGGAGGGTTGATAGGCAGCATCCAGAGCACGAGTGCCTCTGGATTTCACCCTCTGGATTTCACCCTGAGGATTTCACCCTCTGAGCACTGCTGTGCTAGAGGGGAGAGTGTGACACATCCCCACAGAACATTCATCCAGCCCACCTGGAGCTGTGGACAAGGTTCCAACCCCTCTCCCTCTGCAGCCAGGGAGAATTGTGCCTTTGTGGAAGCAGAATCAGGCCTTTCTCAAAGGCAGAAAGTGCCCTTTGGCTTCATTTACTCTGATGCCATGTCTCCTCGAGGTTTCAAAGCAGAGCTTCATCCAGCACAGCAATGCTCCTCATCATCTCCTTAATGTACATTGCAACAGCCACTAATAAAATATAGATACAGTAATAGGCACAGTCATGTGTGGAGATGGAAACTGTCCCTCTTCAGGGCTATTATGTGCTGAAGAGCAGTGGTGGGGTTTCAGGTAGCCACGAATAGCCAGGAAAACAATCACATTATACCCCTGACCGGGCTCACGGCAGGGTGACTGTAATGGGGACACGTCAGGGCTGTTTGCTCGTTAGCTGGGTGTGTTTTTGCACTCTGATCCCTGCTGGAGCTCTGATATGCTTCCATCAGGAAGTGCCACTGAAGGAGGACTGATTGCTTTTTTTAGGGCACAGCAGCCCAGGGCCTTGGCTGTCACAGCACTGACAGCCTGCAGATTTTACAGTGCCTGGATGTCAAAATGAGCCTCTCCCGTTTAACATCACTATCCAGATGTCCACTGAGGCGCTGTTGGGATCTCTCTAGCTGGTCAGAGTGACCCCAAAACAAGTTGGAAAGTCTTTTTTCCCAGCCTGGCACTTGAAGAAGGAGTCGGGGCTCTTTATTTCTTGGTCTCAAGGTTGTTCATTGTATCTTATCTGTAAAATTCTTTCTCCTGTCCTGCTGAGGTCCGCTCAACAAGACAGTTAGAGGCATTTTGCCTGCCCCTGGGGCGGTGTTGCAATAAAAACTGCGTGTACAATGTTTACAATTACTTCCCAATACCTATCACCTATGTTAGACAGTGAGCTTCTACTCTAAATCAATCCACAAGTGCCAACATCACAGAAGAAGATGGAGGCCAAGAAGAAGGAGAAGGGCTGGACATGCCCAGATCTCTCCATTTTGCCCCCTGAACCCCTATTCTAAAAAACCCCAAAATCTACTTTTTCACCTTGTGATAAATTCTCTATCATTCTACTTAATTTGTCATGGCTTGATGATCTTCGTCTAAGGTTGGTAACTTGCTCCACGGGTCATAATCTAAACCACACAGGCATTTTGTGCTCTGTGCCAGGGTCTCTGAGCCCCCTGGCAGGGGTCTTGGCTGCTCAGGACAGCCAGAGGGATGCCCTGGCTCCTGACAAGGCAGCTCTGCAAGTCCACACCACCCAGCAAAACACACAAAGTGCCACATGCCAAGCAGCCTCCCTTCCCTGTTTAGGGACAATTCTTGCTGGTGAGGCTGTTTTGGGAAGGGATGGCCTTTACTCTGCAGGAGAACATCCTCCCTGGAACCAAGCTGTGCCTGTGATCTAACCACCTTATGGCACTTCGGTTAGATCACCAGCATCTCCCTGCTGAGCTACTGCTGCCCAGAGGGTGTGTGACAATGCCCAGAGGGTGCCAAAATGCCCAGAGGGTGCCAAGATGCCCAGCAGGTGCTGGGGTACCCAGGATAGCCCTTATCTATCTATCTACTGCTCAAAAGCAAGGCCGGCCCTTCCTCCCTGGGTGTCTCCCAGGCTCTCTTTGCTCAGCGTTTCAGGGGCAGGTGCTGGGGTGCCCACAGGGTGCTGGGGGGGCTGCCAGGGGCTGGAGGTACCCCAGGACACAGGGAGGTGTGGCAGTGCCAAGGATGCCAGCAGGGCACCAGGATGTCTGCTGGGTGCTGGGGATGCCCACAGGGCCTGGAATGCCCGCTGGGTGCCGGGATGTGCCCTGGGGATCCCGGAGGGTGCCAGGTGCCCGGTGGGTGCCCGCTCGGTGCCGGTGCCGGGCTGCGGCCGGCGGGGCTCTGGTGCCACCTCGTGGGCTGTCGCCTCCCGGCGGCCTCGGTGCGGCGACACCGGCCCGGGGCTCCCCAGGGCAGCAGCGCCGCTCGGAGCCCCGCGGCCGCGGCCGGGCTGAGGGCTCCGCGCTCGGGTGCTGGTGAGCTCTGAACCCCCCGTGCTCAGGTACAGGTGAGCTCTGAACCCCCCATGCTCAGGTACAGGTGAGCTCTGAACCCCCCCATACTCAGCCCTCAGGTGCAGGTGAGCACTGAACACCCCCCCCGGGCTCAGGTGGAGGTGAGCACTTAACCCCCCTTTGCTCAGTACAGGTGCCGGTGACAGCTGACGCCCCCCACGCCCTTCTCCGTGCTCAGGTGCAGGGGAGCACTCCATCCCCCCTGCTCAGCCTTCAGGTGCAGGTGAGCTCTGAACATCCCGTGCTCAGCCTTCAGGTGCAGGTGAGCTCTGAACACCCCGTGCTCAGCCCTCAGGTGCAGGTGAGCTCTGAACCCCCCCCCCCCCCCCCCCCCCCCCGCGCTCAGCCCTCAGGTGCAGGTGAGCTCTGAACATCCCGTGCTCAGCCCTCAGGTGCAGGTGAGCACTGAACCTCCCCCTGCTCCGTGCTCAGGTACAGGTGAGCTCTCCATCCCCCCTGCTCCATGCTCAGGTGCAGGTGAGCTCTCCATCCCCCCTGCTTAGGGCTCAGGTGCAGGTGAGCTCTCCACCCCCCCTGCCAGCCCTCAGGTGCAGGTGAGCTCTCCACCCCCACCTTCTCCTCTCTGCAGCCCCTCCCTGGCCGATCCTCCCCGTGTTTCCCTCTTTTGCTTTGCAGAGGCAGAGTTCCTGTCCTTTCCCTGCTGGGAAGAGCTGGTGCCTTCAGGAAAGGCCTTTCAGAGCAGCTGGTGTCACAGGGAATGCATGCAGACCCTCCCCCAGGGGGAGCTGGGCGTTTATCTTCATCATCACGCTCAGCAGGAGTCCCTGTGTCCCCATTAACATCAGGGAACAGAAATGTGAGCGAGTGATGCAGCATATGGCAATCCCTCATCCTGTCTCTGTGATCCCAGAGAGCCTCTGGAGGCTGGCTGGGCAGGGAAGGAGATGCTCTGTGAAATCCCTTCCACCTCAAGGCATTCCGTGATCCTGCAGGAATCGTGATCACCCAGCCCTTCCCCCTCTGGCTGTGCTGCCCTGACCAAACACTGCTACAGAGAACTCGGAGCAGCACAACCTTGTGCATGAACAGCTCCATGTGAGCACGATCCTCCTCCTCTCCCTCCTCTCTCCCTTTTCACCGAGACCTAGAGCTCAGAACTCCCCCAAAAGGGCCTTGCTCCAGGCTCAGCCTTGCCCTCCAGGGTTTTTCTTCCCTGTGGGTGGCATCTGGTCCCCACCATGTCCAGGGGTCACCCTGGCTCCCAGCAGCATGTACCGGGGTTAGGGCTGGGGACAGGACAGATCCCGTAAGCAGCAAGATGCCCCCAAAATTGCCAGGCTGCTGGAACCTCCTCTTCCCAAAGCCACAACTGGCTCCAAACTGCTTGGAGGGCTGGGTCTAGAGGGTGGGGCTGCCACTGCTGGGCTCCTTCCCACCTGCCCAGCCCTCTCCTCGCAGAGAGGCTCCTGCAGCCCCCCCGACCCTCTTCCCCCAGGGCTGTGCCACGAGTGGCTGTGACCTAGTTACAAACCCAGCTCACAGACAGGAGAGCAGGTTAATCAGCAGCACTGCTGTCCTCCAGGGAGGGACTACAGAGGTCCTGGCTGGCTCCCGGCACCCGTCTCCTGCTTTTGGCTAAAAGCATCTGCCAGACTTGTTTGTTCTCCTTCCTCAAAGGTAGAAAAGCAGCAAGATACACCAGGCCTGCAAAGGTGTGATGGTGTTCACAGGAGTCTGGGGATGAGGGAAGAGATGAGGATCTGACTCCATGTTTCAGAAGGCTTGATTATTTTAGGATATATATTATATTAAAACTATACTAAAAGGATAGAAGAAAGGATTTCATCAGAAGGCTGGCTAAGAATAGAAAAAGAAAGAATGATGACAGGTTTGTGGCTCAGACAGAAAGTCCAAGCCAGCTGGGCTGTGATTGGCCATTAATTAGAAACAACCCCATGAGACCAATCACAGATGCACCTGTTGCATTCCACAGCAGCAGATAATCAATGTTTACCTTTTGTTCCTGAGGCCTCCCAGCTTCTAAGGAAAGGATTTTTCATAAAATGTATCTGTAACACAAAGGCTCATGTTTACTGCAGGTCAAAGCCAATGTTCAAAGCCTGTTCACCTAACCATTGCTGAGAAACCCAAAAATGTGAGTATCATCCCTTCATCCCTTCCCCAGCTCCCTGAGAGTGTCTGTGGGGAGAATCAGTCCCACCACTGATGGGCCAAAGGGAATATGCTAAAGGGTAGACATACACATGTATATTTGCATGTTATTAATATTATGGATACACATATATAAACACCTCAGAGCACAGAGCAGAAGTGGCCCCTCCAGGGCCTGTTCAGAGCCCTGTGTTGATATTTTGAGGGAGCAGCAGCTGGCAGGTTCCTAAACCACAATGTCCTGCTCCAGAGGAAGGGCTGGAACCATGCTGGCTTCTCAGGAGCTGCTGGTGAATTCAAACCACTCCTGGCAGCTGGAGAGGGAGCACTGAGGGATAGAAGCAGCAGGTGGGCAACCTGGCAAGTGCTGGGAGTAGTGAGTATGTCCAAAGAGCCACGTCCTGCTGGGAAGTTACAGCAACAACAAGCACCAGCACTGAGTGATGGAAAGGAAGGAGGTGAGGGAGAAGGAAATCAGAGCCCCCAGCTGACCCTGCAGCAATGCCAAAGCGCAGAGCCCTGCTGCTAGGTCATTGCCAGGACAAAAGCATCACCCCCTTGGAAAAGTGGGTCCCGATGGCCGAGCCAGGAGAAGGCTCCGAGCAGGGATGTAAACAGCGCCCAGCCTGGGAATTATGCAATTACGTGAGTCTGAGGGAGAAACCTCTCCAGCGGCGTCACAGGGGGAAGGATCCCGGTGCCATCTGCATCCCGTGAGGGCAGACCCTGCCTCACAGCCTGGGCTGCAGACACCGCAAGCCGCTTAATGCGCTGAGCCCCGGGATAATGGGGCTCGGCGGGGCTGAGGAGCCCCTGAGCCGCCCGTGCACGGCTCCGTTCCCAATCCCGGCACAGGGAGGGGGGCGAGCCGTGATTCATCTGCCTCCCACATGCGGCCCCTCGCAGCCAGCCCTGCCCGGCGATAATCGCTGCCTTCCCGAGCGGGTTCTGCAGCAGAGGGACCGGCCCGGCTGCGGGGCCGCAGCGATGCTCGGGGCTCTTTGAAGATGCTGAGAGAGCTGCGAAATATGCAAATCTGGGCACGCTGCTGTGGCTCTAATTTAATGGAGCTGTTGACCCTCCGCAGCTGTGTGGGAGCAGGAAGAGGCAGGCTGTGGAATGCGGCATCCCTGATTGAATATTCCAGCCAGGGGCCAACCCCTGCTCTGCTGGGCTGCTTTAATGGCTGGGAGTTGCTCCAAAATGCCATTTCTGAAGAGCAAAAAGCTGCTGGGTCATATTTCTGTTTCGATTCAATGAAAAATCTTGAAAGAGAGAGATAAGAACGTAGCTCCAGGTCATTTTGTCCATGGCTGGAAGCTAAAGCAGGTCCAGAGCTGCCCTGGAAATGTCTCCAGTGGAGCAAAGCCAGCTCTGCCTCCTGCTCCAGGCTTCTTTCAGGGCTGCATCTGGTTCCCAGTGATAATGATGATGCCAACATCGTGCTCCTGCCTGGGATAATCTCCCTTTTGTTACACGTGCCCTGATGGGGACAAACATTGCTGGTTCTGCCTGTCCAGTTTCTTATGTAACAGCTCCCAGGGACAGAGGGCTGCGTGGGGGAGAGATGCTTGGTTTTTGGAATAAGCTCCTTGGGCAAGAGAGCTTAGATCTGATTCCCCATCCTACAAGGAGTCAGCTGAGAAACTCCCCCCTGCTCGAGCCCAAGCAATGATCATGCCTGGCACAAGCAGCAGCCTCCCCATCCTTCCCCAAACAAAACTCATCCACTCTGATGCTGCTGGGGAGGTCAGGATCAGAACAGGACAGTGCTCCCTTTCCTGGCTGTCCCCTGCTCTCCCTGCCCAGCCCACAGAGCAATCAGCTAAATGCTTTATCCCTCTGCAGCCAGTCACGCCAGGGAAAAAAAAAAAAAAATTAAAAAAAAAAAAAAAAAAGAAAGAAAGAAGCCTGAAGTGATCCCTTTGCTGGCCTGACACCCTAAAGCCTCTCACCTCTCCCTGTCTTTCATCAGAGTTCTAAACTCCTTAGGATGTCATCACGTGCTCCATAAATAACAAATATATAAAAGCAGGGGCTGTGGAGGATGCAGCAGACAGAGGAGGGGAGGCAAAGCCCCGGATCCTCCTCTCCACCAGCGCTGAGACAGCACCAGGCGGGCCAGGAGCGGCTCAGCACCCCTGGCTGGTAAGCACCGACATTCCTGTCACACCCCAGGGACACTGCCAGCCTCGGGCACAGCTCCTGGTCCCCTGGGCACTGCGGCTGGCTCCTGTGTCCCAGGATGGGGGAATTTCCCCAGAGGGGTGGGGGGTTGGTGTGCAGCATTTGGCTTGCTGAGAAGTGGTTTAGGCACAGGGAAGGGTGGGACTCATCCCAGCCCCTGTCTCACCCCTGCACTTCCAATATGTGCTTCCAAAATCCAGCTGCAGGGACTCTCCTCACTGGAACCCTCCCTGTTCTGGATGTGGGGAGAGCTTGAGCTCTTTTGCACAGAGTATTTGATTTTAAGACTGTGTGAATAACTCTGTACTGTCAACTAATTAAAAAAAAAATCCATCTCCAAATTCAGGCAGACAATTCATAACTTAGTAAAAGATGTCGCCAGAGGGGTTCTGTGCACCTGCCTGTTTATTTACCTGTGAGCATCTCTCTGTACCGTGGGGATGCTCTGATCTCTGGTGCACAAACACAAGTGATGGCAGGAAAAATTTACAGAGCAAGCTCTTGGTTCACTGCTACGACCCACAGACATGGTGGGCTCATCTCAGACAGGCCTGGCAAGGAGTCACAGCACAAAATTCAGCCTGGGATAGAAGAAAAATCAACAAATACAGGAGGCTTTGCTGGAGCATCAGAGAACAGGTGAGCTATGGAGAGAGAATGTTCCTCATTGCTGTTTCTCACTTACTCTGGGACCTGGGCAGAGTTTCCTTCACTTCTGCAGGTCTGATGCTTCCCATGGTCCCCCCATGGCTGTGCAGGGCTCGTGCTTTCTCCAGGGTTAGGGAGCACTGTTGGTTCCTCTGTGCTCTGCAGGTTCTGTGTAACCCTCCCTCCTCAGAAGACCTTCAACTCCTCAGGGAGCTGAGAAGCAAAGCAAGAAGTTCATTTCCAGAAAACAAACATAAATACATCAGCCCTTCAGCTGTGTAACCTGGGTTGCCAGGAATAACATGCTGGAGGGGAAAAAACGCAAGGAAAACAAGCAAGGAGCAACCTTTCCCCTTCCCTGGCTACTGCTCCAGGGTGTTGCTGGCTGGAGTCTCAGGCAATTCCCAAAAATAGCTGGAGGGACCTGATTGCCCTTTCCCAGTTTTCTCTGATGGGATTGCAGCAGCCACTCAAACAGGAGGTTTTGAACCTCCAGCTCTGTGGATCTCCCTGTAGGGACTTCTTGTGACTCAGTTGTTTTCAGCCTCCATATGCTCTGGGATAGATTTGGACAGTGAGCACTGGATGGTGGTTGTTGGAGAGCAAACACCCCTGAGGAGCCTGGGCTGGTCCCTTCTCCCTGCAGAGGGGTGAACTGCATGACCTTTACCAGCCCTTTCCAACCCAAACCGTGCTGTGATTCCACGATCCAGCTCCATAATTCCCATGGAAACTGAAATGCTGGCCCTGCCTGAGGCCACATTCAGCTTCCCTCTCTGCCCTGCCACCCCTGCACAGCCATCCCAGCCTGATCCAGCCGGGATCTCCTCCTCAGCATCCCCAGAACTCACCCCAGGCTCTCAGCACCCCCAGGATCAAACCACCACTGCACATTTTCAAACCACCACTGCATTTTCAGGGTCCCCTGAGCTTGCCCTCTTGCCTAACTCTGGGATTTATTCATGCAGATGAGTCCCTAATCCAATTAGTGGGACAGGGAGTTCCAGAAGGTTTGACAATAAGCTCTGTGAACATCAGACCCACTCCCCCAGCACCCCACTCTCCCTGCCAGCTCACCCTGCTTTACTTCCCTGCTGCAGGAGCATGAACCACCCATTCCCAGCATGGCTTCAGCCAGTCCTTGGTAGCTGGAATGAGCACTGGGGATGCTAAATAATTCCCCTGCCAAGGAAACCCTGCGTCCCTGATGGATCTGACCCCTCAGATACACACCCACAGCCAAACCAGCCATTCATTGAAAACAGATCCTGACCACCCTGTCTCACCTCAGGCTGGATAACACTGGCATTTCAAGCATCCAGCCCTTGGCATTTCAGGATGGAAAATTCCCAGCTTGTGCCAGTTGTGCCCTGTGCAATGTTTGTGCTGGTAATGCTTTTGTTTCCATAAATCCTATTAGCTGGAGGCAAGCCTATAATTAGCAGGGAAAGCCGGCACCTCTGAAACAATAATCAAAAATGACCTGGCTTTTCTCTGGCTTCGCTGGAAATTGCTTGCATATTGCTCTGAGTTTGGATGGATGGTTGAATGGGTGGCTCTGAAAGCCATTCCCACTATTTCTGTCTGCAGGATGTGTGTGCTTTGTGAAGTTATTCACCCAGTTTGTGCTTCTCTCTGGGTTTATTGACTCAGTTCACTCACACGTGAAAGCAGAGGCAGATTGGAGCCACAGGCTCTGATCCAGGTCAAGGGATTTGTCTGGGCTGTGCAGGATGGGTGCTGCCAGATGACCTGGGATGCTGGTGACCCTCTTGGGGGAACCCATGCTGAAGGTGGAGTGTCCTGGGCTGTGTCTGGTGGGGTCAGCTACCCAAAGCTGCTGGGGCAAGGGGGCAAAGCCTGAGGGCACCTCACCAGGGAGAACAGCCAAGGCCTTCAGCCTCAGTCACCTGCCAGGGACCTACCTCTGTGAGCATGGGCATGACCTGAGAAACCAACAGAGGTGAAGCTGTGTCACTGACCTGCTCAGTGGGTCAGAGAAGGGGGTAAATCCTGCCAGATTGGGTCACTCACCTGCTCAGTGAATCAGAGAGGGGGTAAATCCTGCCAGATTGTGCTTTGGAGGAGATGGCTCAGGCTGCCTGATGTGTGTTCCTGTCAGGGCACCTCTGTGACCTCCTGCTCCAGCACAGCTGTGCTGCTCTACAAACACCAGAGCATCACAGGGAACTTTCACACAGATAGATGCTTGTTTTCCAGCTCTTGGCTTCCTGCAGGCACATCCCACCCTGCCTGTCCCCAGGGCAGCAGCTCCAGGGTTCTCCTGCCCTGGTACTGTCACGGGCTGGACAATGTTGGGCAGGATGCTGGGCAATGTTGGGCAGGATGCTCAGCCCCCCACCTGCTCCAGCTCTGGCAGCTCTGTCCCCTCTCCCTGCTCCGTGCCACCACCTGGATCACTGTGCTCTGTCCCCCTGGTCCCTGGGCTTTGCTCACAGCCAGTGCCAGCCCCCTGTGTCCCCAGCTCACAGTGAGGGCAGCTGGGCCACTGGGGGTTGTTACAGGGCTTGCAAGGGTCTTCAGGGTGAAGAGAGAGGCAAGAATGTTGACCTCATGTTCAGAAGGCTTGATTTATTATTTTATGATATATATTACATTATGACTATACTACAAAGAATAGAAGGAAAGTTCTCAGAAGCTAGCTAAGCTAAGAATGAAAAGGAATTAATAAACAAAGGTCTGTGTCCCGGCAGAAAGCGAGAACAGCTCTGCTGTGAGTGGTCAGTAAATCCAAACATCCACCCGAGACCAATCACGGATCCACCTGTTGCATTCCACAGCAGCAGATAACCATTGTTTACAGTTTGTTGCTGAGGCCACAGCTTCTCAGAAGGGAGAAAAATCTTAAAGCAAAGATTTTTATGAGAAGATGTCTGTGACAGGGGGTGGCTATCTGCCGTATATACAAACAGCAAAAGGGGAGGCAAGCAGCCTAATCCTGTCTGTGAACAACAGATTCCTCTGCTGGCTAACGGTGCTGGAGGAGCTCGGCTGGAATAAAGGGCGCAGGAGCCGGCGGGGGCTGCCCTGAACTGAGGGAGCGGCGGGAAGCCGGGCAGGAGCAGCAGGAGGATCGGAGGATCGGAGGATCGGAGGATCGGAGGATGCCGGCGCTGAGCGCGTTGCCGTTCCTGAAGCCGGCCCAGCTGCGCTCGCCCCGCAGCCCGCCCGGGGGCCAGCGCCGGCACACGCTGCCCGCCAGCGAGTTCCGCTGCCTCGGGCCCGGCGACGCCGCCAGCGTGTTCGAGATCGAGCGCGAAGGTACCGGAGATCCCGTGTGCTGCATCCCCCGGGATCTGCTCCCAGCCTCTTGTGCTCCTTGTAGTGGTGGATTCCCCTGTGGGTGCCCTCGTGGTCCTGGCTTGGGGCCACCACGGGCTCCCCGATGGGGTGGAGGAATTGGGGTTAATGAGCTGGAGAAGCACGGCCCCAGCTCACCCTAGTAGGACCCCAAAACAGCCCTGTGAAAGACGGGATAGCAAAAGGGGAAGTGGGAGGAAGGACACCACGCTCTGCCTCCTCCTGCACAGGGACACTTTGAGGTGCCACTCTGGCAACATTTCCCCATTTCCTCCACCATAGCTTCCCTCACCCAACCCATTTCTCCCTCCTCTCCGAGAGCAGGGGCAGCCAGGGAGATGCTGAGAGATGCTCAATTCATCACCTGCTGCTGTGGCTCTGGAGCCAGCAGAATCAGGAGCTGGTTACTGGGCCATGTGGAATCTCACCTAGCCCATTTCTCCCTCATCTCCAAGCACAGGGGCAGCCAGGAAGATGCTGAGAGGGAGGCTCAATCCAGCACCTGCAGAGTCAGGAGCTGGTCACTGGGCCATGGGGAGCTGCCTCTGGAGAAGCAGAACTGCTCCCTGGGACCATCTGTGTCCCTCAGACCTCCTTCAGACCCAGCAGGCAGCAGGACACATGCCATCTCTCCCCACCACATCCCACTTTCCCTCCCCTACGTCAGTGCTGGGAGTGTTTCTGGGTTGGGTGTGCTTTGTGTCTCTCACTGTGTTCACCACTGCCCCCTCCAGCCTTTATTTCGGTTTCTGGGGACTGTCCCCTGCACCTGGATGAGATCCGACACTTCCTGAACCTGTGCCCGGAGCTGTCCCTCGGCTGGTTTGAGGAAGGGCGGCTGGTGGCGTTCATCATCGGCTCCCTCTGGGACCAGGAGAGGCTCAGCCAGGTATGACCCAGTCCTTCCCCCTTGGGCACCACCAGGGAGGGCACCAGCTGGTGTGAGGGGAGCAATCCAGGGCACCTTGGGGCACCTCAGCCTCAGGGGAGAAGGGGAAAATCCAGCCTCAGGTGATTCAGTGAAGGGTGGGATAAAGGCAGGGGTGACTCTGCCCTCAGGTAGGATCAGGAGGCTCCATGGATCCAAGGGTTTGGCTTCTCCTTCTGCCTGAGACCCTCCAAACCCTGTCTCCTCCCAGAGAGGGTTTGAGTGACCCAGCAGGGCACCAGCCCTGCCAGAGCCTTGGGACCAGAAGAAGCTCTCTGGGGCCCTGAGGCTACTCCCAAAATCTTCTCCCAGATTAACTGCTAAAGGGCTGCTCTGGTAGAAATGAACATTCTCATTAATTAATTTCAACCACGCTGTTAAAAAACATGCTAAGTAATTCCCCTCAACATTCATTTTAAAATTAAAAACTCTCTGAGGACGATGTGGGGAGGTGAACAGGCACGGGGAGGATGAGGACTCTGGTTATTTGGCTATTGGAATAAATACCAATGTAGCTGGACAGGACATGCCTGGGCTTGTCTGGGCCTTGCTGCTTGACCAAAGGCGGCAACTGTAGTGATTTCACCTCAGAGACACTTTTGGCCAGCTGTGTGCTGCAGCTGGGCACTTGGGGACAAGTCCAGGTAAGCAAGAGCTCAGGTTTACCTCTGGTGGAGAAACTTTAAGGCGATGGTGAAGGAAAGGAGTTGGTTCTGATGGAGGGTTTGGATCCAGAGCTTTATTCTGGCCCACAGGCCTCTGAATGCAGCAACAACTCCAACAGAACTCCAACAGAACGATGTGGGGAGGTGAACAGGCTCGGGGAGGATGTTGACCCTGGTTCTTTGGGGTGGGGAATAAGAAGCAGGATGGGACCCCCATGTCCTGCTAAGCTGTGTTTCCCCCGACAGGCAGCCCTGACCCTGCACAAGCCGCAGGGCTCGGCCATACACAGGGCTGCTCTGGTAGAAATGAACTTTCTGGCAGAAATCAAATTAATTTAAACCATGCTGTTAAAACATATGTTAAGCAATTTCCCTCAACATTAATTTTAAAATTGAAAACCCTCCGAGGACGATGTGGGGAGGTGAACAGGCACGGGGAGGATGTTGACCCTGGTTCTTTGGGGTGGGAATAAGAAGCAGGATGGGACCCCCATGTCCTGCTAAGCCGTGTTTCCCCCTGCAGGCAGCCCTGACCCTGCACAAGCCGCAGGGCTCGGCCGTGCACATCCACGTGCTGGCCGTGCACCGCACCGTGCGCCAGCAGGGCAAGGGCTCCATCCTGATGTGGCGCTACCTGCAGCACCTGCGCTGCCTGCCCTGCGCCCGCCGCGCCCTGCTCATGTGCCAGCCCTTCCTCGTGCCCTTCTACCAGAAGTGCGGCTTCCAGGCGCTGGGGCCCTGCCAGGTGACCGTGGGGGACCTGGCCTTCGTGGAGATGCAGCACGCCGTGCGCGGCCACGCCTTCATGCGCAGGAACAGTGGCTGCTGAGGGCAGCTGCAGCCCCTCTCCATGCCCACATCCGTCATCCCCAGCTGGCCCTGGATACAGCTGCTCCCTCTGCCACATCTGCCTTGCAGCCACGCCAGCCTGGCCCCATCCCATCCCTGCAGGGCTGGGCACAGGAGCTCCTGCAGGGTCCTGCTGGATCCATCAGCTCCCTGGGCTGGGCACAGGAATTCCTGCCGGGTCCTGCTGGAAGCATCAGCTCCTTGGACTCTGCTTTAGCCTGGGCTGGGCACAGGAATTCCTGCTGGATCCTGCTGGAAGCATCAGCTCCCTGGGCTGGGCACAGGAATTCCTGCTGGATCCTGCTGGATCCATCAGCTCCCTGGGCTCTGCTTGAGCTGCCCTGGCCATGAGCCCCCTGGGATGGGAAGGCTTTGCCCTGGGAATGACTGGGGGCTCTACTGGTCTGAGGACACTTGCACCCACCATGGTTTGCTGAGACACCCAGAAGAGCCCCTGCAAACACGTGCCCCAGCCTGGCACCCCTCCCACCATCACCACCACCATGAGTGGAGCACACCATGGTCAAGCCCTCCCTGAGCAGCCCCCAGGCCAGGCAGGGGCCGTGGCAGCCACCCCCTGCCCACACATATCCTTCCAGCCCCCTGAGCTGCACATTGCAGAGCCTCCCCAGGGAACCAGCCCAAACCATTTTGGTCCTCCCTGTCCCAGACCCACAGGACAAGCCTTTTGCAAACAATTCAGGTTGTTGGAAAGCAGCAAATAAAGATGTGGTGGTGATTTTCTACACAGCCCATGTGTGTTCCTGCCCTGCTTTGATCAGATCTCACCACCATGGCCTGAGGGAGGGCACCAGCTGGTGTGAGGGGAGAAATCCAGGGCACCTTGGGGCACCTCAGCCTCAGGGGAGAAGGGGAAAATCCAGCCTCAGGTGATTCAGTGAAGGGTGAGATAAAGGCAGGGGTGACTCTGCCCTCAGGCAGGATCAGGAGGCTCCATGGATCCAAGGGTTTGGCTTCTCCTTCTGCCTGAGACCCTCCAAACCCTGTCTCCTCCCAGAGAGGGTTTGAGTGACCCAGCAGGGCACCAGCCCAGCTCCCTCCCTGCCACACCAGCCATCACCAGAACAACCAGAACCCCCCAAAAGTGCTGCTTCCCCACACCCAAGAAGGGAGGAGAGACCTTGTGCATCTCATTAAATACAGGTAGAAATTTATTAAGGATGGGGGAAACCCACAGCTTTTTAAAAAAGTATCAAAAAAGAGACAAATGAGGTGAAGTGTCTGTCTTTGGCTGGAGCAGCAACTGGAGGGACAGAGTGGGGCTGGAAACTGGCCCAGGGTGGAGGGAGGGATGCAGGGATGGATGCAGATGCTCCTGGGCTCACTCAGTGGTTGTGGAGTGGGAACCAGGCTCTCAGCCCTTGAATATTCATCCCACGACATCCTAACTGGGGCATCCCCCACTTAAAAGCACTGAGGCCTCCAGCACCAAAGCAACACATCTCAGGGGAGAGACAGCCTGGCAGCAGCCTGGGTCCAAACCAGCCCAGAGGGGTCACCTGGACCCCAGGAAGGACCTGCCTTCGTGCCACGGCTGGTGCTGAGGAGGAGGAGGAGATGCTGGGGAGAGCAGCCAGGACTGGGCAGCCTCGGGCAGGGAGAGGGGAGGTGACAGCCCCATCCTGCACTTCCACACCTGAGCAGCACCACTGGAGCAAGGAAGGAAGGGCTGCCTGGGTCCCCATGCTTTGCAAAAGGGAAAGGGGAACCAGCAGGGACTCAAGGCAGAAGGTGACAGCTTCCTGAGAGGGCTGTGGGCTCCACAAGCAGCCACAGGAGCCCCCCAGGGGGATTTTCTCCACGTCTGCCTCCCACCATGGCACTATAAATACAGTCCCTGCCACTCCTCCCCTTCCAAAAGGAGAATTTCACTGAAATAAGGGAAGGAAAAGCCCCCTGCCCCAAGTCCTGCCTCTCCATCCAGTGAGGAGCCAGGCGGGAAGGCACAAGCCTCCTTGGGGACCTCAGGGGGAACAGGACTGAAAAATGTCTTTAAAGCTCAGCCCTGAACATCTTGGAGCCACGACAGAGACTCCAGAGAGCTCAAAAGGGGGAAACCCTGGGCCTAAAGAGCTGTGGATAAAAAAAGTGCCCCTGCAAAAAGGGGGTTGTGTTCACAGTATGAGCTGCAGCACTGCAGGGCACCGAGGTGGGACGGGGCCCCAGGCAGGCAGGGACACAGGCTGGAGACTTCAGCAACTTCACCCCAGGACTGGCAGTGCAGCCTGGCCACGGATACACCAAAATCCAGCCTCCCTCAGCCCTTTCCCCACACAGGCAGCAGCCAGAGTCGGTCCCCAGGCCAGTTACGGCTTTCCAGCATCAGGAGGGGATCAAGGCAGGGCTGGCTCAGCCCTACATCCCCAGCATTGAGCAAGGGGTACCCCAAACCCTCCCTCCCTGAGGATGGAGCCATGCCCAGAGTCTGCCCCATCCTGGAGCAGCCACCACCACGTCCCACAGGCTGGGCAGCACCCGCCCCATGGGAACATGGCAGGGTCAGTGCAGGACCTGCTCCAGCTCGTACTTCTCGCAGAACTTGCTGGTGAAGGGCAGGCAGGTGAGGTACTCCACCCAGCGCCAGTTGATGGGGTACACGTAGAGCCACACCACCAGCGAGGCAAAGAGCCCCAGGAAGACCAGCAGGGACACGATGATCATGGCGCGCTTGCGCAGCTTGTCCACCGTGCCGAAGGTGATGTAGGGCAGGAAGGCGAAGGACAGCAGGAGCCCGCTCAGGAAACCAAACAGGTGGGCAATGTTGTCGATCCAGGGCAAGAGGCCGCAGATGAAGAGGAAGAGGACGATGCCGAAGAGGTTGAGGAAGGCTTTCCAGGGTTTCTCCAGCACCTGCCAGCTTTGGAAGAGCTCCACGAAGAGGCAGGCCAGCAAGCCAAACTGGGAGCCGGCAGGGCCCACCTGCAGGGAAATGAGGGCTGGGCTCTGTGTCACCCCAGACACACCCCGTGTCCCCCGTGTCCCCTCTCTGTGTCACCCCAGACACACCCCATGTCCCCCAGGGATCACCTCCACCCCTAGCAAAGAGCATTTGGCTCCAGTGTGCCCGTGCAGGATCCTGCATGGGGCTCAGGGGTGGGAGCCTCTCACAGACATGTTTTATGAAAAATCCTTTCCTTAGGATTTTTGCTCCTGAGAAGCTGGAAGGCCTCAGGAACAAAGTGTAAACAATGGTTATCTGCTGCTGTGGAATGCAACAGGTGCATCTGTGATTGGTCTCATAGAGTTGTTTGTAATTAATGGCCAATCACAGTCAGCTGGCTCGGGCTCTCTGTCTGAGTCACAAGCCTTTGTTATCATTCTTTCTTTTTCTATTCTTAGCCAGCCTTCTGATGAAATCCTTTCTTCTATCCTTTTAGTATAGTTTTAATATAATATATATAATAAAATAATAAATCAAGCCTTCTGAAACATGGAGTCAGATCCTCATCTCTTCCCTCAACCTGAGACCCCAGCGAACACGGTCACAGGAGCCCTGGCACAGGAGGATGAGGAGGAGAGCAGGGTGCTGCTGTTTTGGCAGAGCTGACACTTTCTGTGACTCAGCATCACCCCCTGGCAGACCCCAGCCCCATGGTGGCACACCTGTGGGGGGATTAGGGCCCTTGGCATGATCTCATTTAAAGGCTGACAGGGTTTGGCTGGCAGCAGATTAGCCATCTGCCTGCCCAGGGACCCCGCACGCTCACGGACACGTGGTGACATGTGACACACGTGGCATGTGCCAACACCACGCGTGGGGCAGGGACACCCCCTCCTCCTCTCCCTGCAGCAAACCCTGCCAGGGGGTGACAATCTGTGCTCCAGCCCCTTCCCAAAACCTCTGCCCAGGATGGGGATGGAGAGGGGCGTCCTTTGGTCCCTGGGAGCGCGCAAGACTTGGGACAGACCCCCAGACCCTCACCTCTGCCCTGTAGGGTAGGAAGATGGCACTGGCCAGGTTGCCCGTGATGCCACTGAGGATGAAGATGATGGAGATGCGGTGCCAGCCCGCCAGCTTCTCCAGGTCCCGCAGCACTGTCATCTGGAACGTCACCGACACCAGGCAGTGGATGATGCTGGGGGGAGAGGCCCTGGGTTAGAGACCCTGCCCAGCATCCCACCCAGTGCCCCAGGGCACGACACAGCTCACAGAACACCCCTGTCACAGACATCTTTAATGAAAAATCCTTTCCTTAGGATTTTTCCTCCTGAGAAGCTGAGAAGCCTCAGGAACAAAATGTAAACTGATTATCTGCTGCTGTGGAATGCAACAGGTGCATCTGGGATTGGCCCATGTTGGATGTTTCTAATTAATGGCCAATCACAGCCCAGCTGGCTTGGAGAGAGAGTCTGAGACAGCTGCCTTTGTTATCATTTTTTCCTTCCTATTCTATTCTTAGCTTAGCTAGGCTTCTGATGAAACCTTTTCTTCTATTCTTTTAGTATAGTTTTAATGTAATATATATCATAATATAATAAATCAAGCCTTCTGAGACATGGAGTCAGATCTCTGTCTCTTCCCTCATTCAAAAACCCCTGTGAACACGGTCACACACCCCCACTGAAGGCACTGTCACAGTCTGGGAGTGCCCTTCCCTCCTCTCTCCCAGCCCATCCCAATGGGCACTCCAGTGCCCAGTTCCCCCATCCCTGGGGATTTGGGGGCTGTGGCTCACCCGGCGTGCAGGAACAGGGACAGCCACAGGCGGTAGAACTGGTCAGGGACCTCCGGGTTCAGGAAGGGCAGGAGCCCACAGACCTCATCCAGGCAGTGCACCTGCAAAGGCAGCAGGGTGGTCCCCAGAGCCACAGGGAGCAGAGGATGGGTTACAGGGATGCCAATGATGTCATGTGGCAGCTGTGAGGGGATTCTGGATGGTGTGGGGCACCCACGTTGCCCTGGTGCTGGTAAAGGTGCCTCCTGCCCCACGCCAGCAAGGTGGGTGTCACAGACAACTTTTATGGAAAATCCTTTCCTTAGGATTTTTCCTCATGAGAAGCTGAGAGGCCTCAGGAACAAAATGTAAACAATGATTATCTGCTGCTGTGGAATGCAACAGGTGCATCTGTGATTGGCTCATGTTGGTTTGTTTGTAATTAACAGCCAATCACAGTCAGCTGGCTCGGACTCTCTGTCCAAGATGAAGCCTTTGTTATCATTCTTTGCTACTCTATTCTCAGCTAGCCTTCTGATGAAATCCTTTTCTCCTATTCTTTTAGTACAGTTTTAATGTAATATATATCATAAAATAATAAAGCCAGCCTTCTGAAACATGGAGTCAGATCCTTGTCTCTTCCCTGACCCAAGAACCCCTGTGATCACCGTCACAGGCGGGCACAGCAGCAGGAGCTTGGCCAACAGCTGGGCAAGGCCTTGCACTTTGCATCATTCCTGCTCACACCCATCCCAACCATGTCCCATTCCTGGTAGGACACTCTGAAGCCCTTTGACATCAAGCATGGCTGCCAGCATTGTACCCCACACGCCCTGCCAGCATCCCTCCATGTACCCCACACGCCCTGCCAGCATCCCCCCATGGACCCCACACGCCCTGCCAGCATCCCCCCCATGGACCCCACACGCCCTGCCATGCCTCCCTGGCCCCTCACCTGCGAGCAGAGCGTTGCCTCCTCGTGGAAGTAGCCGTGCATGAAGTCGCAGTACTCCCGTGTGGTGATCTCACAGCTGCCAGGGGCAGGAGGGGCTCATGGGGACAGGGCACACTCAGGACGCCCCTGAGCATCGCCCTCTGCCCCCAGCCTGCTGCCACTGTGCTTCCCACCCCCCAAGGCTCTGTAATCCCCCCCCTCAGGCACAGCTCTGGATGCTGATGGACAGCACAAGGCAGGAGTGCAGGGGGGGAGCCAGGCCAGGTGCCCCCTTTGCCCACCTGCCCTTGGTGCCGATGCAGCAGGGCCTGCCCTTGATCTCGCAGTCCAGGTGGGCCAAGCCCGTGTGGTTGGTTTTGGTCTCGTAGGTGCAGATCTAGGAGCAGGAGGGAAAGGAGCCCTGGTCAGAGCCCGGCCCCAGGCTGTCCCTGCAGAGCCCTGCTGGGCTCATTGGCACTGCCACCATGGAGCCAGCAGCTGATGGTGGCACTGGGCTCTTACCGGCCACTTGGTGATGTCGTCTGGCCACACATGGGGTGGGTTGGACGCAGGCTCCTCACACGTCCTGGCAGGAGGAGGGGGGTGAGTCGGGTGGGAGCCCCCAACAAATCCCCCTGCAGACCCTCATGCACAGACAGCTCTCGGACCTGCCTGGATCCTGCCCACCCATGGGTGCCCCACAACACCCCACAGCAGCTCCTTCTGCAGGTGAACCCCACAGAACTCAGGGCTGTTGCACAACCATGCCCATGGATGCTCCCATCCCAGCACAACACAACAGCATCACCTGCTGCTCCCTATGTTAAAGATAGGCCCTGCCTCAGTTTCCCCACTGATTCCCTCTTCTTTATCACTCTCCTAGTGTGCAAAAACCTCCCATCCCCTCAGACAACAGGAATCAAGGTACCCCAGCTGGAAAGGCAACCCCTTCTGCTGTGTCCCACACACAGCCAGGTGACAGGGCCACCTCCACCCAGCTGCTACATCTACCTGGGGTCCTGGTGACACACAGCCCCCGAGGTCCTCTTCTCTCCCGAGCCCATGGCTGGTGCATTGCTGCCTGGCCACTTGATGAACGTTGCCAGTGTCTCCTGCAGGGAACGTGGAGACACTGAGGATGCAGCAGGGAATGCATGGCTCTGATATGTGGTCTCCTCGAGCCAAGTCTCATAAGCTCTTGGAGATCTATATCACACCCAAGATAGCTCAGCTACCTTAGAAGGCATAAAATCAACAGGATGGCTTCTGTAGCAGTGTTGGAAAAATAAAAATTTTAATAAAAGGCAAAATAACAAAACTTTTTACAGAGAAAAAATGAGCCCAGTGCAAGAGGTTCTTGCTCCTGGTAAAACACCTCACAAAAGCAATTAGTTTCTTTGTTCCCTTCTTTTTCTAGTAAATTGCTTAGGCAGGACTTTTTGCCTCCTGTCCAATTGGCTATCCTTAAGTTGGAGGTGAAGCCCCCCAGGTCTTATGAGGTGTCTCTTTACCTAATCGAGGACAGAAACTTCTGGGCTTTTTTTCCTTTTTAAAAAGACAAAGGCCAGTTTGGTCACTCCATCAACAGGGAGCACATTCCTACAGGGCTCTGACCGCACCTGCATCCTGCCCAGGGGCAGAGCAGGGCTGAGATGGTTTCCCCTGGGATCCCAGCCCTTCCCGGGGCAGGGGCACGCACCGAGCAGTCCTGGGGCAGGGTCTGGATGCAGCCGGAGTTGTCGTTCTGCACGCAGCAGCCGGAGCCCCGCTCGCGGTCCCGCTCGCGCTGGATCAGCCGCTCCACCTGCCGGTCCTTGCGGATGCACGGCGAGAACTTGGCGCCCAGGTGGATCAGGTCAATCTGGCAGGGAGATGCCAGTAAAAAAGGGGATTTGTCTGTGCACCCCCCTTCGCTCCAGCTATCCCCAGGGAGAGTGGCAGGAGCAGGGGGTCTCCACAGGGAATAGACAGAGGTGTGTGTCATCCCAGTGGAGGGAAGGCAGGACTCTGTGATGCCACATGTCCCAGTGGGATGGGAGCATGGGACAGCAGGCTAGAGTGAGGAAGTCAAGCTGTGCCCCTCTGAGAAGAGGAGCACTGCAGAGATCCACCTCAGATCAGGGCAGGGGAAGCAGAGGGCAGAGCCTGAGACCAGGGGCCAAGGCTCTGGCAGGGTTCTCACCGAGCTGGGCCCAATCCAGAAGTTTTCCTGCTGGATGTACTTGACACTCTCGTAGACACCCTTGTTCCTCAGCACCTGCCAAGAGAGGCCAGGGTCAGATCCCACTGAAGGGACATGTGCTGAGGGGAGGGGGCACCCCTGTCTCCCTCCACTCAAAAGGGGCTGAGCAGCCCCTCCGTCCGAGGGGAAGGGCTGTGGGTCCCACCAGCAAGGCAGGAGAGGGAACAGCTCTGCTCCCACCACATACTCTGCTGCAACATGGTCTGCTCACCCCCTTGCCCTGGCCATATCACAGAGCCTCTCAAATGCTGGCTCCCAGTGTCCCACGGTGTCAGGCTCCCACAAGATATTCCCAGTCCTTGCAGGGAGCATGACACCATGGGACCCTGGTGGTTACAGTCCCCCCTGAAGGATGGCTCTCAAACTTACTAACTCTGTTGTCACGTGCTGGGCGAAGCCGATGGGGGCGATGCCGTAGGTGCCGATGACCAGCAGGGTGATGAGAATGTGCACAAAGGTGATCCAGTACGTGAAATACGGCCTGAAGGGGACAGGACCCAAAGCTGGAGCTCGTCAAAGATCTCTGGGCAAAGGGACACTGCAGTCCCCAAGCACTGAGGGGGACACACATCCGAGTGGGGTGCTCCTGCCGTCGGTGCCCCTCACCGGTGGCTGTCGGTGATCTCCAGCTGGGACTGCACGATGCTGCTCAGGCTGCGCCGGTACGTCCTGTTCAGCCACTTGCCCACCACGCCCAGCCCGTAGTAGCGTTTCTTGCGGTCAAAGGCGAAGTGCTTCACCTTGGAGGCGATGCGCCTGCCCCGCCGCGGAGCCGCGCCCGGCACCGAGGCCAGCCGGGCACCCTCCTGCCTGGCCAGAGAGGAGAAACCCATCACACCTCCCAAAGGAACAGCTGAGAAACACCCCACGGCCAGAGCTATGCCCTGAGCTGGGGCTCTGAGCACCTCCTGGCTCCCAGGATCATTATGGAAGTGCCCAGTGCTCACGGCTGGGGACACTGTCCTGCCTCCAGCAGGGCACCTGGGCAGCCTTGGGGGCAAGGCCTGCTGAGGGTTGGGACTCACGGGGTGGGCTGCTCCACCTCAGGGGACACCCTGGCTTCCTCTGCCACCTGGTGCATGCGTAGGTACGTGGCTGACAGAGGAGGCGACTCAAAGACGTCATCGGGCATGGAGTACGTCTCATCGTGCATGTCCATCTGGAAAGGGGATGGATTGTGTCGTTGGATATGGGTGATGGGTCAGAAACTGACTGAGCCCACACGCCCTGACTGAGCATACCCCTGGCCAGGGGGCGTGGGTGATCCCCAATGACACCCCACTAATGACACATCACAGGGTGTGAAATGTGCCCAGATGGCAACAAGGGCCATCACCAGGGCTGGGGCACAGCAGCCACCGATGCCTATGTCACTGCTGGGTGGAGTGCCAGCACAGGGATCCTCGTGAGAGCCCTCCTCCACACCGAGCCCCCTGTGCAGGGCCCCAGCTCCAGCAGCCAGCATGGAAAGGTGCTTGCCTTACTGAAGAAGGACGAGTCCAGGGTATCAGCAGCATCCACCATGTCCTCATCCATGAAGCTGGGGTACAGGAAGCTCCTCTTGCTCCTCTGCTTGGGAGCCAGTGGCTCCAGGACAGAGCGCCCCTTCGGCAGCACAAGCAATTGAAGGTGAGCAACCAGAAGCCCTCAGTTTTTGCAGCGCTGAGGGTTTCTCAGATCTTCCCTCTCCAACTCCAAGTGGCAAAGATTAAATCCCAATCAGCCACCATACCCCCTTGTGTGAGGAGGAAAAGGCAGAAGATGCTGCCTTTAGCCCCTCAGAATCCACACTGGACCATGGCCATGTTAGTCAGCATGACAAGTGACCTCTGAATTCATCTGGTCTCACACCCACAAACCCATCCCCAAGATTTGCCCTGGGCTCCTCAGAACCAAGAAAATTGCTGGAGAGGTTTCATTGCCCCTAACCAACGGAACCCAAAAGTTGTTTCTTTCTCAGATTGTCCAATTTCCACTAAAACTTCTACTTTTAAGTAGCGCTCAGGTTTAAAAAACCAATCTCCCCCCTCAAACCCACCCCGGAGAGAGAACAGTCTCCATGCGCAGCAAACAGACAACAAAGACGGTGGGTGAAGGACAGAACTGAAACCCAGCTTAGGAAGGTGATCCCCCTCTGAAGGACAGAACTGAAACCCAGCTTAGGAAGGTGATCCCCCTCACACTCCCAAAACTCACACGCAGGAGGGCTGCGGCCGCCTTGAAGCTCATGTGGGCCACAGACTCCCTCTTCCTGCGCGGCAGGCGCCCGTAGCCCGAGCGGATGCTGTTGAAGGACGCCAAGGACACCACGCCAGGGGTGAGCGGGGGCAGCACGTGGTGGGGCGTGTGGGGACGGTCGGTGTCGTCGGGGTGGCGGAAGGGACGGCCCCTGGCCAGCGGGTCCACGATCTGCGGGAGGGAAGAGCTGTCAGCGCCGGGAGAGCAAGGCTGGCAGTGGGACCCCTCACCCCGAGCTCTACCTTGGGCATCTTGGCAGGCTTGGGCGACTCGGTGGCTTGGAAGGAGGGCACCTCCTGGCTGGGCAGCTCCATGTCGCGATAGGCGGGCTTCAGCTTGCCGTACCTCATGCTGCAGTGCTGCAGGCTCTTGCGCTGCCACTGCTGCCGCTTGCCCTCCCAGTCACTGCTGACACCGAACCACTGCGCCGTGCCCCTGCACATGGGGTGGGCACAGCTGTCACACAGCTGGTCCCTCACACCATGTACCACCATTGCACCCAGCCATCCCCTCTGCAGGGTGGGCACACCATGAACCACCATTGCACCCAGCCATCCCCTCTGCAGGGTGGGCACACCATGCACCACCATCCCACCCAGCCATCCCCTCTGCAGGGTGGGCACACCATGCACCACCATCCCACCCAGCCATCCCCTCTGCAGGGTGGGCACAGCTGTCACACAGCTGGCCCCCACACCATGCACCACCATCCCACCCAGCCATCCCCTCTGCAGGGTGGGCACAGCTGTCACACAGCTGGCCCCCACACCATGCACCACCATCCCACCCAGCCATCCCCTCTGCAAGGTGGGCACAGCTGTCACACAGCTGGTCCCTCCCACCATGTACCACCATTCCACCCAGCCATCCCCTCCGGGCTTGGAGTGTCTCAGCCCAGCCTGCAGCAGGGCAGTTTTGACCTGGCTATGGGTCAAAGGTGAGAGGAATAACAGATTTGTCTTTACAAACCAGCTGTGGGTCTGCTGGTGGATAAAACTAGCACTGGGAGATAAAAGAAACCATGGGTAGGATTCCACTGATTGATGAATGGAAAAAGATATTTGCTTTTACAAATAACCTTTAGGTTTGCTAATAAATAAAATGAGACACTGAGAGATGAAAGAAACAATGGGGAAGAAAAACCCCTAAATTCTGTAAGAATTAAAAATTAAAAGGGAGGGTTATGCATTAGAGGGGAATCTTCAGTATCAGGTGTTTTGGGAAGTCGGAACCTCTCAAGTACCTCAGAAATGGGGAAAGAGAGAAGGGAAATGCGGCTGGGAAATTGGGATAAAAAGGAGGCTGCATCCTCCAAAAATTTGAGAGACCCCAGGGGAATGCCCCATGGCCTCTCCCTTTATTCAAATAAAGCCAGAAAGAACTCCTCTGCCTCCTTTTTGGCCATAAACCTCTGGTGTTTGTGGATTAATTTTCTTAACAAAGGGATGTGGCGGAAAGTGATTCTTGCGCTCCCTACTGAGACAAAACCCTCCAGCCCCACCCCAAATGCTCTGGCAGCACCCACAGTGTCCCCTGTGAGTGATCCAGCCCCGCTGGAGCCCAGCCCGCCCTCACTTGCGGATGCTCTGCGACAGGGATGTCTGCCGGCGGAAGCCGGGCCGGCGCTCCGGGCGCGGCTCCTGCAGGCTCTTGCTCTTGCGGTACACGGGCACCTTGTGGGGCTGCAAGGCAGAGCAGGGGGGCATCAGGGACACGGTGGCACCTGGCAGCCCCCCAGGCCCGGCGTGGCACGGGCACAGCTCCAGCACTCACCTCCTTGCGGGCACCATCCTCCTCGGCCTCGCGGGGCGGGATGACGATGGACAGGTTCGGGGGCTTCTTGCTCTGCAGGCGGCTGCTGCTGCTGCTGGAGCGGCTGCCCCCGTTCTTGTCCCCGGCTGACATCTCCGGCTGGGGCTGGCTGGCAGGCTGGCAGAGTGCAGGGGGTCAGCACAGGGGGACAGGGATTCCCCCAGGAGCTTGTGTGTGAGGAAAGGCTCAGTGAGAGACGGGGACTCATCAGTGGGACGTCACCAGACTGAGCGCCCTGAGTGCTGTGCTGGCCACCATGAACCCATCATGGACCCAAAACCCACATCCCAGCCCTGAGTTTGGGTGGGTAGCAAGGCTTGCATTAACCACTCACTGCCAGTCCCCCAGGGATCACCAACACCTGCTGGGAGTAGGGCAGGGATGACAACAGTGACCAGGTCAGAGCATCCCCATCATCCCAGCACATCCCAGTGGGACACCCAGGCTTCACACCCCGCCTGGATGAGCCTGACCATGTGCCTTGGAAACATGGGGGATCCCAGCAAGCCCTGCCAGGCCCGCGGCACACAGCTGCAGCACAGAGAACACCAGCACTCCCAGTTTGGCAAGGGAGCCAAGGGGACACAGCAGGGGATGTGTGCAAGGAGCTCCTCTTGCCTGGGCAGGGGGGGAAGGAAGGGGATGCACAAGGCCTGAAAACACCTGATCCACTTCCCCACATGCACCACAGCTCCCACGTGGACCTGTCACGTGTTGGGGTGCCCCATGAAGGGGAGAGGCAGGACATTCCCCTCTGGCACGTGCATGCACACACCAGGCTGGGACACTGAATCCTCCCTGGCACCATGTGCAAGGAGAGGGAGGCTTAACAGCCAAGATGTGGTTAATTCCTCAAGAAATCCCCTCCCAAGGGTCCCTGCAGCCAGCTCTGCCAGGCAGGGCTTGCTTTGCAGGGAAAGTAATTCCACCAAAGTGCAAGAGAACAAGTCCCAGATCCTATTAGGGACTATGAGGGCAATCAAATGGGAGGCACAGCCCTCTCTGACCTCTTCTGCTTGCCCATGTGCCAGTGCCCAGGGACTCACACAGGTCTCACAAGCATCTCTTGTCCCCCAGGACAGCCATGGCCATGGGAATGGTGTCACTTGCCACATTTGCACAGTGCCACTGGCTGCAAAATGCCAGCTTGATCTACAGGCCTGGCTCCTCTCCCTGCCCAAGATCCCAATGACCAGACTCCTCCAGCTCTGCTCCCCTTAGGCAACATCACTTGAGCAAGCAGATGAGTGACTGAGATCCCACCAACCCCTTCTGCAACAGGATCTATTGGCAGCCCATTCCCACAGCAAGAGCCAAGGACAGGGACACTTTAGCAGCTCCCTTGGCATTTGGAGTCCTGAACACAACCCTCCCCTTAGCCCACACCACAAGCAAAGTCTGGCTTAAGCAGCATGGGCTGCCCAAGGGATCAGCTTCATGGGGATGCAGGAGTCCAGAACCAGCCCCCCAAGGAGGGGACAGCCTGGAGTGGGCAGCACTGGCAGGAATTGTTGCCCTCCATCAGCTCCTGGGCCAGGTGATAATCTGCTCCTGCATTAAAATGGGTGCTGGGCTCCCTCTCCAGCACCAAAGCTGGGAGCAATCAACTCCCACATTTCTCCTGGGGGTTCAGCCAGTGCTGCTCCCCACGAGAGTCTCCTCACCTCATAAGAGTGACAGGGATCCTGTGCAGCGATGGCAAACACAGCAGCCTTCCTCTGCCTCTGTCCTTCACGCGTGGGAGCCCAGGACACGGCTGAATTCCTCCTGTGGGGAGAGGCTGGGATGAAAAACCCATCATGGGCTGTTGGGATTTATAAAGTAAGAGAGTTTTGAGAAAATGGTTAAAAAAGATAGCTGCAATGGGCAAGCAGGCAAGGGATGCAGGACCATCCAGGCAGAGGGAGAGCTGAGCTCAGTGCTGCCCAGACCCTGGGGACAGGGCTGCAGCTGGCTGCACACCAGGGACAGGGATCAGCCACTGGCACAGGGCAGCAGGAGGAGGAGAAGCCCCATTTACAGCAATGCTCCATGGCAGGGAATGACATGGGCAAGGCAGGGAGTTTTGGAGTTTTCCTCTGCTGCTGCTTTCCTGGCTCTTGGGAAGCAAGACACCCAGGAAGGGCAGGCAGGGACTGTGAGTGCCTCACTGGGTATTTCATAGCTGCTAAACTGGGAGAGTGCCAGCCCCAGCAAGTAAAACTTTCCATCCCATTGGTGAGCTCGAGGCTCTGTTTGTTTTCCTCCCAGGGCAGCCAGCAGTGAGCCTGAGATGGCAGCTGCTCTGGAGAGCTGGGAATGGGAACACACTGGGCTCAGAGCAACCCCTGGGGCACCCACATCCTCCTCCAGCTCTGGGCAATGGCTCTGAGTGGTAAGAAGCACAGAAATTGGAGCCAAATTCTTACACTCCCATCCCAAAATCCCGTCCTCAGTCGCTCCCATTGTAGGAGCTTTGGGGGGGGAGGATGGTGGGGATGGTGGAGATGAGAGATCTCTGCAGCCAGGGCTGGAACTTGGGGTTTATTGCAAAGGGCCTGGGTGCAGGGCCCTGCTGGGAGCTGCCAGCCACAGCTCAGAGCAGGCTGAGAGAAGAGAGGGGGAGAGAGGGTGAGAGGGTGAGAGAGTAAAAGCATAAGAGAGTAGAAGGGGTAAGAGAGTGAAGTTCCCGTTGCAATACCATAAATCTTCTTCTGTACTGAATATTCTGATTCTCACTAACCAATCTAGTACAATATACAAATCCTATAGCATTTACATGCAGCCTATAAGAATCATTACATCACCATACTGTGTTACATTTTAAACCCTAAAAACTCCTCTTTGGGCCCCTTCTGCCAAGCTGTAGGGTCTGCTCTGACCCTTGGAGCTGTCTGCAAGCAGAGGGTGTTGTTCCATCAAAAGGGGATCACCTTCAGCTGGCCACACCATTGTTTTCCAGTTGTTCAGTAACTGAGGTATCTCAAAGCTTGCTTTCATTTCAATCTCACTCTCAGTTTCCATATTCTCCAAATCTTTTGCCAGGCAACCATATTTATAAGGCTTTCCTGTTTCATCTTCCCCAACACCCATCACACCCCGGACAGCCCCAGATCTCTGTGCTTCCCAGCAAAGCAGGTTTGCAGCATAAAATCCCGGCCTGGCTTCCCCCCAGCTCCCCAGGCAGAGGGTGGAGGGCTGGGCTGGCCTCTCCCGAGGTGACTCAGGCCAGGGGAGCTGGCACAGCCTGCCTGGCACCTGCTGTCCCGTCACGGTCACGCGGCCGCAGCGCCGGTCACGGCTCTGTGCCCTGGCACTCCTGGCATTGAGAGGGAGGGGCAGGAGGGCAGCGGCCCCCGAGGGCTCAAGGCTGCTTTGCCACACAGCAGCCACCCCCTGAGCACAGATCCTGAGCCACAAGAGCCTTATCCTGTGCCAGGCAGAGAAATCCCCAGGGGACGGTGCTGGGAAGGAGTTTTCCATCTCACCACGTGCCTGGTGCTGGTGCCCAAGGCCTCTGGAGCTGGCATGCTCAGTGTGGGAATGGGCCAGGCAGTGCCTCCATCCACAGACAGCCTGCCCCAGGCTTGGCCCTCCAGATCCCCTGGGGTCACCAAGCTTGTCCCTCCAGGTCCCCTGAGGTCCCAGGTTTCCAAACTTGCCTCTCCAGATCCCCTGGGGTCCCACATCCCCAAGCCTGGCCCTCTAGGTCCCCTGGGGTCCCAGGTTCCCAAACTTGTCCCTCCACATCCCCCAGGGTCCCAGGTCCCCAGGCTTGTCCCTCCAGATCCCCTGGGGTCCCAGGTTCCCAAACCTGGCTCTCCAGATCCTCTGGAGTCCCACATCCCCAAGTCTGGTCCTCCAGATCCCCTAGGGTCCCACATCCCCAAACTTGTCCCTCCAGGTCCCCTGGGGTCCCAGGTCCCTGTCACCCCCCAGCCCCATGGTGGGCTCTGCTATCAGGAGCGCGGTTCCCTGCCTGGCAGCCCTGGCATCAGCCACCCCATCACAGGGCACTGCTCAGCTGTGGGTGCCCAGGGAGCCTCAGCCCAGCCCTCGGACACTCAGGGTGCACGTGGTGGCTTTGTCCTGGGACAGAAAAAGGAAGTGAGAGGTGACGTGCGGAGCTGGCACAGGGGATGGCCCTGCTCTGGGGACAGGGCAGGTCACAGCATGTCCTGAGCTTGGTAGGAGCTGTGCTTTGGGCTGGAAGGCTCCTGGGGCAGCACATTGTCACTTTAGGCTGGAAAAAATCTCCATGCAATGGGGCTGCTGCCATTGTTGGAGTGATAAATGGGCAAGGGCATGGAGGGAGGAACACCAGGTCTGGTTGGTCAGAAGAGATCCCTCACTGTCACCATCTCCCCTCCCAAAGCTCTTGACCACTCAAAGTCACCAAAACGTGACATCCAGCAGTGAGGGACACAGCCTGTGTGAGGGTCCCACCCCTTCCCAAGAGGGCAGATGTGCTGGCATCACTGGGGATGAGCCTTCAGCCAAAAAAAGGCACAAGGAAGGTGACCAGGGCTGGCTCCCAGCCTCAGGGTGAATCACAACAAGCACTGACCAGAGGAAGCACAGCAAGGAAGAAAGTGATGGGAAAAATTGTGTGGTTCATACAAAGGGTCAGGCAGGACATGCTGGGATGGTCCAAGCAACACAAAAGGAGCATCAGCAAGGCCAGGTGAGCAGAGCTGGGACAGCCAAGCACAGCCAAGGCACAAGACAGCAGAGAAAACCCTGCAGAGCAGCCCTGGCTGGAGTTCTGTTGCCATTAATAAAGCACTTCCTTCCCAAAAAGACAATTATACATGCTTGGGCACACAAAGACATTTACTCATATGTGTTCTCCCAGATACAAAAAGAGAGAGAGACTGAAATCTGTATGCATGCAAATATCAAGGAAAAGATAATAAAAAGCCAGAAGGTCCTCACAGTCAGAATTCATGTATGTATGGAAAAGTATGCTAAGTTGTTCTTATACATCACATTTGTAAGGTTTCATCTTCTTCAGACTATTGATATTCTGGTTAATAACACCCTAAATTTCCAGATTTTTCCAAGTGTGGAATATGGATGCTTGGAGAAGGACCAGGATGTCTCTCCCTGACTCTGTTGGCACTGAGGGAAGGGACATTCCTGCAATAACACTGTCTGCATCTGCTGCAGCTCACCTGGAGGACAAAGCAGCTGTGAGCCACCCGAGGGTGTGGGGCAGGGACCCCATCATCACCCTGAGCATGAGGAGCCCCAGCTCTTCCTCTGCACAGGGCAGGGAGAAAGGGGCCAGCAGTGCCACAGAGCCCCAAACACCCCCCCAGCCTCTGCTGGCACCCAAGAGCCCATCAGGCAGAGCTGCTGCTGCCCATAAATGATTCATGAGCATCCTCTCTCAAGGCTGGAGCCACGTTAAAAGGTGCTCCCAGTTATTAAGAGCTCCAGATAGGAAACTCAATTTGTGCAGCTGCTCTGAGCATCGAGCTCCTGTGGGCTCACACCCCAGCAGAGACCCAGCACCTTTCAAAAAGCTTTTTGCCATTTTGCAGTCTCAAGTTTCAGGGCTGGAGAAAAGGAGCCAAAGCACAAACAGCTTTTGAAATAAAACCATATTATTATCGGAGAAAAAAAGAAAAACACTCTATTTTTTCCCCACGTGTCCCAATCCTGTCATAAGGGAACTGGATGGCAAAACTGTGAGATTTTCAGGGTTTTGCTCTGAGTCTTGAGAGAGGCCCCCTGTGTTCAGAGGGGGTGGTTGGCTGCCCTCTCCCTTATCACTGAGCCACACAGTCAGCATGGACACCCACAGGGGCTGAAATGCACCCCTCCCTGCTGGCTGGGGCAGGAAGATGGGTATGGATGAGTGCTGGGATCCTGCCTGATCCCCAGGGCGTGCAGGCAGCCAGCAGCACCTCACCCACACCACCACTAGAACATCCTCTCCCATTCTCCTCTGCCAGGAAGGACATTGGGCAATGGCAGCAGGTTTGCTGGGCTGGGAGCAGGGCACGCCTCAGGAGGAAGGAAAGCAGCTGGGGAGACAGAGCATGGTGGGGCTGCTGATAAGGAGAGCCCTGCATGGGGACATGGGGACACAGGGACACGGCAGCCTGGACTGGGCTTCCCTGCTGCAAGGCCTGGAGAGCCAGGAATGTGGCCCTGGGCTCCCTGGTAGGGAGGGTGACGCCATCCCCATGCATGGAGAGGGAAGGGTTTGCCTGCAATGCCTGGGAGTGGGTGGAAAAGCCGCGTGGAGGATTTCCCACAGCCCATTTCCCATCCTCATTAATGTTTTTACCAGAACAAAAACCCCCAGCCAGCCCAGCAGACAAAGGCTTCCCAACCTGCTGGGCTGGGGTCCCTCTGTGCCACCCACCCCTTGTGTCCCCACACCCCCTCCCAGCACAACAGCCCCAAGCAGGCAGCACAAACCATTCCCTGCTTCCTGCAGAGGTGCTGGGAGCTGCTGGAGTGGCTGTGGCTGCACAAGGGGACCCCCAGCCCACCGGCCCCTTCCTCAGCTGGAGCTCAAGCCAAGTGAGGAAGACACACGTGGAGATTTTGGGTCACCCCAGAGGCTTTGGGGACAGCAAAAGGCCAAAGTCTCCCCCAGCAGCTCCACTGGTGAACGTGCAGAGGGGTCACAAACACACAAGGAAAGCTCTTTTCCATTTTCCCCCAGCCTACCAGGATTGATTTAACTTGGTTTTACCTAAGAACTGATTAATTACTCGAATCTACTCCAATTCCTTATTAGCTGGGCTTAAACACAGAGAGCACAGACATGATGGTGCAAGTGTTTCAGCCCTGGCTGCACCTTCTGGAAGGGCTCCCAGGCTGGTGTTTACCCAAGGGAAGGGGACAGCCTGCCTGCAGCCACGTGCCTGCCATCCCCACGCTGCAGGTCATTCTGAGCTCACTCCCACTTCCCTCCTGGAAGCAAAATTCCTTGTATGAAAGGTCAGTGGGGCTGGAGGGGACACTCCTCCCTCTGGTTCTCTGCTGAGCACTCATTCCTCCAGCAGCTCTCAGTGCCAGGGTTGCCTTGAAGGCTTCCCCAGTGCCTGCTGCCTGCTCCAGAGCACACCAAGGCACCCAGAGCAGCTCAGGCCTGGCACAAATGCCCCATATTTACAGAGGGTTCCCTGCCCTGGGCTCTGGCCATCCCCACGCTGTGTGGGAGGAGGTGCTGAGCCCTGTGCAGGAATTTGGCTCAGCCCAGGGATGAGATGAGTCCTGGGCTGGAGCCCCCCCTTGGCTGCAGCTCCCTATCTCTGGGAACAGACTCCTTATCTCAACACAGCCATTCCAAGGCTTTTACAAAGTGCTGCTCGCCCTGACAGGCCCTGTGCAAAGGGGGAGCCCTGGGTGGACACCAGCAGCCTCCTCCTTTCCCATTCCAGGGCCAGCAAAAGGGAAAAGGACCTTGTGGTGTCCCTTTGGGCTGTCATGGTGCCACCTCTGCTGGCAGGGGGCTGTCCCCAAACACCACATTCAGTGTCAGTGCTCCTGGCCCTGGGACAGCTGGGGGAAGCTGCTCCTCCCTCCTCCCAGCCAGCAGCAGCCGAGTGTGGGTGGGCCACTCCTCAGCTTCCTTCCTTTCCCTCCTGATTGCAGGAGAGCTGCAGCACCCAGACCTGCATCCTGCAGGGAAAGCCTGGCTGGGAACAGCTCAATCCACCCAGCACAGGGAATTCCTGCAGGGAAAGCCTGGCTGGGAACAGCTCATCCCACCCAGCACAGGGAATTCCTGCCCAGGTGTAGGAGCATTGTGGGGTGGGACAGTCAGGGATGGATGGAGATGAGAGATCTCTGCAGCCAGGGCTGGAACTTGGGGTTTATTGCAAAGGGCCTGGGTGCAGGGCCCTGCTGGGAGCTGCCAGCCACAGCTCAGAGCAGGAATGAGAGGAGAGAGGGTGAGAGTAAAAGGGTAAGAGGGCGAGGCTCCCATTACAATACCATAAATCTTCTTCTGTGTTGAATATTCCAATTCTCACTAACCAATCTAGTACAAGATACAAATCCTATAGCATTTACATACAGCCTATAAGAATCATTACACTACCATACTGGGTTACATTTTAAACCCTAAAAACTCCTCTTTGGGCCCCTTCTGCCAAGCTGTAGGGTCTGCTCTGACCCTTGGGCCTGTCTGCAAGCAGAGGGTGTTGTTCCATCAAAAGGGGATCACCTTCAGCTGGCCACACCATTGTTTTCCAGTTGTTCAGTAATTGAGGTATCTCAAAGCTTGCTTTCATTTCAATCTCACTCTCAGTTTCCATATTCTCAAAATCTTTTGCCAGACAACCATATTTATAAGGCTTTCCTGTTTCATCTCCCCCAACACACAGGGAATCCCTCACTCACTGAAACCTGTGCACTGTGATGCTCTTCCCACCACAGCCTCTCCATGGATCTGTGCCAGCCAGGCACTTTGCAGCCTCTCAGCTGCCCAGAGCTGGAGATGGGGGTCTCCTCAGCCTTCTCCATGCTCCTCCTGCCTGCTGTCCCACCCCTGGGATGCTGCTCCACACAGCTCACAGGGGCTGGAGATGCTGCTTTTGAAGGAGCCACGTCTGTGTCCTCCCCAGGAGAGCCTGGACTGGGTTAAGTCACCGTGTACAAGAGGTGACTGGCTATGGGATCACCCTTGGAAAAGCTGTGTGACAGCAGCACAGCCCTGCTCATTCCATGGAGGAGCTGAGGCTGGGCAGGACACACCAACACCGAGCACTGGGGATCCCCCTGGCTGCCCATGGGCACAGAGTGCAGCCCTTGGGCTCACAGGTGGCAGACAGGACGTCACTCCCAGCCCTGCCTGGCATTCCCAGGAATTCCCCCACAGGAATAACTCCATCAGGCCCCCAGCACAAGCTGCAGCATGACACATGGGGAGTGAAGGAGGTGTGGGAGGAGGCACTGCCACACTGGGCATCTTGGGGGGCACCAGCCACACCTCTTCTGCCCCAGGAGGGTCTGACAGACCAGAGGAATGTCACTTTTAAGCAATGAATCAATAAAACACAAAGCAACAGAGGCTGTTGAAGGATGCCTGGGAGTTGCAGCAGCTGGGAAAGATGCCTGGAGATGGGAGGGATGGTTCTGTGGGATGGGGGGGACCACACACCACCCATCTGAATGGCTCCTCACAGGGCTGGGCATTCAGCACAGAGCCCATCTGCCCTCCACACTGGTGGGCTCCTTCCTCCCACCCAATGTCAGCAGCTTGAGAAAAGGCCAGGGAGCATCCCTGGGCACTGTCCTGCTCCCTCCTGTCCCACATCCCCACTGCAGCATCAAAGGGGTTGGTTTACACCTCACTCCCCCTGCCCCGAGGCACAGCCACAGCATCAGCCCTGCTCTTGTGCTGCACAAACTGTCCCCGAGGTGACAAGCTGTGGTTTCACTGGACACCTCTGTGCTTTGTGGCATTTCACAAGTGGGGAAACTGAGGCACTGCACTACAGAAAGGCTCCCTGCCTGCTCACCCTGCAGGGAGCTGGCTCCTTCTCCATCCAAGCCCACACAGCTCTCCTAGTTTTAAGTTCCTGGAGGACAAGGGTGGAGGAGGAAGCCCTCACATGCAAACCCCATAAATATTTGCTGCCCTGCCCTCCCAGAGCTATTATTTGGGGGTTTCCTCGGTTCTGTTCTCAGCTAACATGACCAGTGCCCTACAGTGCTTGACCTTGGAGTGTGAGTCCCCAAGGATGAGGGGACACAGGGTCCTGTGTGGTGGGCAAGCAGAGGCCAGGCTTAGCCTGGGGTCCTCCCTGGGTCCATTCTCCACCCTAAATGCCTCATTAAGAGAGCAACCACCAAACAACTGCTTTTTTGTTGTGTTTTTTTAAGTCAGAGGGATCAAGTACCAGCGCCGAGGGTTTCCTGCATACCCACCACCAGCACACACAGAGCTCTCCAGGCCGATTTGGAGGCCAGGAAATGACCACAACTCAAAGCACTGCACACTCCCAAATGACCAAACTCCTGGATGCCTGTAATTAACAGGGACTGTGCCCACCCCCGCTGGGAGCTGGCTGTGTTATCAGACATCTCAGGCAGGCAGGACAGCAGAAACCGAAAGTCATTAGGCAAAACGCGCCTCCAGAGGGGGAGAGTTCATGATCCCAGCACCTGTGGGCTCATAGAGGTTTAAGTAATTAATTTTCAGCTTTCATTAATTGACTCCTTCAGTGCTGAGCGCCTGTCAGCACCAAGCCTGCACTCGCTCCTCCGGGTCAGGTCCCTGCAGGACTCCCAATGCCCACGGGAAGTGTGGAAATGCCTCACGAGCCCCACGTTGGTCTGGGCAGCTCTGCCACCTCCCCACCAGCTGGTTCTCCATCACCTGTCTCCTACTTTCCTTGGCAATGAGCTCTGTTCTGATTGCTGGCTTGTCCCAGGGCCTGTTTTCAGCTCGGGAACAACATAAGGGAAGGAATAAGGCTGTATTTGGGGGATCCTCAGGGAAGGAATAAGGCTGTATTTGGGGGATCCTAAGGGAAGGAATAAGGATGTAGTTGGGGGATCCTAAGGGAAGGAATAAGGATGTAGTTGGGGGATCCTAAGGGAAGGAATAAGGATGTAGTTGGGGGATCCTAAGGGAAGGCATAAGGATGTATTGGGGGGATCTCTCAGCTTCACTGTAAGAGCTAAACAGGAGCAGCATCCAAGAATAAAACATAGAACAAGAGGACAGCTGCTCCTTCATCCCAACCCATACTGCCCAGGTCCCCCAGTGCATCCCGGTGAGTGCATTCCCCCTGAGGCCACCCAGCAGTGCCCTCCCCACCGCATTCACGCCCCCCTGCTCCGCATCCCCATCTCGGAGCTGCTCTCCCGGCATCCCCAGGCATCCTTTGTTCCTCCCCCCCGCTCCGCTCCGCTCCGGCAGCGCCGCTCTCACACCCAGCGCTCGCACACGGCAGAGACAACCCCGGGCTCGGCCCCGTCTCGCAGAATTTACATCAGGGCTCTGTTGTGGTGTCAAACCCCACTCTGTGGTTTGCCCTTTCTCACTCCGGGGCTTGCAGCACCTCCAGGTGTCCCAGCGCAGCTGCAGCGGTGCCAGAGAACAGCCACGAAGGGAAGTGGTGGATGGTCACCTGCTCTGTAGCTGATCACCCCATCGACTGCGAAGGAGCTGGGAAGGGCAGAGCCCAGGGAGCCACATGTGAAGCCAGAGCCGACCCGGGTAGCACAGGCAGAGGCAGCTCTGGTTTCTCCCAGGCTCAGCTGCAGCTGAACCCTCCAGCTGCTCATTTTGGAGGTGGGACGATTCCAAACTGGTTATTTCCCACTTGGGAAAAAGGCAGGAGCCAAAGGATGCTGCTTCAGAGGGCACAACGGAGTGAGCTGAGTGGGGGCATTTCCTCGCTCACAGCCCTGGCACTGGGGTGGGGAGCTCTCCCCCGTTCCCCAGCTGAGCTGGAGGCTGTGTGCCCAGGGCAGCAGCAGCAGCAGCACCGTGAGTTCACCCTGGAAATCCCCGGGAGCAGCCATCCAGGGGCTGGGAACGTGCAAGAGGAGAATGCCCTGGCTCCTCGTGGCACGGATGACGCCACGCTGGGGAAGAAGGCGGACACTTCCTCTTGCCACAGGGACCCGGCGGTGACAATGCAGCCTCTCGGGTCCCCTTCCCCCTGCAGGACGGGCCTGGGGGCTGAGAGAGAACTGCAGGGTCTCAGATCGCCGTGGGCACCACGGCCTGGAAGGATGGTCTCTGCCCAGTCCTGCTGGCCGGGCCGCAAGGCAGGGCAGGATGGGGTAGAGCTCAGCCTCACCCCTCTATCCCAAACCTGCGTGGGTATTTTAGGATCAACAGCAAAAATTTGACCAAAATACCCACGCACAGCATCCCTCTGCTCCCGGCGGGATGTACACACCGACGGAGCATGACCCGAGCCCTGCTCTGTAAGGATTTTGTTCGCCTGCGAAGCGCTGGTGGCAGCACTCGCCACTCCAGGCAGCACGTGGGAGCGTCCCAGAGCCCGCAACCAAACCCCAGAGCAGCGACAACAACAAAGCCCGGGCGGCCGGGGGGCAGGAGGATGCCCGGGCTCCGGACCGGCCCCTCCGCCGCCCCCCTGCCCGAGGGGCGCTGCCAGCCCCGCTCACCTGGGCGGGGGGAAAAGCAGCAAACACAAACAAAAAGCACCCGCCCGCCTGGTTATCGGCGCCAGAAAGTAGGTTAGAGCTTGCCTGCCTGCCTCGGCAGCGGGCAGGGTTTTCTCTCCGGCCGGGTCACCCCGCCGGGACACGCACCCACTTCCCCCTGTGATGGAGAGGAGGAGGAGGAGGAGGAAGAGCGCGGCCCCGCCACCCGTCCGGATGCCCGCGCTGGAGGCGCCGTGCAGGACGCGGGGCACGGCCCCGGGCAGGGGGATGCGCGCAGAGCCCCCCGCCCCGCGAAGCGAGCGTGTGGGACGGGACAGACCCCAGGCAGCCCCGCGGGGCCGGGCCGGGCCGGGCGGGAGGCGCGGGGCGGAGGAGGAAGCTGGCGGGACGCGGCGCTCACAAAGCAGCAACAAACCGGGCGGTCACGGAGCGGAGCGGCGCGGAGGCACCGGGACCCCGCCCCGCTCTGCTCCCCTGCTGGCCCCGCTCACCTCGCTCCCGTCCTGCCCCCGGTGCCACTCCCGGTGCCGGTGCCGGTCCCGCGGCAGCGCCGCCGCCTCCACCTGGGCCGGGCGGGGCTGGGGGCGGGCCCGGGGCGGGGCTCGGCGGGGGCGGGGCCCGGGGCGGGGTCTCTGCCTGGGGTCTCCGCCCGCGCCCCGGCCGGGGCTCCCCCGGTCCCGCCGGGCCCCGGCACCATCTACGGGAATCCCCCATGGGAATGAGTCCGTGCTGGGAGCTGGGAGCCGGCACCGCCAGGACTGGGCGCTGTCGGAACCAGCCACCGTAAGAACTGGGCACTGCTAGGACTGGGCACTATTAGGACTAGGCACTATTAAGACTAGTCACTATTAGAACGGGCCGCTGTTTGGACTGGTAGTAATGACTATTAAGAACGGTCGCTATTAGGACTGGTCAGTATTAGAACTGGTCAGCATTGGGACTGGGCATAATTGGGACCAGCCGCTGTAAGGACTGCTCACTGTTAGGACTGGATGCTATTAGGACCAGGCACTATTAGGACTGGTCACTATTAGAATTGGCCGCTATTAGGATCCGTTACTATTAGGACTGTTAACCATTAGGAATGGTCAATACTAGGAACAGCCACTATTAGGACTGGCCAGCATTAGAACTGATCAGCATTAGGACTGGGCATTATTGGGACCAGCCACTATAAGAACTAGGCACTATTAGGACCAGGCACTATTAGGGCTGGTCACTATTAGAATTGGCTGCTATTAGGACCCATTACTATTAGAACTTGTAACCATTAGGAATGGTCACTATTAGGACTGGTCAGTGTTAGGACTGGGCATTATTGGGATCAGCCACTATAAAAACTAGGCACTATTAGGACCAGTCACCATTAGGACTGGTCACTATTAGGACTGGTCACTGGTAGCATCAACCACTCTTAGGACTGATCACTCTTACAACCCGTCACCATCAGAACTCTCAGTATTAGGACCGGTCATTATTAGGAATGGTCACTATTAGGACTGGTCAGCATTAGGACTGGGCATTATTGGGATCAGCCACTATAAAAACTAGGCACTATTAGGACTGGTCACTGTTAGGATCAGCCACTTTTAGGACTGATCATTCTTACAACCCGTCACCATCAGGACTGGTCACCATCAGGACTGGTCACTATCAGAACTCTCAGTATTAGGACCGGTCATTATTAGGACAATCACTGGTAGAGCTGGCCACCATAAGGGCTCTAAGGGATGCCCCCTGACCCCACACCCCAGCAGTGGGCACTGCAGGGTGCAGGCAGGGATGGGCTGGCACAGCCCACAGGCTCGGTGGGCACTGCAGGGTGCAGGCAGGGATGGGCTGGCACAGCCCCGGGCTCGGTGGGCACTGTGGGGTGCGGGCAGGGATGGGCTGGCACAGCCCCGAGCTTGGTGGGCACTGCGGGGTGCAGGCAGGGATGGGCTGGCACAGCCCACAGGCTCGGTGGGCACTGCGGGGTGCGGGCAGGGATGGGCTGGCACAGCCCCGGGCTCGGTGGGCACTCCGGGGTGCGGGCAGGGCCGGCCTGGCACAGCCCTGTGGCTCGGCGGGCCCGGGCATGTCCCGCCCAGCCGGGCCGGGGCAGCGGGCAGCGGGGCCGGTCCTGTCGGCTTTCACAGCCTGACTCACCCGGGGTTGGCCAGCTCAGCCCCTCGGGAGCTGCACCTGCTCCATCACCATCAGCGCTGGGCTGTTCTTTTTCCACAACAGCCTCACTTCAGCTCCCTCCATCGCTGAGGGGGACACTTGGTGCTGGCAGGATGTGGGGGCTGAGGAGACACCTTTGCAGATCGGGTTTGGCACGGTTTTGTTGCTGAGGGGTCTATACAGGACAATATGCCCTGGATTTTGCCACAAAATAAATTCTTGATTCACAGCTAGCTACTGGTTCCATGCTGAATTTACAGCTGGGACCAGGCAGGATGAGGAATGTTATGCCTTGCTGTCCAAAACTACAATTTCCCCTTACATTTCTTTTCCCTGCACACCCAGCCTGCATTCACCGGTGCCTGTTCGGGCGCTGAGCTCGTGCTCTCATCAGCCCTCTCTGCCTTCCACGGCTTCACGCTCAGCAAATCCGAGTTCCTGGTGGAAGGGAGGGAGGGTGGGGAAGCTTTTGGCTGCTGCCGGCTCCTTTGAAGGCGTGGCTGGGAGCGGGTGGAGCAGGGAGAGCCGGGCAGGTGCCAGGGTGGGTGTCTGGGCACACACAGCCCGACGCGGGGTGTTCCCTGCCCGTGACTCAGGGGTGAGCAAAGGGTGAGGTGCAGGTGGCAAGCAGGGACCTGTGCCAAGGTGTCAGGTCTTCTCCTGGCATTTGGGAAGGGACACAGCAGCCTTTGGGTGGGATAAACAAACCTCTGGCTGTCACTGCTGTGCCCCTTCCTGCATCCTGCTCCAAACTTGTATCCTGTGGGATGTGTCTTTCCATGGAGGAGCCAGGTGGGATGGCAAAACCCACAGAGGGGAGGAAAGGAGGGTGACTGCCACCTGTGCCAGCCCTGCTGAGCATTGGGCAATAAGGAAGCAAAAGAAATGACTGAAAAACCCCAAGGCAGCGAGGACAGGGTGTTGCATCACTGCTGGGGAGACGCTCTGCAGAGCACTTCCCTTTGTGGAGCAAATGGCTCCACGGCCTGGCCACAACTGCTCTGGCTGCTCTGTGCTCCAGGGAAAGCAGGGAGGGGACACAGCAGTGTGTGTCCCAGGGTTGGGAGACCATCCTGTGCAGGGTGATGTGCTGGGCCCAGAGCTGGGATCTCTCAGCAAGAGATTTTCCTCCCTCCTGTGCTATGAAACACTCCAGCGTGGGATCTGTCCCACAGCCCAGAGGCAGCAAGGTGCTGCTGCTCAGGGATATCTCTCAGCAAGAGATTTTCCTCCCTCCTGTGCCATGAAACACTCCAGCATGGGATCTGTCCCACAGCCGAGAGCCAGCAAGGTGCTGCTGCTTGCTGCCCACCCAAGGCTGGCAGGGGCTGCTGCTGGGGCAGGTCCTGTCCCTGGGTGTGGAGGAGCACTGCAGGAGATCTGAGCAGCATCAGGCTTCTCTAGAAACCACAGCAGGAAGGGTTTCAGGGGATTTAAAAGAGGATTTTCAGGGGCAAACTGAGCCCCGCTTTCCTTGGGCTTGTGTCCTGTAACAGCAGATGGGATTTGTGGTCCCTTCCAACCCAAACCACCCTATGATTCTATTGCTGTTCTGATATGTTGTAGGAAGGTATGGCAGCTGGTTTTTCCTCCCAAGGATGCTGCTGAACAAATCCAGGGGCCAGTGAGGCTGTGACGTGGGGCATCAACCCCGTTGTTGTGTTTTGGGAGAGTTGATGGAGCCAAGAGGCTCCTGCTCCCCGAAAAGGAGCTCTGCATCCTGTGGGTTTGATCTTCCCTCTCAACAGAAACAGAAAAGCCAGGGTTGGAGGACACAGGTGGAAAGGGCCAGTATTATGGGATGTGCTGGAACTGGATGTAATTGGGAATGGTGTTTTATGTGGGGCTCCACCTGCAGAGGAGCTCCAGGAGCTTGGCATCAGCTCCAGTGACTTTTCAGAGGAAGTGTCATGAGGATTCTTGGGACAAAAGATCCCAGTTTCCACAGCCTGAGAGTTTTTGTGTTGCAAAAACAGCACACTCCCATCCCAAGGCTGCAGTCCAAGATTTTCTTGTCTTTCCAACTTCTTCCTTAAATCTCCAGGATTCTTTCCTCCAATATTGGCTTTTTATGAACCCCATATGGATGTGAGACCCCTCTGCTTGCCTTGAGTTGCTCCCACACGAAGGCACATGGGTTTGGTTTGTGTCCCCACAGCCCCTCTGCACACCTGGTCCCCCCCATCCCTTCATCCCCTGATCTCTGGGACACAACCTGGGGGTGCAAACCTGCACAGAGGGGACAGACCTTGCCCCATGCCTCCCCCTGGTTCTGACCCTCCATGTCCCACTGTAGCCACATTTTACAGAGAAAAGCAAGGCACAACTTCCCAAGGATATTTCTAGCATCCACATTCTCTGAACCTCAGAGAAAGAAAAAACAATTCTTATCTCATTTACTGTTCCTGTGTTTTAGAACAAGTAGAATGCATTGAGGATTATTTACCTGAAGGAATTTGCTTAATTAGATTCTAATGTGAGTGTTTTAATTCGTTAACCAATTGAATCCACGTGTGTGTGTGTGTGTGTGTGTTGTGACTGTCGGCTAGCAGTCACAAAATTCTGTACAATTGAGTCGAGTGCTTGTACAAATTCAGTTCAGATGTAATGCAATATAATTTAGAATCATATAGTATATATATAGTATAGCATAATAATAATATACTATAGTATATAGTATATTTATTATACTATAATATAGTGTAATAAAGTAATAATAATATATAATATGATATGATATTATATGATATAGCGTAATGTAATATAATATAATATAATATAATATAATATGACATAATATAATATAATACAACATAACATAACATAATATAACATAGCATAACATAATATATAATATATAATATAATATAATATAATATATATAATATATATAATATAATATAATATAATATAGTATAATAAAGTAATTAATTAGCCTTCTGGTACCCATAGAGTCAGACACATAATTTCTCCGCGGGGGCAGTGCCAGCAGCTGGATGAGCAGCTGGATGAGCCGCGCTGCTGTTCCCGCTGCGAACGGCAGAGGCCAGCCCGTGGCCGCGCTCCGAGCGGGACGCAAGGCATGGAATGGATGGGAGCTGCTCCAGCAGCAGCAGGGGATGCTCAGCCTCTGCCATCGCACCCTTCCCTCTCACCTCCTTCCCTCCAGTGCCACTCCGGCTGTCGCAGCTGCCACCCCTGCCCAGCTCCTGGTGGCTCCTGGTGCATCATGGACTGACAGAAGTTTTTCCTGCTGGGCAAACTGGGAGCTCAGGTCTGGTTCTGGGAGGGCAGAGCACAAGGAAAGCCCCTCTAAGGTCTCCCCACCGGTGCCACAGGGGTTGTGGCAGTGGTGCCACCTGTCTGTGTGGCAGTGGTGCCACCCGGCTGTGTGGCAGTGGTGTCACTTGGCTGTATGGCAGTAGTGTCACTTGGCTGTATGACAGTGGTGTTACCCGGCTGTGTGGCAGTGGTGTCACCTGTCTGTGTGGCAGTGGTGTCACCTGGCTTGGTCTCACCCGGCTGTGTGGCAGTGGTGTCACCCGGCTGTATGGCAGTGGTGCCACCCAGCTGTGTGGCAGTGGTGCCACCTGTCTGTGTGGCAGTGGTGTCACCTATCTGTATGGCAGTGGTGTCACCCAGCTGTGTGGCAGTGGTGTCACTTGGCTGTATGGCAGTGGTGTCACCTGGCTGTGTGGCAGTGGTATCACCTGTCTGTATGACAGTGGTGCCACCCAGCTGTGTGGCAGTGGTGTCACCTGTCTTTATGGCAGTGGTGTCACCTGGCTGTGTGGCAGTGGTGTCACCTGGCTTGGTGGCACATGGAGCTTGTGGTGTCATTCTCACCTGCCTCAGCCATCGAGGGGCTGGGACACGGGGACCAGCACCCACTGCCCACCATGCCATGCTCTGCAGCTGTCCCATGCCCCGGCACCCCAGCAGGGATGGGGATGCTCCTGCTCACCCCAAGTTCCCAGCCTGGGCAACTGGGGGACCCCAACACCCATCCCCAGAGCCGCTATTACCCTCAGATCCTCACTGAGCCACCCTAAGGCACAGATATCAGTGGGAAAATTTGTATATTTACCCTTTTCAAGCACTGCCTCCTCCTGCCCTCTGGGCCTCCCTCCCTCCCTCTTCGGCCAGCCTGCAGTGGGAAAGCATTAAGAAATAAAACAATATCAAATGTAATCAAAGGCAGGCTGGTGGGAGTTTGTCTTCTGGGGTTTCCTCCTCTCTTATTGCTTTCTCAAAGAATAAACTCTTGGGAGGACTCTGGAGTGATTTAGTGGAGCAGGAAAGGTCAGGAGGCTGGGAGCTGCCTGCTCCCTCAACTCAGCAAATTCTGTGACTCTGTGAAATAACCTAGCATAGCCCAGCCTTGGGAATTTTCCTTCTAGTGAGTGCTCAGTCAGAGTCAAAGCTGGGAACAGCCTGGCTCTGTGGGGAGCTGTTTGTGCCCGCAGCTGTGGGGCTGGGCCAGCGGGAGCTGTTGGCAGCGTGGCTGGGGCAGGGGATGCTCCAAGGATGCCCTGGAGAGGAAGAGGAGGAGGAGGGATCCAAGTGTGTTATTGGAAAAAGGCTCCCAATATTACCAGTTGGATTGTGCCTGGGCCAGTCTGACCCTCGCTGCTGGGCCAAAGGCAGCAACTGCGGTGTATCACCCCAGAGATACCTTGGCTAGCTGGTGGTTGCAGCTGGGCACTGAACAAGTCCAGGCTTGTTGGAACCCCGTTTACCTCAGGAGGAATAGCTTCAGGTGATGGTGAAGAGAAAAAGGAGAGGGTTCTGCTGGAGGGTTTAATGTCCAGAGGTTTATTCCATGGTTACAGAGGTCTGAACGTGAGCAACTGCTCCAACAGAATATGACCGCATGGTCTCATTCACCTTTTAAGCTCAGGGACAGGGGGAGGGGAGGTACAGGTGAGCCACCAACCAGGTGAGAGGGGCAGGGTCTCAGGGGAAGATGACACCCAGACAGGCCAATGACCTCTGGGCATAGGGGCATCCTTTGAACTTGACCAACCACACAACGCCTTGCTGGAATGTTAAACCTGATTGACAGGACTCACTCAGCAAGGGGGCAAGGGGGAAGGGAGAGGGGTATAGGCACACTTGGGGAAATGACCTGGAAGGCCAAAATGGGACATTACAGCACACCACAACATCGTGTCACAGACATCTTTTCATAAAAATCCTTTCTTTAGGATTTTTCCTCTTTCTGAGAAGCTGTGGCCTTAGCAACAAAATGTAAACAATGGTTATCTGCTGCTGTGGAATGCAACAGGTGGATCCGTGACTGGTCTCGGGTGAATGTTTGGATTTACTGACCACTCACGGCAGAGCTGGGTCTCACTCTCTGCTGAGGCACAGAAATTTGTTATTCATTCCTTTTCTATTCTTAGCTTAGCTAGCCTTCTGAGAACTTTCTCTCTATTCTTTTTAGTATAGTCATAATGTAATATATATCATAAAATAATAAATCAAGCCTTCTGAACGTGAAGTCAGCATTCTCGCCTCTCTCTTCATCCTGCAACCCTTGCAAGCCCTGTAACACAAGTGGGCGAGTTCACAGCGGCGCGGAGGAAGCGCTGACCTTTGCGAAGCGATCCTCCTCGCCCACTGCTATTTATCCAGCGTTCCCAGGGCTCTCCTGCCGGCTCGGCGGGGCTCGGCGGGGCCGGGCTGGCTGGGCAGAGGCTGCAGAGCCGTGTTCACCTGCATTCACCGCCGTGTTCGCCTGCATTCACTGCCGTGTTCGCCTGCATTCACCTCCCGAGAGCCTCCCCGCTGCCGAGCCCAGCCTCACCCAGCAGCTGGGCCAGGCAGAGGCAGAGCTCCATCAGCCCGGGGGGCCAGGGGGGCTCGGTATCCCAGGGGAAATGGGGGCTTGGTAGAGAGCAAGGCTGGGCTGCCAGGACAGGCACTAGCCCTGTGCATTGTTAGCAGCCCCACGTGTCTGCTGGAACCCCCTCTCTCCATGGGAACCTGTAGGCACAACACCTCTGCAGACACCCCAAGCTGTTGGGGAAGATGAAACAGGAAAGCCTTATCAATATGATTGTCTGGCAAATGATTTTGAGAATATAGAAACTATAAGCGAGATTGAAATGAAAGCAAGCTTTGAGATACCTCAGTTACTGAATAACTGGAAAACAACGGTGTGGCTGGACTGAAGGTGATCCCCTTTTGATGGAACAACACCCTCTGCTTGCAGACAGCTTCAAGTGTCAGAGCAGACCCTACAGCTTGGCAGAAGGGGCCCAAAAGGAGTTTTTAGGGCTTAAAATGTAGCACCGTATGGTAATGTAATGATTTTTATAGGCTGTATGTAATTGCTATAGGATTTGTACCTTGTACTAAATTGATTAGTGAGAATCAGAATATTCAACACAGAAGAAGATTTATTGTGTTGTAATGGGAACTTTGCCCTCTTGCCTTTTACTCTCTTGCCCCTCTTAGCTTTTACCCCTTTTACTCTCTTGCCCTTCTACTCTCTCACCCTCTCATCCTCTCTCCCCCTCTCTTCTCTCATTCCTGCTCTGAGCTGTGGCTGGCAGCTCCCAGCAGGGCCCTGCACCCAGGCCCTTTGCAATAAACCCCAAATTCCAGACCTGGCTGCAGAGATCTCTCACCTCCATCCATCCCCACCATCCTACCCCCCGTCAATCCTACACCAAGCCTTTCTCTCATCACCCCAAACCCTCTGCCAGCCCCTGATCCAAAAGGGAGCCATGGCACAGGTTGTTCTCTGTATGGAGCAGATAACAACCACAGTCTCACTGATCTCCTCCTCAGCCACCACCATGACGATTATTTTTAAATTAGGTTCCCCAAACTGACAGTATCATTTCTAGGATCTGCTTCCTGCATTTTGCACCCTCCCTTCACCTCTCCACCTGTTGTGGATGTCAGCCAGTGCCCTGGCAGATGCAGGCCAGGGACTACATTTTATGTAGGTACATTTAAAATAGAAAAAAAAATTATTAAATCCTGAGTATAATCATAATTTGCTGGCTGCAGAGCCCTGAGTGGTGCGCAGCTCTTGGCAGACAGATGGGGCATGGGTTTCCTAAGTTCAAAATAAATCAATTTATCTTCCCGTGCACTGCCTGGCTTTTAGTCCAGCCAATCCTCTACCAAGAAAACAATGAAAATAAGTGAAAGCATTTGTGGTTATTTATTTAAATTTCCAAAGAAAGTAAATGAAAACCACACTATTCCTTAGAAAAGTATCCTCAAACCAAATCCCTCTGCTGTATAAATATAAACTATAGCAATGTGGCAGAGCCCGATGGTTATTTTAATTCAGGACCTGTTTGGAACATCAACGGGGCAGTTTTCCAAAGCTTTCCCTTAGAGAAAATACATTTGTCAATTCATGAAAAGGATTTGCAATAAACAGCAGTGACAGTCCCACCTATTTTGGGCTGGGAATCTCCTCAGCAGCAAAGTCCTTGGGTGATCTCTTGGTGAGGGATGGGGAGATATTGGGAAGGATGAAAGTTTGACAAGAAAGTCTCACAGATATGTGTGCTTAGCAGAAAGATTTTTGAATGTGGAGTCTGATGAAGGAATAGAGATGGAAGTAAGTTTTGATACAGAAGAAAGGAATTGCTGAGCCAGTCTTGCTGGAAAACCAAGGAGGCAAAGAGTGTGGTAGTTAGAAGGGGGTTTTATGACTTAGAGCAAAGGATAAACCCACCTCAAACAAGAAGATGTTTTTACCAAGCACAAAGAGAGCACAGGCAAACAAGGCAGCAAAGTTGCAAGAAGAAAAAAGGTCTCAGAATTTTCCACTGCAAGAAAACTGTAAAACAACTTCTAGCTTAAACTGCAATGTACTAACTTTTAGTAATTGGAGAATGGTAACATGAATATGGTAATTATAGTAGTTATGAGAGGCTATAAATAAAAGTTAAGGTATAGATTGGTTCTGCTGTATTAAGATGCTCAGCAAAGAAAAGTCTATAATGCATTGTAACCAAAACCAAAGGGTCTCCAGGCCTGCCTGCAGCTGGAGCTGACAGCTGTGGGCACAACTCTGTCACCCACGACCCTGGACTGCTGTGACCTCCTGAATACAATAAACTGCATTTTGGAGAGCAGCCTGGAGTCCCACATGTCTCATTTAGGCTCTTACAGGGATATTCAGCCAGAATGTGTTTTTTGGTGTTTTTTTCCCCAAGGAGAGGGCAGTGGGTGCTCATCAGAGCGGGGCTGGGAGTGGCCCCTGAGCCAAGGGGGAGCAGAGGGGGGTCCTGTCTGGGCATGGTGCCACCTCTCGAGGTTCAGGCATCCGGAGCATCCCGGTGTCCGGAGCATCACAGTGTCCTCGGCGCTGCTTCCTCCAGCAGCACCCGGGGGTCCTGGGGGTGATTGGGCTGGGCTGGGGGCTGCGGGCTGTGGCCTCACCCCACCGAGTCCCTGGCACTGCGGGGACAGCTCCTGAGCGTGAGGAAAGTGTGGTTTCCCAATCCTTCCCCTCCCTGCAACCCTCCTGCTGTTGCTGCTGGTCCTCTCCCCATCCTCCCTCTGTCCCCGGCTTTGCTCTCTCTCAAGAGTGCCTGGGAGAAGAGAAACCCGGCTGTAAATTACCCGGGAGGATTTTTCAGTCTGAGATGTGCACTCCCCCCTTTCTCCCCCCCCTCGCAGCGCTGGTATTTCATCTCGGCTGCCAAACTGCTGGGAATTAATCCCGGCCGGCGCTGACAGCGTTTACATCCCGCGCCGCTCAGATAAACCATATCAGCCGTGGCAGCTGAAGAGGAGCCGGCCGCGGAAGGAAGGGCTGGCTCCTGCTCAGTGTCAGCCCCTCTGGCCTGCCAGGGTGTTTTCCTGCCTTTTTTTCTTCTCCCTCAGGGCTGTGCTCAGAGCGAGGAGCCACCAAAACGCCCCCGCTGGTGAGGGTGGCCGTGGTGGGGTTCAAACAGGGAAACCTGGAGCTCCTGGCTCTTATCCTGGTGCAGATAACACAGAGGAAGAAGGGACATGTCCTTCAAGCTGGTGGGAATCTGCAAGCTCTGTCTCATCCTTCACCCTCTGCCACCCCCACACCCACTTCTCCTTAGTGCCAGCTTCCATGGGACGGGGTTTCATAGGAATTTCAATTAATTTGAAAGGAAATTTTTTAAAAAAGGAATTTCAACAGTGCAGTTATTGCATGTTCTCTTTCCCAATCTCCCCTCTGCAGCTGCGTTCCTGCCTGTCCCTCACAGTGACCCCCTGGCCCTGCCCTCAGCTGTCACCAGGTGTATCCAGCAGGATACAGACACACAGTGCAGAGGTGTCACCTCTGATCCCAGAACGCCTGTCTGATCCCAGCCTGTCACCTCTGATCCACCAGGATGGTGGGGCCACCATTCCCCAGCTTGTGACAGGCCTTGGGCAGGAGCACTGGGCCCTGTGGCCCCTGGTGTGGATGGAGAGGCTTTCCTGAAGCTGGAGCAGGGCAGGGGGACCAGGAGCACACCCTGGGCCATGGCTGAGCTGTCAATTCATCTTTCCCTCCATCTCCCAGCCCACAAAACACCACTGGGGCCACCAAGGTGCTTTCTCAGTGCTGAATCTCCACCAGCTTCCTTGCATAAAGGGTGGTTCGTGGACGGCAGCATCCCCAGGCTGGCACACTTGGGAACAAGGTGGATTTGGCACTCCATGAGCACAGGGCAGTGAGGGTGTGAGCCCATTGTCCCCTGGGCCGATTTTGTGGTGTGGTGTGAGCCTCATGTGAGCCTCAGGCTCCTTTTCCAGCAGCACTTGCAGAGCTCTGGTGAGGCCACGGGCTCTGGGTCAGGGTGTGATCGTCACAGGCACCCTGACGTGACAGGATCTGGGGGTAAATATTAGTATGAAGTGAAGGGCTGTGTACATATTTTCTCCCTGCAAGGTAATGCTGAAATTCCCTGCTCCTTTTCAACAAGCTGTTAGAAAAAACAGCCCCATTTTCGCACCCTCTGGCCACTGCTGGGCCTGGCCACTCTCAGCTCAGCGTGCAAAGGTCTGGGAGCTCTGGGTGCCCACTGCAGCCTCCCCACTGCAGAGCTGAGTCCTTCTGCTCGTGCTTTCCCAGCTGATGGCTCCCATCTGGAGCAGGGCAGTGTGCAGGCTTTGCTGACTGCTCACTTCTGCCTGGAAGCATGTACAGGATGTGGCAGAGACTCCAAGGATGGCTTATTAATCACATTAACAGCACCAAGTGGTTTTTTGCCCCACAAGAAAAGACACAGCAGGAGAAGACAGATTGAACCAGACACTTATTCCCCTCCCCACATTCTCTGTGGCCACGGCTGGGCTCAGTTTTGTGGAGCTGTAGAGAAAGAAAAAGGTTCCTCTTGCAAGGCCACACTTCTAATTGTGGCTTGGGGACTCCAGAGTAGCTCAAGTGCCTGCCCATGCAAAACTGCACCACTCAACTGCTGTTATTTTCAACATGTGGGGCTGGAGAGCAGCATTGCTGCCCTCAGCCCAAATGGAGAAGTTGGCACCAGGCTCCCCAAGACCCTGAGCAGCCTCCAAGGCACCAATCTCTGCCCTCCTCCCTCTCAGAACAGTGTCCCCCCAGCCTCAGTTCAAAACTGGGATTGCTCCCCTTGAAATTGTTTGTGGTAAGGTGCTGCTGTTTTCTACAACCCTGGTGGGATGGGCTTTCCCACCCCTGGAAGACTGTTCTGGATTCAGGGTAAAGAGGAGCACAATAAACAGGATTGCTGGAATTTGTTTTCCAAGCCTTGGATCCCACGGCAACGGAGCTTATGGGACCATAGCACAAGTCTGTCTGTCTGTCTGTCTGTCTGTCTGTCTGTCCATCCTCTGCCAACAACTTTGGGAAGGCTGGCCAGTGTCAGCTGAACTTGAGAGGGGCTGTTTTGCAAACGAGGGAGCTGGAGAGACCCACGGGGGCAAACCACAGAGTGACCCAACCCGTCTGGGACCCATCCCCTGCAACGTGACCTAGCCTCAGAGAGGGGCAGGGGAGCCACCAGGGGCTGGGACGTGGAAAACTGAGCTGCTGCTGCTGCTCAGGGAGCTGTTTGTTATTTTTACAGGCTGGGAACAGGCTCATAGCCCTTGGTGGTCGTGGCTGCTGCACGTTGTGGCCGTCAGTGAGCACTTTGGACTGGCTGGGCTGCCAGAGGCACAGGAATAGCTCCTGATCCAGGAGAGACCCTGCTGGTTTGTACTTGGAAGCCAAGTGAAGAGCCTGGAGAGGGGCAAACCCTTCCCTCCCTGTTGGGGAAGATGAAACAGGAAAGCCTTATCAATATGATTGCCTGGCAAAAGACTTTGAGAATATGGAAACTATAAGTGAGATTGAAATGAAAGCAAGCTTTGAGATACCTCAGTTACTGAACATCTGGAAAACAATGGTGTGGCCAGCTGAAGGTAATCCCCTTTTGAATGGGGGGATACAATACCCTCTCTTGCAGGCAGGTCCAAGGGTCAGAGCAGACCCTACAGCTTGGCAGAAGGGGCCCAAAGAGGAGATTTTAGGGTTTAAAATGTAACACAGTATGGTAATGTAGTGATTCTTATAGGCTGTAGGTAAATGCTGTAGGATTTGTATGTTGTACTGGATTGGTTAGTGAGAATCAGAATATTCAACACAGAAGAAGATTTATGGTATTGTAATGGGAACTTCGCTCTCTTACCCCGTTTATTCTCTTACCCCTTTTACTCTCTTATGCCTTTGCTTTCTTACTCTCTCACCCTCTCATCCTCTCAGGCCTGCTCTGAGCTGTGGCTGGCAGCTCCCAGCAGGGCCCTGCACCCAGGCCCTTTGCAATGAACCCCAAATTCCAGACCTGGCTGCAGAGATCTCTCGTCTCCATCCATCCCCACCATCCTACCCTCGATGCTCCTACACCTCCCCACAGGAATGCACTGCTGAGATGCCTCAGCCACCTCCACCACCCTTGCTGGGCACATCCACTCCCTTTGCTGCTGCTTGCCTGCCTGCCCAAAAACTCCCTCAGAGTGAGCAGGAACCCTCACAACCATGGGGCAGCCCTCAACACCCCTCATCTTCCCATCAGAAAGAAACCAAGCAGAGCTGGAGAGGGGTTTGATTGATTTATCCACTGAAGATACAAGTTTCAGTTTAATAACACCATTTTGTCCGGTTACAAACATACTAAAAACCTACAAAAAGAAAAAAACCAAAGTTACACCCATAAACACGGAAGGCAGGTATAAAACCAGCACGGAAGCGCCGAGGAACACGAACATGAACAGGATCTGCAGCAGGAACAGGAGAGACACAGGGTTACATCAGACCACACTCATGGCTGTGGGGCACGCTGGGGCTGGGGCAGACACACCAACACTGAGAGACAACTTCAGCTATGGAAAATAACTGGCAGCCTGGCACAGAGGTCAGGCCAGGCGGGTGGATTTGGCCCTCCCTTTCCCTCAGCTGGTCCAAGGTCAGCGTGTGGGTTTCCCTTTGATCCCTGTGCCTGGCATTGGTGGTGCTGGCCCCAGATCCCCACAGCAGGGCAGCTTCCCCATGGCCAGGGGCAGGCTGAGTTCTGGCACCAGAGTCCAGCCAGGTGGAATCTGGTCCCCATTGAAGTGTCTGAGCATCCCCTCAGACCCTGGGGGGACACTGTGACCTCTCTCCTGGGACAAAGGGGCAGAGATGTGAGAGGATCCCCTGGGGGAGCTCAGGCTGCCCTGGGGATTTGTCATCCCCAAGAGAAGATGAGGGTGGTGGCACGAGGCCCATAAGGGTTCTGGTGGTGTTGGGGGGTGTCTGCAGAGCTAAACCTGCCATGAATGTTGGCCATGGAGGGGGGACAGGGTGGGTGGGTCTGTGCCCCATCCCAGCCCAGTGCCCCCATTCCCCAGGGCTCAGCTCCCTCTGAGCAAACACTGAGCTGCAGCGAGGGGACAGGAGCTGGCTGATGGGAGCAGTGCTGCCAGAGAGAGCCAGGATGAGGGGCTCAAGGGGGGCACCAAATCCCCCCTCACTCAGCATTTCCCCACCTCTGGCAGGGGGCACAGAGGCGTTCCCACCTGGATCACAGCTCCAGGCCCAGCCCTGATGATAATGCCAAGGTGCTGGCAGAGCCAGGGGCTGGCTGGGTCTGGGGGTGCAGGGCAGAGACCAGCTGGGCCCAGCATGTGCTGGCAGCGATGCCCTGAGCCTCACCTTGTCACCTGCGAGCCCTGGGGAAAGGAGTTTGAGAGCTGGTCCCCAACTGCCACCCCCAAGGAGAGCAGAGCTCGGCCTAAGCGTGCCCTTAGCTCGGCCTAAGCGTGCCCTTAGCTCGGCCTAAGTGTGCCCTTAGCTCAGCCTAAGCGTGCCCTTAGCTCGGCCTAAGTGTGCCCTTAGCTCAGCCTAAGCGTGCCCTTAGCTCAGCCTAAGCGTGCCCTTAGCTCGGCCTAAGCGTGCCCTTAGCTCGGCCTAAGCGTGCCCTTAGCTCAGCCTAAGCGTGCCAGGAGTGAAAGGCCAAGCCGCAGAGAGCAAGACCTGAACAAAAGGGGACAAGGGGCCCCCAATCAGCTGTGGTGGGACTGAGGGAGCAGTAGGTGGCAGTGACAGGGAATGGCCGTGCATGGGTGGGTGTGTGTGCCAGAGAGCCGTGCACAGAGCCAGGACATGCCCCCCCTCCCTCGCTGCTCTGCCACACGGCATTTATCAGCCCTGTCACTCTGGAATGGCGCTTTTCCCTCGCTCTGTTGATCTTTATCTCTCCCCAGATGAGGACGGTGCTGGGTTTCAGCAGAGCAGAGAGGGGGCGTTCGTTTCATCTCCATCTCCGCCTCCCTTCCCGAGCCCTGCCCCGCCGCCCTCCTGCTCCGTGTCACTTCCTAGCAAGCTGATAAAAATAAAAATAAACGTGGTTTTGTTTGCCTCTACTGGAGTGGGCTGCGATTTGGCTGATCGGGGGTGCTCCTCGAGGGACAGCAGCTGCACACATCTGGATCTGCTTTAGGAAAAAGTGCCTGGAAAAAGCCCCAAGCCCAGCACACACACACGTGGTGCAGAAGGCCGTGGGTCAACTCTTCTGGGGATGTAAAAAAAGAAAGGAGAAACCAAAGCACTGTTTAATGGGGAGGTGGGGGGACCTCCCTGCTGCTGCCCCCCCAAAAGCCAAGGCACAAGGGTAGGTTGGGTATGAACATGGAGAATTTCCAGACGCTCCAAAGTGGCTTCTCTGCAGACTGGGAGCCCAGTTTTGGCTGTGGGAAGGGAGGGGAAGGGTTTGCGCTGCAAAAATAAAATTCCCACCTGGAGATTATTAACCTCAAAGGTCAATGTGCAAAATTTTGTCTAAAGAGGAAACATCCCTGTACAGAAACACCCCTGGCCCAGCATGTGCAGAGCACAGGGAGTGCATGAACTGCTCAGAAATGTGTGATGCTGGCCCCCAGGCCTTGGCAGGAGCCAGCAGAGCTCGTGAGTGCCGTGGTGTGCGCACACACAGACATCACCTAACAGTCTTGATCCAAGGGATCCCTCCCAGCCCTGCACTGGAGGGGAGTCAATGGCTGAGCAGGCTTCTCCCATCCATCCCCACCCAGGCAGCAGCAGCTGTTTGAGGGCTGAGCAGCCTCTGTGACAGCCCAGGGTGAGCTGGAGCTGCAGCCATTGGCACCTCCACCAGGGCAGGCTGTGGGCTGGGTTCTGGGCATGCTGACTCTGACAGCCCCATGAACAAAGCAGCATCACTTGTCAGCCTGTGCCTGTCCCTTCCTTTCACACCCCCTGCACCCTGCCATGCCCAGGACAGCTGTGCCCAGCTGTTGGTGCCACCCACGAGGTGCCATTGCCCCAGGCCCCATTGCTCCTCTCCATCAGTGGCACTGTGGGATGCAGGAAGGAAAGGACTGCAAGGCCAGAGTGGCTGCAGTGACATTATTGGAGTCCTGGGGCTGTTTTGAGACACAATAAACCTGTTTTGTTCCTGGGGGTGGTGGAAAGCACAGGTGAGCCAAGCAGGAGGTTCTGTCTGTCTGTCTGCCCTGGAGGAGGGAGGTCAGCCTGGGGCAGTGACCCACGGTGAGGGATGGCCCCAGGGTGGCTGTGGGGATGCCAGGTGGAGCTCTGGGCTGGCTGCCTGTCCAGCTGGCACCAGGAGAGGAGCTGGGCTCTCTCAGGAGCTGCCAACTCTCCAGGACAGCGGTGGAGCCAGGCCAGAGGGAATCTCAAAGGGAACCCTCCTCCCACTGCCACAGATAACATTGCCCTTAATGCCTGAGCTCTAAAAATAGCACAGGCCTTCAGGGAAATATTGGGTGCCAAGGATTCCAAAGCTTCCCAGCACATCTGGCATTTCATCCTCAATCCTTTGCCATTCAGTTCCCAGAAATGTTATGAATCCAACCACATGTGGGCAGGAGGACATGGGGCTGCTCCTCCTCCTCCCTTTTTCATATCTGCAGGGGAAACTGAGGCACAAACCAGGCAGACTGACCCGGAGGTTCAGGAGGAGTTGGTGTTGGAGGAGGGATGAGTGCTCCAAGCCCTGCAGCCACGTTTGGGGGGTGTGGGAGAAGCCTCTGTCAGGCACAGGCAGGAGCACTGCTGTCCCCAGGAGGGACTCAGCTCCTGCATGGGCTGATTTCTACCAGGCACTTTGTTTGGAGGAGCCCAGTCTGACCATGAGGTCAGGAATGTGTACAAGGTATTTATGGATGTTAACAGAGAAGGGACCTTTCCTCATAACCAGAATCCCTCCTGATGTGTCTGTGCCATCTTTCCTCCTCCTAATCACAGCCTGACCCCCCTTGTCACTGAGAGGACAGACAGACCAACACACAGCAGCTCCCAGGGCACACCATGCTCCATCCAAACCCCTCCTCAGGGAGCTGTGGGGGGACTCACCAGCTCCCCACCTGTGGCACAGGGATCCCACCCACACACCAAGCTCTGAGCCATGAGGGATCCCCCAAGGGCATCCCCCTCCTTCACATCTCTGGGGCTGTGGGGCAGCTTCTCTCCCAGCCCAGAGGGGCTGCAGCAGCCAGCCCAGGACAGGGACTGGGTGACTGCACAGGTGAGCTCTGCTGCCCACCTGGAGCACCCAGAGAGCTCTGGCTGTCAGCCCTGCCAGGTGACACACAAAGTGCAAAGCAAAGCAAAGTTCTCGGTGCAGTCAGGGGCTCCAGCTTTAGCCGGGGGCCTCACGTGGAAAATGAGGGTTGTGTTGTTCATCAGTGAACGGGGCAGCAGCCCTTGTGCAAGGGGCTTTGAGATGGTGCAAGTGAGGTGCAGGTTTTGGGAGGTGGTGATGGACAGGCCAGGACAGGAAGATGGAGCCAACAACCAAAGCTCTCCCCTCACCCTCTGCATCCCCTTCCAGCGTCCCCTGCAACTGCTTCACCCCGACCCACCCACACCCTTCATGGTTCTGTGGCTTTTTTTGGCTTGTTTAGTTTGTTTTTAAACCCCATGGAGATCAAATTGTGACTTGGCAGCTGACAGAACTGGCCCTGCCGGGCTCCCCAAACCGAGCAAAGATCTTGAGAGGAGACCAGAGCGAAGTCCTGGGGTGAGCAAAGCCCTCCCTGCCCCTCTGGTGGCCCCCTGGGCGCTCACAGGGTGGCAGTGGGGTACTGAGCCCAGCCTGCCTCCTTGTAGGCTGCTGTCACATGGGTGCAGATGAGGGTCTTCATCTTGGTCCAGGCTCCGTGTGCCTCGGGGGTGAACTCGTTGGGGTATTCCTCAGCAATCACCTCCAGCATCACACCAGTGAGTTTCTGAGGGGAGGCAGACAGCAAGGAAGGGGTTAATAACTCGCCAGGGAGCTGCTCACAGCAAATTTGGCTTTTTTCTACAAAACTACTTGAATCCTGCTGCTGTCTGTAGGACACAGATGTGCCGGGGGTCTGTGACAGCCCTGGGAGCAGCCAGGACAGGCAGCAGAGCAGGGAGCTGCTGGCAGGCTGAGGCATCTCCCCAGTCTGGGCACCCCAAATTATTCACAGAATCACAGAATATTCCAGGCTGGAAGGGACCCATGAGCATCATCAAGCCCAACTCTTGAGTGAAATGGGGATCAAACCTGTGATTTTGGGGTTATTATTCCCATCAGAAAGAAGCCAAGCAGAGCCGGAGGGGGGCTAATTAGCCAACTAATTGAGTCCCTGCTATCGTGTCTAATTTCTAGAAGGGGGACACAGCCACAAACATGGGCACAGCCAGGTGGGCTTCCCTGGGCAGGGGAGGCACTGGGTGCTCTGGCACTGGCTGTGTGTGGGCAGGGTGGTCTCCACAGGACAGTGACGCAGTGGGACACTCCAGCTGTGTGGGGAGCAGTCCCACACCCAGCCAAGGCCAGGCAGCACCAGCTCACACAGCTCCTGCTCCCCTGCCCCATTCCTGCAGAAGCCCCAAGGTTATTTTGCTCCTATCTGTCGCAGACATCTTTTATGAAAAATCCTTTCCTTAGGATTTTTCTTCCTGAGAAGCTGAGAGGCCTCAGGAACAAAATGTAAACATTGATTATCTGCTGCTGTGGAATGCAACAGGTGCATCTGTGATTGGTCTCATGTGGTTGTTTCTAATTAAGGACCAATCACAGCCCAGCTGGCTCGGACAGAGAGTCCGAGCCACAAAACTTTGTTCTCATTCCTTCTTATTCTATTCTTAGCTAACTGTTGAAGACTGCAATACAAGATGTTTTCATTACCATCTGTATGGCAGATTACCTTTGTCAGGTGGGCAGTTTGCCTTATCTCTCTCTTTGAGTGACCACAATCACTCCTCCCTCAGGAGGGGACATCTGCTGATAACAGCTATTGAATGTCCCTGCATGGCTGATAAGAACTGCAGCATCCCATTGGGAGATGTGAGCCCAGAGGGAGGAGCCAAGCATTCCTACCTGGATAGAATCTGGAGATTCTGGAACACCAGCACAGCTTCTCCACTGCATTCCCCAGAGGAGCAGCAGCTGCCTCTTCTTCCCCTGGATCTTCAGAGGAAGAATACATCCTTCTCTACAGGATCCCTGCTCCAGCAGAGCCACCCCTGACACTGCAGGAGGGCTGAGCCACAATTCCAATGGGACTGCTGCCAAAACCCTGACCCACAGGGCGTCAGGTTGTGTTTTGACTCTGTCAGTGTTGTTCTGGTGTACTGCATTGTTTATTTTATCCTTTTATTTTTTTCCTTTCCCTATTAAAGAACTGTTATTTCCTGCTCCCATATTTTTGCCTGAGAGCCCCTTAATTTCAAATTTATAGCAATTGGGAGGGGTGGGGAGGGTTTACATTCTCCATTTCAGGGGAGGCTCCTGCCTTCCTTAGCAGACACCTGTCTTTTCAAACCAAGACACTAGCCTTCTGATGAAATCCTTTCTTCTATTCTTTTAGTATAGTTTTAATGTAATATATATCATAAAATAATAAACCAAGCCTTCTGAAACATGGAGTCAGATCCTCCTCTCTCCCCTCATCCTCAGACCCCTGTGAACACTGTCACACCTATCCTTTACCTTAAAGTAGATGGGCTCCACTTTGTGCTTGAGGGCATGGGCCTTGCCCACCAGGGCCAGCACAGAGGAGACCTTTTCAGCGTCGTTGAGGTTCTCCACCACGGTGTTGATGGCCCCCATGACCCTCCGGGCGTGCTTGCGCAGCTGCAGGCTCCTCTCCATCTCCAGAGGGTCCTCCATGTGCTTGAACTGGCTGAAGTACTGCTTGGCCGAGGGGAAGTTCACAAAAAACCTTTCAGAAAGAGCAGACATGAAATGCCATCAGCAGGGGGAGAGCAGGCTGAGGGGTTAAAGCAAAGCACAGGAGATGGAGATGGTGGAATCCATCCCCTGTGTCTCACACAGCCAGGGCTGATTTTGCTATCAAATTCCCCAGGAGCTGCAGCATTCAGCTGCCTGAAAACAAGAAGGTTGATGCCTTTTCCCCAAACCCCATCTGCTACAAGGTCATCACAGCTGGATATTCATCCTCAAAGCAGAAGCAAGACTGAGTTCTTGATGCCCAGAGATGCCACCCAGGCGTGCCAGATGCTGGATATGTGCCCACATATATCAGAACAGCACATCCTGCCTCAGAGAGCTGGAGATGAGCATGAAAACCTCTCTTTATCCCATCCAGCCTCTCCTTGCCCCTCTTCCTTGCCCCCATGGGCTTTATTTCTGCATTGCCACCCAGAACAGTCTCCCCTTGTCCACCTTTCATGGATCAGCCCCACCAGAGTGTCCAGAAGGACCTAAGGCCAGAGCTGATGTCACTGCTCATTTGGGACATTTTTCCCAGCACAGGGATACCCCAAAAACTCATCAGCCCCTCTGGGGGGGGGGGGGGGCTGGGGACCCTCTTTTCTGCAGGATTAAATCAACCCCAATGAAATGCAGCTGAAAGAAATGAAGCTGTGGTCACAGCTGATGTGCTGAGCTCCCCAGGGAGGCAGAGGGCTGGAGGGGACAGGGAATTGAAGGGCACAAGGTAACAGGGACCAGGGCTGGAGCCACCAATGCCAACACCACCCATGCCAGGATTGCAGCTGGGGCTGACACCTGCCTCACATAAACCACCCCTTCCACTGAATTTCTGCAGGAGAGACCACATCAGTGCTGGTTCCCCTCTGTCACCCAGCTCCCTCCCTCCTACAGGGCTCTCCCTGGCTCCTGGGCTGCTGGAGGATGCTCAGGAGGCAGCACAGTGCTCCCAGGCTGTGCCCATCATCCCTGGCTCCAGGCAGACTCCCTGCTCCCCTCCCCAACCCTGTTTCCAAGCACCATCCCAAACCACAGGAGCCTGAACTTATCCCACCTCTCTCTCCAACCATCACTCCTTCTCTCCAGAACCAGGTGGGATCCTCTTCCCCACTCACCACTCAGTGAATAATCACAATATTGAGTACCAGGCTCCTTTACCAGTTTGTTATCCTCCTTTTCCCCCTCCCTCCCTTCCTTCCCCCGCTCCCTTGGCTTGTGAAAGCTTGGGGGCATTGCCAAGGAAGCGGCTGAAGCTGTGCCTGAAGTGCACCACGGCTCCTGCTGCTTCCCCAGGCAGCTGGGATTCATCAGATGGCCCAAAATAGGTTTTGGAGGTGTGAAGAATGTGTGGCAGAAAGGGTGGGGGAGGAAGGAAGGTGGAAGGGGGAGATGAGGTGTTGCTTTTGAAACCCAGAGGGGACCCATGACAAAACTCCTCTTGTTGTTGTGCAGCCTCCTCCCCCCAGCACAGCTCCTCCTGACACATGTGGTCCCTGTCGGCAGAAATCACTCCCAGGCCTGGCTGTCTCCAGCTCCTGCTGCCACAGAGATGCTCAGTCCTTCAGCCCAGAGCTGTCAGAGACGTGCTGGGGGATGGAGCTGGCCAGGCCTTCACAGATAACATCAACCCAGCATCTCAGACTTCTGCTGCCCCACGCATTTCCCCACAGAAGGGCAAATGTTCCTCTCTGGCTCAATGGAACCATTTTTTCCAGCTGGACTCAGCATCCTTCAGTCCCCATCTCATCCCTCCCCACTTCTATTCAAGGTGTTGCAGCTGCAGTCACCCAGCAAAGCTCTCCAGCTCCAGCAGGGCTCATCCTGTGGGTTTGACCATCCCTTGGTGGATCTTCCCCTTCACAGGCTGCCCCCAGGCACTGGGAGCCAGGGATGGCCCTGGGAGTGGGACCTGCTGCCCCAGGCAGGGAATGGAGGCTGCCAGCTGCTCCCTGCATGCCTCAGCCTCTGCACCCCAGACCATGGGAAGCTCCCTGAAAAGCTGTGTTTGATCTCAGCTGAAGGGCAGCATCTTCTCAAGGCATGGGAAACGAGTTGAGAAAAATTCCTGGTCTGAACCACGAAGGGAATAGCAAGGGGTGACAGAGCTCTGCACCATGAGGATTCACAGTTTGTCCCCAACAAGAGAAGGGTCAAAAAGAGACCCTGGGACCATCACCTCCACCTCTCCCCACTTTGGCCAGCTCTGCCAGGAGCAAAGCCTGGTTCAACCATCAAAATACCCCAACCTGTATGAAACCAGACCAATGAAAGATCCAAATACTTGTTTTCCAACCTGTCCCTGCTTTGCAGACCCTCAGGCTGATGCCCCTGTGGGAGCTGAGCCCAGTAGCTTTCCCAGGGGATGTAAAACCAGCAAACCCTCAGCTCATGCGTTCAGTCCTGTCTCTGCCGGATTTCTTTGGTGGAGAACTGAAACAGAGGAGCCCAAAACATCTTCAGGAGCAAACCTATGGATGGCCAGAGACCTGCAGCCATCTCTCCTTGGAGTGCAGCAGGCGCCTGCAGCAAGGACTTCAGCCTGGAGCAAATATTTGAGCTGTCAAAGCACAGAGAAGAGGGAAGGAGGCTCACTCAGTGGTAGTTGTTAATAAACAGAGAAGATTAATTTAACACAAAGGTTAAGGAAAGGAACACAGAGGAAAGGAGGGGGAAAAAAATGAAATAAAATACTCCAACAATAGTGAGTTAGAAGAGGTGTCTGTTGGGGTTTTTCCATCTGCAGAAAATTTGGAGAGTTCAAACCTCTCGGGCTCTGGAAGGGTTTTGGATCATTATGTGTTCGTGTGTGTGGTTTGGGCTTTTTTTTCCTCCATCAGAGTCATTAAAAGATGATATTTACCATTGCATATCACACAAAATGATGATTGATAGGAACCAGATGCCTGCATACCGATCTCATTAAATTTCTTTTTAAGCGATTCCATTCTCCACCCGCTAATTTGTACTCTGCCAGCTACATCTGGACCCAGAGGACAGGATGTCAGGATTGCTTTTCCTCTCTCTTTTGCCCTTGTAACAACTTTAAGGACACAACCATTCCCAGTAGCAGAGCCAAAGGAAATAATTAAGGTGCAAACCCACTGCAGTTACTGGAAACCTGTTTTCTGTTAGGGACGAGAGGCATCTCCTCCATCTCCCCCAGCTTCCTCCCTCTCCCCAGAGCACACAGAGCAAATCCTGCATGGAGGAAACCTCCAAGCCCAGCTGGAAAGAGGACACCTGGGTGCTGCCTGGTCCCCCCAAGCACCTGAACCCTTGCTGTTTCACTTCCCCTGTTTGCAAACCGTGGGGTGAAAATGCTCATGAGCCCTCAGATCTGCTGGGAGGCTTCAGCAGAATCATTTAGGTTGGAAGAGGCCTTCAGGATCACCAAGTCCAGCTCTTAACCCAGCCCTGCCAAGCCCACCACTAAAGCACATCCCCAAGTGCCACATCTCCACATCTCCTGAATCCCTCCAGGGTTGGTGACTCAACCTACCAATGCTTTCATGTTTTCTCTCGCCTCGTCCCTCTACGTGGGAGAGACTCTAAGGCAGCCTGGAGCCTCTGTGTCCCTTTCAAACCTCTCCTTCCAGCTCCTCTCTGGGGTGCCCACAAAGCAGCTGATAAAGGGTAGGCAGGTGCTGTGTGCTGCTGCTATTTATTATTGTGCTGAGGGCTGGCTCACAGCTTTGCCTGCATGTTCCCCCTGCTCCTCCCAGCCACCTGTAGCCCATCATCCCCTTTTCAGGCTGCTGGGTTTACACAGCCCAGGGTGAGGAAGGTCTCAGCCATGTCGCTGCTACAGCTCAGCGAGGCAGAAAAAGGCAAATCCAGTGAGTAGGAAGAGGATGGTGCCTGCCTGCTGCTGTGTCCTCTCTCTGAAAGCTCCTGGACAGGTGGGGATGGTGGTGGGAAACATCTCCAGCTCTGCCACGGGAGAGTTGGAGGGAAAAGGGCCAAGTCCCCCTCCACACACTAATGCTAAATTCAACTTCTTCTGCAGCTGAGAGAAAGGTGTAGCTGGCCTTGCTCCAGGTGAAGCCCACACCCCACTGCAGAGCCTTGGGAGCAGAATCCAGCACAGCACTGAACCCTGCTCAGAGGCTGTGATGCCCCAGTGCCCAAGGCAGAGGGACCAGGACACCCCGGGGAGGCTGGGAGCAGATTCCTCAGCAAAGATTCCACCAAATACACTTGGACATGAGCTAGAAACCCCTGGGGCAGGTCCTGCTCACTTCTGTGTGCACAGCCCACACCTCCAAGTCCTCATTGCTGTTGTTTTTCCCTACACCACATGAGGATTCAACCGAAGCACAGGTGAGCCTTTAGGGCAGGGATAAGGACATCTTTCATAGGAGAAATGAATTAACAGCACCAAAGAGGCTTCCCCACATGTCTCTGGAGACCCACCTCCCTTGGAGCTGGAAGAACACCCCTGGCTGGGTACAGAGGGGGGTAAGACCCATCCACAAGGACGTGGTCCATGTTCCACTCACACTGTGAGCCTGTGTGTGGCTTTGCCCATCACCACCTCTCCCCTCCAACGCTCCCTTGGTGGTTTCCAGCAGGCTCAGCTCGGGCAGGATAGGCAGCCAGCTGGCACTCAGCGTTCCCCAGGCACCCTGCCAGCCTGCCCGGGGCTGTGCTGGCATTTCCCTGCCCTAAATGAGCCCCGAAGCTCTGCCACAGCCTCATTAATGGGGCCGGCCGGGGCTCGGCCCTCCCCGCCTGCCCTGGAGGGGAATTGTCACCGCTGGGACCGACCCATCCTTAGCCACAGGCAGGGAAACTGCCCGGGCACACTGCTCACCCCCTGAGCCTTTGCTCGCCTTGGTCACGGGTGTCCTGGTGGGTGCTGAGTGGGATTTTTTACCCCCGTGTGCCTTGGAAGTGATGCAAGGGCAGCACGGGGACAGGGGATGTGGGGAAGGCTCTGGATATCCCAAGAGCTGCTGGCAGGTTGTGCCACATTTCTCTTTAATTATCCAACCCAAACTTCTGTCATCCATATCAATAAATCCCCCCTCTAGCAAACCACCCATTGCTCCAAGCACTACCCCCTGAACCTGCCCATGAACCTAAACTTCTTTGACCAATTTTCAAGCCCATCCCTCCTAGGAATCCCACTAATCCTCATCTCAATAACATTCCCAGCTCTCCTACTGCCATCCTTGGCCATGGGGAAGGCTCTGGATGTCCCAAGAGCTGCTGGCAGTGCCAAGGTTGTGCCACAGGGTTCCCCACACAGCTGCCTTGGGAGCTGTGCTCAGAGACAGCACAGCCATAGGAGAAGGGGCTGTTTTGAGACTGAGCTTGTTAAACCCTCACTCGCCCCCTCAGTGCTCACAGAGTGGTTGTTAGCTGGGAATTGTCCCTTATGTGCACCTGTGTCCCTCTCTGGCTCTCCTTGTCTCCACAAAAACATCTCCCAAAACATCTCTCACCACCATTCATGAGTGTGGGACAGGGACACTGCTGCTGGTCTCCACTGGGCCCTTTGCAAGGAGAGATTTTGCATCTCCCTGAGCCACTGTGCCCTGAAATGCGTCCTTCATCAGCCTGTCCCCATGGATGCCTCCACAAAACACGTTGGCTTTGGGGGCAGCTGCGAAATCACTTCTTTAAATGCCATTTTTGGATAGATTCAACCCATACATTTTGATTCAGCTGGAAAAAAAAGAAAAAAAAAAGGTTTTTCTGCATTGCCACACTCATTAGTCAGATTTTTTTGCTATTTTAACCTAGAACTCAAAATAACATCTGGCATCCAAGGAGTGCTTTCATATTTTAAAGCTCTTTGCAAAGTGTCTGAGTCCAGGTGTGTTTGCTCAGACTAAGCAGCAACCAAAATCCAGGGGCCTGATCCTGCATTGGCAAACATTTTGCTTCCCCTCCTACCCCTCTTGAGGGGGAAAGAGCACATCAGGAGCGATGGAGAAGGTGGAAATTTGGAAAGCTGATGGCTCTGAAGTGCAGACAGAGGGAGCAGAGGGATGGAGAAGCCCTGTGGAGGTGGCACAGCCTGTGGTGGCTGAGCCAGCTCGCCTTGCATGCACTTGGCATGGCATCACCGTTGGTCCAGACTCTCCTGGGATCTATAGGAGCTATCCCTGGGTTTTATCCCCTCTGGAATCCATCAAGTTCTGTGCTCTCACATCTGTGCCTGTGGTACGTGTGTGTGGGTGTGGGAGCAGGCTGAGCTCTCAGCCCTGGCTGCTGGGATTAGCTGGGCTCTGCAAAGCTCAGGGGGTCCCAAACCCCCTCTGGTGTTCACCCCGGGCTGCTCCCAGCCCCTGTGTGCTGTGGAGGGCTGAGCCACCCCCGGGTGTTGGCATTGCCCAGCCCTGTGCCACAGTATTGGCAATAAACTATTGGAAGGAGAAAAGGGGGACCCTGGGGAGGGACAACCACAGGCTGAGGGCTCCTGCCCTGCACAGCAGGCTCTGAAGGCTGCCCTGGGAGCTCTGTGCTGAGGGAGGGGTCAAAAAGGACTCATTACTGCATAACAGATGGGGAAACTGAGGCACAGCAACGACCCCAGGGGCATGGGGAGGCTACAGAGGAGCTTCAGCCCAGGGCTCCCAGCCAGCCCACTTGGGAACCACTCAGAAGGAGGCACAGCCCCAGGTGAGCAGCTCCTGCTCCTCCTCCAGCTTCAGCTCCTGCTCCAGCCCAGCCCCAGCTCCTGCTCCAGCCCCAGGTGAGCTGCTCCTGCTCCAGCTCCAGCCCAGCCGCAGTCCCAGCTCCATCTCCAGCCCCAGCTCCAGCCCCAGCTCAGCCCCAGCTCCAGGTGAGCATCCCCAGCACAGCTCCAGCCCCAGCCCAGTCCCAGCCCAGCCCCATCTCCAGCCCCAGCTCCAGGTGAGCATCCCCAGCACAGCTCCAGCCCCAGCTCCATCTCCAGCCCCAGCTCCATCTCCAGCCCCAGCTCCAGGTGAGCATCCCCAGCACAGCTCCAGCCCCAGCTCCAGCTCCAGCCCCAGCTCCATCTCCAGCTCCAGTCCCAGCTCCAGCCCCAGCTCCATCTCCATCTCCAGCCCCAGCTCCATCTCCAGCTCCATCTCCAGCTCCAGCTCCAGCTCCAGCCCCAGCCCAGCCCCAGCTCCATCTCCAGCTCCAGTCCCAGCTCCAGCCCCAGCCCAGCCCCAGCTCCATCTCCAGCCCCAGGTGAGCATCCCCAGCACAGCTCCAGCCCCAGCTCCATCTCCAGCTCCAGCCCCAGCTCCATCTCCAGCTCCAGTCCCAGCTCCATCTCCATCTCCAGCTCCAGCCCCAGCTCCAGTCCCAGCCCCAGGTGAGCATCCCCAGCCCAGCTCCAGCCCCAGCTCCAGCCCCAGCCCCAGCAAGGGTTAAGGCCGCTGTGAGATGGAGCCTGCAGAGGCCCCAGAGCTCCCGGGGAGGAGGAAGATGAGCGTGGCGAGGAGCCTCTGCTTCCTCCGGGGCGAGGCTCCCCACCGAGGAAATTGTCAATTAGCGACAGCGTTTGAAGCACAGAGCGCACATTCCCAGGATCCGGTGGCTGCTCAGCCACAGTCCCCATTTTCCCTGTTTGTGTCCCCCGGGCTCCCAGAGCTCTGTGGGATCAGGGACTCGTCGTGCTAGGGCAAGACCCCGGGGTTTGCTGTGGGTTCAAGCACCAGCAGCAGCCACGAGGGATGGGAACATGGTGCCCAGCTCTGTGCCTCAGTTTCCCCACCTGCAAAGCATGGAAAGGCTGGGGGTGGAGGGGTGGGATGCTGGCTGGGGACAGAGGGAGCTGGGCTGGGTTCCTGCAGGATGGCAGCACTGCAGATCCCCCATCACTGCCTTTGGGTGGGCATTGCCCCCCTGCCTCCAGCCTCGGAGCACAGGATCAGGCCCCAGATTCAGTTCAGAAGTGCTGCAACTCCCCAGCCCTTCCCACAGGGGAAAATGCAATTCCCTGCCCTGAAGGGATGGGGAGGGGATGGAGCAGGTAAGCAGGAGCAGACCCTCTGCCACCAGGCACAGCCAGGTCCCCGGTCACAACCCCAGCCACAAGTGCTGACAGATTCGCCTGCTCTCACCACTCTGCCCATAGGGGTTGCACTAAAAGGGGTCCACAGTCATGCAGCCCCTTCCTTCTCCCTGGCCACACCTGTCCCAACCCCTTTCTGCCTCAGTTTCCCTCGCGAGGTGAGCAGGAGCACCAGGCTGGCTCTGGTGAAGCAGAGGGGGGCAGCTCCCAGCCCCTGTTGTACCCACCCAAAATGTTCTGGGCGGGTCACCTCGCACCGACCCCTCCCCAGCCCCGACCTCTGGAGCTGCTGAATCACGGCCCGGGCTCCCGGCGGCCCCCACGCATGACCCACTTCCACCGCGGCTCTGCCAGATGTGAGCACAGCTGGGGCAGCGACAGCGCGGGCTCCCGGCCCCGGCCAGGGCTGCTCAGCTTTCCGTGCCCCTGCCAGGGCTGCCGTGAGCTCCCATCCCTGTGCTCCCATACCCGGCCAGGGCTGCCCTGCTTTCCCATCCCTGCTTTCCCATCCCTGCTTTCCCATCCCTGCTTTTCCATCCCTGCTTTCTCTGCCCTGCTCTCCCATCCCCGGCCAGGGCTGCCTTGAGCTCCCATCCCCGGCCAGGGCTATTCTGCACTCCCAGCCCTGCTTTCCCAGCCCTACTCTCCCATCCCAGCCAGGGCTTTTCCAACCGTGCTTTCCCATCCCCGTGCTCCCAGCCCTGGCCAGGACTGTTCTGCACTCCCATCCCTCCTTTCCCATCCCTGTGCTCCCATCCCCGGCCAGGGCTCCCCTCCTTTCCCATCCCTGCTCTCCCAGCCCCGGCCAGGGCTGCCCTGCTTTCGGCCTCCACGTGCTTCTTCCCCAGGAAGCTCAGGTGCAGCTCAGAGCTCACAGGGGGCTCAGAGCAGCGGTGCCAAAAGCTCCCTGGGGACAGGGATTGTCACCGTGGGGACACAAACCGGCTGTGCCGTGGCTCCAGCCAGCACTGCTGGAGGGGATGGTTCCTCACCCAAATGGCATCACTATGCACAAGGCCAGACCTCACTTTAAGCATCCCAGGGAAGCTCTGGCTGAGGGAGCAGGTGATGGATTTAGCTGGGATGTGCAGGGCACGTGCCATGACTAAGGATGGAAAGGCTCCTGAAGAGCCAGGGTTCACCCTAGCAGGCAATTCTGCCCTGCCCTGTTGTCACAGCAGGAGAAAACCTTCACCACAGTGCACAACTCTGCCTGCATTAAAAAAAACCCCAAACTGCACCAAAAACTTCTGCTGGGAAAGTTTGACTTGGGACCAGAGCTTGGCCACCCCGTCCCCACTGCCACACCTCGATTCTCCTCATGCCCAGCCCTGCCCCAAGCACTGTGGGGACTCCAAAAGCAATGAGCTGCTCTGGGTGAATCCCCCATGGCATTGCCATGAGTCCCTGGGTGCCAGCCACGGGCACAGAGCCACCTTCCCGGTGTCTGTGGGCAGTGGGCACCTGGAAGGGCTGGCAGATGGGGCCGTGGCATGACCCAGCTGCTGGGCAAGGGGCTGGTGGCCAAGCCATGAACTGAACCTTGTGAGATGGGGCTGAGGGGAATCTTATAACCCCCAGATTGCTGCAATTTTTGCTTCAGAACCAGCCTAGGTAGGTTTGGTGTCCCAGCCATGGAGCTGTCACCCCTCCTGACTGCCCTGACTGCCTACACAGAGTGGGAGCCATGGGAGAATGGGCTCAGCCATCAGCTGGCTCTGAGAGAAGGAAATGTTTGTGAAGGAGGTGGAGAGGGGGCTCCAGTGTCATTTTGGAATCTGCAGAGGGGTCTTGGTAAGAAAATCCCGTTGCAGTGCTGGCATGAGCCCGGAGGGGAACTGGCTCTGCTCATTGTGATGTCCAGGGAGTCTCTGCTCCCTGCAGACCCTGTGGGCTCAGACCTTTGGCTCAGTCAATTGGAAAACTTTCAGATGATTATTAGTGTGCAGCATGTCCTTCCAAGGGGTTCCCTGCACACCCACAGTGCCCTGGTGCAGGAGAAAAGGGGGAAGACCCAACCCATACCTGGGGTGCCTGGTTTTGGTCCAGGTGGGGTCTGACCAGGGACATCCCAGCATTCCTGACCCCAGGGATGAGCAGTGTGGCTCTGGACAGGATCTTTGCTGTTTGGCCATTGCAGGCATCTCACCTGCCCCTCTCCTTGCCCTCCTCAATAAGGGAAACAGTTGGTGCCATACCCCACTGATACCCCAAACTCCCAGTGCCTGTGGAATTCCCACTTGGCTCTTTCCCGGTGTCCCTGGGTATGGTTTTACTCTCAGACAACACAAGAACCCCCACCTCCAGAGCATCTCCCCTGCTCTGGCTGCAGGTGCAGAGCTCTGAGCTGCTCTCTGTGCCCCACTGCCTTCGGGAGATGCTCCACACCCCCCTCGAGGGCTGCTGTCCCCCCCTGCCCCTCTCCCTCCTGTGCCCCCCACCTCCCTTCCCAACTTCAGTGCTCTCCTTCCCGCCGACGCTGCCGCCGGAGGGACAGATGGTGCCCTGGGAGACACACCTGCTTGGCTTTTATCTTGGCTCCCAACTCGCATTATTTCACCCGCCAGCCTGCTCCGGACCCGGGGGGAGCCAAGAACCGCGGAGCCCCGACCCGCCCGCACCGGGGCTGAGCTGCCCCCGCCTCCGCCGCCCCCCGGCCCCGGGGTAAGGTGACCTCAGCACGGAGCATCTCCCCAAAGCCCCCGGCAAGGCTGCCCTGCTCCCCCCGGCTCAAAGGTGTGGGAATCCGAGGAACGCTGCGAATCCCTCCCTGCTCCCAGGCAGCAAATACACCCAGCCAGCTCCCCACTCGCTGTCATTCATCTCCACTCAGTTCTATATATTGTTCTGCCTCTTTCTGAGCTATATAGAGATTCAGTTGGATTTGCTGCTTCTTTTTTTTTTTTTTCTCGGTTTGTTTTTTTAAATACCTGATGAGTATGGAGACCCCAACGTCCTCGCAGTTTGCATATACTCTGCTCCATATCTCTTGAATAACCTTTTTTTCTGCGTCTGAAATTTCTTCACTTCTTTCCCATCTCTCAATCTCCATTTCTCCCTGGACTTTCTCCATGAAAAACAGCCGGCAGGATCCTCCGGGAAGCCAGGAGGAGATAAAGAGAGATGTGTGTGAGCGGGTATATCCTGCGAGAGGAGAGACAAGGTGTTTGCTCGGCGGCTCTGCGACGTGTGGATGTGTGTGTGAGTGTGTGAGTGTGTGTGTGTGTGAGTGCAGCTGCTGTCAGCGTGTTTGGATGTGGAATTTCAAGAATATCCCGGAGGAATGATGCGTGCGATTAGATGTGAGATCTCCTAGTGCTGTCCATGGCTGTAGTTAGCTTTAGCTCGCCTCGGATGTATGTGGCTGACTGATGAGGAACTGCCTAAAAGTAAAATATTCAAAGGCATTGCAAGACCAGCCTCTTCACCAATGTGTGAACGTGAGCTCACTTTCTCCCTCTCTCCTCCTCTCTCCCACTCCTCCCTCCTTTCCTTTTTTTTTTTTTTTTTCCTCCCTGAAAGGGAGGGATGAGAGAGATGTTCTGGGCAATATCAGGACGGGGCTGGCGGGGGGGAGGTAGTGCTGGAAGTTTTTTTTCCAGCCCTTTGTAAACAGCTCAGAGGAAATTCAGAATCCAGAGTGCTGAGTTAAAGTTAGCCCAAGTGCTGGCTGCGCCCCGGCTCTGCTCTTCGCACTCCCTGATTTTGCAGGAGGTGATGTTTGGAAGGACAGACCGCTCACCTCCAATTCTTGGGCTGAGAAGAGATTTGGGTCGAGAGGGGATCTCTCTGCCCCCCAAAAGAGATCATGGTCTGTCCCACGGGGACATTTTAATGCTGAGATTTTGCTCTCCCTTCTCGTGGCACGATCCAGCTGAAAGGGATGCAGAGTTGAGGCACTGGTGAAATGAAGGCATTATTGTGGATTGCGTGGCTCCTGGCAGCGCCTTGGCAGGGAACACCTCCACTCCAGGCTTCCCGCCGCCTCCGTGGGTGTGATTTTGGGGCTGCTTTTTACCCAGATGCCATTCCCAGCTCGCTGGCAATCCGGTACGTTAAACCCACAGCACAGCCCATTAGCACAGAGGGCAGGAGAATCCTCCAGGGACTTGTAATGACCGCGAGTGCTCCAGGGGGATCAGAGAGCGGAGCTGCGGGTGTGCCCTGCACACCCTGCCAGGACAGACGGGCAGACAGACGGACAGACGGGCTGTGAGTGCTGCCCTGGCAGCCTGGGGGGTGGCTGAGCCCCTTGAGGAGCTGCAGCTTCGTTATTGCAGAGCTGTCGAGGCTCTTTTGCTGTATTTCTCCTCCAAACCAGCCTTGGCCACGTCCCCATTAGCAGCCGCCAGACTGGTGGTGTCAGCAGATTTGCTCTTGCAGAGCTGATGGGAGCTGGTGGAGAACGTGCTGCCCACAGATCCCACACTGTGGGTCCCCCAGGCAACACGTCCTGGGACAGACTGGGAGCTCCACGCAGCCTTGAACCCCTTGGTTCGAGAGCAAAGCTCAGCTGGGAGTGCTGACAGGGTGACAACAGAGCAGTGTGGCCAACCCAACCCTGGCAGAGGTCAGGAATTGTTCGATAGCTCCACCAGCAGCTGCTGAATCATCAGATTTTCACCACGTTTGCATTTGCCTTTTGCCCATAAGCCACTGGGATGAACAACCATGAGCCCCAGCTCAAATAATGTCACCAGGTGGTCACCAGGCAGCAGAGAAATCCCTCTGGACATAGGATGGCACAGCTGAGCTTATCACCTTCCCTTGAGGTGCAGGGGAAGAGCTGCGTTAGATCTGGCTTAAACCCAGGGAGACCTGGCTTAAACCCTGAGCAAAATTGCAGCACAGTGCAAAGGGAAAAAATGCTCTTTCAAAAAATGAAAAAATCAAATACTGACCAATGCGAACACTGGGGGGATAATCTGGGTCATGTTTTGGTCATCACTTGCTGAGTGTTTAAAGGAAAGAAATCTTTGAGCTTTTGTACCTGGTGTCTTATCCACCCTGTGCTCAGAGCCTGGCATGTGGTGCCTGGGTGCAGCAGGAGCTTTTCCTCACTCCCAGGAGTCAAAATGTCTGGGCTCAGAAGTCTCAATTTAGAAATATTAGAAAGCATTAGAAAAGCAAGTGAGAAATCCCCCAGCCTTTTCCAGGTTTCTGCCTCCTTCCCTGGGCTCACCACGTCTGGCCCTGGCCGGAGCCCAGCCCTGCCCTCCGGCTCCACAAAGGAGGTGGGGAGTGAAGCAGTGGTGATTCTCCACTGCCTCCCAACCCCAACCCATGCCAGGAGCCCTGCATTTGTGCCTCTGGTCCCAGAGGTGGGCCGTAAATCAAGGGCAGGAGTGCAGCACTTGCTGTCACGTGCCGGCCGTGGTTTCCATGGTTTCCCATGACTGTTGCTCTCCAGGGCTTGGGGTTAGGAGGCGACTCCTTCCACAAGGAGAGAGATGCTGCCCTGACACCGCTGCAGCCTGCTGGCCCCAGGGGAGCTCAGCTGAGCCTGCTGCCCACACAGGGCCCTCCAGGGAGGGGGACAGAGAGCTCTGTCCCCATGGCCAGTGCGGACACTGAGGTGGGGTCAGCCTGCATGATCCATGCTGAGGAAATCAATCCATCTCTCTCAGGTGATTCAACACCCTGATGTCTCTCCCCTCACCAGCTGAGCATCACAGCCCTCCTGCTTTCCATCTCCTTGCTGTGGTGCTGTCCCCGTGATGGGGTGGCACTGTGGTGCCCTGTCCCTGCTGAGCCTCACCTGCTTCTCACAGAGCTTCTGCACAGCAGGAAGAGATCAAGGGCTTGTTCCAGCCATCCTCCGTGCCAGCTGCAGAGGGTGAGGATGGGTTTCCAGGCCCTCCAAGCCTCTGCTTGTGGCATGCCATGTTCCTGAGGGGTCTGTACCCACCTGCTGATGGCTTCTCCCACTCCTCCCCTGCCCTCCCACGTTGCCTCTCCTCCTCTCATGTGCAATGAGAAATGTACTTGGCTCCTAATCCTTGAGTGGGAGGTAAAGGCAAAAAATCCCAAGACTTCAGCTCCACAGCGTGTGGGATGTGGATGATGGCAGATCCCCACCTTTGACTTCTCCACTGTCTCTGGGGTGAAGGCAGACACCCCAAATCCAGACCTTTGGGTCTGAGTCCACCCTTCGTGGTGCTTGGGCACAGCCTTGTCATTTGTTTCCTGGAGAACACCAGGCCATTTCTTGTGCCCCTTGCAGTGTCAGCTCCCTGGGGCCTTCTGACAGCCACCATTACTTGGGGTGGTCCCAGGAGACACCCCATGAGATCCAGCAGGGAGGGCTTTGGGAAGGAGCTGCAGGAGCTGCCCCAAGGCCTTGGTGCTGGTGGCATTCTTGGGCTGCAGTGAGAATCCCTCTCCAGACCCTCAAGACACCAACCTGGCCAGAACAGGAGCAGTCCTGGCATTCTGGCTTCAATGAGGCTGAAGGCACCAACTCCTCCTTCATTCTCCTCCCAGGGCCATTCTGGGCTGCTGACCTGGAGATGCTGGATTGTCACCCTGACCTTTGCTGGTTGCCAGCCCAGCTCACCCAGCTCAGCAGGCCAGGCCTCTCTCTCCCCTTTCTAATCCAGCCCTGCTGCCAGCTGCAGTGTCCCAGCCTGAAAAGGAATAACAAGACTCCAGGAAAGAGCTTTGCAGTGCTGCTACCCAGGGAGGGAAGGATTTAGCCTAAAGCCTGTACAAATGCTCTGTGCTTATTGCAGGTTTCCTTCCCCCAGCTTCTCTGATCCCAGGAGATCTGTGTGCAATCCTGATGCTCCAGCTCTGTGCTGGCAGTACCTGTGGCCTGAGCATCTCTGCAGGGTCAGGATGAAGGCAAAAGGGGCTGCAGGCAGCAGGACACCCTCAGATCCAGCTGGGGTTGGATTGCTGCCTGAATCTCCATCCCAAGGTGGGGAGTTTAATCATGCAGTCATTGTCCCCATGGCTGGAAGGCTTGGTCACCAATTTACTCAGAAATACCTGAAGTACTGAGAAACTGGGATTTCCACAGTTCCATGTCTGCAGCTTGGCTGGGAGGAGATGTGCCAGCAGAGTGACAATGAGGGAGCTGCTGTCCCCTCCCAGCTCTGTGACACCTGGGCTGTGGTGAGGAGCAGACATTCCTGACTGATGGAACCCAGGCTGCAGGACGTGCTGCTGGAGCTGTGGGGAATCTGCTGAAACCAAACCAGCCCAGATGCTCCTTCCTACATGGGAACAGGGCTGCTCAGCTCTGGGCTCCCAGTGCAGCAAATGTGGCTTTGTGCAGACTGAGGTGCCATCAGAGCAAACCTCCCAGTGGGACCCCCAAGCTCCCAGAGGGACCCTGTGGCCACTCCAGCCTCAGTTCACAGCCCGTGTGTGGGAGCAGGAAGGTGTGGGGTGCTGGGGGATGGGACAGCAGCAGCACTGAGGTGATGCCTGGGAAGGGACAATGGGCTGGAGACCCTGGGCAGCAGCAGGCAGGGTGTGATGGGGACAGCACAACCTCCCCATGACTGCTTTATGACAATTTTTCTGGTTTCCTGCCCCAAAAGTCCCTACCAACCCACACAACGTAAAAATCCCCAAGGATTAGGAAATCCAGGGCAGTAGGAAGAAAGGAGCCCTGGGAGAGGGGCTGGTGCTGCCCAGGGCTCTGTCAGGACAGGGCAGGGCAGGGTGAGACAACCCTGGAGAACGCTTCCAACCCAGATTAACCTGTTCCTGGACTAGGAATGTTGCAAAAACTCCCAGTTCCATACTGGGATTTGGAAGAAACTGAAACCTTGTGATGCAACTGGGAGAGATGAAGCAAGAGACACTCAGGAAGCAGATGACAGATCCAGCACCACAGGGCTTCATGAACAAGGCATTAGCCAGCTGGTAAATCTCCCCAGATCCTGAACAGCCCCCGGTGTCACCCCCAGTGCCCAGCTCTTCCCCCCTGAGCACAGTCCCTGTCACAGCCAGACCCTTCAGGGGTAAGCAAGAGTGACAGGGTTATTGGCAAACAAGTTGACATTTCCAAACTGATTCTCTTTGCTGCTCTTTTCCTTCCTGAAACTGGTCTGAGCATGGCAGGGGTTGCTCAGGAAAGCCAATAAGCTAATATATTCATATCATCTCACATTTGGTGCCAGGACATGAAGTAAACACCATCAGGGACTTCGCTCTGGTTCAAAGACAAGCCGTGATTCTTATTCTGATCACATCATCCCTGCTCCTCGTACAGCTCCATTGATTCATATCTTAACAAGAAAAGCCTTCAAAACCCATTGTCTGCCCCGTCATTCCAGCCCTGCTCTCAAGGGCCAGGCCAAGAAGCATTAACTAATCTGCTCACATTACCTTGCCTTTGAACCAAGCACCTCTCAGCATCAATCAAGAGTGTTTGGAGGTGACACAATCCCGCACAGGGGGCGAGTGCTGGCTGCCAAGGTCACCCAATGACCTCAGTGCCAGAGTTAATTGATTCTAGAAGATGTGTTTGGCATTGCAGAGGCCACCCAAGTGGGTGCAGGGGCCAGCACTCAGGCATTGCCCCCTGCACCAGGCTGGGCACCCAGGGCTCGAGCAGCCCAGTGATGATGCCCTGTTTTGTTAGGGAGGGCTGTGTGCTTATAAACAAATCCCTGAAGGAGAAAACTCAGGGGCTCAGGCAGCATCTGGGGTGCAAGAACGGGGACTTTGCTGGTGTCAGCCTGCAGAGGAGAGTTTACAAGCAGCAATGGATTCCTGCATGGAGTCCTCGCAGGGATTACAAAAGCCCGGCTGCCGATGGCCAGGGAAAGGCAGGTCCCTGAGCCTGCTGGGGCTCAGCTCAGCCAGCAGCCGCTGTTTGTTTGGCTCCAGTGAGCTCCCAGCACAGCAGGACGTGCTCCTGGGGGCTCAGCGTGCTCGGGGGTGGCTGGCAGGGACTCGGGGCTCGGCCACCCCCAGCCCCTTGCGCAAGGCAGCTCCGCTCCTCCGGCCGCCTGACTTACGCTCAGGAAGGAATTAGTCACTCCTGTCTCCATCTGGCTGCAGGACACACTTGGGATGTTTCTTCCACGGCTCTCACAAAGGTTTCCCATCCTGCTGGTGCCAGTAATGAGGTCAGATCCATCCCCTTTGCTCCCGCCGACACCAGGTTCAGGAATGGGGGCCGTTTACTGCATTGCCCTAGAGGAATTTGGTTTTTCTGACGTTTCAAGAGCTGCTTGAGACTGTTGTTTTCAGGGTTGGAGTACTTTGAGAGGACATGTCCACCAGGAGAGAATTAACCACAGCTGTCCCAGGCCCCTGCCATGGCTGGGCTCAGGGGGCATCTCTAGCCCTGGCTGGATGGGCATGGAAAGCCAGGCTTCCTGGAAAGCTCAGTTTTGCTTTCTTTCAGACTCAAGCACTCAATGAACCCAGACCCCTCCAGGTTGCTTGGATTTGGTTCTGGTTTCAAAACCCTTTTGCAGGAGGAAGGGGTTTTCTGCCTGAGTAATGGGAATGCCCAGACTGGGGCTTTTCTCAGCTGCTCTGCTGAGACCAATGTCAGCCCCTGTCATTGGGATGGATGGACATGCCCCAAATAATTGGGATGGATTGACATGTCCCAAAATGTCCCTGGATGGACATTTGGCCCTCGGGCCAAAATGCAACTGGGCATGGGGAGAACCCTCAGGGTTGTGTGCACAGCCCCAAAGGGAGACACATCCCAGCTTTGATGAGCACCAGTGTTGGACTCCATGGATCAGAGCCCATGCCATGGTGTCCATGTGGGACAGCCAGTGCTGAGGGTGGGGGCAGAGAGCATTCACTGCAGGACCCTCATGGTGAAATCCCACTGGGGGCAAAACCCCACAGTCACAGCTGTCTGCAGCTCCCTGCCTGCTCTGGGGCTCTTCTCCAGGTCAGCACCATCACCACCATCAAGCCCCATGTGTGTGCCCACAGATCTACATGGCACACACTGCTGTCTTCCCCCTGTCCCTCCTGCAGAGGGGCTTGCCAGTTGTTCTCTTTAACCAAAACCCACAAAGTCACTCCAGAACATGTTCTGCTTTGCAAAGGGCTGAGCTGGGACAAGATGTTTGAAGGAAATTCACTGCCCATGGAGCTTAGAGTGTAGGGAAAGGCTTCCCTGGCAGGAGAATGGGATGGGCAAGGAGATCTGGGGGAGAGCACAGGGCCAGGGTGGCTCTGTGAAGACAAGTGAGTGTGCTGCTGAGCTATGGGAGAGCAGGGAGGAGGAGGCACCAGTCTGGGTGAGGGAAGGATGCAGACAAGGTTTGGGATCAGCTGGCTGAGACGAGTCCACAGGGAATTACAGCAGGTCTGAGCCTGTCAGATTACTGGAGCCAGGGAGGGGGGACGGGTTGAGGCAGGTCTGGCAGGAGGAGGGATGGAGGAGCTGGAGGGAAAGAGAGGAGCAGGGCAAGGTGGGCACAGATGGGAAGATGAAACAGGAAAACCTTATAAATATGATTGCCTGGCAAAAGATTTTGAGCATATGGAAACTATAAGCAAGATTGAAATGAAAGCAAGCTTTGAGATACCTCAGTTACTGAACAATGGGAAAACAATGGTGTGGCCAGCTGAAGGTGATCCCCTTTTGATGGAACAACACCCTCTGCTTGCAGACAGGCCCAAGGTCAGAGCAGACCCTGCCAGCTTGGCAGAAGGGGCCCAAAGAGGAGTTTTTAGGGTTAAAAATGTAACACAGTATGATAATGTAGTGATTCTTATAGGCTGTATGTAAATGCTGTAGGATTTGTATGTTGTACTAGATTGGCTAGTGAGAATTAGAATATTCAACACAGAAGAAGATTTATTGTATTGTAATGGGAACCTCGCTCTCTTTCCCTCTTGCTTTTATTCTTCGCTGTCTCGCTCTCTCTCTTTGGGGCTCCTCTTTGGGCCTGCTCTGAGCTGTGTTTGGCAGCTCCCAGCAGGGCCCTGCACCCAGGCCCTTTGCAATAAACCCCAAATTCCAGCCCTGGCTGCAGAGATCTCTCATCTCCATCCATCCTGACCGTGCTACCCACTGTCAGTCCTACAGGGCACAGAGGGCAGGGAGGCACATGGGAAAGGGGAGAGAAGAGGGCAGCACCCAGCCCTGGTGTTGTGGGGCTGCTGGGGGCAGGAAGACAGACTGGGGGTGCCATGAGGTGGATGAGGTGGGAACTGGCCTGGTCCTGGACACGTCACCCCCAGCACCCACCTGGCCAAGGTGCAGAGCTGGGACCAACCAGGACAGGAGCACCACACTCCAAAACCAATTAAATGCTCAAGGGGTCACAGACCAGCTCCAGGGCTCCCTCCCATCCAGAGGTCAGAGGAGAGCGTCCTCATTTGCTGCCTCTTAAATACATCTGATCCTGCCTTAATTCCTCCTAAAACCCTCTCTGAGATCTTTCAGGTGGCTGCTGGGGAGAGGTGCCATGAGCTGGGGTGGCAGGCCAGCCAGGCACGGGTGACAGCCCTGGGCTGAGCAGTGCTCCAGAGGGATTGAAGGGCTGTGGTGGTGATGGAGGAAGCGCCATGTGCACCACCATCCTGATCCTGGGTCCACTGGTCCTCATGCTGCGGCGCCGCTTCTGCAACAAAGTCGAACCGTACGTGCTCTGCTGTCCCCCTCCTGTCCCCTCAGGGCTCTGGGGCTGGGGGTGGGACAGTGAGGGGGGCTGGGGGGGAGGATCTCACTCCTCAGCCTATGGAGATTCATGGAGATATTTGGGTTCCTGCTGGTTTTGGTTCTCTGGATGACATTTGCTCAAGCTGGGTAGAGAGGAGCCTTCTGTGATGCGCTGTCACCTCCTCGCTGATGCACCAGTGCCAGTAAGGAGGAAATGCAGGACTGCTCCTCCTGTTTGTCTGGTGTGAAGGGCCAGGGATAAACCACTGGGATGCTTTTACATGCACTGAGCAAGGTGTTTCCCAAAAGGAGCAGTGCTGCAGCCTGGCTGCCTGACTCTCTTCATACCTCAGCTTGGGAGGAGAGTGAGCAGTGACTTCAGCTGTGGGGACATCACCAGGCTGACATTGACACTCAACTGGTCTTAAGCAGCTCTGAGGAGGTCCCACTCCACCCTTGCTGTTCGGGGAGCTCGGATGAGTGTCTGGCTGTGTGGAATGCTTGAGAGCACCGGCTGCATGAGGGCTCTGGGGACAGCCAGCAGCCAGCGCCCCACACCCTGTTGCGCTGCGCTCACACACTGCTCCTGGCTCCGAGGCGAAGGCAGAGAGCAGATGGGAAGGGACTTGCTGCAGTCCCACAGCGAGGCAGTGACAAAGCTGCGACAGGAGGGCAGGGTCACCTCCTGCTCGGTGCGTCACGGGCACGGTGCCGGCGGCTGCGGCTCCCGCTACCTGCAGCTCCCCGAGCCTTTGCGGAGGAGCTCCGGCTCCGTCCTGCTCCTCTCAGCACTCGCTTGGCTTCGGCTCGGTGGCAGCAGGGCCGAGCTCAGGGACAGCCCGAGCATCCCCCCTGTGCCTGCTCCAACGCCAGGCTCAGCTCGGGAGGTTCCTGCTGGAGACACACAAATCTATTTACCGGTGCAGACTGGAGACATCTGAGAGTGGGGAGGTCAAATTGGCACTTAATGAGCCGATTGAATCAGGGGAGGGAGAAACAAACCTCAAAGCAGGGAAGGCATCTCCTGGCCTCTGTTCCCCCGGGTTTCCCTGTGCTACCTGCAGCACTGGCTGAATGAAACACTCATTAAATGTCTGAGCAAATGAGCTGCAGGGGTGGGGGCTGTCTCTGGGCAGAGGGGGCAGGGATGGCAGGCGAGGCTGGCAGACTGCAGGTCCGTCCCTTGGGAAGCTGCAGGAGGAACGGGCAGGTCCATGGCTGGGATGATGGCACAGAGCTGGCAGTGTGCAGGCAGCCCAGTGCCCCAGCCCTGGACAGGCAGACCCAGCTGCAGCACAAGCCCTGCCCGGGGAGCTGTGTGCAGGGTCAGCTTCAAGGAACGAGCAGTGAATAAAGCACAAATCTGTGTACGAGGAGATGGGAGGGAGCCTGGGTCCTGCCCTGGCTGCATTCACTCAAGGCAGGATCAGCACTCCTTCCACCACATTTAAACTGCAGGCCTGTAGCCTGGTCAGTTCTTTCACCCGACTGGCTTCATCACCACCACCATCATCATCATCAGCCCCAGCAGCAGCAGAGCACAGAGGGAGAATATGCCTTGTGCCAGCACCAGCAGCAAAAACCTGGAATGAGCACAAGGGATCCCATCATGGCATGGACCTGGGAGCATGAGGGAGCCTCAGAGATGGATGGACAGGAAAAACTTCCTCCAATACCTGCTGCAGTCTTCAGACAGGCACCTGGTCTGGATGCAGCCCATAGAAAAGCTGTAAACTCCTAGATTAGTTCTTTTGGTGACTAATTACTCTCACCATTAAAGACCAGTGGCTATTAACAGCTTTTCTACTTGATCTATTTTGGACATTCATCTACTCGCCTTACTTGGTGTTGGCATAAATCAGAGCTGTTCCACTGACAGCTTTACACCAAGAGAGATTCTGTTTCCAGACTTTCATGTCCTGGAAAAGAAAAGCAGCAGGAGCAAGAGAAAAATGTGCTGCTGGGTAGGGCCTGGGGAGAAGTGGTGCAGGAAACCAAGGCACAGTGGACCTCATGAAGAGCAGGCAGCATCCTCAAGACCAGGAACAGACCTGAGGCACCAGAGCCCCACTACTGTGTTGATCCAACTGGATTTTGGCCAGCTAGATGACCAAGCTTAGGTTGCTTGGACACCAGGACCCCATACAGCAACAAAGACTAGGATTTTCCATGTTTGCACTGTTCTGGATGACTGCTGGATTAAAGACATCCCTGAGAAACGGCACATGTGAAGGAGAAGTCAGGAGCCCACACGTTCCACAGGATAAACCTGGCTTGGTGAAGGATCAACCCTCTGCCTCTGACGTCCCCGTGTGCAAAGCAGGGCGGGCACCCTGAGCAAAGGACACAAATGAACAGCACAGGCAAGATCAGATTATGTGAAATCCTCTGCTCACTTGACCTCCTTCACGTCCCTGTCTTCTATTTATATACCTTGGGGCTGCCAGGAATGGCACAGGTTGTCCTTGGCCCACCCTCACAGAGCTGGGGTGCTCAGCCATGGATTAGTGGTGGCCACTGGAGCTGGCTACCAGCATCTCAAAAGGAGAGGTTTGAAGGAATTCCTCCCAGCACCCCAGCTCTGGGGCCTGCTCTCCCCACCCCTTGCTGCAGCTGAAAAACAAACTGGAACACTATCCTGGACTAACCTGCTGTCAAGAGACAGGAAGGTCAAGAGGGACTCCTTGTGCTTGGATTTCCTCACAAGCAGTGATTTATTCTTTGTTTTGTGTGATATTTAAGGAGAAGATCCTGGCTGGGGGCCAGAGCTGGCTATGGATGTCTGCTCTGTTTGCCTTTCTCGTGTTTTTCCCCTCCAGCCTCTTCCTGGCAGGAGCTGCTCATGGCCTGCTCCTGGCTTTGGGGAGCTGGAGATGCTGCTGGAACACAGGGTTTGGTCTTGGTGCTGGTCTAGCTGGGGTGATGCAGGGGACTGAGCACCCAAAGGGGCACAGGTCACACAAAGGAGCCAGCTGGAAAGAGCCAGGTTTGTGAGATGTCCTCCACGGAGAGCTTTTTGAGAGGTCTCAGGTTTGGAGGGGCAGTGCTGGATGATGTCAAAGCAAAGGAGCTGGTTTGGGAAGGGAAATGTGGGTTTGCCTTACTGCTGTTTTTGAGCCCCCTCCCAAAAGGTTGGACATGAATCCCCTGGGCCCCAGAGGGGTTGTTTTCCTGGGACTGGGAGCCAGGGCCATGGAGAGAGGGACTGTTCAGTGCCTTTGCTGATCTGCCCCCAGAACACCCTCATTGTATCCCACACACTGCTGCAAGACAAGAACAGACCCTGTGCACTCCAGGCTGGGGAAAGCAGAGCTGGTGGCCTGGCATCATCTAGATCAACCTCCCAGCTCATTTCCCTCTGGGAAGCAGGAGATGACCTCCTCATTTCCACTGGCCAGGCACGGCTGGCAGCTGGCAGTGGTGGCACACAGCTCTGCCTCTCCAGGCTGGAGCAATCAGAGCGCAGCAGGCAGGCACAGCCAAGTGCCAGCCAAATCTCTGCACACTTTAAATACATTAGCAAGGACACAAACACAGCCCCAAAGTGCTGCAGGCACAGGAGAGCCAATAAATAACCCCCAAACCCACCAGCAAGGGAACACCCCTGTGCTTTCCACTGGAGATAGGGCTCAGCATTGCTTTCCCTCCATATCAGCACAGCAGCTGAGCAGATCCTCTCTCTCCCTGGCTGTTTTCAATCCAGTACCAGAAGGGTCAATTCTGTGCCACTTCTGCGGAGTCATTATCCTGTTGGTTATATAAATGTCTGGGCATGCACAAAAGGCAGTGCTGATACAGTGGCTCTGACACCAACTCTCTCCAACACCTGCTTTTCAGCTGGGGAGAGAGCTGAGCACAAGAACATCTCGAGAGCTGTCACACAGAAGGCTGCTGTCTTTCAAGCTGAATGGAGGTCTAAATAGCTCTCACTTCTGCTTTAGAATCTCATTTCTAAATGCAATTAATACTGGCACATGCATAATGAGAGACTGACGAGTGAATACAGACTCCAGCAATAAAGAAGCCAGCCCCAAGTGCTATGTAAATATTACAAATCCTCACAGGGAGCTGACCTGGGGAAGACAGCTCTCTGATGATTAAACCCCAGTGACAATACGACTGCATTCCTACATCTGTCACAATACTACCTGCTGATACATAATGAGCCACGCTACAAGAACTTGCTCTTGCTGCTCTTCAGTGCAGATAAAATGTCTATTTGTAGAATGTAATTAATCTCTTCTTCAAAATCAGGAACCTTAGTGTCCTTGGTAACAACATGCCAGTGACTCAGACAGCGTCTCTGGCTTTTCCTTCTGATTTTGGAGTGAGTTACTGAAAGTGACCCCAAATTCTAGCACTGCAAAGGAGCACAGGTGGAGAAGCCAACAGTATCTGGAGATAGGGATAGGTTTTACCCACCTTTCTGGTCTCTGCAGTGCTGCTTTGGGAGCTTAAGGAGGTTCCTGGCCTTGTTTCAGCCACGTTCCCTGTGATGAGACAAGCTCTGTCCCAAGATCTGCTCCCCAACCACTGAGAACAAATTCCCTTTTACCATGGGGTGTAACAGGGCAGAGAATAAACTGTCAGGACAGCAGGGGCACAATCAGAGGATGAAGCTGCTCCCTCTTTTGCCTGGTTTCCCCAGCAGTAAGTGCCTCTGCTCTGTGTGTGTGTGTGTCCATGCCTGCTCCCCTGATGGCTTTCAAGCCTGCTGGCTTATTTCAGCCAAGTTTGGTGGGGATGGAAGTTCAAAGACATCCATTCCCCACCAGGCAGCGAACATGCAAAGCCATGAGCACCAACGTGGCAGAGGGAAGCAGGGAAGTGCTGCTGGCAGATCCCCTGGTCCCTCTGAGGGTTGTGCTTGGGCATGGCCTGCTCCTCCAGCCCACCCCAGGCTGGATGAGATTTGTGCTAAAAAGGCAAAGTTGCTCCAAAGCAGCCAGGGGCTATATCTGCTTTCTATGAATTGCAGTGGGAAGAAGCAGTGCTGGATGTTGCTCACTGACCCAGTTCCAAAGCCCAGGGGAAGCACGGGCCGTGGTACGGGGACAGCTGCGTGGAGAGGGGGTGATGGAAGATTGCATGATTTATTTATTTCCTGGGAAATAAAAAGGAAGAAGAAAAGAATTGTTGGATAAAATCAGCATATTTCAGGCTAAACTGTGCTGCAGCAATTCCATGTGGGGCTGGAGCTGAGCTGCTTGGTCCCCTGTAAGGGAGATTCATCCCTGCTGCTGCAGGATGCTCTGCAGAGCCAGGGGGACGTGGGGAAAAGGAGGGTTTGATGTTACTCTGCTCTTGAGTGCAAAAATGCCCTTTACTGGAGCAAGTTCTCACTTCCCTTTAGAGAGGGGCTTTAATCAGCACAACTGCCCACAGCTCACCCCATCTCCTCTGTCCCCAGGCACTCGGAGGGAGAGGAGGAGATCAGGAGAGAGGCTGGCTCTGACCCTCACGCCACGTAACAGCGCCTGGAGCAAAGGCAGGTGGGATGCAGCATTTACCTGGGATGATGCAGCTCTGAGGAAATTGGGGGAAGAACATGCAAAAAGCCTGGATTTAACCTTCAAGTATTTTAATGGTGATTTTTTTTTGGTGTTTTACCAGGATTTATTGTTCTTCCTGCCTATTGGTGAGGCTGTGAAGTCTCAAGAAAAGTGTCTTGCTCTGGAGAAAAGAAATTAAACCTGGAATGGCTGGATTGGAAGGGAAAACCCCATTTTTCCATTACTTTCAATAGCATTTCAGTTCCCAGGTGAGGGCTCACAGAGACATTTCTCTCTGGCTGCCTGGATGCCAGGAGCATCTCACAGGGACAGAAAATGCAGCAGAGCCAGGGTGATCCAGCTGCAATGGGGTGCAAGGGGTGGGTGCAGGTTGCCCAGAGAGGATGTGGATGCCACACCCCTGCAAGTGTTGATGGATGGTTTGGACGGGGCTTTGAGGAACCTGAAGAGGAGGGTTGGAACAAGATGGTCTTTAAGGTCCCTTCCCACCTCAGCCATACTGTGATTCTGTGTGGGATTTGGGACTGATGTGGCTTTGTGTCCTGCTCAGTGACCCCAGAGGGCTGGCTCTGTGGTGTCCATGTGCAGCTCCCAGCAAAGGCTGGGTCACTCACACGCCACTGCCTTGGCTCTGGCAGGGAATCTTCACATCAAGGGTGAGGGGACACTGGATTGGGTTATAGGGAGAAACTGGGGCCAGAGCTGGCTTTCCTAATTCCCTCCCTGGGCACTGCTGAATGCCCAGAGCAGCTCAGGGACTCCCTATCCCCTGCAGGCAGCTCCCCCAAGTCTTCTAACCTCAGCTCTCGACAAACAATTAACCACAATTCACCAATTAACCACGACTCCTTCTCGTCCTGCAGCTCCCCTGCGCTCTGCAGCCGGCACCGAGCACACCCCAGCCTCAGCACCTGCTGAAAGCCTCACCAAACAACCCGTGACAGCAACAAACCCACACCACCCAGCTGTCCTCCCACTGCCCAGGGCTAATGCTGGGCCAGCAGGGAGATTTGCCTGTCTGAGCCCTGGCTGGGGCCAGCTGTGGGCACAGAGCGATCCCTGCTCCGAGCCATGGGCTTCTCACGAGCCCTGCAGCTTTCCCATGGATATAAACCCATTAATAAAAGATCAGTGTGCACACAGCTCGCTGTGGATGACAGCATTAGAGGCACATCAGCTTCTCCTAAGCACCAGTCTCGTGCTGGGCTTATTTGGTCCGTTTGTGGCAGGGGAAGAGTTGCTTTCGGCATTCAGAGATGACTTGTGTCTGGGAGAAGTAGCAGGGTGAGTTATATTTTTGGCTCTATTTAGCCACAAAAATTTGGGTTTAGAATAAAGAGAAATATTCCTGTTTGCTGCCAAACTGAGGCAGACGATTTCTTGTGCAAGCCTTCGTTTGTTTGAGGACTCAGTGTCCTGCTGTAAAAATAAATGCTCTGATGGGAAAAGTCTATCAGAGTGTGCTGATCAGTCATTGGGAGTGGTGGGCTCACAAACATCAGCTTCAACCTAACTGGAAAAGCAGCTCCCAAGGCTTCTGCAAATAAATATTAGACAGAAGGTCTTTGGATTTTGGTGAGTGAAATAGTCACAAGCTGAATATTTTCCACGGGCACTTTTGTGCTGGCCTCGCCATGGCTGGCATGAATTTTCAGTGCCAAATACACCCAGTTTGTACCCAAACCAGGTTGTTTGCTCTTTCTGAGGGCCAACCACAGGAATGGGGGAAGGAGAGAGGCTGATGGTGGGGAAGAAACCCGGGATGTGTCTCCTGCCCAGATTGTTCTGGTTGATGCCAGCCTCTCCCCATCCTGCAGCTGCAGGGTCACCTCCCTGCCTCACAGGTAAGGCCAGACACGCGGACAAGAGCTCCCAGCAGCTTGGTTCTCCATACTGAGAATTTCACAAATGTCTATAGAGTTTTCCTAATAGTTTTTTTTTCCCTGTAAGATTTTAAATTAAGCTTCTTCATCCTCAACTCATGTTAAACATTTCTCTTTCTTCTTTTTGGCAAAAGAAGTATTATGATCAGGAGGAATAAAACTGGTTTTACCTGGAGTTAACTTCATTTTATAGCAGATTAAAAGCAAGATATAGAGTCAATAATGCCAGGAAGGGGAGTCAGGGGATGAATACAATGATGTGCTGAAGGCAGCACAGAAAAGATTGGAATTTGAAAAGGCAAAATCTTGCCAGGATTGAGCCTCAAAAGCAGAATCAGCTCTTTGGTGATATGAATCACCTGAGTTCCCCTGACACGCTGGTATTGCTGTAGAATGGCTTTTATGTATTGATTTAAGGGAGAATAAAGGTCAAGGGCTTAGCTGCAGAGGTGCTGTTCAGCCTGGGTGGGCAGAAATGAACAACAAGGAAAATCTGCAAGGTCAGAAATAGGATGGAGAGGAGCCCCAAGAATGATAGGTGCATGCTGGGGCTATGAGACCCCCAAAGACTGGAGCAGAGCCTCACTGAGGGGAGCCCATGGAGCCTTGATCTGCAGGGTTAGCCCAGGCACAGTTATTCTGGGCTTAGTGAAAATCCAGATTTCAGTCTGGACCTTTCCATCAATAACTCTGACCTCTCTCCCCATCTGTACTAGCACTCAAAAACTCCCAGAAAGTACGACATGGGGCCAGATGGAAATGGTGCCTGCAAATGTCACAGTGCTGCTGGGACAGGGTCACTGCCCTGCACACCCGGGTGTGCAACCAGCGCTTGCTAAATCAGCTGCGGGGCAGTGTGGTAGATTTGGGGGATAAAGGTTTCCTGAGCCATGGAAAGGCCAGCCCTCTGCCTGGGGACCTCAGAGAGGGTGGATTTCGTGAGAAATGTTCTTTATTTACTCAGGCAGGCACAGCCAGCAGCTGAGCTCAGAGCTGGTGAGCGCCTGTAGCCCGCGGCTGCGCGAGGCTCGCTGGCCATGGCGAGCTGTTTGCTGTTTGCACCGAGATTTGGGATGGTCCCACAAGGCCTTTGGTGGGTGGGAGTGGGAATTTGGTTAATTCGTTCATTGTGTCCTCTCCGCTGGCCAAAACCGCCCTCCACTTCATGAGAAACACAGAAGGGGTGGTGGCAGCCCTCACAGGTCAGGAATGGTGTCACCAGTGTTTTTCCGAGGAATGCTGATGGACACGGTGCCCTCATCATGGTCCCACTGAGGAGAAGCTGTTTGAGGAAGAAGGAAGGATTGTGACATCTCTGCTCTTCTTCTTTCCATCTCTGCTCTTCTTCTTTCCCTCTCTGTCCCCACTAAAATGCAGTTTGGGAAAAACTAAAAGGGGAAATGAAACGTTGAGTGGATGACCCCAGCTGTGGGACCAGCAGTCCCACACAGCCTGGAGGAGGGGGTGACACTGTGGGGCCTTGCTGGGCCCCACTCCCCAGGGTTTATCAGACTGTCTGTTTTCATCATTTCTCTCTGAGAAGGGAAGTGGACCACACAGCAGCAGAAAGTCCTGGAAATCTGTGAGGGAGACTGTTCCCAGCACCCTTCCCTCTGCTGTTGTCCCTGTATTCAGCTGGCCATGGAGGATGTATGGCTCTGTATTGCTCCAACTCAGTGAGATAATGCCTCAGAATTTCAATTCCTTCCCAATTAAATTCCTAATCACAGCCAGAATGTGCACTTTCCCAGCTCTGACCCTCTTGTCTCAGTTGCACACGTGGTCTCCCTGACAAACCAAGTGGACCAGGACTGGGGTCACCTCATCTCAGCTGCCCTGTCTGATCCATCCCCTCCACATCAGACCCTGCTGTCTCTCCTCTGCTCCCACTCCTGAGGCATCCTAAAGGCTGTGTGTGGCCTGTAACTTTTCATTTTCTCAAAAGAAAAAAAAAAATCATCCAAAAAACGACAGTAGAAGCAAGTAGAGGAAATTGGTTCAAGTTTCTTAACGATCTCATGGAACAAAAATGCTTCATGAGGCTGCTCAGGGAAAGAGAGGGTCAAATGTCCCTCATTAAGGCTGATTTACTAAGAGGGCTGGGAATGGAAGGGGGAGACAGTCCAGCTGCCTGTCTCAGTGCACAGGGGTCCTGCTCTGGGATCCAGGCTGGGATGGGTGGGCTGGACCCCCAACACAGGATTGGAGTGGTGGGTTTACCAGCAGAAGGTACAGTGGGGTGCAGGCTGCTGTGCACCCACACCCACAGAGGACCCAGCCCGCACTTGCACAGCAGAGAAGCAGCACAGCTCCCTCAGCTCATGAACAGCTCAGAAATTTCATGGCTTTCTGAGGAAAAGAGCAGAAGTTGAGTCCATTCAACCCAATTAAAACTCCAGAGGAAGTGCAGAGAGGCAGGATGTAATTACCCGTGCTGGAATCCCAGTTTGGAACAGGAGGCAGAGCTCTCCGGATCAAATTAATCCCTGGTGTAACTCTGCCGAAGTTACACAGGGCTATAATTGGCCTGAAACATTTTAACTATCTCATTTAATGTTATTCATGCTCTGCTGGAGATGAGAATGTTTATCCTAAATGAGGGATTCTAATGCTCTAAAGCAATAATAGAGTGTGAGGCTTATGTGGTTTCTCATTTACAAGGATGCTGGGGAGGCCAGATTGCCACAGAAGATGCAGTAAATCTGGATTCCCCAAATCTTTAGCAATTCCTACAGCTCCTGTGGTGGCTGGCTGTGCCATTGTCCTTCCTGCAGTGTGTTCACCCTCCCTACACCCAAGATACTTTTCCATCTCTTGGAGATATTGGGGGCTTGTACCCCATACCCAGCCAGAGGCAGGAATAGCAGGAGATGTAAAGTGAGATGAGAGGGAATGCAAAGCACTGAGAGAGGCCTTCCAAGATGAAAGCTTCAATAAATCAGCAGCAGTGAGATTTCCCAGGGACAGACTGATTCCTATGATGCTAAAAGAGGGGATTTCCATCAAAGAGGGCTGGCTTCCTGAGTCACTGCAAGGAAGCAGGCTCCAGGCTCCTGCAGAAGGAGCAGGGTCAGTGCTGCAGGTGGCTCAGCAGGCACACAGAGCAGGATACCCCATGGACACTGTGCCAGCTGCCAGCCCCGGGTTATCCACCAGGATGATCCCAGGACTCTTTGAGGTCCCATGCCAGAACAGACCTGAGCATGTCCCCTGCAGTGAGAGAGCAAACACAGCCCTGCCACCCCCCAGGAGGGACATCCCCCAGGAACCACGAGCTGTGCTGGTGATGCCATCAGTCAGCCGAGCGCACATCCTGCCCCTGGCAAAGCAAAGCCTGCAGGTTACATTCCTCCTTTAGCCAGCTGTACTCTGGCTGGTGCTCGCCTGCCAGGGATGCCATGGGGCCCCAAATCTCTGCTGTGTGCCCTGAGTCCCCCCTGACCCAGCCCTGGCAGGTACTGCTTGCTGTGGGCTCTGCACCACCATCACCAGGCTTTTGGAGATTGCAGTTATCTGTCTTTAAATCACACTTCCAATCCCCAAGCTGCTTTTAAGACAGACCCTTGGTCTTTCCCTCTGCTCTCATGCCAGTGGAAACCACAGGAAAGGCAGATCTGTTTGTTCTGAAGCAATTTTTTACTGCCCCGTAGCTTAAAAAGCTCAAGCATTACAATTCATTCCAGTTCCTTTCTGCTCCTCAGAGAATATTAGATTCTTCTTTTGATACTTCCTCACTCTTTGTAGATGTTACCCTAGTTTTAATTTTCAGGGCTTCCAGATTGTTTTTAACAGTGCTGAGCTTTCAAGTTGCTTCCTTCAAATTTTCTCCAGCCATGCTTTCTCAGAGCCTAAATAGCTTTGATTATTCCCAGATGTTTTTGGTTTGTTAACCCCAGAATAGTATTGTGTAACAGCTTGGAAAGAAGACTGGCAGCAGGGGTCCTGGGTTCTCTTTCCTTCTTCACCAAATCACTTCCCAAGCAGGACATCTATGGGGTTTCACCTACAGAAGAAATGTCATTAGCTGCAACAGGACTGAAGGTGGCTGAAATCCTCCTGTTGATAAAGATAACCCTCTGAAGGCACGGCTCATTTTCTTCACCCAGTTCCTCCTTACCCGCTGTGCTGAGATTTCCAAGCAGGATGACATGTTGGGCAGCAAATCTGCAGGGAACAGGCATTCCTGAGGCTGCCAGGCTGCACTAAATGGGAAATTGCTCACCTCCAGGCCAGGCTGGGCTCAGGCTGTGGCCACCCCTCCTCGCCAGCCACCGGCTCTGCTCTGCTGGGGCCAAGTTTTCCTTGGCCCGGGAGGGAGCGTGCGTATGTCCTGACAGGCCAGAGAGTGGGGAGTGAGGAGTTTCACACAACTGGCTGTGCTCCTAACAGACCTCTGCAGCCCTCCTGACCCCAGCAACCCTACCACTCCCATGTTTGAGCCATAGCATTGCTAAACACTCATAAAAAACATCCCCATTCCCACTAGAAGAGAGCCAGGGTGTATCCGATCTGGCAGGAGATTCTTCTCAACCATCCATAAATCTTCCCAAGGTCACCCCAAATTTTCCATATTTTCTGGTACCTCCACCCACTCTGCTGGATCCTTGCACTTCCCTTTCTCAGCCCCATGCTCAGCTTGGTGAAGCCCAAGGTTCCTGGGACGGATGTGAATACATCCCATGGCATCTGCGTCCCATATGCCTGAGGGCCACACCTAGGCAGGGCAAGCAGCAACAAAAGAAAGAGGAAAACAAGAAGGGAAAAAGAAAAAGAGCATTAAGAAAGAATATTTTTTTAGCTGAGGGACAAACGGACCTACCCTGGCACGTCCCCATGACAGTGCTGTGGTACCCCGCCTTGCCACCTTGTACCAGCTGCAGCTGGGAAAGCAGGTGAGGGACAAACCACCACTGTTCAGCCCTTGGACAGCCAAACTGACCTGCTGTAGGAAGACTCTGCCCCAAGGAAGACACCCATACCTCTGCCTGGGACACTGAGAGTCTCAAAAACCCATCCCCATCACAGCTGGGCACAGCTTGTGCTGAGCAGATGTGCCTCAGGCCAGCCCCGTGTGAGCTGGTGGGACCAGGGCTGCACCCAGAGCTGCTCAGGAGAGCAGAGGGAGGAGGATCAGCAAGACAAGCTGTGAGTGAAGAGTGTCAGTGCTTGGAAAGCGCAACCAATTTGCTTTTAGTACAGTTCATGCCTCTCCAACAGTGCCTAGAATAACAAATTCCTTCCACCCTCCAAGCCTGAATGCTGGAGGAAGCTGCTGAGAAACTTAATTGATTAGCTGGATGCGTGCACAGAAAAAAATTGCTCAGCATCAAGGAAATCACTGTCTTGACAGTTAATGCAGATGCTGGTGGAAGATTAGAAAGACCAGCTGCAGCTTTTTATCACAAAACCCCTTCTTTTAGTCTGGGAACAAGGCAAGATGTGTTTTGATGGGACGACCATTTTGCAGTGGCGCTGAGGGGCTGAAGAACCAGGGCTGTGCCCCACACTGCACCCATGCAGGGCTCACTGGCCCCATCACCAGTCCTGGCATCTTCAGCTGCTGGAGGGCAAGGAGACAAGCTTTGTGCTCCTCTCACCCCTCACTCTTCAGCCCCAGAGGTTCCTAGCAACCCTGGCAGCCCCTGAGCAGCAGGAAGAGATGCCCTGAGAGCAATTTCAGCGTCCAGGATGCAGAGGACAGAACTGAGCATGCTGGAGGAGCTGAGTTTCCAGATGCCTCACAGCATCCTCTCTAGCCCTTGCAGAACATCTCCCCATCCCAGACCCTGCCTAGGCTTTCTGCTTTGCTCTCAGCATCTCCAGCTCTGCCCTGCCTGCCACAAGGTCACCACACAGGATTGCTTTCTCCGTTTGGCAAAAGAAAACAGGAAGGCAAAGGCCTGCAGGGGCTGTGAACTTGCCTGTCATGTTCTCTGACAGTACCAAAACCTTTTGCTGCTTGTGTTTTTCCCAAACTGTCGCTGCTTGTCACACCCCTTGTTTAAACCTCTGATCTTGAAAGCTTTCCTGAGCCCTCAGCAAAACAAATGGAGAGAGCATGGTCTGTTCTCCACAGGGATCAGACACCACCTCAAAAGCAATGAGACTGACAGTGTCAAAGCTTCCCAGAGCAGCAACAGGCAGAGCCAAGCGTGCATGCCTGTGCTCTGGGGCTGCCAGAGGTGGGAGGAAGCAGCCTGCTAACCCCAGCTTCCTCCTCTCCCTCCAGCTACTCAGCTCCTGAGGTATTTGGCTCAGGGAAGGATGAAAAGGGAATGAAAGGGCTCAGCCCTCCTGTTTGCTCTCTGCTGAGCAGAACTGCTCTCCTGTTCCCCGTTTCCCCTGTTGCTGCTATTTGACCTGAGCAGCCCAGAGGCATCTTAGTCACGGTGCATTCCTAGCACAGCTTCAGGTTTCTGGAGCAAAACGGGAACAGCAGTCAATAAACAAATCTTCCCCCGACGCCTGGCACTTCTCATGGGTGGAACAAAACTTCTTGAAACCCCAGGGGAAAAAACCCACCAGATCTCAGCCACAGCAAACCTCATCCCACTCCAGCCCATCCCCTCCAGGGATTTTGCAGCATGAGGGGGCTCAGACAGAGACTAATGAACATTGTGATCACATCCATACGGCACCACTGTGAGAGCTTTGAGTCAAAGAGGAGGTGAAAAGAGTTCTGATCTTTAGCTGAAAGCAGTGCTGTGGGGAGCAGTGCACTCTGGCTGAACCCCCCCAGCATTCAATTCCAGCTGTGTCCAGTGTCCTCCTACCTGCCCAGGCCTGCTGTCACTATTGTAACTGGGCAGGGTAGAGGCAGGTAGGTGGTGCTGATATAGAGCACATGAAGTTCACACCTGGCTTGCTGTGAAAGAGTTTTTGAGGCTTGTCAGGGCTAAGAGAATTTGTCCCCAAGTGCTGTGAGGAAATCTGGTGCTATCAGTGTCAGACTGGTGAGGAGGGAAGCACACAAGGGGTTGCATGGGGTGAGTGTGGATTGCATGGAGAGGTATCTGTGTCCATGGGATTTCTGTGTGCTCGAATAGCAGAGCTCCCAGATGAACATAACTCTTTCCCCATGGAGGTTAGTGTCTCTCCCAGGTATTAACCAGATCTGGGATGGAGCCTGCAATAGTCTCCCTGCCCTGCTCACCAATTTCTTCATAGATTGCTGTGGTTTAGCAGGGACATGGTTAGAGATAGCCAGAAGAAAATTGAGAAGTGTTTCTGGAGGCCAGGAACCTGCTGAGACACACAAGCAGCCTCAAAGCACATGGCTTCTTGCCCCTTTCAGCTGAAGGAACAACACTTGCTCTGTGTTCACTCACATGTTGAATGTGATAGATGGAATAAGGACAGAAATATTGGCAAGCCAGTTTCTTGGAGGGCTTATGCCAGCTGACACCTGCTCCTTGCTGATAACAGAGTTCCACCCTCAGTCATGGTGCAGAAGGCAGCCTTCAGACAATATGAAGGCAATATGTTTTTCTTGTTCATCCTGATTGAGACTGAGGCTTATCTTGAACTCATCCACTGCAGTTAGTGCTCAGCAGTCTCAGTCTGACAGAAATGGGTCTGATGGAGGTTCAGCTTCACCTTCTCAGTGATGATTTTAGCAGGATATGCAGGAACAGGCTGTCAGCAACACCTCTGGTTCACTCAAGTCAGGGCAGTTTCTCTGACCATGAGGATTTTTAGGCATGAAGCATGCAGAGTTCACAGCTAGGACAGGGGCAGTGCTGATCTGCTAAAGCCTAAGGCAGCAACACCAGGTTAGCCCCACTTTAGATGCATTAAGGTTTTCTGTGAAGGTAACATGAAGTTCACATTGCAACACGCATCACCTCCCTGCTCACTGAGATTCCCCTGAGATTGCCAGGAGTGCTTCAGAGAGACTGGAGCTGCTGACTGCAGGCAAGTCAAGACAGTGCTTTAGCTTGTAAGCTGGAGATGACAGAGACACCAAATCAACAAAAAATCAAGAATTCCTTTGTGATCCAGGCTTTCAGGCCAGGTTTACACAACAAGCCAGTTCCAGCAAGCCTAGACTGCAGCTTCTCTTTCTGTTTCTTGGCTAGCCCAGGCCGTTCTGCTACAACAACACAAGCAAAGTCCACTGTCACAAACACCATCTGCTGAAGAGGAGGAAGGTTTCACACTGTGTCAGTCTCTTTTATCTCAGTGTAGGCTCTGCACAGGAGCTGGCTGAAGTTAGAAAAGCAAAGGAGACCCCAGCAACAGCTTTTCCTGGTGCTGTCTGTGGGCAGTTACTGATTTGAGTAGAAGAGGACTCCAGGGAGGCAGGACAGCACACAAGCAGCTGGTCCATCACATCACTCTTCAGGCTTTGGTTGAAAATAGCATCAGAGTTTTCCCCCCCAAACTCCATGAAGTCCCAGGCAACAGGAGCAGCCCTGCTCAAGAGCTAAGCCAGCACAGCTGAGCTCAGTCTTTCTGTTTTGGATCAGGTCACTCCAGAAACAGAAGCAGCAAGAGCCAGGCTGGGACTGGCTGTATGAGGAACCATCATTTACATCCTCCTCCCGTATCTACAGAGGAGCAGCCACCCACACCTCAGCAGCAGCAAGGCTTTTTTAGCCACCCAACAGGTACTCGAGCTTCTCTGGAAACAGCATCTTCAGATCACAGCCCAGCACCATTGTCAGAATGAACAGCTGAGGCAGGAGTAGAGGCTGTAGAGCAAATACGGGAGAGCAGAGCACATTTCTGTAGCACTGCAGCTTGCACACACTGGACAAAGCAACTCAGAGCAGAGAGCAGCCCCCCAGCCCTGGGTGCTGAGGGGATCTACACCTACAGCTGGGCATGGGCTGAGCAGGACTGGGCCACAAGGACACCAGGGCAGCACAAGGCTGACCAGGAGCACAAAGTCCTTCCCTGGTTGGAGAGGAGCAGAGCAGGTAGGACTGGGCAGAAGCAAGCCCTGACTGGGTGCTGGGGACAAGCTGAGACCTCAGGCAAGTTGGTGGGGAGTACGGTCCTCCTCTGCTCCCCAGAGACCTGTTTCTCATATGTCTTCCTCATGGATGAACCCTCTTTTTTCCCAGTCCAAAGTGTCCCTCATGCTGGGCAGGATGCCCTCCTTTCCCTGAGAGCACAGATGATGATCCTGCTCCAGGACCAATGCTCCAGGCTTTGGGATCTGGGACCCAGGGCATCAGATCTGCAGGGAGGCTGCAGAGCAGCCATGGATCTCCAGCAGCCCACAATGCCCAGTGCTTCAGATCAATTTCCTCTCAGCCTGGAGCCAAACCAGGATGCAGCTCCAGCTCTTCAACAGCAAAAAGCTGAATTAGTTGAAGTCATGGTGCCAGCTGTGTATTTAAACAGGAATTACATAGGGATTCTGCTGTGGTAATGCAGCAGGTGCTGGCAGTGCTGCTAAGGCAGATGAGGAAGGAAGGGCAGTGAGCTGGACCTGGGAGAGGTCAGGGAACGGGGAGGCTCCTGATTCCTGCCCTGCTCAGATGTGCAAAGGTATCCCAGCAGTCAGCCAGCCCATAGCACCTTGCTGCTTTGAGCTCCCTGGCTGCTGCTGAGCTTTGGCCACCATAAATCTTCGGTCTGGAAAAGCAAAACATCACTGAGAGTGAGTACTCACAGCCACTGACTCCTGGCTGAGGTGCCCTGGCCATGAACAGGGATCCTTTGGCATGAGGCCCTGACCAAACACAGGCATCAAAGGTGGTGCCCATGCCAAACTGCAGCCTCTGGAAAGAGGATATTTGAGAAGTGATTGTGAATTTGCAGTCTCCCAAAGCAGGCTAGCAGCTGGATCTTCTGGATGAATAAAACCCTGCCAAAAATTAAGATCTGTTTCTGCAAAGCTGAAACAGCAAACTTGTTTGTCTTTCCTCCTTCCCCTCACAACCACGTTGTTTTAAACATTTACAGAGACCTTTAGACTGTTTAAATAATGATTGGGGTGGAAGGGGGCTGTTTCCAGGTTTTTTGCCAGCTGCTCCGAGTCTGCAGCACTTTGCATGCAACCTCTGGACAACCAGGTGCTGTGGTTTGTGACAGCGCCACCCGCGCTGTCCTGCCTCCCCCTGCCTCCCCTTGCCTGCCCCAGCAGAAGGGACCCCCGTGACCCCCCTAAACCAGAAGAAAGGATTACCCTGAGAGTTGCAGCGTGCTGTGGGATCAAGGGGTGCATGTCCAGCTCCCCACACACCCCCCAACCCCCCCCAGCAGCGCTTCCCAGGCAGCCACGGTGGGGCTGACCTTGGGAGGAGAGGAGGAGGAGGAGGATGCCGGAGCAGCTGAGCGCTCCCATCGGGCGCTATGGAAGATTAGCGTCTCCCGCGGAGCGTGCTCGCCCGCCCACCTCCTTCAGCAGCGAGGAGATGACAGCTGAGCAGAGAGAGCAGAGCACTCGAGAAGTGCAGGGGGAGACGGCTAAAGACACGCCGACCTTGCAGCAACAGCACGGCGGCAGTGCGGTGGCAGCTCGATCAGGGAGAAAGGCGTGTGAGCAGGCAGGGCTCCAGGAGTCTGGGGGCTGTGCTGGGCTCGCTGAGCTTTATTTGCGACCTGTGGGGAAAGGGAGTGAGGGAGGCTGTCCAGCAGGGCTGGAGGCTTTCTGCAGGATGTTTGGATTGAGTGAAAGGACAGAGAAGTGAATGTGAGACATGCTGTGGAAGCAGGATGTGGGATGGAGAAATGTTTACATACAGTCAAACTCAGGCTCTAAAGCCATGGGAGGCTTTAGAGACCATAAAAGCCATCTGCAAGTGGATGGATCACATTCTGGAGGAAAACAATGGTTTAAAACAACACTGCCCTCTTTGATCTACTCTGAAGAAATCACACTTGTGAGCCTGGAGACAGAGCTAGGATAAGTAGATCCATGAGTTCTGCCCTTACAGTGAGGGCTGACAGCAAAGGCCATTTATGGTCTCTGCCTGTACAGGAACTTGGGGCCACCAAACAAAACCACCAGGAGCCAGACATGGAGCAAACAAAAGGAAACTGGTCCCTCTCCTCCCCACAGGAGGGAATGGTTGCTACAGATTCACTGATCAAAGTTAATGAAATCTCTGTTCCAGAGCAGACTCTTCAGCAGGGGCAGTGAGCTGACCTCCAGCTCTCAGAATCTGCACCCCTCAAGTGGCTGGTGGCTGCAGAGGTGCTGGGAGAGGTACTGTGAGTAATCACTGCTCCTGCATTCCCTAGGCATTCATTTTGGACATCTCTTGGGAAAATAACATGAGTCTGGGTGGCCTTTGATCAGATGCCCTGCAGCAGGGCTCCTTCAAGCAGATGTCACAGGGAAACTGTTCTCAAGAAACCTTTTTACAGGCAGCAGGAGGAATAACCACTGTCCTTTAACCAGCTGTCCTCTGTCATCTTGAAAATCCTCAACTTACCTTCAGACTTGGTCAAATTAGGCATTTGGCCTGCTTTCCCTGCACAAGGGCAAGAAAAATTAACCAAAAAGTCCGAAATGATGTGACTTTTCATCATTTAAAGATGTTTTTTCCCATTAAGCAATGAAAGCAGCAGAGATGCTATTCTCAAAAGTACCTCAAGACAATTATCTCCTTCCTCTGGAATAAATGGTGGGAAGCAAGAGGTGAGCTGGAGATATGGCATTTGCAATTCTCCATTTTCCATCTGCAGCAGGAAGAAATGTTGATTTGCATTGTGCTCTGACACAACTGCTTGACCTCAGTGCAGCTTATGCTAATTACTTGCAAGAAAATGTTGTTTGCTCCGTGTGTGCCCAGCATATTTCTGGTATCTGAGCCTGATAGATGAAATATTGCTTACAGCACAGTGCAGACAGGGAGTGCTGAACCAATGGCCAAGTAATCCAAGCAAACAGAAACACTGATAAAAGAGGACCTGATAAGTTTCCCATTAATATTACCTGGGTATTTTTATACCAACTCACTCCCTTTCTGCTTACTAAGCAGTAATTGCTCAGGCTGACACAGAAAATAGAGAGAGGATCCATCTCTTTGCCCAAAGCAAGGACAACTCTCCTTTCCTTGCTCATCTAAGTTGGCCTAAAAGGAAATCTCTCTCCTGGCCTCAGTAGCTTTACAATGTTAAAGTTTTCCTGCTACCTTTGGGAGCATTTGCGTAGCTGTACACATCTCTGGGTATGCTCAGAGGGTGTATATTTCAATTAAACATGCTCATCCATGAAGAAGCTGGATTCCTGCTGCTAGTGTTCAACAAATGCATCAGTCTGGCCCCAGGATTTATCTGTGCATGCACTGCCATTGGAACATTTTGTGTGTGTTCTCTGCTCTGGTTGCTCCTCCAAGGAGCTGGGAACAGAATCTGGCTGGCTCCCACTTTGCCTGGCTGGGACACAGACCTGAAGGATCAAAAGTGTTGATCAGCTTGACTCCACCCCACTGACACAATCTCCTCAAGATCCATTCTGTGTTGCACTCAAAAAACAGTACCTTGAGATTGGCTTTATTGCACTGTGCCCAAAACTCAGGTGAGAAACAGGGGGAGAAGCAGGAGGAACAGCTGAGTGGCCAGAGCTGCAATTTCCTCTGCACCATCAGGAGAAAGGGGAACATTTTCTCTTCTCAACCTGCAGAATCCATCCCAGAGAAGCCATCCCTTGTTTGCACAGATATTCTGGAAGCATAAAGCTCTTGTTATTCAGTGCACAGGCCTCCAGTTACAGCAGAGCCTTCCTGAGCCTGCTGAAGTTCCACATAAGCACACGAGACATGCTGAGAAATGGGCTTAGGTTTAAACGTGTATTTAATATTAAATGAAGGCTTAAGAGCTTTGCTGCCAGGAGCAGGGAAGGATGTTTTGTTTGCAGTGTGCCTTGTCCTGTGTGGGAAGACATTGCTTGTCTGCTGCTGAGCTCCAAAGAGCCTTTCTGCCATATCAGGGGGCTGATTTGAAGCAACTGACACCAGGATTTAAGACCTTGCGGCAGGTTTATTTTTTTTTTTTTCCTTTTTAAATAGTATATATCTTTTCTCTTGGAAATCTGGCACCTGAAATACCAGCAAGCAATCTCCAGCCTTACCCAAAGGGACTGTTTTTTGTTGGGCACCCAGCATTCCTGACAGAAACAAGCATCAATCCCTGCACTCAGCATCTCCTCGTGCTCTGTGCACTGCAGCCTGGCAGGGGGCTGGTGTCTGCCTTCAATGGGTTCAAACACCCTGGCCATATGTCAAAGATAACCACAGCAAAGCATCTCTGAAGCCCCAGATGTTTTGTTTCTCCAGGCTTTGTGGAGCCCTGTCTGCAGGGTGGGACCAGGGCAGGCAGAGGGGAAATCAGGAGGAAATCAAATTACTGTCAATAAGCATGGAGAGCTTCTCCCTCGAGGGATTTACAGGCAGCTAAGAGAAGAAATGGGTGGAAAACTGAGAGATGACCTTGTCCTTCAATCTGAGCATGGGATCAAAGCCCAGCCAAAGATGGAGTGGCTCTGTCATTGATTTCCATTTGTTTTTCCATCCTTCCCTCTTCTGTCAGATACTGATCTCTCATATGATTTATGGGAGGAAGCAATCCCCTCCAAATCCTCTGCAGGGAAATTGAGAGCAGCCCCTAGAAGTTCATGTGTAGATCTACATGCCCTTTTCATAGCTTTCCTTACTTGTTCAGCCTTTCAGAGACCGGAGCAAGAAAATACCATAACTGATGGAGATTGGAAAGGAAATCCATCCAAATCATGTCCAAGCTGCCCTTGGGAGCAGCCCTGCAGCTGCCTGAGGAAGGACAGTGTGTTCAAACACAACCCTCAGACCAGGCTGTAACTTCCTCCACGTCTCAGAAGGTTCTCAGAGCCTCAGAGAAGCCACCACATCCTGGTGACCTCGGGGAGGCTCTGCCTTACCCTGCAGCTCCCGGTGAAGGCTCCATGCCGGAGATCTGTGGGTCATGGTCGCCCTCTAAAGGGAAGAGCTGAGAAAATTCCATTAATTCCCACCCAGGCAAAGCTGCAGAGAATTAGTAAAGCATGGGCGAGGCAAGGGCTATCCCCCTTCATCCAGAGTCTTTGTTCTGACTCCAAGATATCCTTGGAAACATTATCCGTGCACTGCAAACATGAATTATTACATCCAATCCACTGCTCACATAGCTCATGCTGTTCTCCCGAGTTTTAATTGTTGAGTCCATTCATTATTTGGTACCTGGCAGAGCTTATCCTTTTATAGGCACACACGGGCTCTGTGGGCTGAGCAGCTCCCACCAAAAAATCAAGATAATGGCAAATCCCTCAGCACATCCACGTTACATCTTCTCTCCTTCTGGGATCTGAACTCTGCTTAAGGGGGATTTTAGTTTTATTTTTTAAAACTTGCCTCCCTTGGGGCCTTGAAGGGCTAATTCTCATTGAATTAGATGGGTTATATTTGCTTTTTTAGGAAGCTGAAGGCAGCCAGGCAGGTTGCCAGCCAAATCTTCACGGAGCAAAGGCTGCTTCAACGAAGGCTGTGTTAATTACTGCTGATCTCTACCATCATCTGCCTTCCTGCCAGGCCAAACACTCAATCCACAGCTCCTGTGGGGCAGGGAGACTCCTGTGTGCTCATATCAGAGCCCAGGACTCTCTGCAGGCTGCTCTTCCCAGCCAGGACAGCATTTGGGGTTTCATTTTTTGGGGAACACCACAGCCAGCTGCTGGTGCTGGGAGCAGCTTATTTATTTATAATAGCATGTTGGTATCTCCCTACAGTCTTCTTGCAATATTTTTTTAAAGCTTCCTGCAACCTGTTGACTGTTGCCACATTTCTCTTCACAGATAAAAGCAAAGCACAATTCTTCTCAAGGATTTCTGAGATTCCCATTCTCTGAACCTCAGAGAAAGGGAAAAACACAATTCTTATCACTTGCTGTGCCTGTGTTGTGCCAAAGCAGAATGCAATATGGAGACTGTTTATCCAAAGTGAGGATGTTTTGTTTCCTTGGCCTGTCAGGGCCGGGAGTGTGTGTGTGTGTGTGTGTGTGTGTGTGTGTTGTTGGGTGAGAATCACAAGATTCAGTGCAGCGTGAGCAGATGTGTGCAGAGTGCGTGCTTGGCAGATTTAGTTTAGATGAAATATATATAGTATAGTATAATAAAGTAATTAATTTGCTTTCTGATATCAATAGAATCAGATGTATCATTCTCTCCCCTTCGTCGGAGTCACCTTTGATTTACAATAGTTGAATTTTTGAAATAAACTTTAAGAAACAGCATGGGCCATTCAGGAGGGCAAAGGCAATGTGGCAATTTGGGTGAGCACACCTCTGATCCAAACCCCCCAAGGGACCAGGAATCCTGCACTTCCCAGACGTTTCAGGGGTGGCACTGGGGTTGGCATCTGTGCTCACACTTGGCTGCTTTCAGATTCTGGTTTGTTGTCTCTCCATTCCCATTCACTCCAGTTCTTTATCACAAGGATGGATAAACCTTTGGGGCAGAATGTGGATGTTCGCAGTTCTTATGTTTCTTCTCATTGGTTCTGTTTGCAGTTTGTTGATGTTCACACTGACTTCATATACGAGCTAAATAGAGTCATCCATAGTTTCATATATTTTATAATTTCATTTATAGTTTCATGTAGAAGCTAAATAGGATCCTGTGGATTTCACATCAGGTTTTAACAGCAAAGGACAATCAAAGAACATCCTGGAATCACTGCATACTCAAAGCGTGGCACATACATTTACTAACTAATCTCTGACTAATCCCTGATTTCCAGCTAATTAGCCCCTTCCTCCATGAGCTGATGCATGTTCAGCCTTTTGAAGCATTTGGCCTATTAAGAACAATTGTACGTGTGTCCCTAATGAACAGGAGACATGAAGAATTAATAAATAATTAGTAAATCCCATTAAGGAGTGGGATGAGGGGGGGCAGGAGCGCGCTTTACTCCTGAGGGACGGGACTACACTTCCCGTCAGCCCTCGCGCTCCTCAGGGGGCCGGACTACAATTCCCATGCGCCCTCACGGCCCAGGACTACATCTCCCATGAGCCCCCGCGGCCGCCCCTCTCCCCGCGATCTCTGAGCCGGCATGGCAGCGAAGCTGCGTGTGGTGAGTGGGCCCGGCCGCCATCGGCCGCCATCCGCGGGCACGGTAGCCTCGAGGGGCGCGGGGACGGCCGGATGGTGTGCGGGGAACTCCCGCACGCTGTCGGAACCGCCCGTACGGTTGCGGCGAGGGCTCGAGGGCTGCATGGGGAGGCGGGATAGTGGCCCCTCTCCCCGCCATGGTGGACGGAGAGAGCGAGGCCAGGGGGGCTCCGGCCCTGCCGTGACGGGGCTGCGCCAGGAACCGCGGGCTGGCCGAGCCATGCTCAGCGTTTTATGGGCAGCGGGTGCGCCTCAGCCGGGGCTGTCTCCCGGCACCCCGAGGCGGGTTCAGCGGGCCGGGGAGCCGCGTGTACCCGCGGGCATCGGTGCTACCCGGATGGGCAGCGTGACAGCCACGAGGGCAAGAGCAGATTTGCGATTTGGGGTGGCCCTCTACTCTTTAGCTGTTCTGGAAGCTGAGCTAGTGATGATGATAAAAGTTATCCCTGTCTGAATTTGATCTTTCCTCTGTGGAAGTGTAAACTCTGAGGCTCAGTGTTAGAGACACAAAGGTAAAGGAGTGATTTGGTACCTGAACTAACTCTGTCCCCTTTCTCAGTTTCAGAGCATGACACCGTGTCAAGAAGAGGTAGAAACACTCCCCTGGCTGGGGAGCTGATTTACCCACAGTGCACCTTCACAATGGTGAGAAACAGCAGCATCTGCCTTGGCATAGTCTGGTTTTCTTTTTCTCCTCTAGGGGGGTTATGGAAGAAAGACTCGCTCTGCTGTCTCAAATTATACCCTCCTGAATTCCTGGGAGGGGATATAAAAGCCCAACAGCTTGATGAATGTAATTAAGCCAATAAAGGCTGTAGCTTTGTCACAGCTGCCACCTGAGTGTGCTGCCCTTTGCTGGCACAGAGCACAGGCTGAAAAGCAGCATGGATTGAATGGGAATTTTACTGGTGTTGGTGCCCAGCAGAGCACTTGCTTGTCAGCATGGTCAGAGATGAGCCAGAGTAGAAGGATGAGAGGTAGGAGGGATTGGATGACAGCCCATTATGGAGACACTTGACACAGCTCATCTCATAACTGTATCTGTCACAAAAATAGACCTAGTGACAGAATAATTGCTCTGTTTGCCTGCCTGGAGGTGCTCTGGGACAGTTTCAAACTTGTATCAGGTTGCTGAGGCTGGGGAGGTGCAGCTCACCTGCCCCAAAGGGTCACCCTGTGAAGGACACACCCTGAGGAAGCTTTCACCTGGGGGGAAGTGCCTGTCCTGATAAATGCATTTCTGGAGATAAACCCATAGACCAATTACACCATGGATGGATGGGTTATTCTTGTGTGCAGGGAACAAGTTGGGCTGGGAAGTTTCTGGAAGATGAGGAGAATGTCAGGTTGAAACAGCTTAAAAGGGTCCAAACCCCCAACATCTCAGAGCTTCCCTAAGCAAGGATTTAAACAGCATCCACCTCCCAAAGCTTCTTGTCTGTGAATGAGACAGCCCCCTGGCAAACATGCTCCTCTGTGTCTTGAGGGACAGGTTTCTGCTCTGCTAAGTTTGTGACACAAAAGTTTCCTGTCTTTGAATGGAGAATTTCTGTCTAATTCTTGCTCTGTGATCCAGTGCTGGGGTTTTTTTACTCAGGAAAGGTGAGGAAAAGAAAATTGACTTTATTTAAAGTACTTTTGCTAACAGTGTTCATTGCAACGTGTATTTAGGAGGAAATGGTCCTGCAGAATGCTGGGGCTGCTGTTGCCCAAGGACAGCTTTGGCCAGAGGGCAGCTGCTGTGTTTGGCTTCAGGCTGGTAAGAGAATTGAATTCTTCAGTGTTGTGTGTTGTTTATTTTTAATTCATTAATTACATGCCAGGTCTGCAGAGCCTAATCTCTGAAGGTTTCCCAGGAAAAATCCCAGGGAGAACAGCTGTGTATCTGCCCTGTGTGTGTGGTTTTGGGGAACATGAGGGGTTTATGCAGCCAGGGCTGGGACAGACACTGAGCCTGTGATGTGCTGTTATCCCTGTCTGACACTCAGCTTGAGGAGGAAAGTGTCCACTGAGGCTCACATGCTTCCCTTAGTGGGTCCCCTGTCCCTTGCAAAGAGTCCACAGGTGTGAGTGGCACCAGTGTGACACAGTTGTAGGTGTGAGTGGCACCAGTGTGACACAGTCTGTCCCCTGTAGGTGTGAGTGGCACCAGAGTGACACAATCTGTCCCCTGTAGGTGTGAGTGGCACCAGAGTGACACAGTTTGTCCCCTGTCCTGCCACCCTGTGCCATGTGGCAGCTCCAGGTGCGGTCCCAGGCACAGCTGCAGAGCTGCTGTTGTCATAGCACAGTTTAGAGCTGCAAAAAGCTTTCAAGTTCCTTGTGCAAACATTGACAAGTTGAAGGGCAGATAAGAAAGGCATTTTTTATCTTCCCTGCTGTACAGTCACTGAACACACAGGCTGGAACAGCACTTTGTCTTGGGCAGCTGACAGCTGCCTTCTGCTAAATGATTTTATGCTTTATTGAGCAGAATTTGGTTTTGTTTGCAGAAGGTCAATAACAGCTTCTGACAGGCCGGCAGGGCTGGTGACAGGGATGTCATTGGGACTGTGAAAGGGGAGGGAATGGCACCACAAATCAGGCATTGGGGTGCTCTGACAGCACACCTGTCTCCCAGACAGCATCAGGCACTGGGACAAGCAAGCACCTGGAGCTTTTGACTTCCAAAGGAAAAGAAAGTGGAGAGGCAGCCTGAGGATAAATGGGACAAGTAAAAGCTACTCAGTGCTTTGAGATCAGAAGGGCAGGGATTGTTTCAGAATGGACTTTTTTAGGAAAACATTTGTGGTTTCCTACAGATCTAGAAGGAAGACTGTTCTGGACTGGATGTCACAAATGACTGCTGATATGTCATGAAATGGCCACTTGTGTGTAGCCACAGGCTCCTCCTCACTGCTCAGTGGTTGCTGCAGCCACACCATGGGTAAGGGACCACTAAAACTAAAAAGGATTTGGGTACTGGTGCCATTGGCCTGGGTGGGAGCAAAGTTTTGTCTCCTGAGACCTGTACTCCAGATTAAATAGTGCAAATCAGGAACTTTTCAGCTGTTCTGATACTGTTGTTTTTTGTTTTTTGTTTTTTGTTTTTTTTTTTTTCTTTCACCAGGACCTGATCTACAGTTGGCTGGAGGAAAAAATGGTTCCCTGCTTTCTTCTGTTCCAGAATAAAATAAGTTGTGGAAAATCTTACGAGTCGAAGTTGGGTTTTATTTGGTTATTTCTGTAAAGGTTGGAGTCCATGCTCTTAAAGGTGTTTTCTAACTGTAATGATTCTGATTCTTCTTGGACAGAAATGGTTTTGTGCAGGTGTGAAGGATTTTGGATGAAAACCCTTCCTGAAACGGCAGTTGTGAGCTTATGCTTCATTGCAAACCTGATAACACAAAGACTTCAGTGACTGCAGATTCTGTCCCAGAAGTGTTCATGGGAACAGTGTGACAAAACTAACTTATGGCTAAGGTCTGGTGCCAAATGGTTCTTGTGGTGTGCTTGGGAATACAGCCATGAACAAGTCCTTAAAATGGAGTTAACACCAGCTCCACCCTTGCCTGGGAATGTCCCTTTTTGAGAGAAGAAAGGAAAGTGCTCATTGTGGTTCCCAGTGTTTGGTTCCTGGTGTGCCTGTGAGCTGGATGATTCCAGGCAGGACTGCAGCACCACGACAGCACCATCCTGCTCCTGCCCTGAGTGTCACCGTGCTGCAGATGTCACCTGAGGCCTGGCCAGGGCTGGTTTGAGGAGGTTTCAGGGTGTCTTGGCCAGGAGATGTGAGGATCAGGCTCATTCGTGTCACGAAAGGTTTTGCTGAGTGTTTGGGAACACAGAACAGGCCTGACAGGCTGCTGTGGTACCAGTGTAGGGTGGCTCTGATGGGAACAAAGGTTAATTTGAGACGTGGGAACACAAGATGGGCCCCAGGCTAGAGATTACATCTGGAACAGGGTTGGAGCCTAATCTGAGTCTGTGAACCAGCTGGAAGCAGCCTGCTGGAGCTTCAGGAGGTTTGGAGGTTCCCTGGCTCAGGGCCAGGCTATCTTTTGCCATCTCTGTGCACCAACCTTGTACAGTAAATAGCATTCCAAGTGGAAAAGGGCTGTGCTAAGAGCTAAAAGTCTTGAGTCTCCATGATTTAAACTGGTTTCCATCCCTGTCTGCCTCTGAAGCAGTTGAAGTCTCTGCTCCCTGTTACTGCTCCTCTGCTGTGGGAGGTAAAGGGGGGGGGGGGGTCTCACCCCACCCAGTTCATCAAAACAACAAAAACAGGTGTTAGGGAAAACAATCATTCAACATTTATGTAATTACACAAAGTGGGAAATTGTCTTGGATTACATGGCTCTGTCTCCAGCCCCCACCAGCTGGAGAAGCCTCCCCAGGTGGGTCTCCCTGAGCAGTGCTGGTGTTTGAGGGACAGCTGAAGGGTTCAGGACCCTCCCTTCCCTTGGGCTTTGGGGAAGGAAATTAAGAGTGACCATCACTTTGACCCACCTGGTGTGGGGCTGCCTCTCAGAGGCACCACGCAGTCCCTGTGCAAGAAAAGGCTGACAAAGCCAGTGCCACACACACATGGCCCAGGCCAGTGTCACCTCTGGGCTGCTCAGAGCCTGGACGTGATCCTGGTGTCCTGGCTGAGCTGCTGTGACCCTCCTTGGAGCTGATGGCTTTTGAGCCCCTTCCTTGTCAGAAAACACCAAACCTCAAGAAGGGAACAGTGACAGGGCCCTCTGTGTCTGTCCTGCTCTCTGTGCCGCTGACCAGGGAGGCAAACATCCTTCTGGAACGTGGCACACATCCACACACAGCTGGGACTTTGCAGTCTTTCTGGAGAGAGGTGTTCCCCAGACATGTCACTTCTTGTCACCTGAGCTCCAGTGCAAGGATTTATCCTGCCTGCTGCAGTCCCACCATGGTGATGAGCATTTAAAGTGAAGGGCATTTTCCAGCATCCTCTTCAGCATCACCCTGCCCCTCCTGTGCTCCACAGGGGCCACTGCTGCCCCAAAGCCACACTCATGGGGCTGGCAGGGCACAGCCACGTGCTGTGGTGCTTCTGGCTGCCCCAAAGGCCACGTTCCATCACACTGATCCCCGAGGAGATGCAACATTCCTCCACCAGCACCAGCTTCCCCGTTATCCTCACATCACTGCTGGCTGTGGTGCAGCAAGCCTGCTCCGTGGGCTGGCTGGCCAGCTGGGGAGAGCCCTCAGGAGGGAGAAGGTGACCCTCAGGAGAAAGGAGAAGAGCCACAAGAGTCCTTGGACCTGGCCCTGTGGGCAACTCCCGGCCTCAGCGCTGGTAGAGGGTGATGATCCCTGCACGGTGCAGGCTCCTCCAGAGCGCTGCCTCCAGCATCATGTCATGGTTGGCATAAAACACCAGAGGTTTCTTCTCCACCTCGTAGTAGTGGTCTGAGAACTGCTCGTAGTTGGCTGTGATGAACCCGTAGGCACTGACCTGTGGGGAAGGAGGTGGGGCAGACACAGGAAGGGTCAAGGCTTCACCTCAGGTGGTCCATCACCACCAGCACTCCCTTCAGGCACAGGGGACTTGTAGGACAGCCACCACAGCAGCCAAGGGGGGGGATTCCCCTCTCCCCAGGGGAACAGTGGCCCTGTGGCCCCTTACCTGGTCGCAGGTGTGGAGCGCGGTGAGGAGCATGAGGGCGCCGGTGCTGGGCATGTACAGGGAGCTGTACTGGGTGTTGAGCAGCTCTGAGCGCAGGAACCTGGCACAGGGGGACACAGTGGCTGTGGGGATGGCACAGCCCTGCAGTCCCCAGAGCCAGCCAGCCCTCTCCCGTGACACCAGTGCCCAGTGAGGTAGGAGCACTGAGTGAAACGAGGGCTCTCATTTGCTCAGAGGTTGGTAAAAGGCACCTCTCTGCTGTTTGGAGCCACCCCAGCATGGGCACCTGCTTTCATAAAAGGCAGGAAGAGACCATCCCGTTGGGCCCTACCTTTGCTCCTGTTAGACTGGGACAAAATGTAATTTGTTTTGGGGAAACAGACCAAGGTGTGCATGGGGAGGTGTAGGAGGGGGTGTGAACTGTGCTGCAGTGAACAAGAATGGCAGGAGACTCCTCTGCCCTGTGTGCAAACAGCAGGGCAGGGTGGTTCCAGTGTCTGGGAGAGACTGGGACTGCACTCTGGTGCTGGGCAGCTACTGGTCTGCACTGGAATGAGCAGAGGGGGAAGCAGATGGTCTGAGCCCAGCCCAGAGCAGAGCCAGACAGCAGCCACAGTGCTCATCACCCTCACCTTGCTGTCAGGTACTGCAGGAAATCAGGATGCAGCAGCTTGAACTTCTCTGCAGATGCCTCCGGTCCAAAATACTTCTTTGGGCTGCAGCAGGGCAAGGAGAAGGGCAGAACTTTGTCATGGGAGTCCTGGAGCTCCTTGGGGTTTATCCCAGGAGGGACAGATGTGGGGAGAGGACAGGCAAGTCATGCCTGCATCACTGGGGATGCTGGGGGGATCTTGGGGAGGTACTCACTCGTCCCCCTTGTCCGAGCCCTCGGGCACCGGGCTGCCCTGGATGGCCGATTTCAGCATGACGTAGTCCCGGATATCCGAGGGGATGAAGATGTACTTCAGGTCCTGCAGCAGGGACACACACAGGGCACTTGGAGGGGGGTTTAGGGACACGACCCACGCTTGAGGGCTCCCAACATGGGGGGAAGGTGTTCCAGATTGCAAGGCAAGATGTATTCTGTTACCATCTGTATGGCAGTTGTTTTTTGTCAAGTGGGCAGTTTTCCTTATCTCTCTCTGAGTGATCACAATCACTCCTCCCTCGGGAGGGGACATCTGCTGATAACAGCTATTGAATGTCCCTGCATGGCTGGTAAGAACTACAGCATCCCATTGGGAGATGTGAGCCCAGAGGGAGGAGCCAAGCATTCCTACCTGGGTATAATCTGGAGATTCTGGAACACCAGCACAGCTTCTCCACTGCATTCCCCAGAGGAACAGCAGCTGCCTCTTCCCCTGGATCTTCAGAGGAAGAATACATCCTTCTCTACAGGATCCCTGCTCCAGCAGAACCAGCCCTGACACTGCAGGAGGGCTGAGCCACAATTCCAATGGGACTGCTGCCAACACCCTGACCCACAGGGTGTCAGGTTGGGTTCTGACTCTGTCAGTGTTGGTTTGGTTTACTGCATTGCTTATTTTATCCTTTTATTTTCTTCCCTATTAAAGAACTGTTATTTCCTGCACCCATAATTTTTGTCGCCTGAGAGTCCCTTAATTTCAAATTTATAGCAATTCAGAGGGCGGGGGGGGTTCATTTTCTCCATTTCAGGGGAGGCTCCTGCCTTCCTTAGCAGACACCTTTCTTTCCAAACCAAGACAGAAGGTCTCAAGAAGCAAGCCCAGCCTGAAGGGACAACTTGATTCAAGTCTCCAACAAGCCCTCAGGGTCTCACCTTGCCCTGGGGGACCTGGGTGAAGCCGTACTCCTCGTAGGAGATGAGGGAGTTCTTCATGGTGTTCACCGTGAAGCCGTAGAAGGAGACCTTGGTGCCCACATCCTCCTCAAAGCCCTTGATCACGGCACCATTGAGCCTGCAGGAAAAGCAGAGAACACGTGTCCAGGGCTAGCATCTCCCAGCACCCATTGTTATGAGTAGAAAAGTTGCCCGTTTTTTTTAAAGGTTGCAGAGTTCACAGGTTGGGCTAGTTGCTGCCAGGGTGGAGTTCTAACTGTTTGTTATAATCACCTGTCATTTTTGTTCACTACCTGTCCTTGATGGTTAAGAATTCCTTGATGGTTAAGAATTCCCCCTTTTGTCAAGTGGCACCCTACTGCTTCCTGGAGGATGGCACCAGGATGGCGAAGAGGAGGAGACCTCAGAACCAGCATGCAACAGGAGAAGCCCCTCACCAAACCTAGCCAAAAACCCCTAAAAACAATGAGCTAACATGAAATAGATGTGATGCCTAGATGTGAGGAACAGAATCTAGTATCTGCTAAGACCCTTTGACCCCTCACCCTAACATTATAGGATGTCAGCTAGACAGAGGACCTCAAATGTTAAACCAGAAAATTAAGGGAATCTCCTGGTGCTCATGTGAGGATGGAATTCCCAGCTCTGCCCACAGACCAAAGGAAAAACTCTTGCTCCTCCTCCAAGCCACTACTGGGAGCAGCGGCGGTGTGAGCGCGGACCTGTCACTTCTCCCCACCCGAGCTGATCACTTTTAATAAAGGCATTAAAAGGAGAAAGGTCTCCTGCCCGTGTTTATTTCACCCATGGCATTCCCCCTCACCTGAAGACCAGGTGGTGGCTGTCGATGGCCTTGCCCTGCCGCGAGCCGTTGAGGATGCCACCGTTGCCCACCACGGCACAGCGGACGCAGCCCCCGGGGAAGGCGGCCCTGTCGAAGAGCTGCCGGTTGGCCGAGGCGTTGAGGAGCTGCAGGGTGCTGCCCACCACTGGAATGGAGCAGGATGGGAGCAGTCAGCAGGGAAAAGGTGTGTGCCAACCCATGGGAGCACGTGCAAGAGCTGGCACGGCACAGCCAGGAGCAGCACACACTCCGTGCAGGAGAGAGGTCTGCGGATGACATATGGGGGCACCAGATAGGCCCAATCTCTCCCAGCTTGGTGTCACCTTGTATCTCTTATCTCCCCATGCTCCTCACCCTGCTACAAACAGTGGCCACCCACCCAAGGCTGTGCAAAGCACAAGGATGCATCCAGGTATCTCCTGCCCCAGCCCTACAGATGCTGCTGCCTGTGCTGGCCACATCCCCTCCTGACAATGTCTCTGCAAATGCCACTGGTTCTCTCCTGCTCGCTGTTCCCAGCACTTCCCAGCCCAGGGATTGAAGCTGGCAGCTGCCAGGAAAAACAGAGAGTGGGTTTGGGGTGGGAAGGGAAACAATCTCCATGCACAACAATGGAGCTGGTTGTCTGAGCTCCTCCGGCCCCAGTTAATAATCAAGGACAACACTGGAGCTTTTATTCAGGGAAAATGTCACAAGATGCAGCAAGAGCCGCACCCTGTGCCCCAGGAGGTGGGGTGAGAAGAGATCAACGTTCCTGGCTCCTCTGCAGGGCTGCTTGCCTGTCTCACATCTCCAGTCCCTTCTTCTGGGCTCCCCAGTCCCCTCAAGCTGCCCCACACCCCAGCTGGGTCTGTACCTGCGAGGGACAAGCCCTGCCAGCCATAGGGGACGTGTCGTGTCTTCAGCCTGTTCCAGGTCTCCAGGGTGAAGTGCTGGTCCCACATCAGCACGGGTGTGTTGAAGTGGAAGATCTCCCGGAACTTGGGGTCTGCCTTTGCTCTGGCCATCACAGAGTGGAGGCAGGGGCTGGGCTGGGAGGGAGGAAGGAGAATCCCTGCTCAGTCTCCAGCCTGGGTCTGCCTTCCCTGTGACACCTCCACCCCTCAGCAAGGTGAGAACAAACCCAGGGACAGAAATGCTCCTTGTCCATCACATGTTCTGCTGGGTCACCCAGGCAGGGCATTGCCTCCTGCCTTGGTTTTGTGCTGCAAAACTGCCTCTGGCAGCCAGCTCAGTGGGGCTGGCAGAACTGGGGCTTACAGAGTCACCTGAGGGTGTGAAAGATTCAGCACCTTCAGGTGTGGGCAACACATTAAAGGGCTCTGCTCTGTGAGAACAGAACAGAAACAGCTCCCCTCAGGGCCTGGGTCCATCCCCATGAGTCTCCAGCCTGGGCTGCTGGCCCAGGAGTCACGGGGCTGGAGGGGGTGGTGATGCTGCTGCAGCCTCCACACTGGGCAATGGCAGCAGGGACAATCACTTGTGTGGATGGACAAGGTTGCTCCTCTGTAAATCCCTTCCAGAGGATGCTGCTCCTCCTCAGCCTCCCCACACAACCCTTCAAGCACCCAACCCAGCTGGAGGGGCACCATGGACAATACTGTGCTGTGCTGATGATTACCTGCTTCCTGCTGGGCTCCGGCTCCTCCAGCTCGGCAGAGGGCTCGAAGGAATTCCCACTGGGATGGGGGAAACATATGGCAGAGTTAAAAATCCATTGCTTGGGCACTGGGGAAGCCCACAGTGGGCAGGGCCTCCCAGTTCCTGCCAGGATGGCTGAGCATGTCCCCTCCTTACCTCTCCAAGCTGCCTCCAGGAGCCCACCTGTGGCTGCCAGCTCCCTGTGGTGTCCCTGAGGGAGCCAGGACCAGCGGCCCTGGCTGCAGCAAGCTGGGAGAAGACAAGGGAGAGCTCGGCTGAGGAGGTGACACTGAGCACCCTGACATCCTCCCGTGTGAGAGCCACAGGGCAGCGCCACGACCTCTCCATTTATCTCCTCTTCACCACTGCTGTGCCCACCCATGCCCCTCTGCAGGTGGAGAGATGAGGATTTGCAAAATACAGGGTTTGTGCAGCCACCATCTCCTGGACTCCCATAAAGCAAACACCACACCAAGCACAGCCTGCAGCCTTGGGGGAATCCTGCTGAGACCTCTCTGTCTCTTCCCACCATCCCACCATTCTCAAGTCCAAGAGGACCGGGCTGGAATAAACTGGACAGGTCAGCAGGACACATTCAGTTGTTCTACCACAGCACCTGGGCTCTGGAGGTTCTCGGGGTGCATGGGACACCCTCTGCCATGGGAGCAGCTGGGGCATGCCCTGATCCTTCATTAGCAGCAGGGCTTGAGCAGCTTGGGGTGCCCTGAGCCCCACGGGGCCAGGCTGAGCTGCCCCAGCCCCTGGGGGGGCAGTGGGGTGGGCAGGGGGCAGGAGGTGGGAGCCCACCGGAGGGGAACAGGCTGCCATTGATCCCCACACAGAAAGGCCCTTCAGAGCCCCCAGCAGCAGGTGCTGCAGCCAGAAGGGGGCTATTGTGGAGCAGACAAGGGCTCCTTGTTACAGGATCTCTGCTGGAGCCTGGGGACAGGTAAAGGCAGGTGGGGAGCAGAGCTCACCCCCCCAGCCCTGCTGGCACGGCGTGTCCTGGCACAGGGGCACAGCAGGAGTTGGGTTTCTGTCCCTGCCACGGCCCCTGTCAACACCAGCAGCACCCACAGCCCTGCCCAGGAGCAGATCCAAACCCGTCTGCCACCCAAACACTGCTCTGTGCCACTGTGGGGGCATGGCCTGACATGGGGGGACAGCCCAGCACCCTGCCTGGGGGCTGGAACCGGGGCTGCAGCATCTGCCCAGGCGTGGATGGAAGGGCAGCACCAAGCAGGTTTTGTTCCCAGCACCTTCCTTGCACCATCCCAGCGCTGGCAGCTCTGGGCAGGGCATGCTGGGGGTGCTGAGCCCCAACAGTGGAGCAGGGCAGCTTTGAAATCAAGCCTGTGTGTCTTGCCTTGGTGCCTGATGGGAAGTCAGGATCCCAGCAGGAGCAGAGCCCTGCAAAGCCCCCACATCTCCAAACAGCCCAGGGGACAGCACAGTAGGACCCCACCAGCTCACCCTGAGGCTCATCCCGACACCACCTGAGCAGGCAGAGAGAGGAGGGAGGGGAAATGCTCAAGACTGAGCCACCCCAGAGAGATGCAGAGCTGCAGCTTTCTGCAGGGCCTTTTGGTGCTATCTTGCATCATCCAACTCATCCCAGCCTGAGCAAATGTTCCCTTGGCTTGCAGGGGGCAGTGCAGGGTCTGCTCACAGAAAGGACAAGGCCACCAGAGGCTGTACCAGAGGTGCTGGTGATGCTGGGATCTGCTTTTCCAGCCCTGGCACTGACAGCATGTCCCCCAGAGCAAAGCTCTCCACACAAGTGTCCCACAGCTCTGCACCCTGAGTGGGCTCAGCCCTGAGAGCTGCTCTGGGGTGCAGGGAACTGCCCCTGGGGTGCAGGAGCTGCCCTGAGTTGCAAGGAGCTGCCCTGAGTTGCAAGGAACTGCCCTGGGGTGCAGGAGCTGCCCAGCCCCACTTGCTGCCTTTTATCTCCCAGTGCAGGTGATCCCCAGCCCATGTGCTCAGCAGCAGAGCTTATCAACACCTCCACCACCCAACAGATGGACCAGGACTGGGGAAACCTCCCTGCTCCAACCCCGAGCTGGCTCCTGTGAAGCACTGAAGCCCCTGTGTGCAAAGCCCCTGGGTTTGCCACTCATCCATTTTCTGGCCACAGAGGGGCAGCCCCCATCAAACACTGAGGCTGTAACCCTCACCCACCATGTCCAGGTTTAAGCTGCAGCCAAGCAGCCTCTCCCAGCCCTTCCCACGAGGCTCACAAGCCCCAGCTGCACATCTCTGCCCACCCAGCCCCTCCCCAGCTCTCCTGCTCCTGTTTCTTCCCTTTCCCTTCCCTGGCAGCCAAGGCAGAGCCCTGGGCAGTGGCTGTGTGAGGGTGCTGCACTACTTTCTGAGCTGCCAGGGATCTGTGGGAGCCCCAAGGGGCTCAGCCTGGCTATGCCCAGGATGGAGGGAGGTGGGCACAGGCAGCCTGGCATCTTGGCTCCTGCTGACCTTCCATGGAAGCTGTGCCCCAGCCCCACCCATGGCCGGACACAGTGGGTGGCACCTGCTCATCGTTTCTTCCAGGCTTTGTGCTGAGCTGATAACTCAGTGCCAGCACCTCCCTGCCCTTGCTTGCCAGCTGTGGGTGCCGGAGCCAGCTCCCCAGCATTGCTGCTGCTGCCCAAACCCTGCTGGGGAGGCCCCCAGCGCACAGCATCGCGGCGCTGTGACGGGGAGCCCAGCGCTTTGACGTCACCTGCAGGATGTGGTGAAGCACCTCGTGCTGCTTGGTTGACTCAGAAGATGACAATCCTGCCCAGGACCGACAGATGGACAATGGGGCTGTGGGAAGGAGTGGCTGTGGCTGCCCAGGCACCAGTGGTGGCAGCAGAGCCGGCCAGGGCTGGGTGCTCCCTCACCACTGTGACATTCACAAATGTGACGTTTCTGGTCCAGGGCCATCCCTCATTTCCGGAAGATAACACTGTGTGTGAGTGTTGTGAGCACACACTCCAGCCTTACCTTCAGCAAATACTCCCAGGGCCCCACAGAAACATTGGAGGGAGCCAAAACAGCAACAAGAACCTGCTCTTGCTCCATCTCCCCACGAAGGGCTGAGCTCCAGCAGCATCTCTGCCTGGTGCAGAGCAGGAGTGGCACAGCCAGGCTGGGCAGAGCTCTGTGCTCGTCCCATCTGCCCTAAGAATAAAGCCACAAGGGCAGCCAGCAGCTCCCCAGTGGGTTTGGGAGAGATGGATGGGCAGGGAGTGGGACAAACCACAGGGGATTTGGTTCTCTCCATCCCAGCTCTGCAGGGAACAGGGCATTTGCCCACTTCCATGGGGCCACCAGCTTTGTGCAGAACTGCAGGGGGACTTGGCATTGCTGTGGGGGCCCTGGGGTGAGCTGGTGCTGGCAGCAGCCACCATCCATCAGAGATCATCTCCCTCCTGATGCCCTTCATCCCCCTGTACCTCTGCATGGAGACACTGCTCACACAAACCTCCTGTTGAAACCAAGTAACCTGCATGCCCAGGTGAGGACTCCGAGCCTCCTGTCCCTGCTGGCAGAGCAGGAATGAGTGCTCTGTGAGGGCACCTCAGCCTTGTGAAATGGCCAGCCCAGTCCCAGCTCTGGACTCGGCCAGCAGGGCAGCACCAGCTCCTGCAGGGACACAGCTCTGTGGGATGAGCAGCACTCATACAGTGCCATGTTTCCCAAAGACAGGGAGCTGAAGCAAACAGGCAGCCCTCTGGTTAGGGTTTAGCTTTAGGGGTTGAATTAAAGCCAAGAGGAGAGTCCAGGAGGGCTCTGGAGCACAGGTCAGCTCTGTGTTACCTCCCCCCTGGACAAGCTGACCCTTGGTCCCATCAGTCAGGGCTGGAGCTGCGCTGGCTTTCCAAGGAAGGTGACCTGGAGCTGTGGCAGGTCCAGGCAGGTTAACCTGGCATGTGGTGGGGGGATCCTGCTCCCTGCTTCATCCCATGGGTTTTCTCCAAACCCACAGACACTGTGTCAGGGCACAGCTGGTTTCCATTCCCAGCTCCAGCGTGGGCCATGGTCATGTTCTGCTGCCCTCATGGGCCTCAGTTTCCCCTTTTGTGGACATCAATCTGTTTGTGGGGAGCTGCTCCCACTCCAGCTGTGACTGCCCTGGGCAGGTTTTGATAACGCTGGCACTGCTGCCATGGTGAGGGTGCAAAGAGCCAAGAGCCAGCCCGGGCTGCTGCAGGTACTCCTGACCCACCATCCTGCCAGGAGAGGGGACCTCTGCTTTGGCACGGTGGCATCGGGCAAGGAGAGCTCCCAGCTGGGGAAGAGAGAAGGTCTGAAGCCCAGGGCAGCTCATCCTGCTGCACCCTCAGCAAATCTCACCCTGTGCAGGACCGGCTCCGGTCCCACAGCATCCCCGTTCCGGCTGGGCTCTGTCACACCGATGGCACCCAAGCACCCAGGGGGAGGTGTGGGACACCCGCAGAGCCCTCCTGGCCCAGCACCTGATGCTGGAGGGGACAGGGCAGCGAGTCCCACATCCCGAGAGCTGTGCGGGCTCCTTCCCCCGCACCCACCGGGGCTCCCCGGCACCACCATGGCGGGGCACGGGGAGGCTCTGAACGGCTCCGGGAGGTTTGGAGGATGCAGGGGAGGCAGACAAAGGGGGAGCCGCAAATCGCTGGAGTTTGGGGAACGCTGCAGCCCCGAGTTCGCGAGCGGTGTGGGCGATCCCAGAGCGGGGCAGCCGTGCCCTGCCTCTGCAGGCGGGTGGGTGCACTCCCTGGGGGCCATGGCAATGTTCGTCCTTGGGATTGTGCTGCTCGCCCGGGACAATCGGCGGGCTCCGGTCCCGCCCAGCCCGGCGGGAACACGCGGCGGCTCCGCGAGCGGCTGGATGCCCACGCTCGGCCGTGCCTGCTCTCAGCAGGGGCTGCTCCGCACCGCGATGTGCCGAGCCCTTGGAGGGGCTCAGCCCAGTGTGGGGACCCTTGGGGAGCCTCCATGGCTTGGGGTGCCGCTCTGGGCAGCGCTGGGGGCCGCGGGCAGCACCCAGGACCCCTTCGAGCACGCTGCCAGCCCATTCTCCAAACCGGCCGGGGGCAGAGCTGGGATCACCAGCCCTAAGGAACCCACACCGGCACCCCGATTCAGAACAGATTCACAGCTCCCTGCCCTCTCCCATCCCCGCGCCCCTTACCTTGCCATGATCCTCGGGCTGCCGGGCGCCTCCACCGTAGCGCGGTAGTGACTGTAGAGGAGCAGGGAGGATGTTAAACCCGCCAGGAGCAGAAGGCAGAGCCTTTTCCAGTGCGGAGACCCCATCGTGGGCAGTTCAGCCCCCGGAGCCGTGCAGGGCAGCGGGAGTGGCAGCCAGCCCCGGGCACAGAAACTTGCCGGCCCCTGTGCTCGCCCTGCCCCGGGAGCCCGGCCGCACTTCGGAGCAGGCTGGGATATTCCTCCGGAGCGATGGGAGGGAGGGTGAAAGCCGGAGGGAGGAGGCACCAGGCTGACTGGTTCAGACTTGCTGAGAAAAAAACCACTTTTGAGCTGCATTTTCTGCGAGCTGGGGATTAAACATTTACCCAGACCAGAAGGGAACTGAGAAAAATTTTTTTCCTTTTTTTTTTTTTTTTTTTTTTTTTTTTTTTTTTTTTTTTTCACCTCTTAATGTCACTTACCCACGGCTCGTAAGCCGGGTTTCCCCTTTTTGTAACTTTCTTTTTCGACTCAAACACGTGCGTGTTTGGGCTGCACCGCACGGACGCCGGGCGGCCCCGCGGTGCTACCCCCGAACAACATCATCAATCATCATCATAATCAATAATTTTTACTTTTATTTTTATTTTTATTTTATTACATTTTTATTATATTTTATTAACTTTTTATTGTATTTTTATTATTTTTATTTTGTGCTCTGAAACTGCAGGCTCTGAAGTTGGCACCCTGATAGCAACATCCTGTTGCAGCCAACCCCTAAACCTTCCAGGATGTGGGGGAACCCCACAAATGTGAGAGAAAAGGGGGGGGGTGGCAAAAAAAACCTCCCAAAACTGATGGGGTTTTTTGGCACTAAAGAGGAGGGGGGACACAGTCGGGGTGGTGCCCCCCGGTCCCCGGCCACTTTCTGGCTGAATGGATCGCCTGCATTTGCAGCAAACAAAACCTTTCAGGGCTTTGTGGGAAGCTCGACAAAGAGTTTGGGTTGGAGGAAAGGAGGAACGGGTTTGGGGGAAATTTTGCATGAATTATTTTGGTATTTTCGGAGAGGATGTGCTCCAGTTTCTTTTTTGAAAGAATATCTTGGTGTTATTTTAGTTCAACTCTGAAAGAACCAGCCTGTGAACTGAAGGATATGCATACCAAAATGTTTGTGGCAGTGGGGGAAGGGACTCAGCAGGCAAACAAGCCTTTTCAGTTGAGCTGTAGGGATTTTGGGGGGTTGGATTTTTAGGAAATCACCAGACTTGGGGAGCAGCACTTGGTGAGCCCTGCTCCATCCAAACCCTTTTCCTATGGCTCCCTGAGCACTTGTGTGTTGTTCCAGGCTCTCACACACTCCAGCCCCTCCACAAATACCCTCTTGCATTATTCAGCCCCAAAACCTGGGCCCAACCCCTGTCCCTGAGTCCCACTGTGCCTGCATTTTCCCCAACACTCCTTTATCCCCTCAGATCCAACCACTCCCCACTTCCTTTCCAGCCTGCCCAGACAGGTTCAAAGGAAGACAAAAGCAAAGCACATTTTAACAGGAGTTGGCTTCAATCTCCACTTGCTTCCATTACTACAGATCCCTCCATTGCCAGCCCTGTTCCTCTGGGAATTTTGGCTCTGTGGGGATGGCACCGTGGTGGCATCCATGAAATGCCAAGGCTGTGGTGTGAACACAGGAGCAGCTCAGTGCTGTCACTGCTGGCCTTGTCCCACTGGGAGAGAGGACCCTGGACCAGGGACACCACAAAGGGATGGTGGCCAGGCTAATTTTAAAGCAAACTTGCAGGGAACCCCTTGATTTTAAAGCGAACTTGCAGGGGAGCTGTGGCAGGAAGGCTGGCTGAGCATGGGTTATCTCAGGAAAGGAGAGAACAGCTGGAAGGACAGGACAGACCATGACCACTTGGACACACAGGGATGAGATAGAGCTTAAAGCTCAGCTGGAGCTAGAGCTGAGGAAGAACAGGCAGAAGGAGGGGGTCACATATACCCCAGTAGCAAAAGGCAGCTCAGGGAAATGGGGGTGCATTGATGGAGGGGTTTGATGCTTTTTCCCTCTATCACTAAAAGCTGCTCCCAGCCTTCAGGGTACAGGCATTTTGTTGAAAATTCAGAGCCAGCAGAGCATGGTTGAGTCTGGGGTCTTGCTCAGGGTCCCCCAGAGCTGTCCCCATCCTGTGTGGCCCAGGTCTGCCTTGCTCTGCCTTGCACATCACTGGATGTGCTCCCTGCTATCCGGTGCTTTGGCTCACGTGCTCTTGACTCTGGCCCTTCGTTAACCACAGCTAATTATTACCAACTGCTCGAGTCAGTCACAAGGGACACAGCAAGGCTTGGCTCCAGATGGATGACCAATGGTCCAGGGGAAATGACCTGGGGAAAGTCAGGAATTTACCATTTGGAAACAATTATGGCCCAATCATGCAAATGCTGGTGGAGTGGCAGCTTCAAGGGCTGGAGGAGCTGGTTTCTTCACATCTCACTGTTTCCATGATAGATGGTTTTCTACTGTTGGTTTTATTTTCAGCGGGGTGAAAATGAGATGCACAGTTCTTCATCTGCTCTACTTGTTTTGTGCTACAATGCATTTTGGACTATGCCCCAAAATTAAGTGGTGCTTAATTTAGAAGTTAAATAAGTGTGAAAAACCTTTTAGGGTGGTAGTTGCCAAATAAAGATTAGGAAAAGAACATAAAAGAAATTACAATGGAAACCAGCAAGTATCATTTTTAGCTTGGGCTTTTTATTCCAGTGATTACTTCTTGGAAACAGAACCCAATCCCTCCCCGTGGCTAGAGAGCACAAGAGGAGAATCAACATATTTTGCACCAGCTGGCTGCCAGCCACAGGCTGGTGGAGAAAAATCTCATGGTCTTTGCCATGATGAACTGTGCAGGTGGGAGAATGAGATCTCCAAAAATCTCCTGGAGGATTTATACATCCAAATTCATTCAGCACGGGTCAGATGTACATTGAAGAACGTGCCAAAAACCTGCTCACAGAGCAGCTCCCTGAAAGGCAGAGCTGTGTCCCCCCAAGAACAGGGGCCATATGGCTGCTGTGGAGTGGCAGCATGAAAAATTCATCAGCAGATGTCCCTGGAGGTGACCAACAGATGTCCCTGGAGGTGACACCTGGCCTCTGCTTGCAGGGCAGGGAGGGCAACGGGAGCTGCTTGGCCACAGCTCCCCCTGCCCTGGGGGGAAAATGGGTCAGGCACAGCTCCCTGATACTCCCTGCCCAGCTTTGGGGTGGATTTGTAGGTGTTACTACAACCAAAGGCAGGAGAAGTGACTACACAGAGGGTGCCTGGAGATGGAATGACAGCAGGGTGACAGCAGGGTGGCAGCAGGGTGACAGCAGGGCACTGTCTGTGCTTGGCAGAGTGATGTTATGAGGGATGTTAAAATCAGGGCTCATTTGTGTCCTTTTTTTGTCTAGGGGCATTTTTAGTTGTTTTGTAACTAGATTGATAAACCATAGTTGGAGGGTTGAGAGTTGTTTAGTAATTCATCGATTGTCTAGGGATGGTAGTAGGAGAGCTGGGAATGTTATTGAGATGAGGATTAGTGGGATTCCTAGGAGGGATGGGCTTGAAAATTGGTCAAAGAAGTTTAAGTTCATGGGCAGGTTCAGGGGGTAGTGCTTGGAGCAATGGGTGGTTTGCTAGAGGGGGGATTTATTGATACGAATGACAGAAGTTTGGGTTGGATAATTAAAGAGAAAGTGAATCATGAAGTGAGCATGATAAAAAATCAGGGGCTGGGGTTGAGGCATATCATTAAGGAGGGGGGGAAACCCTCTTTCTTTATTCCTTGCTGGTCTGCAGGACCAGAGATGCTCAGGGCTGGGCGCTGCCCTCCTGCCCACACCCCCAGGCTGCAGGGGGATGAAAGGGGCTCGGGGGTGCAGCAAAACTGCTCAGAGAAGGGCAACAAAGCTGGTAAAGGAACATAAATGCTGTGAGGAGAAGCTGAGGGAGCTGGAGTTGTTTAGCCTGGAGAAAAGGAGGCTCTATCCCTCTCTACAAGGCCCTGACAGGAGGGTGTAGGTCTGTGATGGTGTTCACAGGGGTCCAAGGATGAGGGAAGAGACGAGGATCTCACTCCATGTTTCAGAAGGCTTGATTTATTATTTTATGATATATATTACATTAAAACTATACTAAAAGAATAGAAGACAAGATTTCATCAGAAGGCTAGCTAAGAATAAAAAAAGAAAGAATGGTAACAAAAGCTTGTGGCTTGGATTCTCTGTCCAAGCCAGCTGACTGTGATTGGCCATTAATTAGAAACAACTAACATGGGCCAATCCCAGATGCACCTGTTGCATTCCACAGCAGCAGATAACCATTGTTTACATTTTGTTCTTGAGGCTTCTCAGCTTCTCAGGAGGAAGAATCCTAAAGAAAGGATTTTTCATAAAAGATGTCTGTGACACCTCTCCAGTGGCATGGGGCAACCTGGGAGGCTCTGAGCTGTGCCAGGAAGGGTGCAGAGCTGGGAAACACCTCTGAGAAATTAGGGTGATGATACAAACCACTGCCTTCCCCCTTCCTGGGGGACCAAGAAAACATCTTGGACCAAGATGTCATCTGTGGACCAAGCAGAGCAGATATCAGCTGATCCTGCCCTGCTCTTAGCAGAGCAACCAAAGGATTGAGGTCTGCTCAAAGCCACACATCCCTGGGGTCAGGCCATGCTCTGTCCCCAAAGCTGGGGAGAGGGGACACCATGTGTGAGTGTGGGTGGGTGACCCAGCCCCTTGTCCACCCACCTGTGTGGTCCTATCTGACACTGAGGGATGGAGGGAGCCTTGGGATGTCCCCAGCACTCAGGAAGTGTCTTTCTAGAATTTACCACCCCAAGGGCTGGCCAGGCCAAGCTGGGAGAGCCCTGCAGCACCCAAGGTGCTGTTGCTCAGCCTGGCAGAGGAGCCCTGCTGCACCCCCTGGAGCTGTTTACCTGCAGGGCCCTGCTCCAGCACCTGGAAGTGAGGGCTCCTGGCAGGTCAGCCAGTGCTTTTTGCACAACAAAGCCACGGGCTGCTCCTTTATCTTGTTCTCCCTCCCCTATTATCAATAGTTTTTCTGGTCCAACTGGATTTACCTGCTACCACATCCCCAAGAAAGGGAGAAGGTCCACACAGAGGAGGAGAGGAGGGCAAACCTCCCACCCTCTGCCTCCAGGCCTGCCCCAAACTGAGGAGCATTAACAGCAACTGCACAGAGTTTTTTGTGCTGGCCTGGAGCAGGCACACAGCTCTGCCACACTCCCACAGCATCCAGCAGCCACAGAGGCTGCAGAGTGACACATCCAGAGGGAGCAATGCTGGAGTGCTGGGTGCTGTTATCCAGCTCTGGCTGCTCGGCTCCCTCCCTGAGACAGGAGTGACAATGTGGATGTGCCACCATGGCACGAGGCTACCTTGGAGCTGTGTGTGGCTCCCTCCAGCACCTGGTTGGATTTGGGGTTGGCTGCCACCTTCAGAAGGTACCTCAAACCCCAGAGCCCACCTTGTCCCTGCTCCTGGCAAGGCCAAACCCAGAGAAGACCCAGAGAGCAGGGCTGCACTGACAGGAGCAGGGACCTGATGGGCTTTGCATCACTCACTTGTCCCCAAAATGCATCCCTGTCTCCCAGCAAGCCCATGTCTGCTTCAACCACTATAGTAGGAGTCCTAGTAAAATATATATATTGTATAAGTGGCTTTGCCCCAATCCTAGTTGTTCTAAATGGGCTGCAGCTGTGATGTCCTTAATTGGGTGGCAGCTGTAGCTAATGAAGATAACTGGGATAAAAGGGGGTGGGTTGGCTGGTTAGGGAGAGTCTTGGAGGAGCCCTGATGAAGAAGCAGGAGTCCCCAGAATGCATCCCTGTCCCCCAGCAAGCCCATGTCTGCCTCATCCACTATAGTAGGAGTCCTAGTAAAATATATATATTGTATAAGTGGCTTTGCCCCAATCCTAGTTGTTCTAAATGGGCTGCAACTGTGATGTCCTTAATTGGGTGGCAGCTGTAGCTAATGAAGATAACTGAGATAAAAGGGGGTGGGTTGACTGGTTAGGGAGAGTCTTGGAGGAGCCCTGATGAAGAAGCAGGAACAACACTGCTGTGAAGAGCTGTGTGTGAGAAAACCACCCAGAAGGTACAGGACTTTAGAAATATGATAGCAACAATATGAATACAACAATCCACAGTCAAAGAGCTGTGAACACTCAGCAGGACAGGGTGAGCTCTGCTCCTGCTCTACACTGGAAGAGGTGGAAATGAAGCAGTAAATTTGAAGCCCTGCCAGGAAGGTGACACCATGAGAGCTTCTGGGTGACAACTGGTTTTGGTTTCTACAATCTGGTGGGGAATATTTAAATGCTGTTAACTCTTGAGGAACCCCAGGAGGAGTCTGGCACGGCTGTAATAAAGTTCATGGTACTCACCAAGAGCTTTTGAAAAAAGCAGGGCTGACAAAACAGCAACTTCTGGACATGCTGAGGCACACGGTTTATTTATCCCCCAAATGAAATGTCTCTGTTTAAATCCTGCAGCCCTCAGAGCTCCTGGCTGGCAGTGGGAAATCCACTGGTTGCTGGCACTGGGTATTGTGTCCAAATAATGACATTGTAAATGCTGATCATTACAAAAGACATCTTTGTTCCCTAATCAAAAGTTTAAAAATTTCAGCTCTATTAAAAATTAAAATATTTAAACCTTGGTTCAAGAAACTATTCTGTTGTGCATCTAAGTTGAAAATCAACCACAAATTCAAAGACTGAATTTACAGCTCGCTTTGGTTGTACTCCTTGAATAACACTTCTTTGATGTTCTACATGGGTCATTTTCAACCATGGCTGATGAAATACTCTAAATATCCATCTTAAATAATGAATACATTAACTCAGATATGCTTCATCAGAAGATATACTAGAAATCAAAAGTGATGCAGCAATCTGCACTATAATACAGAGCTAAGAAACCCCAAGCCCCAGTCCATATTTCAATGTGTAACTCCTGTGTGTTATAGGAATGGCTGTACCTGAGCATCCCTGGGGATGCCAGAGCTGATCCCACACCAGCTCCCTGCCGTGCTGCAGGAGCAGAGGAGGTACCAAAGGTACCAAAGCTGTGCTCTGTGTGTCCCCTGAGAGCCCAGGGAACTGCAGGGCTGTGCCCAGCCCCCGACACGGTGGCACTCCAGGATGTGCCAGCCCCGGCACAAGGACAGATCCCTGAACAGCAGCTGCCACCTGCTGGCACAGGGACAGTCTTGGTGTCGTGCCAGCCATGGAGACCTGGATTTTGGGGTGTCCCTGCACCGTGGCACTGGCTGGGGCTGCTCCAGCAGTGCTGCTTTCACCCTGGGACCCTCACCCTGCTGGGAGCTTGCCCAGCCCTCAATTCTGGCTCTTGCCAAGGGTGCTCCAGCTGTAGCTGCTCTCCACAGGCTTTGTTCCATGTGTTTGTGCCAGGGAAATGCCACCTCCAACGCTGCTCAGCTTCCTGTGGCCATGCTGGAGCGCAAGATCAGGTGGCTCTGTGTGGCACAGCTGGACTTGTGCCCCAGGGGATGTGTCCCAGTGTGTGCCACACACACAGTGGGACAGTAGGACAGTGTTCACAGGGGTCTCAGGTTGAGGGAAGAGATGAGGATTTGACTCCATGTTTCAGGAGGCTTGGTTTATTATTTTATTATATGTATTACATTAAAACTATACTAAAAGAATAGAAGAAAAGGTTTTCTCAGAAGGCTAGAGAAGAATAGAATAAAAAAGAATGATAACAAAGGTTTGTGGCCCGGACTCTCTGTCTGAGCCAGCTGACTGTGATTGGCCATTAATTAGAAACAACCACATGAGACCAATCGCAGATCCACCTGTTGCATTCCACAGCAGCAGATAATCATTGTTTATATTTTGTTCCTGAGGCCTCTCAGGAGAAAAAAACCTAAGGAAAGGATTTTTCATAAAAGATGTCTGTGACAGGACAGGATGCCTTTGTGCAGGGGGACAGGAGCAGAGTGAGGAGGTGGGGGGGACCATCACATCAGAATCACTTTTCTGGGATCAGGAAGGATGTGGCTTTGAGCTCCTTGGGAAACTTCAGGCCACACCAAGATTGTCCCTGATAACATCAAACTCAGCTGTGCTGAGAGAAAAACCTGGAGGGAACAGGGAAAGCTTCCTGGGAAGTTTGCTTCCTTTGCCTCTGGGAAGCCTCAACACCAGGGAAAAGCGTGGGCTGGGGGCTGTGAGCCCACCCCAAAGCCCCCTCAGCCACTGGGGAACCCTTGCTCAGCGGGACTCAGCCCCTTCCTGCTTCCCAAAGGACAGAGGAACAAAAGAGGAGGAGGGGGAAGGGAAAGGTCTGAGAGAAACTTCTTCCAAGTTGTTGGGGAGAGAAAAGCCCTATTCAGGCAGGAAGAATGCCCGGTGGAGCTGGTCACTAAGCAACCCTCAGCAATGTGGTATGGCCTGAGGGACAGGCAAGGGACAGAACTGCCTCACTGCCCACCCATCGCCCATCGGGGACAGCCTGCAGGGCCTGGGGACAGGGGACACCACCAGGGCCACAGTGCACAGCCACCATGAGGGGCTGAGGCACCCAGCAGGCCCAGAGCTCCTGGATGCACTCTGGATGGAGGCCCAGCCTCACTCAGGCTTCCCTGTTTGCTGCTCAGGAAGGATTTCTGGCCTGCTGCAAAGCCCGTGGCTCCCTCTGGGCCTGTCATTCCCACAGGGCTGCACCATTCCCAAGAGAGGCATTTGGGGCAGCTCCTGCTCCCACAGACATTGGGGACAGCTCCCTGCTGCCACAGGCATTGGGGACAGGTCTTGCTCCCACAGGCATTGGGGACAGGTTTTGTTCCCACAGACATTTGGGGACAGCTCCTGCTCCCACAGACATTTGGGGACAGCTCCTACTCCCACAGACATTTGGGGACAGCTCCTGCTCCCACAGACATTTGGGGACAGCTCCCTCCTGCCACAGGCATTGGGGACAGCTCCTGCTCCCACAGCATTTGGGGACAGCTCCTGCTCCCACAGGCATTGGGGACAGGTTTTGCTCCCACAGGCATTTGGGGACAGGTCTTGCTCCCACAGACACCATGGGCTCCTATGGCCACAGCAGCCAGGCACAGCTACATCCTCTCCAGGGAAGCTGAATCCTGCATTTGGATCCTCAGTGTGGGTGGCTGTCCTTCACAAACAAGCTCAGTGAGACATGAGAAACTGCCCTGCCTCTCTGCTGCACAAGGAAAAAGGGGAAAAGGAAATCAAGCCTGACCAACCCTGCTGATAATTCCAGCTGAAATTCCTTCCTTGGACCCCGGGAGTCCCTGGAGACATTGCTGCCCCCAACAAAAATGCTGCAGAAATGGAAAAACACTCCCAACCACAGCAGGTCTGGTGAGTGTGCAGCTGGTTAACCCAGGGACGTGTGGAACACTGCATGTGGCCTTTTTGCCTGTACAGTGTCATGGGGGAAACACCCAGCCCTTCCTGCATTTTTCTTGAATATCTGATACACCTGGAGAGCAGCTGCTGGGACAAGGGCAGACTCACCAGGTGTTCACCCACTTCCTCAGGGAGGTGTTGGGCTGGTGCTGATCCCTGCCCTGCAAGGTGAACAGGTGGGGGAGTGTGAAAAATGCATGTATTTTATGATAGGCTTTTCACAAATATTAAAACAAATATTATATGTGTTGCGTTAGAAAGGAATTCTGTATTAATTCTCTTAAGTAGTGTGTTAAATATAGTTTTAGGTTATAAAAAATGTTAAAATAGAAACGCTGCTATGTAGGGTATTTTTTTTAAGGAAAGGACTTGCAGTGAGATAGCAGCCACAGGACACCTGAATCTTTCAGAGAAAAAGAATTTCTTGCCCTCTTATCAGAAGAAACAAACTTCTTCCCACCTCAAAAGTGCTGTTAAGATTCAGAGGAAGAAGTTTTCACTGACCAGACAGAACCCTGTGTGTGAATGGAATTTATGCATCATGTATGAGATGTATGAATATGCAACAGGCTGTTGCTTTTAAGGGTTAATCCTTTGTGAACGTGGGCCCTTTATCGGGCTCGTGCTGCCCAGAAAAAGGTACCCAGACATCTTTGTCTTTATTGTCTCATATTGTCCTAATTCAATTTGTCCAAATTATTATTACTCTAATTGTATTACTATTTTTATAACCATTTTGTTACTATTAAACTTTTAAAATTTTAAAAACAAGTGATTGGCATTTTTCACAGGGATGCTCGGGTGTGTCCACACAAGCTGCAGAGCTTCTCTAGGTGGAGGTAATCTCATTATCCCTCAGTCCTGTACTTCCCTGGCTTTGCCATCTGCTGTATCTCAGCCTTTAAAGCATCAATTCTGGGTGCACTAAATAACCACAAGCCACAGGGCTGCTGAAAGATCAGCTTGGCCAAAGCAGTGCCATTTATTTTGCTTACAAAACCCCTTCCAGGAGGCCACCATACCCCAGGTGTGCTGGCTGCAGCTGGGCCCCTCTCAGCACCGTGGGAGACAGGCCCTTCAGCCAGCAGCAATGACACATGGCATCCATCCCTGGGCTTGGAGAGCTTCCACCTCCAACAGGACAAACACAGCTGGGAGCCAAGCATGACCGAGTCCAGCTGTGCAAGGACTTGGCACATCAGGTCCATGCCACAAAATTCACATTTTGTGCAGCCAGGGGAGCCCTGGGGCAAGAGGCAGCAGGTACAGGAGGTGTGCTGCACCATGGAGAGCAGCTGCCTGCCCTGAAGTTGATGGCAGTGCTGCTCTGGAAGTGTCAGAGCAAGGCCATTCTAGGTAGCAGAAGTGAAACTCATTCTCTCCCAAATTGGTCACCTGGAAGTGTCCAGTCCATCCTTTTTATCTCCAGGGAGCAGAGTGAGTGCAGCCCCCTCCTCCCAAGAAATAAAGTCAACCTGAAACAGAATCTGTATTTCCACCTCCATCCATTCCAGCTCCTCAGGGAGTTTGTTTAGACAACACCAGCTCCAAAATGGGCATTGCTAAAGGAGAGGATCCACGCAGAAGAGAAGTGGCCCCAGCCTGAGGAGCATCTCCTTGCAGAGAGAGAAATTACACACAGGACCATATCCATCCTGGATTCTGTTCTCATAATGCCTACAACAACCAGCAAGAGCCCTGCAGCACAGCCAGGTGGGATTTATTTGCAGGCTGCATTTCCTGTTGGTCTTTGGGTCTGCAGCATTCACACATTTGTTGAAGTGTTGTGAAATTACAGAGCTGCTGAAGGAGGGAAACGTCTTTGTGGGGATGAAATGTGCCTGGCAGTGCAGAGCTGACCTTGGCTCTGGGGATCCTCTTCTGTTCTCTGTGAGGTGTTGTTGAGATTTCCCAGGCAATGGCCCTTGCTGCAGTCAGGTTCTCAGGTAAAGTTTCATTATATTCTCATCATGAAGCCTTTTCCACAGCTGCTTCTCCAGGTTGAAGTCATGGTTAATGTAGAAAATCAGCTTTTTCCACTCCTTGTCATAGTAGTGATCTGAGTACTTCTCATACCCCTCTGTGATGTAGCCATAGGCACTGACCTGGGGAAGATGCAGGGCTCACTGGGCATGGGATGGAGGGAGCAGGGGGAAATACAGGACAGAGATGCCAGATGGGACTTCTCTGGGGGTCCAGAAGGACCAGAGTGTGAGCACACTCTGAGGGCTCCAGAGATCCTGCTGTGCCCTCACTGCCTCCCCAGGAGATGATGTGCTCCAGGACAGCAGCCAGCCCTGCTCTCCCCTGTCCCCACTTCCAGACAGCTCTGGGTGCAAGAATCACTGTGCCCTTACCTGGTCACAGAGGTGGAGGGCAGTCAGCAGCAGGAAGGCCCCTGTTGTGGGTCTGTACAGCCTCCAGTAGTGCTTTTGCAAATTTTTAGACTTTAAAAACCTGCAGCAGGAGAGAGGAAAGCACTGAGGAGTTGCTGGCTGTGGTGTTTCAAGCAGGGCACACCTTGTGGCTCATGTGGCATCTCCCCTCCTGCAGCAGCTTGGGGCCACATGAGGCATTTCAGAGAAACCACAAATGTGCTCAGAACTCTCCACCACCTTCATTGCAACCTCAGCCCAGCTCTGCCCCAGCTTTGTTGAAGTGGTGGGTCTTAAAGCAGTGGGGGTAAAGGATCTCATAGTTAAAGCCCACTACTCTTAAATCTGCCCTTTGCTTTGCAGTGCAGAGGTGGCTTTGGGGCTCCCTGGTATATCCTGCTCCCCACCCACATCTAGGAGTGAAAGGAGACATAAGGAAGGTGCAGAGGAGTCACAAAACCTGCCAGGAGCTGCACTGTGTCATGCCAGGAGTTGTTGGGAAAGCAGGAGTAAACACTGGGAAAAAAATAGCATGGAGTCCTCTTGGTGCTGGAAATGCCCCAAGTCAGAGGGGGCCCCAAGGCAGAGCAGGCAGGGAGGGCTGGCCATCTGCTCCAGGGAAGGCAGGAGCTCTCAAGGACACTGAAGGGTACAGGCAGCCAAAGCAGGGCCCTACAGGAGCCTCTGTGCCTCCTTCTCTCAGCCATGTGTGGCCCAGGAGGGGCAGATCTCATGGTGGCAGTGGCCAGCACAGATCTCATGGTGGCAGTGGCCAGCACAGATCTCATGGTGGCAGTGGCCAGCAGGCTGTGGAAAGGGTTGGAGAGGCACAGAAGAGCAGCAGCCAGGCCAGGCAAAGGAGATGCTGAAGAAAAGCCTGTCATGCTTGAGGGCACAACCAACCTCCTGAGTCTAGAAGGAATCTCTGGAGAGAAAATCTGTCACAGAGCCTTCCTCCAAGGTGCCAAGCAATGGGGAACATACAAGGCTGGTCCTGAACTAGAGATCAACTGTTCTGGCACTTCAGCAACTTTCTTCTTACACCTAAAGTTGCAATTGGCCCTGGGTCTCTTCTGGATGCAGAAAACCAAACAGTTTGATGGCTGTTGCTTCTCCAGCTCACAGGTTCTGGATGTTCACCCACCACAAGCATCCACTGCAGCACCACAGAGAGTTTCAGCTTGAGAGGTTGGCATTTCATGAAAGGAAGAGTAAAGAAAGTTCTGGGGAAGGGGTATGGATAGGAGGGGTGTAGAACTTGGCAGGGAAAGCTAGGTAACAAAAAACCAACACTTAAATAAACTAAATAACAATAAAGGAAAAAGTCTAGTTTTAAAAACATAAAATACAAAATGGACAACCTGTGCTACTCTAAAGGCAGGGAAAAGGACAGCATGAGGAAATTACAAAATTACAAATTAAACAGTAAGCATATTAATACAACTAAAAAGCACACAACAACATCAGCAGAGCTCAGGCTGCTGGTGTGGCTGAGCTGGGGTTATAGGGAGGGAGCTGGGAGGAGAGGCCAGAGACAGAGAGAGATGGTGCTGGCCAGGAAAAAGGAGCCTGTTAGAGCACACAACCTGCAGCTCACCTGTTTTTCATGTATCTGAGGAAATCAGGGTGAGTCACCAGGTATTTGTCCATTGTGAAATCTTCATCGAATTTCTGCCGGGGTTTTTGCCTAAGGACAGGAATGGGGAGACTCAAGACAAGCAAGCTCCCACACCTCATCACAGCTGGAAAGGATCAGCCCTGATGCACTTGGTGGTCAGAGAAAAACCACAAACACTGTGAAGATATTCTGTAACATTTCCCACATTATGACAAAGCCTCCATAGCCTGTGTGCATTGCAGAGGAGGAGATCAGGGAGGAGAGGCAACAAAAGGAGATAGGAATATCAAAAGCATGTGTTTGTATAGGCAAAAATTAGTGAAACCAGGCCTTCATCCATGAGCAGGCCACACCAGACCAGCCAGCAGCAAGTGTTCATCCCCAAAAGTCACAAAACTTTCCCTAAGCTCTGGCCACACATCATTGAAATCAGCTGATGTTGGGGAAGATGAAACAGGAAAGCCTTATAAATATGATTTCCTGGCAAAAGATTTTGAGAATATAGAAACTACAAGCGAGATTGAAATGAATGCAAGCTTTGAGATCCCTTAGTTACTGAACAACTGGAAAACAATGGTGTGGCCAGCTGAAGGTGATCCCCTTTTGATGGAACAACACCCTCTGCTTGCAGACAGGCCCAAGGGTCAGAGCAGACCCTGCCAGCTTGGCAGAAGGGCCCAAAGAGGAGTTTTTAGGGTTTAAAATGTAACACAGTACGGTAACGTAATGATTCTTGTAGGCTGTATGTAAATGCTGTAGGATTTGTATGTTGTGCTAGATTGGTTAGTGAGAATCTGAATATTCAACACAGAGGAAGATTTATTGTATTGTAACGGGAACTTTGCTGTCTTACCCCTTCTACTCTCTCACCCTCTCTTCCTCTTTGGGCCTGCTCTGAGCTGTGTTTGGCAGCTCCCAGCAGGGCCCTGCACCCAGGCCCTTTGCAATAAACCCCAAGTTCCACAACCTAGCTTCAAAAATCTCTCGTCTCCGTCCTTCCCAGCCCCCAATGCTCCTACCAGCTACCTCTGAAGGAGGTGTATTGGCTACAGCAGTGCTCAGAGCTGTGCAGGAAATGAGAGATTTCTTTCTGCAAGTCTGCCAGGGGAGGGAGGCTTTACCCTGGGCTGGTCCTCACAGGGCTGAGCCCTGGGAGAGGCAAGGAGCCCCACAGAGAGCTCATCACTGAGGGGCAGAGGGGGCTGGAGTTGGCTTTACCCGCTGAGGTTCAGGAATCCTTTCCTGATGTCCTTGTTGAACAGCAGAGCCTCCAGCCACTCATAGTCTCTTGCTCCCTCCAGGAAGTGAATGTATCTGACATGCTAAGAAGAAAATAAATGAGCATTAGTGAACAGAATCTCCAAATCAATACAAGCAAACATCTTGGCTGAGTTTCTTGGGCACACATCTCCAGTCTGCACTCTCAACCAGCCCACAGCAGCAGAATGGAGAAAACATGTGATGTGCAGCTCCTTCTACATGCCATAAGGCTGTGGATGGGACAGAGACAGCCAGATAAACTTTCCCAGGAATTGTTCTGGGGAGTTTTGTTTTAATTTTTTCTCTCAGCCTTCTCCATCTTGCAGCTGGTGTTTTGAACAGTTGTTTTCTCATAAGATATTTACCAAAGGGTGTCTGCTTAAATAGCCAATGGTGTGAAGGGGTGTTAATTAAGTAACCAATCAAGTCCACCTGAATTGGAATGGTGTATAAAAAGAATGGGTTTCTAATAAACTCAAATTAGCCTCCTGAAGAGAATGAATGTGTTGCCTTCACTCCTGTTCCTGACTCAAAGGTGGCACAAGGCTGGGGTGGCATTGACACAACCTGTCACTGCAAACACTCACTCTGAGCCAGGGCAGAGCAGGTTCCCTCCCTGAGGGTAAAGCTAAAGGGCTGTCTTAGCCCCTCTGCTCCCTGTGGCAGGAGCAGAGCTGAAGCACACAGACAAACAGCATCCTGTTAAAGCTGTGCATGCACACAGCAGTGTGCACTCACTTTGTCCCGTGGGATGTTCCTGAACCCTCTGTGTCCCAAGATCTGAAGAGAGGAAACCAGAGAGTAGGCTGTGAATCCATAAAAGGAAGTTTTTGTTCCCACATCTTTTTCATAACCCTTGATTAGAGCCCCGCTCAGCCTGGCAAAGGAAATGAAACAGAAGAGCAGGGTTAGGTGACCACTGAAACCCCTCCCATGCACATTCCTGACAGGAAAAGACAGTGTTAGCCTGGAGGAAGGATAGACTAGCCCTATTCTGATTAGCACCCTGATCTGCAGGACAGCCCCTGCTGTGGAGATGGCTCTTTATGGCTCATTTGTGACCACAGGCTTTGGATATTGAGTAACTCTCCAATTATTTTTGGACTTTTTATCTCCTGCCATCCATCATTTTGGCACTTGGGAATGGGTGGAATACTAGAAGAGATGAAGTGATCCAGCCACAGTCAGGGGCTACCCACAGTGAGCTATCTGAGCATCTTCTGAGAAGGAAGGCAGCCTTACCTGAAGACATAGTCATGGGAGTCAATCTCCTGGCCCATCCCAGAGTTATTCAGAATTCCTCCATTCCCCACGACAGCACAGCTGATGCACGTGGGTATGCTGCTGTCATGGTTGGCCAGGAGCAGCTGCTGGTGGGGCTTTGGGGGCAGCAGGGATATGACCTCCTTCACCACTGTGAAGCAAACACAGCGGTGAGTTATCAAGAGCCTTTGGGATGGACACAGTGAAACCACCACAGTTTCCACCATGAGATCCTCCTAGACTGATGCCTTGGATGGGGAGATGCTGCAAACCTACAGGTTCCTGTTAGGAGTCTGAAAGTCCCATCCTGACAAGTCCTGAGGGACTCACGTGAATAATTGAGGTCCATGAAGCCATAGGGGGGTATAAAATGCTCCAGGCGGTTCCATTCACTGTCACTGAAGTGTCTCCTGTCCATGAAGAGTGTGATGTTGGGCAGGAAAAGATCCCTCAGCCAGGCAGACTTGGCAGCCCTGGCCCTCACTGATTCAGAGCAGGTCTTGAAAAACAAAAAGGAAACAGTAATGATTGAGGTGATAAACCTGAGTGAGTGCCCGTGCTTGTGTGCCTGTCTGTGGTAGGGCCAAAGGGAAACCCAGAAACTCCAGTGGTACCATTTCCCTCGTGATCCCCTGTCACAGACATCTTTTATGAAAAATCATTTCTTAAGGATTTTTCCTCCTGAGAAGCTGAGAAGCCTCAAGAACAAAATGTAAACAATGGTTATCTGCTGCTGTGGAATGTAACAGGTGCATCTGTGATTGGCCCATGTTGGTTGTTTCTAATTAATGGCCAATCACAGTCAGCTGGCTCAGACTCTCTGTCCAAGCCACAAGCCTTTGTTATTATCCCTTCTGTTTCTATTCTTAGCCAGCCTTCTGATGAAATCCTTTCTTCTATTCTTTTAGTATAGTTTTAATGTAATATATATCATAAAATAATAAATCAAGCCTTCTGAAACATGGAGTCAGCTCCTCATCTCTTCCCTCATCCTCAGACCCCTGTGAACACCGTCACACCCAGCTACAAAGGGCCCACACCCCCAGGGCCAGCAGACAAGGAGGTCAGTGGGGAGGCCATTCTTGGTGACCACCTGCACCATTCCACCTACCGAGGCTGGGGATGAGCTATCCAGCAGGTACTCGTCCTCAAAATCCCAGTGTGGCTCAAATGTGAAGTCAACAGAGCTCAGTTTCCTCTTCTGTGTCACAGCAGCAGCCTGAGGAGTAGGTGGTACAGTTTTCATTGATGCAGGAGGAGCTTTGGGTTTTGCTTGGTCTGGGGATGTGTTGTTCTCATGTGCTCCCTTCAACCCAGAGGATGGTTTCACTGTTGCTTTCTCCTTGCCACCCTTCTCCAAGGGAAGTGGTTCCACTGTTGTCTTTTCCTTGGCTTTTTCCACCCATGGAGCTGGCCTCACTGTTGTTTTCCCCTCGTTTTCCTGCACCACAGGGGTTGTTTTCACTGTTGTCTCCTTGATTCCCTCCAACTGGGGTGGTGGTTTCACAGCCATGTTCCCCTTTTCTTCCTTAACACTCATAACTGGTTTCATTGTTTCCTTCTGCTCCTCCTTTCCTTTTCTTGGTGTGCTCTCCACCACATCATTGAGTCTTGTGATGTGTCCTCCCAAAGTCACCTTTAAAATGCTCCTGGAGTTCCCATTATCAGAACAGTTCAAACCCTGTTGCTCTTGGGGGTCCACTTGTTGTGTCTCTGGGGCATGCTGGAAAATGTTCAATTTCCTGAATGCAATCAAAGGAAAAGCAGATACATCACACACACTTAGCACTGAAAACCCTTCAGCTCGTTTCTAGTGCTCTTGACTCTGAGCCTCTCTCTGTGCTTTACAGCAGTTTCATTTTAAGCTTTGCCAAAATGTTATTTAACTTCCTGCGCCATTCCAGCCTGAATATTGCTTATCTCCCCGCTAGGCAAATCCCAGAGGCACACATTCTCTCCTCAGCTCTTGGCACATGAAACATTCACTCTGGCAGTAGCAGCCAACCAGTACAGGGCACTGGGCACTGGGCAGGTCCCCTGGCACTGTCCCCAGAGCACTGCAGGGTTGGTTTGGAGATCCTGGGCTCAGGACATGGCCCCACCATGGAGGCAGCCATCTGCCTCTCCCCTCTGCCAGCAGAGCCCTGTGCTTCAGCACCAGAGCATGAAGAGCTTCCAGAATTCAGGAAGGAAAGTCTGAGAAGTGAAATATTAGAAATTCAGGCAACCCTGATGAGGGGAGAGATGATGCATCTGACTCCATTGATATCAGAAGGATAATTTATTACTTTATTATACTATATTACATTAAAGAATACTAAACTATACTAAAGAATACAGAAAAGATACTTACTGAGTGCTAAAAAGACAATAATGAAAACTTGTGACTCTTTCCAGAGTCCTGACACAGCTTGGCCCCAATTGGCCAAAGAGTGAAAACAACTCACAGCAGAATCCAATGAAACAATCACCTGTGGGTAAAAAAATCTCCAAACACATTCAAAGTAAACACTATATACTATACTAAAGAATACAGAAAAGATACTTTTATAAGTATAAAGATTTGCTATATCTTTTTAGTATAAGATATACTAAAAACATATACTAAAAGATAAGATATATTAAAAAGACCTTTAGTATAAGATATAGTAAAAAAGATAATAATGAAAACTCGTGACTCCTTCCAGAGTCCTGACACAGCTTGGTCCTGATTGGCCAAAGAGTCAATCAACCCACACCAGAATCCAATAAAACAATCACCTGTGGGTAAACGATCTCCAAACACATTCCACGTGAACACAACGCAGGAGAAGCAAATGAGATAAGAATTGCTTTCCTTTTCTCTGAGGCCTCTCTCTGCCTTTCAGCTTCCCAGGAGAGAAAACCTGGGCACAGGAATCATGTTTATAGAATGTGAATGCCACAGTGAAACTCACTTTTTACCCTTCATCACCTCTTGAGATTTTGAGGCCACAGGACACTTCTTTCTCTCCTCTGCCTTGGTCAGGTATTGCAAGGGCATCACACAGCACTCACCAGGCACATGTGTCTGAAGGCAGACACTGTGAAGCTGTTAAAATGCAAAATTTCTACATTTTTAGCACTTGCCTCTAATATTGCAGCTGCCCTGTTGCCTGATTCAGAGGCACAGGCAGGTACAAGGTTGTCACAGGAGGACACATCTGCTGACAGCAGAAGAGCCACCTGCAACAAGACTGTGCTAAAACCCAGGGGAAAAAAATCAAGGCAGAAGTGGTGGAGTTGTGTCCTAAACATTCCCCCTTCTCTGTGCATGGCTGGAGAGTAGAACAGGAAAAAGAAAGGTGAACAATATCCACAGCTGAGCTTTTGTGTGCAGCAAAGCTGTTGAGGATAAACCATGGCTGTGGCAGCCTGATCCCACCCTCCTGTTCAGCCTTTGCATGACACACTCGTTTGGGAACGCTGTGGATTGCTTCCGAAGTGAAAAATGGGACAAAAAGCACTCCTGCAGATAACAGGCTGCAGATAGCAGCTCAGTCACTGCTGAAATTTGATGGGTGTTGTACCACTCTGAAAGTGCTCAGGAAATGATCAGCTAAGGAGGCATTTAAAATCGTTTTTTATCAGATAAATATGTGAACCTTTATAAGGCTAGAAAAGAGAGCTTGTAGCACATGGCCTATCAGCTCTGCCTCTCCCATAATCATTAGCCAGCTTCAACCCGGTGTGCAGCATGTGCTTTCTGTCACAGGCTTTCATATATAAACTTACTGTCACTGCTTACTGCCCAATAGGAGGAAAGATTTTATATGGACACTCTAAATAAAGAGAAATTTGGTAAGATAGCTCAGGCAGATCTTAAATCCCTTGGTGAATTTCTGGTGTATTTTTAAGATGATGTTTAAAACTCTGAAATAAAGCGCAGAAAACAAATGAAAAGGAGTTTCAATATGAGAAACCATCCCCCACTCCAGGCTTTCCCTGTTGCTGTCTTACATGGTAGATTCCACCTCAGTCTGTTACACTTCAAATCCTGTGCCAGAGACCAAAATGTAAAACCAAGGACTCTTCACATCCCAAAGCTTGCTCTCTGCAGTCAGGCCCACATGGCCAGGCACTGGTGCTCACACAGGACCCTGCTCTCCTGACCAGCATTTTAAACCCAGACAAATTGTCAAAGCAGCACGGTGGATGTCAGGCTCTAGAGTCCATCTGGCAAACAACTGCAGAAGCTCAATGACATTTGCTGTCATTTTCCTCCCCTTTTACAAAGCCCAAGGACAAATAGAGGATAAAGCCATGAAAATGCTGCTTTGTGTATTCTGCGTGACATGCAAGGTACAGAAATAGAACTGCCACACAGACAGCAACACACAGCTCATATCTTGTTGTGTTTTACTTAAGTTGTATAAATACAGGCATTTCCATTCTCTGAAACTACAGCAGAAGGAAATGGCTTCAAGCAGCTAAATATGGAGAGCCACTTCTTATTCCAGCTCTGCCACTGATGGGCTCTGGGATCAAGGAGAAGTCACTTCTCTACGCCTCCTCCTTCTCTCCTTTCCCTCCCACCTCCTTTGTGCAGGTTCCAACCTCTCCAAATCTGACAGCTGTCCTCAAAGCGGGGTCTCGAGCTGCTAGAGCTGAGCTGAACTCAAGTCACCTCCAGAAGAGCTGCAGATGTTCCCAGCTTCACTCCTCCTGCCTGCCCCCATAGCAGCAGCCCAGACATTCAGCTGAGAACCAGCCCAGCCCAGCCAAGCCATTTGAGCTTCCTGGGAGAGCTGGGACCAGCTGAGGGTGGTGGGGAGGCTGGGGAGGCTCAACATATCCACAAGCCATACCTCTACTGGGAAAGGCTCAGGTGCCTGCAAGGGCTCATGCAAGGAGCAGTGCTCCCTGCCAGTGATGCTGGAGACATGTCACTGCAATTCCCTCCCTCCACACCCATCCCTGTAGGATTTACTTGACCATTTATATAAAAGAGATAAAATTATATTATATATATTATAATATAAAATTATATAAAATAGATATCAAGATATCATGTCCACATGACATTGGTGTCCCAGTATGCAGCATATTTTGTGTTAGGAATCAGCTGCTGAATTTGCCATACATTCAAAGCCATCCCACCAAATTCACTGTCCACCAATGCAATCTGGATTAGGGCTGAATAAGGCCCTTCTGGGAGCCAACAGGAAAAGCAAATACCATGTAGTGCCAAAGTATGAAAACACGTAGCATTAGTGAGGCAAAAGCTGCTTTATACAGCTACAAAAGGAAGCCCTGGAAAATACTGAGCCAACAGAGGCAGATTTTTGACTGTGGATCTTCCAACAGCATGCTCTGCTAAAGTAATATGGTCGCCTAACTCAGATCAGAAGTGCAAATTTCAGGGTAAAAAAGACAAACAGACAGAAAGTGAGCACAAGCACCCACACCAGGCAGTGCATGCCACAAAGGAACAGGTCCCTTACCTGAAAATCTTTGCCAAGTCAAACAAGGAGCTGGAATTGCCAAGGAAGAGGCAGAACTGTAATACAACAACGAGGCAAATCAGGGCTTTGGCAATTTTTGGGAGCCTTAGCCTGGAGCAGCGCATGGTGAGGAACCCGTGAGTGGCAGAGGGCTCGCCAGGCACTGCCTCACCAAGGGGTGTGGAAGGACTGGGCTGGTTTTCCATCTGGATTTCCCACAATAAAGTGCACACCCTGTCTCCCAGCATTCCCAGTCACTGCACACAGATCCAGTTTCTCAGGCAGGCATCAGTTTTGTGCTGTTCCTATTTATCACCAGAAGCTTATTTACAAAGAGCGGGAAAAGGAAAGCCTTTTACTGCAAACAGTGGAAGTTTATTGTGTTTTTCTTAATGACATTGTTCTGCCCTAAAATAGAAACCTTTTATCTCTAACCTGGAAAAGGCATCACTGGGAATGCATGCAAAGTGTGAAAGTGACCATAGTTACAATCCATGAAGCTTTCAGAGCACCACCTGCCCAAGGTTTTACACATGGCCACAAACAAATATTCTTCATGCAGTAATTGCTTGCAGCCCCAATCCAGGAGCAATCCTCGCCCCACAAATGCTGATGGCTAGATACACATCCGTTTTACCTTGTGGTTGGGAGACAACCCAACAAATCCAAGTAAGACTTGGTGCAAATCCACCACAGAAAAGAGGAGTTTATGTTATGAAAATCTCCAGTCAGTGTGAAATCAATCTTTGGCAGTCCAGGGTACATCACCCCACCAGCAGAGGGAAAGATTTGCAAAGATGAACACCTCACCCAGATAAATGTTTACTTCTACCAGGGATGTAGGTTTACAACTATTTTAACTTTTTAAGCTGTCAAACATTAACCCTGAAATTTCAAGGGGCGATAGCCATATTGCTTCTTATGCATAGGCTTCTTTTGCAAGCTCTTATAAAAAATGAAGCTCAGATATAAAAAAAGCTTTTGCTGACAGTATCTCAAATCTCAGAAGCACTCACAGTGTTACTGAATACCCAGAGAACTGAAGGTGCCTGTTTTATATCACAGCAAAGCCAGTCAACAGGTTTCACAACTACAAGACTTTTTTTGTTAACAGGGGTCCCAAAGGGAAATTCTGGAGGCAGGAATCATTTTCCTTCAATCTCCTCCATGTAACATTACTGCAAAAGCAAGAGCCACAAGGGATAGAAAAATTCCTACAAGCAGAAAAATACAGATTTCTTTGCTTTTAAGGATCTGCACTGGTGATTGTGGAGAATTTGTCTGTAGCACTGTCTGTTCAGGAGGGATTGTGATTGTACTTGGGGGAATATCCAAATCTCTGACAAGCACATTAGCCAAAAGCAGCCTTGCTATTTGCAAAACAGGGCTTTTCACCTTCTTGGTGTAAGAAAAGAAAACCTAACCCCCCCCTTGTCAGAGTACAGACTTTCACTTCCTTGGAGCATCATTTCCTCACCCCACTGCTGACATCAGTGTCAGAACGGAGGCACCAGGCTGGTTTGCTCAAACACGAGGTCAGAGTGGGAAATAGGGATGTATTGGAACTCTCCAGGGATGACCTGGTGAAAACTGAGGTCAAGAGCAGAGCTGGTCTCTTAAACAGCTCTGTAAGAAATGAGATTCTTGGGATACACAGGGCTCCCAGCCCATGGGCAGCAAGGTGCCAAGCAAAGAGTGCAAATGCACAGGGCCTGGCCTCTCAAGGGCCACAGCATCCTTTTCCAAATGCATGTTTCTCTGCAGTCCTCTCTGCAATCTCAGGAGATGCTGCTTCATTTTTGGTGTGGAGACTCCAAGCCCAGCACTGCTGGTCCAGTCTCAGCATCAATGCCCACAGCAGAAGTTCTTCCATCCTTCAGTACTGTAAAAACAAGATGACTTTTTTTATTTAAACAAACTCCACCTGGGATCATTGAGTGAAGATGGTTTTCTGTCAGCCCTTTTGATCTCCAACATCCATTTAATTCCACGTGCACTTCACTCATCCTTAATTACATCCTGGACATATAAAAGGCACTTTACTAATCCTTAATTACATCCTGGACATATAAAAGGCAGATTTGTCTGGAGTGGTGTTTGGAGTTTTTTGCTGTTTTTTTTTTAATTCATAAACAAACTTGATTGTCATTAAATTCTATACTGTGTGTGTTGAGGGTGTCAGCTGGCAAGCTGGCATTTGAACTGTGCCATAAACTTTTCTGTGTGGACGTTCTTCACCGGGCTGTGCACCAAATCTTGTTTGCTTGCCTGTGCCTTGTGTGCTTTCCACTCTCCCATGTCTCTGCTCCACAGAACAGAACATCACAAGATGTGCTCAGGAACAGAACTGTTCTACAGATCAATGAATCTTAGCTTCAGGATAAACTTGTCTTTTGTGATGCCTACAACCTACGAAAACCAATGTTTGATTGGAAATAAATTGAATAAAGCTGCTAAAGAAGCTAGGGATGTTTGGATATGTTCACAGTATTATTTGATGATGTAAGAACTGAGTTATAAGTGGGGGAGAAAAAGAATGACATTGTCTGCAGCATGCAGCTGCTCAGTGGTCATGCCTTGGGGCTAGCAAAGGCTTGGCAACCTTAGGTTCTTGTTTTTTCCCTCCCTGTTCAGCAGTCATCTTCAGAAACAAATGCTTTCAGGCTGGGAATCTGGAGGGGAATAAATTACAAGATAAAACTTTGAACAGCTGTTTGTCTTGTTTTTACCAAATGAAACTGATAGCCCAGAAACTCCCAAGCTTGCCATAATTCCACACTCACTGACCATTTTCCAGCCAGTTCCTTCCCTTCTGCACCAAACCTTCTCTCAAAAACTAAACAAGCAGCCAGAGACAACAGCGTTGTTGAAGCAAAGCCCCCACATCTGATACAGTGGCACTTTCAAGAATGCCCAGAGTTCTGTCACAGAGCAAAGCCCCAGTGAAGTGTGCCAGGAGTGAGGGAGCAGCTTTGTGAGCCTGTTCTCTCCATGGGGTGAAATGCTCCAGGAGGGAAAGACACCGTGGTTTTGATGGTGGAATGAGCAAGTGGCTCCTCAGTGCCCACAGAGATTGCAAACCCTGTCAGCTTTTCATTAGTGCTGATTTGTGTGCTTGCTGCCCAGCCCAGCCAGCTCAGGCCCCTATAAAGAAACTGCCTTGGATCTGTGCAGGGCCAGTAGATGACATGGGTCCAAACCAGATTATTTCCTCCTCTCCCACTTGGTAACGGGACCAGGGGCAGGTTCCTCCAGCAGTGCCCACACTCATGGAATGTCCTTGACTGGAGCAATCACTGGGAAGTGAGGGCAAAATGCTCTGAACAAAGCCCTGTTACAGGCTCTGGATGCTGGAACCTGTTTTAGTTCTTCCTGTAAGCATAGTGAGGATTTGACTTTTGAGTTGTTCCCTCTGGCCACAGCTCTGGGTGACAATTAACCTCCCTGAACAGAGAGGAGCAGACGAAGTCTGCCATCACACAGCCTTTTCTGCTCCTCAAGCTCTTCACATTCACCCCATCCCACTGAAATGCTCTGCTCCCAGCTTTCCTTCCTCACACAATGCTGAGAACACTCATGAGCTTCTTCATTTGTGAGAATTTTAAAAAACCACAGAAAAATACACTCCCAGCAACAATGGCTGGAAACATCATCTGGAGTTACAGAGGCTAGAAAGAAGCAGGGATCCTTTATCCAAATGCCTCCCTCAGCAGCCTTTTGTCTGTGCCACCCCAGCAGGAAGCCTAGAACATCACCCCAGAGCTGACAGACAGAGAGACAGACTGACACCACTTCTGGGCTAAGATGTGGAATTTTTCCCCCCCTTTTAAAATTTGTTTGATGGAAATGAAGAAAAAAATTCTGTTCCTTGACTGGGAATCTCTCACAGAACTGGTCCTCCAAGGAGCAGGGCAGCACTGCAGACAGGTGAAGAGGTAATTTATGAAACTCGTGTCTAGTTGGCCTCCCATCAGAAAAGCAGCTTCTCCAGCCCCTGTCCCTGACAGCTGCCAGGAATAGGAGCATTCAAGGACTCTCCACTGCTCCAGAGAAAGAAGCACACAAGAATCACAAAGCCCAAATTCCTCTCCATACCCCTGGCAAAAAAAAAATTGCAGGCATATTATCTCAGCACGTCACATCTGGCAGCAAAACTCAGGCCCTGCATAGAAATGAATTACAGAATCACATCTCTGTGGGGATCCACTAATTTTAGGGCCAGAAGTGAAATATTTCTTGGTAAAGGTCTTTCCCATACTCTTCCCACTGCCTTAACATCAGAAACTGTTGCTCTTGACATCTCTGGCAGGACAAATGTGCCATTTGGCATCCTTTGGGGTGAAAAGTGCTGCAGGGAATGCAAGACATAAGCCTGCTTCTTGAGTGGTATAAATCATCCTGTTCCTGTCTTACACTTGGGAAAATGTGGCCTCATAGTGCTTTCCTCTCTGCTCCTGACTGACTGGAGAGTGAAATCAGAGAAGATCAGAGAAGTGCAGTCCCATTTTTAGCTGCAGGAGTGGGACAACCACAGGGTCCTGTGAGGAGCTGCTGAAAATCAGATGCTTCTCTTCCCTTCTCTCCTTTTTGTGTATTGTCTCCTCTGTAATAGTTCTTCTCCTGCTTTATTTAGATACATACCTGGTGTTACTTCTCTCTATCCTTCTCCTGTTATTAACTTGACAGAGCCTTTTGTTAGCCATGGAGAAAAGGGAAACCTTTGCCATGGCAGATACACAGCCCCTACCACCGTCCTCCTTGGAAATGCCCAGGCAAAGGAATTGCTGGGCAGGAGAGCAGCACCGTGGAAGGGCCACACATTCTCTCCTGATTCCTTGGAGCTCTTTAGTATCTGTTCAATCCAGGCTTGTCACAGAGATTCCAGGAAGGACACTTCTGTGGCAGTCCCAGCCAAGAGGATGAGCCAGCCTGTTTCACTGATGATGTGCAGTGACATTCATCATCTCCTCCATGAGCTGTGCTTCCAAAACCTGCCACAGAGAAGTCAGGCAGGACACACTGAGTGGGGTTTTTCCCAGCTCTGCAGCTTGCACCTCAAGCCTTGGGTCTCCATTTGCAGTTACCAACTGAGAATGATCAGGCCTACAACAGAAACTGTGTTGTTTACACACCGTGGCAAATGTGGGTGCTGTCCAGCCCTTGTGTTAATCTCCAAAATTACCAACCCCATGCTTCCAAGCAGAGGTCAGCTGGGTCCTGTCTATCCTTCAGTTCCCTCCCTCTCCCTAAGCAATCTCCACCACTGCATCAAACTCTGCTGATCCCCTTTGCTCCACCCCACATGGAAGCTTGCTCAGTAGCTAAGTTCATATTCACCCCCTGGTATTGTAACCATAAGTTAAAAACAAGCTCAGTTAACTAAAATAACATCTTAAATGCATAAAACAACCGAGAGCAAGAAGACACATTGCTTTGTATTAAAATGAGAACTATGAAAAGTTATTTTGCTGGTTGTTTAACTGTGTGTGCTGTCTGTGAAACCATATGGTAAAGTGCTCTGAGAATCACTGAGAAATAACAAGCCCTTGGGTTGACAAACTTTGTGTAATCTACCCTAAAGCATTTGCAAATTACCTTACTGTGGGTCCTTCAGCTGATGTTGAAAGGCAATCCTGGCTAGCAGGAGGATGAGGAGCCATCCTACAGCACCCCAACAGGTGATCTCTGAAATAAATAGAAAGGATACAGAGCAGTAAAGGTATAATCACATCAGAATTTAACCAGGATGGTGTCAACAGTTCTGTTTTGCCCAAAACTACGTGGGTATCTTTTTGCTTTCAGCTTTATTTGTCAGCTTTTATCTTCCATGGCTCCACCACAACATCCTTGGAGCCCTGACGGCTGAAGCCCCCAGGCTCCAGCAGCCCACAAATCAAAGTTTGGTTATTTATTTTGCCACAGTCAAAACATTTCATCACCATTTAGGAGACCAATCTATTAAAACACGTTGACATGTCAAGTACCCCACAAACACATTAAAATAACTGCACTGTTTGATGGATAGAAATTCATATACAATTTGATTTGAGAATTGGTTTTACCTGACATCTACAAAATGCACATTTGCCTCTTCCTCTTTGAGGATAAATAGGTGGCATCTTATTTGTGAAATTTCATGTGGTTTGCTATCTCATCTAACCAGGAATAAAAACTTCCTGTCCTGTCACGTGGTGAGTCTTTGGGTTTTGTGTTATCCTGTGAAACAATTCCTTGTCTGGGGGTTGCAGCTGAATTGAAGGTCAGTTTTCCTAGAAGGCCACTTTCTTGAGTTGTTTACTGTTCCCTGTACAATACTGTATTCAAGCCAGCCTTGTGCTTCTGTTAATACCAGAATTTTATTAGGCCTTACAGATTCAAGCAAACCAGAAGCCTGCAGTTCCATTTATCCATTCATTATAAATGGATCCATGGATCCATTTATCCATGCACCAACACTGCCAGGGCTGCCTGCAGGCCAAACTGAGACACATCCATGCCTGCAGACACTTGGTCACCAGTTTTATTAACCTGGTTTGACTCAGAACAGAGCCAAGGTGATCAAATTTTGTTTCAACACTGCAGCTGGCAGGTGGAATTTATACGTGGAGAAGAGAAGAGAAGAGGAGAGGAGAGGAGAGGAGAGGAGAGGAGAGGAGAGGAGAGGAGAGGAGAGGAGAGGAGAGGAGAGGAGAGGAGAGGAGAGGAGAGGAGAGGAGAGGAGAGGAGAGGAGAGGAGAGGAGAGGAGAGGAGAGGAGAGGAGAGGAGAGGAGAGGAGAGGAGAGGAGAGGAGAGGAGAGGAGAGGAGAGGAGAGGAGAGGAGAGGAGAGGAGAGGAGAGGAGAGGAGAGGAGAGGAGAGGAGAGGAGAGGAGAGGAGAGGAGAGGAGAGGAGAGGAGAGGAGAGGAGAGGAGAGGAGAGGAGAGGAGAGGAGAGGAGAGGAGAGGAGAGGAGAGGAGAGGAGAGGAGAGGAGAGGAGAGGAGAGGAGAGGAGAGGAGAGGAGAGGAGAGGAGAGGAGAGGAGAGGAGAGGAGAGGAGAGGAGAGGAGAGGAGAGGAGAGGAGAGGAGAGGAGAGGAGAGGAGAGGAGAGGAGAGGAGAGGAGAGGAGAGGAGAGGAGAGGAGAGGAGAGGAGAGGAGAGGAGAGGAGAGGAGAGGAGAGGAGAGGAGAGGAGAGAAGAGAAGAGAAGAGAAGAGAAGAGAAGAGAAGAGAAGAGAAGAGAAGAGAAGAGAAGAGAAGAGAAGAGAAGAGAAGAGAAGAGAAGAGAAGAGAAGAGAAGAGAAGAGAAGAGAAGAGAAGAGAAGAGAAGAGAAGAGAAGAGAAGAGAAGAGAAGAGAAGAGATCACCCTTACACCATCCCTTCCTACCTGCACCTAAACATGACTGTAAGTAACCATGGCAAGTGCCTGTGGACACTCAGCACCCCAGCCAAATTTTTCTCCACAAGTAGGTACATATGGATGATTTTTGTCCTGTTTTGTGCTCACAAAGAAAGGAAAAGATCTCCTTTCTTGTGGTAGAGGGTTTGTACAAGGGCTCTTGGATAACTCCACCTGCTGATGACCCCAAGGTTGCTGGGACAGAGTCCTGCCATTCCCATCACCACATGCTCTCCTTCCTTGTTGGTTTTCCCAGCTTTTACAGAGATGGGGCAACTGAGAGGTGTTTCAAATGATTTTATTCCATTATCAGTCTTGATGAAGGCTGAGACATAAGAGATGTAAAACTCAGTGTCATTCCATCAGAAGCCAACCTATTTCCTGCTTACAATACCTCAGAAATGTTTTTCATCCCATTAGCTTTTGCCCCACAATGCTGCTGTTACTTCTAACACAAATCACCTCTATTTTTCCCCCCACATGGTCCTGCTACAGTGCATCTTTCACAGTTCTAATCCTCTAAAATATCCAGTCTTTTTGCAAAGCCATATTTTGAAACTTATTAAAACTTATTTCTAGTTCAATCTCTCCCTCAACAATCTCTATTCCATGGCCTTCCTAAGTCACAACACCTTATCTCAGTGTCTGCATACAGATGTACAAGACTGTGTGAGCTTTCCGTCAGATTTTGAGAATTCTTTACAAATCCATTTCTCACACTACCTCACCTCAAACTCAACATGGTGGTTGAGTTCTGGACCCCCAGATCCCAACCCCAAGGGTCTGCATGTCTGTGCCCCCAAAGACATTGCAACAATCACTTTTCCTCAGCTGAGTGAGCCCCTGTGAGTGCAGAGAGCAGGATAAAGCCCACACCATTCTGAGGCTCTCTGCCTCATTTCTTCTTGCAGAAAGGTGAGCAGGGACATCATCAGAGGCTTGTCAGTACAAATATCACCAAACTGTCATGCACGATGGAGATCACTCCTGGGTGCAGTATATCCATGTACAAACAAGGATAATCCACCCTCTGGAAGAAACCATTTGCCACAAAAGGCCACAGGAGGAGCTGGCTGGCTGGCAAGGACAGACTTTTGTTATGAAACAGCCATCCATGACAGCACTGCTGCTGGACACCCACAGAAAGAATACAGGCACTGGATGCAGGTCCGACATCTCTGTCTGGGCACTCAAACATTTTACAAACAGGCTGCTCTAGAGTGGATCCCCCACAAGGTCACCCCATGGGCTCCTCTCCTGCCAGGACCCTGCTCCAGCTCAGCCTTCCCACAAGTTCACAGCCTCTTTCCGGCATCCTCTGCTCCAGCGTGGGCTCCTGCAGGAGCTGCAGGTGGATCTGCACCCACATGAACCTCCTGCAGGTGGATCTGCACCCACAGGAACCTCCATGGGCTGCAGGGACACAGCTGCTTCACCCTGCTCTGCACCACAGGCTGCAGGGGAACCTCAGCCTGATGCCTGGAGTGCATCCTCCCCCTCCTTCCCCGCTGACCCTGCTGTCTGCAGGCTTGTTTATCTCACATGTTCTGACTCCTCTCTTCTCTGAGTGCAATTATCTCTGTGCAATAACTTTTTATTCCTTCTTAAATGTGTCATCACAGAGATGTTACTGCCATCACTGACTGTCTGGCACTGCACAGGGACAGGTCCCGCCCTGGAGCCAGCTGGTGTTGGCTCTGCTGGACATGGAAGAAACTTCTGGCAGCTCCTCACAGAAGCCATCCCTGTGGCCACCCTACTACCAAAACCTGGCCACGCAAACCCAAAAGGATCATCAAGTGCAACTGGACAGGACAGCTCCAGAAATCCCATCCTGTGCCTGAAATCATTGTCCAAACACTGCTTGAGTTCTGGCAGCCTTGGAGCTGTGACCACTTCCCTGAGGAGCCACTTCCCACCTCAGCTGTGCTGCCAGCAGTTTTTAAAAAGCAGAGGAGGTGTGTAGGATAGAGTGCCATTTCCTCAGGAAATGTAGGGAACCATCCCATCAACCCACTCAGAGCACTGCCAATTTAAAAGTGCCACTGTGGGGCTATTGAAACTCTCATGGTCTACACAAAATGAGGCCCAACACTCCAGGTTGTTCATGGGCAGCTTGAAAATAGGGAGAAGATAACCTTCCCCCCTAAAAACAAGTTTTCAAAAGGCCTCTGCTCCTATCTCAAGGTCACTGGGTTCAGACACAGTGACACTTTCCTTCTTCACTAAGGTCATACAGCACAAGCACAGCAGATGAGGCACAGGAATCCTTTACTACAGGACAAAAACACAGCCCACAGGGGAGAAAGAACTGGCAAACCCAACCTAAAATTTTCATGTTGTGCTGCCTGAAATAGAAGTTTTCTTGCTCATACCAGAAGTCAAACTTTACCACTACAAAGTTGATTTAAAGTGTGTGGGTGTGAAAATTTCAGCGTAGTCTATACAGAGGAAAGCTGGGGTTTCTATTTTCTCCATTTGGTTTCTTCTGATGTTTCTGCTGCTGCCATGCACTAATCCACAGGCTTCACATCGCAGTGGAAAAACAAACAGGACAAAGAGCATGGAAGAGGAATGGACAATATCTGGTCAGACCCTTCAAAACTGAAGTACGTAAGCACACAGAGAGGAGAACTTCTGACAAAAACCCAAAACAAACAGAAAGTTTGGAAATCAGCAGGTGTGAGTCTCCTCCCAGCCATTCTGACCACATCCTGGAAGTATCCAGAAACTCTAAGTCTTCCATTTTAGCTCTAACTTTTGGTGAAGAGTCAGATGCTGGGACAAGCCTGAGCAGTCAGTCATTCCATCTCCTTGCAAATCTGTTTTTCCAGGCAGATTCTGGTTTATCCCTCCAGTCCCATCTTCACTGCCTGCCTCTTCCCACCAAAGGTCACAGCCATCTCCATGAGCTGCTGGGCTGGTTCTCCTCCAAAGTTAAACTGCTGGATTTTGCAGTGGTCCTTGCTGGCATGAAAGGACATGCTCCACATAAACAGAGTGGCAGCTAAAGGGAATTCAGGGTGACAGGAGGGATTTAAAGGATCCTGTGCTTCAGTGGGGAGCCACTACTGTGTTCAAACAGGTTACAGTAAGATGGGAATTTAAAGCGTGAGTCTGATGCTGTTTTTCATCTGAGGTCAGGACTTTCTTCAGGTATGAAGCACTGGCATCTCAGAGTCAGGCACTCCCTCTGCTGACCTCTGCTTTGCCAGTCTCTGGTTGGGCACACCCTGCACACATCCTGAACAGCTGAACAGCTCTTGCCCAGCTCACCACAGCTGCTGCAGGGACCTGGCAAGGACACAAACCTGGCCAGGGACACAGACACAGCTCTGAGCTGTCACACTGGGGGTTCTCCCTGTACCCTGTGGACTTGCAGTGGTTGTCAGAAACAGCTCCAGCCAGCAGACTGCAGCTTTGCAGTGCTCTGCTACCACAGTTTGGGGTATCTGCAAGGGAAGAAGCGTACAGCCAGTTCTCTGATGCTGGAAGGCACTATAAAGTCAAAGAACTCCTTTCAGGGAAGTTACTGAGCCAGTGAGACCTTCCTTACACACTACAAACCGGACACTTCCACCACTCCTTTACCACCCTCCCATTTCCATAAAAAAAAGCATTTTGAGTTCATTTCTACCTCCATCAGTTATCAGGAGTAGAAGTGAGTTACAGGCAGTCACAAAGCAGTATCTTACACCACACAGGCTGCTGGTTTTCTCTCTGATAAAAGGGTTATAGCAGCGTTGACAAGGAAGACAAATGACAGAGGCAGTGATCCACAACGTCCTCTCCTCCAAAAGGATTGAAGTTATATCTTTATGACACAGTTATAAAACAAAACAATAAAGTTCCTAGGCCATTAGAAAAAGGTCACACACATTACAGTAGGAAATACCTATTTCAGATCTTATCTGGAGCTATGAAGACAAATAACATTCAAACATCAGAGTTTTGGCCTCTGGAACTTTGGCTTCCTCACAGGCATGTGCCTTCCCTACCCTCACAGTGAAGTTTAATCAAGACTGAAAGCCCTTTTTTCCCCCTGTAACTCCAGACCAGCTCTGTTCACTCCCTCAAGCCAACAAATACTCATCCCACAGCTGAAACAGAGCTTAAATCTTGGTGGCTGGGGGAACAAGGGAAGTTTTAAATAAGATGCTAAAAAGCCCTCCTTGCCCTGACCAGGAGGGATTGCCCAGAAAAGATGAGTTTTCTCATCAGTAGTCATTAGCTAAGTTTAGCCAGTCTCAGGAATGCTGGAGAACAGGTGGATCACAACATAAGGGATTTGTGAAAAGGACTGAGCACATCTTTAACAGCGCCTGAAATGCTCACCCGGAGCTCTGCACGCCCTCTCGGCTGTTTGTACAACACAACAGCACCATCCAGAGGATAAACTCTGCTGGCTGCACCTTCCCTTTGCCCACATTTGCAGGATAGGAGCTTTGTTCCGACTGGGAGCACTGCAGGGCTGCCTTCAAGTTACCCTTGGGTTAACAAACGTGAGCCATTGCAGCAGGGCAGGAATGGGGATGTGAAAAACGCCAATCACTTGTTTTTAAATTTTTTAAAAGTTTAATAGTAATAAAATGGTTAGGATAATATGAGACAATAAAAACAAAGAGTTACGGATGTCCGGGTACCTTTTTCTGGGCATCACGAGCCCGAAAAAGGACACACATTAACAGAGGATTAACCCTTAAGAACAATAGCCCGTTGCATATTCATGCACCTCATACATGATGCACAAATTCCATTCAAACACAGGATTCTGTCTGGTCATTGTCAACTTCTTCCCTCTAATCCTAACAGCATCTTCAAGGCGGGAAGAAGTTCGTTTCTTCTGATAAGAAGGCAATAAATTCGTTTCCCTGAAAGATTTAGGTGTCCTGTGGCTGCTATCTGGTGCGAGTGCCTCATTCCTTTATTTAAAAAAGCCCCACTAACATAGTTCTTATTTTAACAAATTTTATAACCTAAAGCTGTATTTAACACAGTACTTAAGAGAATTAATACAACATTTCTTTCTAACACAACACATACAACATTTATTTCAATATTTGCGAAAAGCCAATCATATAATACGTGCATTTTTCACAGGGATCTCCAGAAATAAATGCCAGGCAGCACCACCTCTCTCCAAGAGCTCCTTCCTGCAGGGCTGCAGTCTCTTCACCAGTGTAGAGGAGGAAAAGCTGCCTGCCCTGTGAGGACTCATCATCCCTCACTTTGATTTCTCACAGGCACAGCCCGTGGTGCTGCAGTGAGTCCCCAGGAATTTCACTGCATTATTTATAATAACATACGCATAATATTATATATATATAATATATATATAAAATATAATAAAAATGCATAATAATGTACATAGAGCCAAGGATCTCTGATTCCTGAGGTTCAGAAAATGCCTTGGGAAGGTGAGGAGCCCAATGTTCTCATCCATCCATTGGGGAAGATCCCATAAATGTGTGCAGGGTGCACATTTGTGTGTCCCCAGGGTGCATGGGGGAGGCTCACAGCCTCCCTGCCCCCCTGGCCCGGTCCCACTGCCGATTTTGGACATGTGCTCAGGCTGTTTGTGCTTCCCCAGGGTGATGTCAGCTGCCTGGCTCATCTCTCCTGCAGCAGCATCCCACACGACCTGCTTCAACGCCTGACAAGTCACAGTCCCCACAGCAGGTCTGCCAGCAGCTTTTCATGGAAAACAAAATCAATTATCCCCTTCCTCTGAGACAAATTAAGATGAAACAAACTATAAAATACTTCCACTTTGTGTTTATTGTTCCCAGTGCAATTCAGCATTCCCAACAGCTGAGCACACCGTGACTTAGGACAGCGCAAACCTCAATGGCTGCATTCCTGACCTACTTTGGGAATTAAGAAAGAATTTCAGACAGGAGAATTTCCCCTATAGGTTTAAAAAAAAAAAAAAAAAGTGTCTTACAGCTATTCCAGAAGTGTTGGCTGGGATCCAGTGACTGGATGAGCTGAATAAGATTTATTCAAAATTTAAAAAAATAGAAACAACAAAACAAACCAGAGGGTCTTCCATGTTTTGCTCTGTCCCTGTCCTAGCACAGATTCAAATCCATGGCACTGACTAATCTCTATCTCCTGAGCCTATCTTTAGGAATTCTTATCATCTCCTGCTGCTCCCAGAGCTTGTAACCTCTGCTGCTTCATTTGCTATTTAGAGAGGACTGAGAAGAAAAATTGTTCCTATGAACACTCACTTTTGAGAGAAAAACTTTAGTCATATTATGGAGAAAGAATTAAAAAAACAAAATACCCCTCAGTTGCCACAAGCAGAAGGTAGAAGACACCACTGTACATTTTTCAGCACCTCTGAGGTTGTGTTGGTCAGAAAACTTTCAGAGAAATTCAGGCAGAAAAGGCCTCAGTGCTGAGGGGGTTACTTTTTATACAATCTTTATATCAAAATGTGATTCACCAACAAAAGCAAAGGCAGTAAAGGTGAAGCTGCTTTATTAAAATAGAAGCTGCTTGTGCCCCACACTCACTGAATTACTGCCCAAATTCCCCATAGGCACCAGGTAAAAAAAACTTTCAGAACAAGTTATTTCACCTTCCAGGGGAAATTATATCATCTAAAAGAGATTGTTACCCACATGATTTTTGAATTTTACTCCTTTGTTCTTATGGGGATAAATCCTGACTATTTTAAATTAATTCCCTGCCTGGCAAGAGTGCTTAAGAGACATGGGGGACTGGAAGGGTGAGGCAGGAAGGAAGAAGTGGGGAGTTTGTTAGTGTTCTAACTTCAAAGCTGCTCTGGAAACTCCTGCTTGCTCTCCTCTGGCAGGTATTAGTGAAGAATTTTGCCTTTGGCTCATTCTGAGAAATACCCCTGAGGAATAAATTTGAAATATTTGACATAGTTTGCAAAAAATCCCAGAATTCCCCTGAACAGCACAGGAGGCAATATAAGGTGGAAAATAACTTTACAGATGGAAAAAGCACAGGGTTCATGGTGTGGGGAAGGGCAGACTCTTTCCCATCTATAACTATTCTCATTTTTTTCCAAGAAAAGGACAGAGCAAACCCAACTGTTTTGAATTTTATCACCTTTTGTAAACATAACTGATGGCATTAGGTAACCTCTGATAATTTCTACAACAGAAGATGCTCAGTGAAGAAAAGCCAAACTTTGGCTTCTTGTCCTCAAAGATTCACCCAAAGAAAGCAGACATTGAGTAAAATTACTTCACCCAAACAAATATGCATTCGGTAGGCAGCAAATATGATTTAGGTGGGTGGGTTCACATGAATTTTACTGCAAAGAGGGAACTTTTTGCCCCTCAATTTGTGGAGACCCCCACCTCACACCCTGTGCACAATAAACAGTGTCTCCTTGATATTCAAGTTGGATTATCTGTGCCTGGGCAGGATTTTCTCATTTTTTGTGAATCTAACTGATGCCATCAGATAAATTCTACAACAGAAGTTTCTTAATGAACTAAAGAACTTTTGTGTTCCACAGTCAACCATCCAAATGGAAAATTCAGCCTGAGGACTGATAATTCAGCTTGAAGATATCATCCACATCATCCACATCTATCAGAGATCCAGGTTTTTAAAAAAAAAATCTGGAATGAGTTGATAAAAGAACTTTTAATAGTGAGGGAGGTGAAGGCAGGGGAAGATAAAAATGAGCAGAATTCCCTTCTGGCTGTGCAAGTAGCTTTGATGGAGATTTGAGATTTCTTTCCAGATTGTTAAAAGGAGGTTTTTGCAGGGGTTGCTGCTGGGATTGGTGACCCCTGTGCTCCATGATGTGTCTGCAGGTGTTTCCCCCTCTGGAGCTGGTGTCAGTTCAGGGGGTTGGGCTTGTCCAGCTTGCTGTTAAATATGTATTTGGCAAATTCGTGTGAATTTTACTGTATAAAAGAGGTGACTTTTCACCTGTTCGATTTGTGGAAACCTCCCCTGTGAACAGAATAAACAATGCAGAGTAAACAATGTGTCCCTGCTCAGGCAGACTCAGTGTCTGTGACCAGAGTGATGCCTTGAGAAGGCTGAGCTAGAGCAGAGGCTGGACAGAGTTACAGAATAAAGCAGGGATTTATGAAAAGGATCTTCTCAATGGATCCACCTTGGGCAGCACAAGAGCCCAGCCAGGGCTGCACCCAAGATGAACCAAAATGGCCCCAAAATGCACAAGCGGGCACGGGGTCTCTCACTGTGATCAGTTCTGCTCCATTTGCATCTTGCAGTTCATTGTCCCATTCCAGCTTTAGCCCATGCAGTCCCATCCTTGTTTTTCTCTCTCCAGCCCACGGTGTTTGTGCTCTTGGGCTGAGATTTGGATCATTTGTCCTTGGTGCCCAGCTGGAGCAGGAATTGTTTTGTCTCCCTGCTCTGTGCACAGAGCTCACATCCCCTGATGTGAAGCCCAGACCCACACACTGAAGCAGCACAGAATGTGAAAAATACAAAAGCCAAAACATGAGGCATCCAGAGAGCTCCAAAGATGGAAGCCCCCAGACTGGGAACTCACAGTTCTGGGGATTTTTGAAGGAGTTTTGAAAGAGCTCAAGACATTCTGAGATGGTTTTGATGATGTGGTTTATTTCTCTTATCTCTACATAGGCAGGAGTGGTGAGTTTGGCTCACACCTTCACAGCATGACTCAGAACGTCACAAGACCCACAGTTACAAGACCTTTCAAGGATTTATTATCCAATAAAACACTGCCAACAAGGATATTTGTGGTTTTGACCCAATCCTTAAATATTTTGTGTTATGGACTCATGCTACAGTGTGAGCTTTCTTAGCCAATCATGTTATGGCACACAAACCTACTGTGCTGCAGTCTAAACTCCTTGTTTACCTCTGTAACTACTTTTATTTTTATGTCTGAAATTCTAAAACTCTTAAACTTTCTTCCACTTAATGTGTCTCTGCTTTAAACTGCAAATCCACATTCTAGCACCTAAGTTTGGAAGCCTTTTCCAAGCTCTCAAATCGAATCCTGTGTTTAATTCTGCCTGGAAGATTAATCCACAAACATCGAGGTTTATGTCCAAAAAGGAGACAGAGGAGTCCTTTGGCTTTATTTAAATAAATGGAGTGGCCATGGGGAATTCCCCTGGGGTGTCTCAAGTTTTTGGAGGATGCAGCCTCCTTTTTATCCCAATTTCCCTCTCTCTTTCCCCATTTCTGAGATACTTGAAAGGTTCAGACTTCCTGAAATTCCTGAAACTCCCTCTAATGTACAACCCTCCCTTTCCATTTTTAATTCTTATAGAATTCAGGGTTTTTCTCCATTGTTTCTTTCATCTTTCAATATCCAATTCCATTTACCAGCAAACCTACAGTTTGTTTGTGTGAAAAATGCCTATTTTATGATTGGTTTTTCACAAATATTAAAATGAATATTATATGTGTTATGTTACAAAGTAATGCTGTATTAATTTTCTTAAGCAGTGTGGTAAATATAGTTTTAGGTTATAACAAAATGTTAAAATAGAAACTATGCTATGTAAGATACTTTTTACAAGAGAGGACTCAACAGCGAGATAGCAGCCACAGGACACCTGAATCTTTCAGAGAAAGAGAATTTATTGCTCCATTATCAGAAGGAATGAACTTCTTCCTGCCTTGCTCAGCTCTGAAGGTGCCGTCAGGATTCAGAGGAAGAAGTTGACATCGTCGTGAGGGCGGACCGGCCTCGCCTCAGGCAGCACCCGCGTGACGTCACATGCAGCACCTGACGTCACCTGCAGCGTCTGACGTCACATGTACGCCTGACGTCATCCACAGCGCCTGACGTCACTCACCGCGCACGCGCGCTGCCGCTAACGGCCGTCCCGGCGCGTCTCCAGCCAGCCCCGCCCCCGCTGCGGCGCGGTATGGAGAACGCGCAGGGACAATTCCAGCCTGTTTCGCGTTGCCGTACGGGAGCCCAATGGGGACATGTCAGTCTAATGGCGACCGTCACTTGTTGCCATGGCAGCGCGGCCCGCGGCCGTGGGGAGCCCCCAGTGTCGCTGTCCCCTCACGGACACCCCCTCGCCCCCCTCAAGGGGACCCCGCAGTACCATTGGAAATCACACCAGTTTAAAAATTTATGCGTAACTTTAGTCAAGGGGTTTTGTTTGGCTTTGCCCCAGGAAAAAGAATTTTAAGTTTCTTTGCAGGGCATTGTTCCACCAGGTGGGGTGTGATGAGCTCAGCACACCGACAGACTGGGAGCACCCAAAAGATAAAGGGACATCAGCGCCATCTACAACATCTGCCCCAGACCTGGCGGGGTTGGAGACATCTCCAGAAAGACTGGTAAGAAAATCAAGAAATGAAGATCTGATTAACATCAGAAGCAAAGAAATCCAGATCCAATAGGAGACCAAATACTAAGAACTACTCGGGACCAATGAACACTGACCCAATTCGTTTCTATGAGTTTTGACTGTATAAAAGATCTGAAAAAATCTACTTAAAGCCATGTGCCATGAAATGATTCTCTGTACACCTGGGCTATGTGTGGGTGAGATGATTTCTGTGGTACATCCTGGCCAGAACATCCTGGCCAGAAAATAAAGCAATGCCTTGACTGTCTAACTTTAAAAATGCTGTTGGAGGGGGTTGTTTTCCCCACAGTTTTGGTGACAGTGCTGCCATCCCCTCATGGAAACACTGAGTACAGCCACTGCATCATGGGGACCCCCGGTGTCACTGTCCCCTCATGAGGGACCCCTCACCGCCATCATCCTGTCATGGGGACCCCCAGTGTCACTGTCCCCTTATGAGGACCCCTCAGGGGGATCCTCACCGCCATTATCCTGTCATGGGGACCCTCAGTGTCACTGCCCTCTCATGGGGACTTCTCAGGGGAACCCCTCACCACCATTATCCTGTTGTGGGGAACCCCCAGTACTGCCATTCCCCCATGAGGACCCCTCACTACCATTATCCTGTCATGGGGACCCCCAGTGTTACTGTCCCCTCATGAGGACCCCTCACTGCCATTATCCTGTCATAGGGACCGCCCCCAGTACTGCCATCCCCTCATGAGGGACCCCCAGTGTTGCTGTCCCCTCATGAGGGACCCCTCACTGCCATTATCCTGTCATGGGGACCCCCAGTGCCACCATTCCCTCATGGGGACACTGACTGCAGCCACTGCACCATGGGGACCCCCAGTGTTGCTGTCCCCTCATGAGGGACCCCTCACTACCTTATCCTCTCATGGGGACCCTCAGTGTCCCTGTCCCCTCAGGGGGACCCCTCACTGCCATTATCCTGTCATAGGGACCCCCCCAGTACTGCCATTCCCTCATGAGGGACCTCCAGTGCTGCTATTATCGTGTCATGGGGACCCCCAGTACCACCATCCCCTCATGAGGGACCTCCAGTGTCACTGTCCCCTCATGGGGACCCCCAGTACCACCATCCCCTCATGAGGAACCCCCAGTGCTGCCATGATCCTGTCCTGGGGACCCCCAGTGCCTTTGCCCCTGACAAGGATCCCCCAGTGCCACCATCCCCTTTTGGGGTGGAATTAGGTGCCCTCTAAGGTCACTTCAACAGAAACGAGTGTACAATGGGTTCTGTGATTCTGCAGTTATTTAGAGGATGATCCCAGAAGGGGAGATGCTGCTGCAGATGGTGACATTTCCTGTATCAAGGAAAACCCCACCATAGCCACTAATGACATTTCCTGCATAAATATTGATGAGTCCAGTGGGAGAAGCACTTCAGAAGCTGCCCAACCAAATCAGGACATACCCCATGGTCCCTCCCCACCACCTCCATGGATGTGTCCAGCAGGATGCTCCTCATTTCAGCCTTGCCAATGCACATGGAGGAATGCACTGCTCAAAACCCGTGGGTTTCACATCTTGACATCCCTTCCTTTCATGTCTTGGGCAAGGAGAGGCTTTTTATTTATCTTTTTCTATTTATCTTCATTTCTTTCTTAAATCTGAGCCTGGTAAATAACAGTTTTTTCATCACTGTCCTGTTAGCAGCAGCATCTGAACATTTTGGTGATGGTGGTGGGAGCTGGTGTGGACAGGACAGGGTTAATCCCAGCTGCTGTCCCTTGCACAGTGTTATCATTGCTGCCATTCTCTGAAGCTGAAGGGTTTGAGGATTTTTTTTTTGCCCCAGAACTGTTCCTATTCAGAGAAGAACCAACCATAACATAGGAAATATAAAAATATTTTGGAAATAAACTGTGAAATCTGCAAGACAAAGACTAAAAATCAACTACTTTTATCTCTCTTTTGCTTGCTTTCATGAAGAGTTTTGGAAAATCCTGACTTTTTTGAACTAGGGACAAGCCCCATATAATTTTTCTACATTTCTCCCTGCTTGACAAAGGAAACTGTGTCACAGGGACACAGCAAGCTAGAGTGATATTTCACAACATGGAACTACTTTTCCCACTTAATTCGTTCATGTTGAATAAGAAGAGGTAATTTTCAGACATTACATTTAAATTAAGTCATGATTGGTAGTAAAACCAGCTTGATCTCATTATAAATATGCCTTGGCCTAAGTGAAAACAATTAGAAGATAAAATGATTCTTAAAAGTCTAAGTGTCTGATGTTCTAGAACACACTGTACTGGGAGACAGCGACCAGATAATGAGATATTAGGTTTCTTGGGCTGAAGAGGATTACACAAAATAAAGCAAAACTAATTTTTTAAGTGATCATTCCTGAAAACTGGGGCAGAAAATGTTGCCTCCCTTTGTGAGCAGTTACTAAAACCAAGAAAATCCTTCCTGATAAGGAAGTATTTAACAGGATTTCATAGGAGAGATAAGCACACCAGAAGACATTTAGCTATAATTAGGAATGCTCATTGATTTACTCTATTCAAACCACCAAGGGCTTCTCAAGACTATTCAGAATCTTGATAAAATCACAGAGATTTCCTAAGATTGTAGTTTCCCACATAATTATGTATGAGAAGAGCAGGATCTGAGGTGGACACAACCATCCTTGTGATAAACCCAGCAGCCTTTCTGTGCTCCTTGCACAGTGTCAGGAGATGTTTGTGTTTCCAGGTTGGAGCTGCTTCCTCAGGCGTGAGGATGATCTCAGTGAGGTCAGCCAGAACCAGCTTGGGTTGGTTTCAAAGCCAGCCTGAGGGAGGATGAAGTGTTCCTTCCAGGGAGACAAGGGGCAGCACGCCCTGATCAGAGCACTGATGCCTTGCTTTTGATGTTTGTTTTCTAACTGTAGGGCTGGAAGCCTCCCTGCCAAGACAGGGAGGCAGTCTCCATCTTTGGAGCTTTTCAAGACCCAACAGGATAAAGCCCTGAGTAACCCACCTTGGTCTCACGACTTTTAGCAGGAGGTTGGACTACAGGACCCTTCAACCTGAGTTATTCTATTATTTTAATCCATTTTACGCCTATCATCTTTGGTTTTCTTCAGATATCAAACTGAGAAAGATTAGGCTTGAAAGTTCATTTGCATAAAGCACGGCCAGAAAAAAAGTTGTGAGTTTAACTGCTTTGTAGGACTGACACATATGACCCAGCCAGAAAGAGGTAAAAAATCGCTGTACGAGATGATAGCTCTACAAAGAAAAAATATTAAAAGGCTGAGGAATTACAAGTCTTTTGAAATACATATCACAGGCCTAGATATGTTTGCAAAACAATCTGGAACTGCAAAATAACTACTGAGACATTTTTAAAGCACTACAGCCTCCAGTGTCCTGCAGAACAAGGGCCAAGATGGCTTTTGGGCACAACCTCCCCTGGCTGCAGGGTTAGATATCGTACAGTCTGAGCTGCTCCTTCATGTCCCCTTCTGACATCTCTCCAAAGGTGTCACTTTTTTCCTTCATCAGTCTGAAGATGGCAGCCAGCTGCTCTCTCTGAACCCTGTTGAGAAGAAAGGAGAAGTAGGAATAGCCAGTCCAGGAGCAAGGACATCACTGTGAAATGAAACACGGAGCCAAAGGCAGGTCACTGTGCAACCCTCACTGGCTGCAGGAAATCTGTGTGAGATAAGGCAGAGATAGCCTCTGGTTCTCCTTCCTCCCCCTTCCCATCCATCTCATCACCCTGCATGTCTCTCTGCAGCTCCCTAAACGTGGAGATAAACCAGCCTGCTTTAACACTGACTTTGGAGCTCCTTAGGGCTTATCTATGCTCAGACTTTCAGGATAACTTGACATGTGGAATTTTATAAGACCAACATGTCCCAGTTTAGCAGACTCCATAAAAAAACCTGGTTTAAGATTCAACAGCCCAGTGTGCTTTCCTTCTGTAATGAGAGGATGTAGATACAGAATAATTCAGGAATAGCCATTAAATTTTAGATGCATAGCCTAACTTAAAACTAGACAGCAGACTGCGTGCCAGTGTGGACATGATTTTAATCAGCCACTGGAAGATAAGATCAGGGATAGGAATTTGCTTTGATTCGAGTTTGTTGGCCAATGTCCAATGGTGAGATGGACCCAGGTTGCCATTCCAGCAGTGAGGTGGTCCCTGTGTAGGCAGAGGCTGACCAGTGGAACACCTAGCTCAGATTTTTAATCCCCAGGCAGTCCCATAGTAGATGATTAACCCCCTTCTCCCCTGACAGAAGATCTCTTGATTTTTCCCCACCCTGAACCAGTTAACCATTGTACATCCCATGAAGACTGGTATCTGTGACAGGGCTTTATTTGTAGGATTTATACTGCTCATCTCTGGGGGTACAGGGGGTGGGCAGCACTCTTGGCAGGTAGCTCATGAACTGATGTAACTGCACAAAATTCCCTTTTGGGGCAAGATGAATGTGCACATGGCCCCAGGCAGGGCTGGCTGAGGGATGGAATGTTCCCACTGCCAGACCCCTACCTGCTGGGGATCAGGCTGCTCCATTGCCCAGCACATCTCATTCCTGATCTCCTGTGGCTGATAGAAAGAACTACTGGGGATGTGGTGCTTTATGGCTGTGACAAGGCAGATGAAGTTCTGTTACTTCAAGGCTCATTTTGTCCCTGCATGAGCGTGAGGCCAGAACTCACTGAGAGCTCAGAGCACAGACCTGCCACAGTCCCAGCTCCTCCTGCTTGCTCAGCACCTCCCATGGGCTGAAAACACAGAATCTGCCTTTTACTCCCACATAGTCACCCTCCTGTCAAGAGTCCTCTTTGCTGCCACAGCCAGCTTCCCACACAGGACTTTAAACCATTTAATTAATCCATTTAAATGCACGCCACTGCATAACCTGGGGTAGTCTTCCTGCAAAGCCTGAGTGGACAAGCCATCATCTGTTCCAGTAACAGGAGGGGCAGTAATAACTATTGACAGGCAAAACCAGGGCACAATCTTTGCTTGAAAGGACAGCATCAACACACCAGCAGGAATAAGATCAGAGGAAGACAGGAATAAGCAGAGGAACCTTCTTCCCGTGCTCCTGAGCTCCTGCTCTGCATTTCCCCTCTCCTGGGCTAAGCTCCAGCAGCAGCAGGAACAGCAGCCTGTCCTCTCAGCACTCCTGAAGCAAACAGGGCAGGAAAAAAGCAGATCCTGGCTGAAGCAAGCTCATTTGCCAGTTCTTTTCCATTAAAATTAAAATGCAATGATCCCATGGCCAAACAAATCCTGGTAATGATGTGGGATCTTTTGTTTATGGAAGCCTGGATTTGTTTGCCTCTTCTGTAATGTTTTGTGCTCACAGGAAGAGCATCCAGCTGCCCTTTCCAGATGAGAGGAAGGGAAGCAGGGTCATGAGTAATCAATATTTTATTTTAGATCACCACTGGGCACCACAGGGCACGTTGCCAGTCTGGTGTGGAGAAATTCAATACATAGCTTGGCCTCCTGTGTCTGCAGTGCATCCCAGCTGGGAGTGCTCACACAGGGCTGCATCCCTCACTCCTTATTTCACAGACATCAGCACTGCTGAAACCTCGCCAAAGCCCCGTTTCCTTGTCTCCAAAATCAGGATCACAGACAATATTCACTCTCTTTTTTTGAAGCACAACATCAATGCATTTTGGCTCTCCCCTCAACTTTAAATATCACGACTGTGCATTTGGAAAATAGAAAAGAGCTGTTACTACTGTTACTTTTCTGCACTACACAATCTACTACAAAGGGACAGCAAAACAAAGATAAAGAGAGAAAAGAGCCTGGGAAGGAGGAGTAAGGCACCACAAACATGAAACTGTCTTTGAAGAGGAGCTTCTCCTATCAGAGGTGACCTTGCAAAACAACCTTGTAGTGATCCAGCTTGGTTTGCTTTTGGGTATTTTTTTGGATGAGTTCAGATCAAACATAATACCCCGTTCACAAATAAAATCATTCTCTCTTCTCATAAATGCTGTCCTCAAAACTACTTGGATTCAGGAGGTCAAACAGGATTTTACTTATTGCTAACAAAATAGATTAATTAAGGATTTTTGAAGCAGCCTAATTCTTCTTCATAGGCAATTACATTTGCATACTTAGTTCCCTTAGGCTCTTTTTAGACATTTCAGTCCAAGGCTTTTACAGTTAGCTGGAGGTTTGGGGCAGTGAGCCATAGGTATGTCAGAGATCTGGGGTTTAGGAACTGCAAAGCACCCGTGTCCACAGCAGCTGAAATCCTGGGCAGAGCTCTGCATTGGGAATGTTGTTAATGGCTCTGCAGCCAAACAAGAGCAGGAATGCAACACTGCATTGCTTCAGCAGAAAAAGGGGAATATCCCTGGTTTTCCCTCTGATCATTTATGGGAATGTAGTAATTTATGGGATAAAAGTCATAGTAGGGCAGAATGTACTTCTAACCTAAAATCCAGATTTCTAACACAAATCTCTTGAGGAAGAAGTTAAAAGCTGCTGGAGGTAGGGAGAACAAGCACAAACCAAATAAACTATTCAAAGGTTTATTGGACCAAACAAAGGCAATTTTTACAGATTCAAGCCACTAGAATTACAGTCCTTTGTATAAGAGCCACCATCAGATACAAAACAAACAAAACCAAACAAAAGTAAAAAATACCCAGACAGCCATTTGAGTTGAAGAAAGAGTTTGACTTGCTGCCACTAGCAAAAATCTGGACTTAACTACTGACTTTGCTGGATGTACATATTGCCATGTAACTTAAACACAACGGATATAAGGCATTCTTTGCATAGTTGGGTGCTTGGGACACAGTCAGCCAGCCAGTACCCAGGAGAGACAGCGGCTGCACCAGCGGGATGTTGAAGCAGAGGGTCCAGATGTGCCTTAATTCATATGCAAACCACTGAACACGCTTGCAGTTGTCGGCTGGGAGGGGCAGCCCAGCCTCTTCTAAAGCTGAAGCCTCCTGCAGTTCTTTAAACGAGCCAGTTTGGGAAGAGTTTGCCAACCCCAGGCGCTGGAAAGGACAACTGTGTACAAGGTTTCAAGTATTGTCTGCATAGGAATTAAAAAAGAAAAAAAAAAAAAAAGAAAAAGCAGCCTGTTGGGTTCCTGATATGTTTGCAGTGTTAGCCAAGAGGCAGTGACAGAGAAGCTTTGGAGGACACATCCCCACCCAGGCCTGGTGTTTCTACAACATCACTAAAGGACTTGGACCCTCTTCTCTCTCTCAAAAACCAGCTGGGTTTGATTTAAAACCAAGTATGTGCCCAGCCAAATTCATCTCCTCTGTGTGACAGAGCTGTGGGGCAGGGCTGAGCTCTGGTTCCCATGGACCAGCAAGAGAAGAGGGCACTGGAACAGCCAGCAGGCAGAGGAAGGGGAGTGGGCCTCTCCCAGGACCTCCACTATCCCCTCCTGAGCCAGAGGGAGCCCCTGATGCCATGGCTGCCTCCTCCTTGGGTCTCTCCTCTTGGGAGCTGGAGCAGGGAAAATGAGGATGCAGATAATAACAGCAGCCAAAGTGCGGCCTCTCCACCACAAGCAGAACAGCTAAACGATCAAACTTCATCACTTCTTGAGTATCCTGTGTACCTACAGAATCAGCTCTCTGCTAAAATAACTACAGAAGCAAGATTTGAGCCAGCCCAGCCATCATCTGCCATCCCTCACACGGACCCCATTTGTCTCTCCAGCCCTCAAAGAGTAAAGCAGCTTTGTACAACACTGGAAATCACAGGCAGTTACCAACCCCCAGCAACAAAGAGGAGTTTGACCCCAGGACAAAACAACTTGAGATTCTGGTGCAAGGTCTGAGAGCTGGTCTGAGAGCAGAGCTATGGTTTGCCCACCCCAGGAAAGGAACAACATGAATTTCATGGCCCAATATATGAAGCCAACACAGCTAATAGACTTGTTGCATATTTAGTGTTCACTTTGGGTTTTGCTTGGGGGAGAGGGAAGAAGGTTCTTCCCAGTCCCCCAAACACAACTCAGGTCACTGCTTGGGCCCAGCCCCAGCTCGTGGAGCCACACAATAGGATATCCTCAAACTTGACAGGAGTTTTTGAAGAACTCAACTTCAGACCAAGAGGGGATCCCAAGTTTTGAGGGTTTATGGGTTTCTCTTATGGGTGTGTTTGGTTGGTTTTGGTATTTCTCTCAAGCCTTTAATGATGCCAAGGGATGCCTTTAGGAGGAGGCTAGGGACAACTTCATATAGTCTTCAGGTCTGCAAAGAGAAACAGGGAGAGAAATCATTTCAGTCATTTCACTCCTCAGGCTGGTTCATTATTATTCACACAAACGAGCAAGGAGAGCCCTCGGTGTGTGTGCTGGGGGGAAGGCAAGGCAGCTTCCCCCTCAGAGCAGGACAAGCTGCTGTTTGCAAACCTCATGCCTCTAAGAAGGACTTTGCTTCATCAACTGCAGCAGGATAGTCGAAACCCAATCGGAAGTGCAAATCCTCTTGTCTGGCACCGAGCTAAGTTACAACCCTTCTGAGCTACTAATAACAACTGGAGAAGCCAAACTAATTAACTCCAGGGGTTATTGCCTCACTGGCCCGTGCAGAGCCTCCTGGGCTGCTGGCACCCTTGACCAGCCCAGATTCCTCTCCCATCTGTAGCCAGGTGAGCCAGGAACAAGTGCTGATTTCACAGGGTGATGTGCCTGAACTGCTCAACCTTTCTCAATCTTTCTACAGATGAGTCTGTTCAAGGGAAGGAGGTAAAATCCCCAGAGTCCCTGCAGGTAATTTCCTTTTGATGGGAAACTCCCCCAGTGTGCCAGGGAAGGAGGGTGAGATGTGTTTAATGTGTGGGGACATCCAGGCACTCCCTCCACGAAGCAGAGCCAGGGTCTAAAAAAATGTGATCCCTTGTTCTCAGCTGGAATCTTCCAGACACTCTGGCCTTACTCTCATGGGTGAACCACCTACATCAGGAAACAGCTGGCCCAAGGCTGGACAGCTGCCCATGGACACAGAGACCTGCACTGGGGTAGAGGGAAGCTACAACACACATCACCTACCCTACAAGCACATTCAGACACACCCCAGCCTCATTCCTCCTCAATTCAATCAGGTTCATGGTCCATAACACCTGAGCCACGTTTGGAAGTCCCCTACTCCTGCCAGCCCTGGTGTGAGGGTGAGGAAAAACCTCATTTCTTCCTTGCTCTTCTGCAAAACCTTGCTTTGTCCAGCAGCCTTGTGACATGGCCAGTGACCTGGATCCTGGGTGGGAGATCATCCTGTGACACTGGGGGTACTGGAGCCCCAATGGGAGATCATCCCATGGCACTGGGGGTACTGGAGCCTGGATAGGAGATCATCCTGTGGCACTGGGGTTAGCTGGAGCCCCAATGGGAGATCATCCTGTGGCACTGGGGTTAGCTGGAGCCCCAATAGGAGATCATCCTGTGGCACTGGGGTTAGCTGGAGCCCCAATGGGAGATCATCCTGTGGCACTGGGGGTACTGGAGCCTGGATGGGAGATGATCCCATAGCACTGGGGTTAGCTGGAACCCCAATGGGGGTACTGAATTCCAGATGGGAGATCATCCCATGGCATTGGGGTTACTGGAGCCCAGATGGGAGATCATCCCATGGCACTGGGGGTACTGAATTCCAAATGGGAGATCATCCCCTGGCACTGGGGGTACTGGAGCCTGGATAGGAGATCATCCCCTGGCACTGGGATAACTGGATCCTGGTAGGGAGATCATCCCATGGCACTGGGGGTACTGGAGCCTGGGTGGGAGATCATCCCATGGCACTTGGGGTACTGGAGCACCGTTGCCAAGGCTCAGTGGCCATCCCACCAGGACAAAGAAAGGAAATTTTCCGGGGTGGATAATCGCTCTGCGGGATCCGCGGCGCTGAGGACGGATCATCCCGCTCAAGTCACGCAAGCATAATCAGATTTCACGTGGCAGGACATAAGCTCGTTGCCATGGGGGCCCAGGAGGGGAGGTCCCCTCCAGAGTGCCACGGGTGGAGCAGGGAGGGATGGGGGACATCAGAGAGGGTGGATGAGCCCCTCACAGGGATACTCATCTCCACAGGGCCAGGCTGACAGCTGGGGTGAGAAGATCTCAAAACCAGCATGGCCCTAATGGAGGATGAACATCAGAGCCAGAAATTCCCATCTGCACAACAGGGATACCCCTTCCTGGTCCTGGAGCAAGCTGTGAGGAGAATTAGAATAAAGAGCATGAGGCAGTCCCTCTCTGGGACACTGGGGCCATAAAACCCCCAGGCTGAGAAGCTCTGCCATCTCAGCCATGGAAACTGGAAATGTTGATTAGCTTGGGATGGAGGCCCAGAGATTTGAGCCACTGCTTATCCTTGGCTCTTCCCTCCTTTCCATTCTGCTTGGATCAGCATGCTTGCCCCCAGCAGCTCATCAATCAAACCAGGTTAGGGTCATCTTTTGCCAGAAGCTGTATCCTTTCTTCAGATAAAGAATATCCAGATATCTCTGCTCTTGCCCAAGCCAACAGCCAAGTCTCTGAATCACATGATTTGTTAGCTGGACATGGTTCTGTGCATGGAAAAGCTGGAGACAAGGAACCCAGACAAAAGCAGGTCCTGGAATAGGAGGGCAGCTCAGGGACTGCAGGTCTCAAAGAAGCATGGAAACTGCATGTGCTGGTGGCCTCAGGAGCATTCCCTTCACTCCAGCTCACCCACAGCACTGACACAAGGCTTCCTGCTGTTCAGAGAAGACAACACTTCAGCTCTGAAAAACAGGGGTTACTGGTGGCATTGCCATGTGCATCTGTCTCTCCTGTGTGCAAAAATCCACAGCAGGTCAGGAGATCTGTAGCCCATTCACAGACTTCAGCTTTCCAAAGGAGTCCCGACTCACTCTAAGGAGAGGCCTCTGTAACCATGTCTGGTAATTGCTTGTGCCCTTTTAAGGAATAGTTTCACTCAAAAAGATTATTTTCAGAAGCACAGAGCATTCCCAGCTCCTTTCCCTGGCTCAGGACCTTGTCAGAACCATCAGTGCTCTGCTCTGAAATCCTGGCAAGGAAGGTGAACAGCAACCTGGCTCCAGACTCTTCTCACTCCAGACCAGGATTGACCCTTGAGGATGAAGAGCAGGGAATAAAAGCCCTTAGTGCTGGGCAGACCTGCAATGGGTGGTTGAGATCTCCCCAAGGAGAGAGATTCCCTCCCATCTCACTGCTGGGGATGGTCCCATCACCACTGTCCCCAGTTATTTACCATGGGGGCAGACACCATCTCTTTAACCCAGTCTTGAGGTATTGCAGGAAGAATATGAGGAATGACACACTGAATTAAATTTTCCTGGTGCTCCCAAAAATGTAAGCCAGTTGCTTCAGCCAATCAGCAAAACACAGAGAGGACTTAAATGCAGAACAAGGAGAGACAGTGCTTAGAAAAGAGAGAAGGGATTGAGTGAGAGGTACCAAAAGGAGCTTCATCAACACAGATCTGAAATTCCTCCTCTGGGACAGAGAAGTTAAAGGTGCTCTGGGCTTTGGGAAATTCCTGCTGTGCCTCAAGGCTGCCAGGACCAGTGTGAGCAGGGAGCACAGGTCTCAGTGGCTTTAGGACAGGGGCTGGTGAGGAGCCAGCGGGATCAGGGCTGTATCACCTCCAGCACACCTTGCCCACAGCTGGTTTGAGGCAGAAGCTTCTCACATTGCCCAGCCAGAGCAGCAACAGCTGAAAAGGCCAGAGCACAGCCAGGGAGGTGGCTTGGGCTCCTGACCAGCTCATCCATCACCTGTGTGCCCATTCCCTTGCCACACTCCTGACCTCCCCAGCCAACACCACAGCAGTGGGAAAAGCCAGGGACAGGCTGGGCGGTGCTTTCCTCCATCACTCAGTGTTTTTTCAGCTCACTGAACACCAGTTTGCTCCCAGCCTGGCAAGATGCCCCAATTCCTGCATCTCTGGGTCTGTCCCAGCTGCAGGGGAGCCCAGCACAGGCAGAGCAGGGCTCCCAGGGAGTTAGCAGGCAGACAACAGCCAGCTGCCCATGCTGCACAAGGTTAAGCAGAAGCAGATGAAGACAAGTCATGAGAGCTGGGTGAGGGAGACACGGAGAAGCAGCCACAAGCCAGGACAATTCAGGACCTGAGGCAAAAAAAAAAAAAAAACAACCAAAAAAACCAGGAACTCAAGCAGAGTTGCTGTCTGAACTAAAATCTCATGCCAAGGCAGGGTCAGAGACTCACACCCTGCAAAGGCTATGGGGGAGTTTGCAAGGGTTTCCTCTCTGGGATGGGAGAGGAGGAGATGGGAAGGGGCTTCCTGGCCTCCCCTTCCCTGGCTTTCTGAGGGAGGCATCCTGAGTTACTCTGTTTTTAAAGCTTTTGGGGATTCATGACTCAATCATGACTATAAATAGGGCCAGGGTTCCATTCCACTGACATCTCATAGGTCAGAGGAGGTTTTCCCTGGGGATATGGAGGCAGGGAGCAGCACCAGGCCACCAGCAGACTCCCTCCTCATCCAAGTGGACTTGGGCACCTACAGAGTGAGCATGAGGGGGAGCTCAGCAGGGAAACCCAAACTATTGCCCTTTACTACAAGAGGCAGCTGGGAAGCAAAAACACCTCATGCCCTGGGTGTTGGGAAACTGAAAGGAACCTTGCCCATGGCTGGAGCCATCCCTGTGGCTGCAGTAAAGCAGTGCCCACCCATGGCCCTGGGCTCTGCCCCCCTTGCTGCTCCTCCTCCTCCCTCAGCCCAGGACGACTATCGTGCTGCAGAAGATGAGAAGCAAACATATAATAACCCTGAACCCTCCAAAAAGCCCAAACTTACCAGCTCCCCTCATCCAAAAGAAGCACCATGCTGGACAGGACAGGACAGACAGCAAAGCCACTGGGTGGGGGGAAGGTTAGCAAAGAGAGGGAGGAGGAAAGCCCAGTCCCCATGCTGTACAGAGAGGGCAGCGAGCAGGCAGGCCAGGGTTGTGTGATGGCAATGCAGGGGTGGGCAGGGACAGATGCCAATGGACAGCTCTCCCAAAATGCAACCTCCCCCAGCCCTGCCCACCCACCTATTTTTGGAGGGCTACTAATGGAGATGTTTGAAATAGGCCAAGGTCTGTCAACACAGCCATCAAACCTCTGCAGCTGCTTCCTGCCCTTGTGTGCTCCAGGGCTGTCATCACCAGCATTGTCTCATTCAAATTTCAAACTTCTGCACAGTTGGCCCTCAAGCCACAGCTGCATCCCACGTTCATTCAGGATGCCTTGTAGAGCACAGAAAGGTCTCTCCTCTCTGACATTCCCTAGAAGCAGGGTCTGCCCTGCCTTGCTGAAATTCAAGGGTCCAAGCCCATTTTTTTTCAGTGCCCCATAACCAAGAGGCACTCTGAACCCAGCTGGGGAGGAGGCAGGTTCCCAGTGCTCAATCACCACTAAGAAAAGGGTGATATTTACACCACTAAGAAAAGAGCTTGATATTTACAGCCACCCAATTCCCCTGGCATGAGTTCTAATTTCCAGTTGAACTCCAGGCTTAAACCCAGTCTGTATTCAAACAGTGTCACCTCAACCCATCTGTGGCTGGCCAGGAGGTGAGAGGAGAGCATTGAGAGGCAGGAGGAGAGTTTGTTCCTTGGATGGGTCACCTGGATGTGGGAAGTGAGCCCATTAGCCAGGGAAACTGGGCAGCCATCCCCATCTGGGATATCCCCATCTGGTCTGGGGGATGTCCTGCTCCATCCAGGAGCGCCCCTGCCAGGAGCAGTTTGGTGCCATTCATCAGACCCTGTTCAATGGCTCTGCCATGGGGCAGCTTCTGCCTCTTCACCCCCACCTCCTCCTCAATCCCACACAGAGGAGAGACCTTTCTAGAGCCTGTCAGATGGGATCTGCTCTCCTTTGTCCCACCAACACCCCTAGCCAAGAGTGACAAGGAGAGAGCACAGAGAGCTCAACCCCCTGACAGCACTGAGGTCAACCAAGGCTTGGCTGGGAGCTGCTTTGCCTCATGGAAAGAGAGAACTGGAAGCAGAGACCCAAGGGGGCCATTTCTCCCATTGTTTTCTCTTTTATAAGGAGTGGAGCTTTGCTGCAGCTGCCAACACTCAGCAGAGCCCTGACCATATTAATTTCTAACAAGAAAAATCCCCACTAACCTCTTTCAACCCCAAGGGAAGTTTGAAGAACATCTGGCAGAGAGCACTCCAAGCCACCCATGCCAGCCAGGCCCTGCAGGCACTGGGGGGTTCCTCCTCCCTCTGCACAGGAGAGGGACAGCAGCACCTCTCAGGCAGCCTGGCTGTGTCTCACACCCACACAGCTCAGCCCTGCCTGAGCAGGGGCAGCTGCACCACCAGCACTCACATTTCCTGAGCCCCAGCTGGCAACAGATGGCCAAAAGCCTCAGGTGCACAGGACAAGGATTTGGGAATAAGCTGTGCTGGCTGGACCAGGGGCTGCATCCTTCCCCTGCACTCTTCCCCTTCCTGCCCAGACTGTTTTTCTCCCCCAGGGGGGTAAAGGCTTCGTGCTTCTGTTCCAGAAGGACTGGTGACCCACCTGGTGTGATCAAGCACAGCCACCACCCCAGCACAAGTATTGGCCAAAAGGATTTACTGTCCTCCTCCCTCAGTGAGCACTCTAATTTTTAAGGCTGAAGTCACCAAAAGCAGGAAGTTGCCTCACTCAGTGAAGGTCACATTCCTTCCCCTTTTAGTCCAGATTTAGCACCAGCTGGAAGCCACAAGGCTCAAGTGAATTGTAGGCAGGACAACCACAGCTTCTGCAGGGATGCAGGTTAGAACAGAAGTTGGTTTTTTGCTTAAATAACCAAATCTATTGCATGCCTGTACTCTCCTGTCTGAAGTCCTACAGCTCCTTCTGGAACAGGCAAGGAATATTTTCAATGGCATATCCAAAATCAAGGAGTCTCAAAATTCAAAGTTGTGAACTACACAGCAAGCAGCCTCCGAGAACCCACTTCTGGTCCTCCCAAAAAAGCATTTTTGGGATGTTTCTTCTTTCTGCTGCTTCACATGGGAACCTGTTGGTTCACAGGAAAGCTGGAGGACTGATAGGGCTAAAAGTGCACACTAAACCTGTCTGAGTTTTGATAACACACCCTAATACTCTGCAGCAGCCCCATTTTCTCAAATCACTACAAAGTGGCTGTGGGATGTCCAGTTTCAGGCATCCAAGCTGGAAGAGGTGAGCATCTAAATGTGAGAGCCCCCATTTGCCCTGAAGTGCTCGTGGAAGGTGAGATGGAGGCAGAGAGGAGTGGACTCATTAATCTGTTATGAGGAGGGAAGGGGAAGGAGGTGGGGAAGGAGGTGGGACAGGCAACCAACTGCAGCTCCAAACAAGCCCTCCCCTGGAAAATAAAAGCAAAATCACCCAAGACACGAGCAGGTGTTACCAGTGGTACCACTACCTCTAAGCAGCAGCAGCGTGTCCTTACCAAAAAGATTTGCAAGAATGTTTGTGGCCGAGGACCTAAGGTACTCGCTACAGAGATGTGAGATCAGAGGTCAGCTCAATCCTGCAACATAAAGGTGGCAAACCCGGGTCACAGCAGGTCAGCAGCACTGGCAGGGCTCATGGAGAGGGGTGGAAGGGCAAGGAGGAGGATGCAGGACAAGGCTGAGCTGCTGTGCTCAGCTCTCCCAGCTTACCTGGCAGCAGCCCTGCCCCCTTGCACCGCCTGCGAGGCCTGCAATGAAAAGCTGCTGATGCCGCAGTGAAGATTTGAGGGGGGGAAAAGTAAGCCAGCAACAAAGCAAGACAAAAAAAAAAAAAAAAGTTCACCAAGCTGCCTTAAAGAAATGAACAACACAAATATGGAAGAGAAGAAAATAAAGGAGCAGTAGGAAAAACACATCTGGCAGTGGCCCTCAGTGGGGAAGGTTGGTCAGAACCTCCATGGGACATGAAACCCATCAGTTCAGGTGCACTGTGCTGCCCTGGGACTGCTCCACACAGACAAGAGCAGCCTGAGGTGCCTGGGCTGTGCCATGGGCCCAGGACAGGTCCATCACCCCTGGAGTCTGTTCTGAGTCCTGAGTTCTGAGTCCTTCCCCTCCCTTCCTCACATGCAGGATTCAGCATCTGCTTCCCTCTATTTTCTGATCCATACTGCCCTTAAGCATTTTTCTCCTTGTGTCCAGTGCCTTGATTTTGGGATTTCTCCAAGCCCAACAAAACCCCCATCCCACTGCTGTCCTTAGACAAGGTCACCTCAGTGTCTCCAGGTGACAACAAGGGCATTTTTTGCCACACAGGAACCAGCCCAAGGCCCTGCAGGAGTCCTGGCCCTGCAAACCTGAGCAGTGATTGCTCAGCTTGGATGGAGCTGCTGGTGCAAAGGGCTGGAATTTGCCAGCTGCAGGTCGATTTTTGCATTGGTGCTTAGCAGCATCCTGAAAAGCAAATCCCATTTAGCCCCATGGGTGTCTCCAGGATCCTGAAAAGCAAATCCCATCTAGCCCCATGGGTGTCTCCAGGATCCTGAAAAGCAAATCTCATCTAGCCCCATGGGTGTCCCTGGCATTCACTTGGCTCATCCCCCCAGCACCCTCCCCAAGTGAAAAACGCAGTGACACTCACAGCCCTGCTCAGCAGTTACAGGGTGGGGGCTTCAGGCACAACACACACATGGAAAAGAAGAAAGCAAACATTTTTGCCAATGCAGAATCAACCCCATGCCAGAGGAAACCAGAGCTCATTCCTGTTGCTGACCCCAGAGCAGGGCAGGTCTCTGGATTTACTCTGCTTACCACAGTGCCCTGCTCACCTCACACAGATAAACCTCAGCCAGCATCACAGGGATGCTGCCCAAGAGCCTCAAGGCAGGGTTTGCCAGCAGGAGATGCCTGAGCTGGGGGTGAGCTGTGATCCCCCATCCCTGCCTTCCTTGCTGTGCTCAAGTTTCTGCTTGGTTCTTTACACCAGGCCAGCTGTGGTGGTATTTAGACCATGATTTGACAGGCAAGGGGTGACAAATGCCCCTAAATCACTTTCTGCAAACCTCTGGGTGGAGAATTGGGTCCCACAGCCCTTGGGACAGCAGTGGGGACAGCACCACCTCCCAGGCTTGTTGAGCCACCCCTGGGAATCAGCTCCTTGGAGCTCACCCTCAGGGAAGGGGTGTGAGCTGCAGACACCTGTGAGGGAGCAGCCTGCCACAGAGCCCTCAGCTCAGGATTATTCCTTCTACAGGCTGGGGAATCTCGAGCCAGAACGCTTGTTTGAAGTGACAGGACAGGTCTGACCTTTCTTCATGCAAGGCTCAGGGGATACTTCAGCAAAAAGTGCAAGATGAACAATTCTCCATCGCCACCAGGCCCACCACTTGGTAAATCCCCACCATATCCAGCTGAGGAGACAGCCCTGGGGATGGACACTTGCAGTGCCAGCCCCATCTCAGTGAGCTCTAGAACCTTGTGCTCCCTCACTTTGCCCCAGTGTTTCTGAGCTGTGCCCACGCCCTTGGTTGGGATGCCATCCCCAGCCCCAAGGGAGGGGAAGTAACCAAAGGTCAGCTCCTCAGGAGACATCTGTCAGCACAGAACTAATGGGGTCAGGGCAAATCCACCAGGAAAATTTGGTCTAAGCATCCAGAGGAGCTCCAGAGGTATTTAGGGCCACAGTGCCTCCATCTCCTAAATCAGTGTGGCTTTATTTGTTCTCATATCTTCCTGTGTGGGAGAGGTCTGGAGCTCCAGAGCAGTGAGACACTGAGGGCAGTGTGGGGAGAGAGGCTGAGCACACCCAGCTTGCTCCAAGGCACATCAGCCAGGTGGGCTTGGGCAAGAAGAAAAAGGAACCTCAACTTACCTTTGTTCTTCCTCTAGTTCTTCTTTGGACATCATTGACTTGTACTGGTTTCCCCTTAGCTTCCCAGGACTATATTTAAAAGAAAATGTCTCTTCTGCAGCTGGAGAGGGGAGACAAAAAAACAGCAAGAAATCTGTGAACCAGAGACCTCCTGAGAGCCACAACCCACAGCAGTGGGGTTGTTCCTTTGGGTGCTCTCTGCTCTGCTCCTGCACCCCAAATGCTCTGGCCACTCCAGCACATTTCCTGAGTCAGCTCCAATCTGCAGGAGCCTGGGCACTGCCAGGGAGGATCCCAGAGCAGAGCCAAGGTGCTGCAGGAGCCTGGGCACTGCCAGGGAGGCAGGATGGATCCCAGATGATGGCAGCAGCCTGGGCATAGCCAGCACTGCAAACAGTGAGGACTGCTGTGAGTGAGCAGCCTGCTGGAAGCAGATCCAAGGAAATCCTACAGCCCAGGAACCATATGCCATTGTTCTCCCTGGATTCAAAGCCTTGCAGGCCCATCTTGGCTTATCAAGACATGCTAATCCTGCCCTGATTAACTCGCAGCATTTTCCACTTCTCCTCTCCAGGCTTGCATTCCTTCTCCTCCCTCTCTCTGCTCATCCAGGGGCCCTTTCCCCAGCTTGGGGCTCATGGATGGTGCCACAAGCAGAGCTCTCCTGCAGCCCTTGCCAAAAAGAAGATGCCACATGGCAAATGCCAGGGCTGCAAACAGCCCCAGGAGCACCAACACAGCCACTCTGTCAGCAGCCCTGAGGAGAAGCCAAGGTTCCTTCTCTGGGTGCTCTCTCCAGCCTCAGCCTGTGCTAATTAGAGCAGCAAAGCTCAGACTCTGAGCCAAAGCCGATCCTTTTCCAATCGGATTTTGTTGGAGCACTATTTGCTCTTAAAAACCTCTCCCGTGCTTTATCTCCCTGCAGAGAGGGGAAAACAACAGGAGGGGAGCTCAGCCCACGAGGAGCTGCTGCTGTGGATGTGTGTTATCTGTGGGCTGCTTATCTCAGAGCCTTTATCTCTCAAGGACTGCAGGAATGGGCTGCTTCAGCCCAGCCATCCAGCACGGGGGTTTGCACATTCCCAGAAATATTTGCTGCTTCCCCAGAGCCCTGGGGATGCTCCCGAGGAAGATGTTCCTTCATTATCTGCATGGCCCTGAAAAAATTGCACACAAACCACAAACCAGTATCCAGGATGACACCAGCAGGACCCTAAAGGGCTCCTGCACCCTCAGGGGGTGAAATTCCCCTGGCAGGAGAGAAACCCCAACTTGTGCACAGCTCATGGATGAACACAGGGACCCCCTTCCCAAACTCTCCACTGCAATTGTGGGCATATCCATGATTGTGTCTCCTCCTCCACCTGCCCAAATGAAAACCCCTCACACTCAGGATTCAGCATCAGCTTCCCTCTATTTTCTGACCAATTCTGCCCTTAAGGATTTCTCTCCTTGCATCCAGTACCTTGATTTTGGGATTTCTCCAACCCCAAGCTCATGCCCACATTCAGCTGCGGCCAGACCTTAGGGACCTCCATGTAAAAAGTCAGAGCCTGATTTTGTAGGTGGGGAAACCAGAGATCTCAGAAACAAGCAGTGCAAGGCTTGTTTCAATAATAATAAATACAATAACTATATATATAATAACTATAAATACAATATAATAAAATACAGCACAATATAATAACTATAAATACAATAATAATAAAAAAACTTTTACCAATTTCCATGCCAAAAGTGTAATTTACAAATAAAATTTGATGAGTTATTGTAAAAATAAGCTTCCAAAACAAACAAAAAAACCCCTCACTTAAATCTACTTTCGAGAAGAACCCCTTCAGATATTCTCTCCCAAATTTGCCCTGGAGCACCAGGAGTGGGATGGGAATTTCCCAGAGGCCTCCCCCCTGCTAATGCCCACATTTCCTCACTTCTTTACATCTCCTGATCTTGGGGAGCTTCCCTGGTGGATTACAACTCAATTACTAATCTAGGGTGTTTCTCTCATCCCTAAATTTAGGCTCCCAGGGGATGCAAATCCTTTATCCAGCTTGGTCACAAATGGCTGAACAACACAAGCAGCCCCAAACATTCAGCTTGGCCATATTCCACTTCCCTGGGTGGGAAACCCTCCCCATGGGCAAACAAACAAAGAAAACCTAGCTAGCTGGAAAGAAGCAGTAATGCTGCAGCTTATCAGCACCTTGGGTGACCATAAAAGTGCATGGAAAGAAAATTCTGCTGGCTGCTGCTTTGGGAGATATTAGGAGAAAGGAAAAAAAAAAGCAAAAAAAAAAAGAGGGTGTAACATCCTGTTCCTTATGCTGGTGCAGAGCAGGAGCTGCTCATTACCTTTGTAAAGCTGCAATGATTTCAAGGACAATCAAGATTGTTTCCCTCACATGGTTTTCTGCCAAATCAAGTGAGATTTGGGATTTAGAGTGGCCCTAAAGGAGCAGTTTAGTTGCCACCTCCTCAGCAAATAATAAGGGAGGAGGGAGGCAAGGAAGGTCCCCATCTCCCTGTCCACAGGGTGAGATTACAAAAAGGAGACAGTGTGTGGGTTTGGAAACCTCTGGCTGGTTTTGGAGCTCAGGAACTTTCTCTACAGATTGAAAACAAACTTCAGGAAACACCCAGAAAAGGGGAGGCTGGGTTTTCATGTGGACAGGGAAAACACCAGAGGAACAGGAGGTGACCTACTTACTGAGAGCCTCTGTGAGTTCATATTAAAGAAAACATTTGTCTTTCATCTCTGTGCCCTGCATTGCCAGTGCTGTGACCCTGAGCTGGCAGGGTGAGAGCAGCTCTGCCCTGAGCAGGCTCTGGTGTGATCCCTGCCCACAGGGAGGGAAAGCTGCTCTGGTGCCTTTGGTCACAGGGCTGGGGCATCTCCACCTGCCCCAGGGGAATCTCTGGGCTGAGTGGGGCCAGGACACACAGGAGGCAGTGGAGGAGGAGCAGGGCTGGTCCCAGGGCACTGCTGGTGCCCCCAGCTCAGGCCATGGATTTGCCCAGCTCCACTAGGAAATACTTCAGAAACAGTGGGAATAATTCAGGAGAGGAGCCAGGGAGGACAGAGTCCTGGCCAGGTCTCACAGCCAGGGGACATCACCTTCCCCAGCCCATTGTAAGGATGCCCTGCAGTGCCAGGGCAGCCCTGAAACAGAGCTGGACCTGCAGAAGCAGACACAGAGGCACAGCAGCATTGCTGAGCATCCATTTGGCAGAATACACCCACCAATCCTCAAAGCAGACCCCTCACAGCCCCCACAGTGGCATCCCCAGCCACCAGTGCTGTGGGGAAGCCCTGCAGGGTGCAATGAGTGTATTTTGGGAGCCCTGTCTCCAAAGGAGCTTCCCCTGCCTCGCAGGAATGGCAGCAGGATTAAAATTTGATTCTCTGTGGCATTAGGCATAATCCTCCCGAGCTGGGGATTGCCACACAGCACCTTCAGAGAGCCAGGCAGAAAGTGGGGCAGGGAAGGGGGAACTCCCCAAGGCCTCCTGCTGCCCCAGCTGTCCCCAGCCAGGACTCCTGGGGACACCCCAGCAGAGCAGAGACCCCTCCAGACACACATTCAGGCACCATCTGTTTAATTTGCTTAGGACCGCAGCAGTTGTCACCCCAATTAGTCAATTAATCATTTTCCAATCAACTAATTGGCTAATCAGTTAAACGTGGCCCTGGCTAAAGCCTCTGGAGATTGTCCTGGATGAGCAAGGAGCTTTTGGAGCAGCTGCATCACAAAGCTGCCCCATGGCAAACAGCCCAAGGGCATCTGGGCAAGGGGCAGGAGTTTCCTGGAGGAAGGAGAGCATCCCCAAGCACTCAGGGCTCCAGAGCTGTCCATAATCTCCCTGCAGAGCTCTGGCTTGCTTGGCACTCACCATCCTCATCCTCTGGCTCTCTCACCACCAGCTTCTCGTTTTCTGAGTCCACCTCTTCCTCCTGGAGGAGCGAGAAACAGAACAGCCATGAGGAGAAGGTGCTGTGCTGAATAACCCACGTTTGGTTGGGGCAGGGCTGGGGGGCAGAGCCTGGAGCTCCAGGGACATCCTGGGCACCCCCTCCCTGCCTCCTCCCAGGCACAGGACAAAGGGATGCTCACTAATGAGTGAGGTTCATTAGTCTGCTTCCCTCTCACTAGTCAGTGCCAGTCATCTAGCTGTGAAATGCAAGTAATCAAGGAGATATTAAGGTTTATCATCAAAGAGAAATTAAGGTTTATAATCAAAGAGATATTAAGGTTTATAATCAAAAAGATATTGTTTATAATCAAAGAGATATTAAGGTTTATAATCAAAGAGATATTAAGGTTTTTAAGAAGAGCCTTGTGCCTGAGCACCTTCCTCCCAGCTGCATCCCTGCCACCCCTGCTGCCCAAAGGGACTGAGCCAAGAGCCACAGGGACTTGTGTGTGCCCCAGGCCAGGCTTGGACAGGCTGTGCTGGCAGGAGGAAAAGGTGGATCCCCAGCCAGAGCCAAGGGCCAAGGAGCTGCTCTGGAGCACAGGGACATTCAGCAGTCATGGGGGTCAAAGGCAGCACTGGGCGGTTGTGCTGGGACCCCTCCAGAGCCATCCACAGCTGGTGTCTGGAGCAGCAACAGCACATTTTGGGGTTTTTTTTTAAAGGCAAAGCAATTTTGGAAGTTTTGGAGGTCCCTTCTATAAGATAAAACGAACTTCATCAAGCCCAGAACCTTGTCCTGTGCAGAATCTCCAAGCAGGAAGAGAGGGGAGCACCCCAGCTCTGGAGATAAGACAAGGACAGATGGCAGAGCCCCTGCATGAGGGATTTCCTCCTGCACAGCCCTGTGCTCCAGCTGCAAACCCCGGTGAGCCGAGCCCAGGGCACTGCTGTCACAGACATCTTTTATGAAAAATCCTTTCCTTAGGGTTTTTCCTCCTGAGAATCTGAGAAGCCTCAGGAACAAAGTGTAAACATTGATCATCTGCTGCTGTGGAATGCAACAGGTGATTGGTCTCATGCAGTTGTTTCTAATTAATGGCCAATCACAGCCCAGCTGGCTTGGACTCTCTGTCTGAGCCACAAGCCTTTGTTATCATTCTTTCCTTTTTTATTCTTAGCCAGCCTTCTGATGAAATCCTTTCTTCTATTCTTTTAGTATAGTTTTAATATAATATATATCATAAAATAATAAACCAAGCCTTCTGAAACACGGAGTCAGATCCTCATCTCTCCCCTCATCCTCAGACCCCTGTGAACACGGTCACAACCAGCACCCAGGGGTGTCTCCTGCAGCCTCCTGGCAAAAGGACAGAGCACCTGGCAGAGGGGAGGCTGCCAGCCCCTCATTGTCGAGGGAAAAGCTGTGGGGAAGGAGAGCCAGGGGGAAGGAGCAGGCAGAGCTGAGTGCTGGCTGTGCAGGGCAGAGCTGGGGAGGAGCTGCTGGAGCACAGCCCCGGCCCAGAGCTGGGTGAGTTTGTCATGGGGCAGGAATGTGCATTATTCACAGCCCCTTGGCCTCCTCTGGCCACCCTGTTCCCCACAAGGAGATGCACCAGGACCCCCACCCGCTGCAGCCACGGCTATTTTGGGCCACACTTCCAAACATGGGCACTTCCCACTGGACACGCAGGCTGAGGATGGCTGGGGAGGCACCCAGAGGGAGGGCACAGGGAGGGCACAAGCCCAGGGCAGCAGTTCCCCATCACAACCATCTCCCCCTGTGAGCTGGGACATGCCCTGGGACACCCAACCCTCCAGGAGGGAGATTTCAGCCTCTTCCTCGCCTGGGCATTGGGAACTGAGCGTTTAACAATGAGAGCAAGCAGGAAATTTGGGTGGCAAACCTCCAAGGAAGGGAAATAGATCTGCTCCAACACACTTGACATGAGCAGAGAGGGACAGGCAGGGGTGCCAGGCTGGCAGGCGACAGCAGCGTGCCAGGGCTGGCTGGGCACCCTTGCTCGTGCCAGCCTGGAGCTCCCTGCAGCACAGCTCTTCTCTGCTTGGATGGCTTGGAGGCAGATGCCAGCACCTCCCTTTCCCCTTCCTCCACACACCCCTGTCCCTCTGTCCTCCTGGGGCTGCTCCCTCTCCAGCTGCCTCAGAGGGACCCACCTCGCTGACCCCCATCCCCAGGGCATCACAAACCTGCCCCTGGAGCACCATTTCCTTCTGTTTTAAATGGGCTGGGTCATTAAGAGGCCACCCAGCCTCACCAGGGAGAACAGCAGGGAAGCTCTGCCCCCCTCCCCAGGCCACTGCCACCCTGGGACAATGCCCCACCCTGCAGGGACACTGTGGGCTGTGCCACCCTCCCCAGGCTGGCTCTGCCTCCCACACACCTCTGCATGGCTGGAAAGTGCTTCGTGGCCCCGTGTGTCCTCTGCTTGTCCTGTGTGCCCGAGGCCGGATCCAGGCGAGGCACCCAGCGGTGGGATCTGGAAAAGGACAAAAGCTTTGAGCACAAACATCCCCAAGTGCTCAACCAACCAGCCCTGGCAGCTCCTGCACACATGGACAAATGCTGAAGGTGGCCCATAGCCCACTTTGCCCCATGCCTGCGCTGTGTGCCAAGCCAGGAATGGCTGCTGGAGTGGGGAACCCCAGAGACCTCCAGTGCCCGGTCCTGCAGCCAGGGCTGGAGGTCAGGAGCTGCTCCCTGTGGAGCTCTGGAGCTGCTCCCTGTGGAGCTCAGGATCTCTCCATGAGGAGCTCAGGATCTCTCCATGAGGAGCTCAGGATCTCTCCCTGTGGAGCTCTGGAACTGCTCCCTGTGGAGCTCAGGATCTCTCCATGAGGAGCTCAGGAGCTCTCCATGAGGAGCTCAGGAGCTGCTCCCTGTGGAGCTCAGGAGCTCTCCATGAGGAGCTCAGGATCTCTCCCTGTGGAGCTCTGGAACTGCTCCCTGTGGAGCTCAGGATCTCTCCCTGTGGAGCTCAGGAGCTGCTCCCTGTGGAGCTCAGGATCTCTCCCTGTGGAGCTCAGGAGCTGCTCCCTGTGGAGCTCAGGATCTCTCCCTGTGGAGCTCAGGATCTCTCCCTGTGGAGCTCAGGAGCTGCTCCCTGTGGAGCTCAGGAGCTCTCCATGAGGATCTCAGGATCTCTCCATGAGGAGCTCAGGATCTCTCCCTGTGGAGCTCAGGATCTCTCCCTGTGGAGCTCAGGATCTCTCCCTGTGGCAGCCCCAGCCATGGGGTGGGACCAGGGCAAGGAGGCCCCAGTGAGGGCTGGGCTGGCTGTGCCAGCTCCAGGCTGGGCTGTCCGTGTGTCCTGGCAGGGCTCAGGCAGCTGCCTGGGATGCTGATGCAGCAGAAGGGAGGAGGGGACATGTTTGGTTTGTTAATGTTCTGCCAGCTGCCTTCTCCATCAGCCCCTGGAGACCTCCCCATCCCACTCTGCCCTCCTGGGGCTGGGCTGGGCTTTCCCAGCCCCACAGCAGCTGTGGTTGGCCTGGACCCCGTGCTCAGCCAGCTTTCCCTGCCCAAAACCTTCAGCTGGAGGTTTCCCTGCTGAGCCTGGAGGGCTGTGGAGGAGGATCTGCGTGGGCAGGGAGCAGGGACACCGTGTCCCTTGGCCTTGCACTGAAATGCCAGCACGGGGCTGGAAATGCCAGCAGGGACAAAGCCCCACCTGGAGCCTGGCAGTGCCACAGCCCCTGGGAGCCAGGGAGAGGGGAGAGCCCTCTCTGCCTGGAGAAGCCCAAAATTCAGAATTTCACCCCTGAATCTCAGCCTTGCCATGGCCATTGGGTGCTGCTGTCCTGAAATACTGAAAACCCAGTCAGAGTAAATCCTGATCTTTACATAAAATACAGTAGAATAGCAGAACACTATGAAGTGGCTTTGATTACAGTTTTTATAAGTATCAAAAAGTTTTCTGTAACTTTGCTGGCAAAAGACCTGAATTCACAGGCCAATATTATTTCTTCCAACCAAGACCTGATGTAGCACTACTGTACGTCACAAACAGTTCTTAAAAATTAAAATCTCAACTTCCCAAACTGTCCTAGAAGTCTAAAGGGAGCCTTCTCTTTTACCAGAATCTCTTCTCACTCCAGTCAATCCACAAATGAAGTGACTCTGTCCCAGAAACAGCCCTGCACCAAAGCCTTTCCATGCTGAACACTTCTTCAAGGGGGAACCACTTCAGAGGGAAAACAGGTCCCATTTAGGAACCTTAACCTGCTCCACATGCACACCTGCTCCTTTGTGAATGACAAGGTGAAAACCAGCACCTGTAGTGAGAGTCCCTACAAAATCTATGTGTTGGATAAGTGGGTCCTAGTTATTCCAAAAGAGCCACAGCTATGAAGTCCTTAGTTGGGCAGCAGCTGTGGCTTGCAAAGATAACTGGGAGAATATCATAACAAGAGTATGGGACTCTAGAAATATGAAATACAATAAGATAGCAACAATAATTGATGACCCCGACGTGATGGAGGTATGCAGCCTGAAGAGCTGTGGAAAATAGGACAGCCTGAGAGCTGTAGCAGCCTGAAGAGCTGTGGAAGATTGTGTGTGGTGTATGAGGCCTTTGAGTCTTGGGATAAAACATGTATTGTAAAGGAAATTAATATATTATACTTGAATATCTATATTGTATTTGAATAGAAAAAAAGGGGGGAAATGTAGTGAGAGTCCCTACAAAATCTATGTGTTGGATAAGTGGGTCCTAGTTATTCCAAATGAGCCACAGCTGTGAAGTCCTTAGTTGGGCAGCAGCTGTGGCTTGCAAAGATAACTGGGATAAAAGAGGGTGGGTCGAGAGCCCAGGAGGAGTTCCTGTGAAGCTATGAGGAACTGCACAGCAGAGAAGAGATGCATGGTAGAAAACCAGCTAAAATGTATGGACTTTAAGAATATCATAACAAGAGTATGGGACACTAGAAATATGAAATACAATAAGATAACAACAATAAGCACCTGCAAGGCAGGGAGGGGGAAGATGTTGGGACAATGCTGGGAAACTTGGAGAACACCATTGTTGCAGACATCTTTTCATGAAAATCCTTTCCTTAGGATTTTTTCCTCCTGAGAAGCTGAGAGACCTCAGGAACAAAATGTAAACAATGATTATCTGCTGCTGTGGAATGCAACAGGTGCATCTGTGATTGGCCCATGTTGGATGTTTGTAATTAATGGCCAATCACAGTCAGCTGGTTCAGACTCTCTGTCCGAGCCACAGACCTTTGTTATTCATTCTTTTCTATTCTTAGCCAGCCTTCTCATGAGAACCTTTTCTTCTATTCTTTTAGTATAGTTTTAATGTTATATATGTCATAAAATAATAAACCAAGCCTTCTGAAACATGGAGTCAGATCCTCATCTCTTCCCTCAACATAAGACCCCTGTGAACACCGTCACACACCAGGGCACCCCAGGTGCTGCTCTGGTGGGAAGCACAGCCCAGGGAGAATGCAGGGAGAGTTTGGAGCAGCTGGGAGTGAGGAAGGATCAACTGGAGAAGAAAGAAGCGGAGTGTTCTGTCCAAGAGCCCACAAATCAGCATCTCTCCGGTGCCATGAAAACCTCCCCTCAGGGACAAAAAAACCAAAAAATTAAAACAAAACAAAAAAAAACCGGTGAGAAGCAGCGCTGCAGGGAGCCGTGCACGTCATTATCCGGGAGCATCTGGAGGAGACTTGACACGGGCCGCCCCAGCAGCTGCTGCAGCAAACAAAGCTCGCATTGCCGGGCCAGGGACGCGCTGGGCGGCAGCTGCAGGGCCCGGGGCCGTGCGGGGCCGGGAGCGCAACGGGAACGCAACGGAACGATCCGGGAACAATCCGGGAACGCTCCGGGAACAATCTGGGGATGCTCTGGGAACGCTCCGGGGATGATCCGGGAACAATCCGGGAATGCTCTGGGAATGCCCCGGGATCGCTCCGGGAATGCACCCGGAAAGCTCCGGGATCGCTCCGGGGACGCTCCTGGGATGCCCCAGGAACCCTCCCGGGAAAGCTCCGGGAACGCTCCAGGGATGCTCCGTGCCTGCTCCTGCCCATGGGCATCACCGAGCCAGCCCGGGCACAGCACAGTCCATGCCCTGGCACCTCTGAATCACACCTGGGCACTGCTCAGTGGGCTCAGGAAAGGCCAGGGTTAAAATGCAGCAAGTCATCCACCTTCAATAATAAGGCAGCAATCCATCTGATCCATCTGCCCCGGCGGCTCCTGGCTGCAGAGCCAAGCATTTCATTTGTTGGATGATCACAAACGTGCTGCTGCCCTTCAGCTCCATGGCCATGACACCCGCGCGTGGAGCTGGCTCTGGAGCAAAGCAGGGCGAGGACAAAGCTTCAGGGACATCTTGGGCACAGCCAGCACTGAGCATGGACAGCCTGGGTCTCCCTGGGGAGGGTGGCTCAGACAGAGGAGCTTGGCATCCTGACCCCCTCAAGGCTCTGCCCACACTGAACCCTCTCCCAGCCTGTGGGAGGTGGGAGCCAGGCTTCCCACTGCAGCATCATCTGGTTTTCAGCTCACTTCTGCCCATTTCCTCCCCACTTGCTCCATCCCTGCTGCAAACCTGGGCTTCTTGCTCAGAAAGGACAAGAGGACACTTGGGGGGTGGTGTGTCCCTCACCCTTTCTTCAGGGACAGCCTTATGGGCAAGCTGGGGACAAATAAGTGCCCTGCTCCAGCTTCAGGAAAAGGGAAGATCCCAGGCTGCAAAGCAAAAGGAGAAAATTATCTTTCATTAAACTCCTGGGTCCTGTGTGTTGCCATTTATGGCTGCACTTTCTGCTCCAAGCCTGATGCAAGACATTGCAAGAGGGAAAGAAAGCAGACAGGAGAGAGCCAGCCAGAAAGAGAAAAGCCAGGAGAAAAGGGGAAGGAAGAAACCTTTAAAAAAAGACTAAATAATAATAATAATAATGTTGGTCAGAGTTTAGCAGAGCAAAGCAGCTGCTGTGTCAGCAGCTCCCCTTCACCCACCACTGGGGCTCTCCATCCTCTCTCTGCCCAGAGGAGCAGCTGCAGACCAAGAGCAGTTCCCCAGCCCTGGTGATGGTCCTGCCAGCTCTGGGGTGCTGGAGAGGATGTCCCTCACGTGGAGATGGAGTTTTGAAGGTCTGAGCCCCCCAGAGTGTGGGAGCATCTGCTCCTGCCACTGCTATGGGCAAGAACAAGGCACAGAGTGGGCAGAGCATTTCTGAAGCTCTGGGACCACCCAGCCCTTAATGAGGAGCAGGCAGTGCCAGGAGAGCTCTGGTGTGTCCCACGGCAGGGTGAGGAGCCCAGCTCAGCACACCCATCCCTGCAGGCACCACCACATCCAGCCCATGCCCTTTTTGCTACAGCAAACACCCACACCAGGATGTCCCTGCTGAGCTGCGTGGCATCCTTGGCAGCAGGCAAAGCTGGCCCTCACCTGGCAGCTTCACAAAAAGTGGGCACTTGAGGAGGCAAAGAGTCCTCCAGCAACCCTGGCAAAGCTCCAGGGCTTCACCCAGCCCACAAGGACCTGTGGGACCCCAAACTTCTCGACCCATGTAGGGGACACACCACACACCCCAATGTCCCCCTGTCGCTCACCACGACCCAGCAGAGCCCCATGGTGGGATTCAGGGTGGGCAGGACATGTGCTCAGGTCCCTGGGGGTGACACACGTGCTGTGTCACTTCCCAGTTTCCATTCTCTGCAGGAGATGAGGCATCTGTGCCTGGCACAGGCGGCTCTGTGAGAGCTGGGCACATCTGAGCAGGCAGGGATCGGGGTGGAGAGCCCTGCATTCCCTGGCAGTGCTGCTGCCAGGGCTGTGACGGGAGTGGCACATCCCCACATCCCTCCCCAGTGCCCTGTGGGACACTGGAGCTCCTGTCCCAGTCCTCTGGCAGCGCAGACACGGCCTGAACAGCTGCCAATTACAGCCAGACTTAATTAGACACCCTCTCCCCTGCAGCACAGGGAGGGAGGGCAGGCAGGAGGCATCAGAGGGGGAAATGATGACTTTGTAAATGTAATCGGGGCTCCCGGTGGGAGCTGGGGGGTTTGGGCTGCCTGCTGTGTCCAGAGGCACCGGGAGCCCCCAGGGAGGCCCAGCCTGGGGTGGGAGGCACCCAGGGGAAAATGCACCAGGAGCTTGGCAGAGGAGGCAGATGAAGCCTTTGTGGCTCTGCTGTGCAGGTGACAGCCCCAGGCAGGGTTTGTGTGTCCCCTCTTCCCTCTGTCACACTCACCCCTGCTCTGTTTGAAGCTGCCAGCTCAGCTGCAATTAACCCTTGGCAAACCAGCCAGGCTGGCGCTGCCCACTCACCCTCCCCATCTCCTGAACATTTTGGCCAGGATGGCATCTTGGAGGTGGCTCTGCTCCAACACTGACAACCCTGCCCGGTCCCTGCCACCTGTCACTTCAGGACAGAATGGCTCATTAGGGAGTTGAAGTTTCTGACCGTTTCTCACAAGAACCACGCTCCACAGCCCCAGATTCGCTGCTGTTCCCACCCAGTTCCCACCCAGCAGCTTTTCATTACGGGATTGCTTTGACAGCACTGCCTCATCCATTAACGAGCTGGGGATGGGGATGAGAACAGACAATGACAGACTAATTAAGGGGTTTTTTTCAGTGATGGGAGCCAGCAGAGACAAGGGGAAACACTACCAGCAGTTCAGGGAAACAAGGACTCCTGGGCTCCTTTCCCTACTCAGCCACTGGGTCATTCAGTAGCCCTGAGCATGATGCTGCAATGAACTGGTCACTGCAGAGAGGGGCAGGGAACCTTCAATTTTAGCGATTTACCAGGAGATGGAAGCAGGAGGAGGCTGAGACACACAGCTGCCCCAGCAGATCCCAGTTTGCACAGGCAGGGAGCAAGGGAAGGAGGAGGCAGCGGGATCCAGCCCGTCATTAACACACCGCGGCTGCTCTCCCTGCGCGGCTTCATCCATCAGCACTTTGCTCGAGTGGTTAATGGCTGCGGGCAAGGCGAGCCAGGCTGGCACAGTGCGTGCTGAGCAAACAGAGGGGAAGGAAAATAGGGAAAGAAAATAAATAGGGAAAGAAAATAAATAAGGAAAGAAAATAAATAAGGAAAGAAAGCTCTCTGAGCGCCTGCTGATGTACTGAGAAGCCCTGAGCCTGCAGGAGCCAGCAGCCAGACAGGGTCTGGGAGCCTCTGCTGAGTCACATCAGGGGACTGCAGCCCTCACCGAGCCAAGACAGGCTGGAAAGGGAACGATTCCATCAGCAAAGCACTCCCTGCCCTGCCCAGGGCCCGTCCCATCCCTGCCTGTAACATCTCCTGGGCTTGGGCCTGGGTGGTGCTGGAGGAGGGGAAGGATGAAGCAGCTTTGAGGATGTTCACAGGGAGCCGAACCAGGGGAGATCCTGCAGAGCTGTGGATGGTCTGTCCCACTCTGCCCACAGCAGAAACCCTTGGATCAGCAGGCTGGGCACTGCCACACGTGTGTGGTGCCTGCTGGAAGGGCACGTAGTCCCTCACAGTCCCTCGGCCAGCTGTGCCACCCGGCCCCGGGGCCAGCAGAGCTGGCAGCTGTGGGATCATGTGCTGGCCACGGCTCCCAAACACACACTCAGCATTGCTCCCCCTCCACTGCTCCCCACAGCACCCCCAGCACACAGGCCTGCTCCCTGACCTTCCCAAAGGGATGCTCCTCAGGCCCAGGGTGAGCAGCATCCTTGTCCTGCCCTGCCCACACAGTGAGGAACAATTCCCAGGAGGGAAAGCTGGGCAGGACCCTGTGCTGTTCCTTCAGCTCCCTGGCTGAAGCCAGTGAGGAGCCCAGCCAGGCTTCTGGAGGACACAGAACTCCCCATTTCTTGAGTAAGAACTCATTCCAGGCACACAAAACCCTGGTACTGCGCCTGTGCTGAGTGGGGACAAAGGAGCTGAGCCCTTCTCTGAAGGCAACAAGCATTGCAGCAGTGCCTGTTCAAAGAAATCAGGGCTGAAGAGCAGCCAGAGGGGAGGAAAACATTCCCAAGACGTGAGCTAGCAGCAAAGCAACCTGTGGGCTCTGGCAGCCCTGGATCTGTCCGTCTGTCCCAATGCACCTCACCAGAGAGCAGCTCCAGACAAGTGGCCAACTTTGGTGCTGAGCTGGCCCAGCCAGGACCCAGCTGGCCAAGGGTGGCCCAGGAGCTCTCCAGAGATCCTGGTACTCACAGGCACTGATAAATCACACAAGAGAAACAGATGTGGTTTCCAGGATGCTGTACAAGGCACGGGGCTGCTCTAGAGCTGTATCCAAGGGCAAGGGGCACCAGAAAGGGGACAGGGACAGCTCTGAGGCTCAAAAACCACCAAGGGAGGTGCGAGGAGCACAGGGAGGCCGAGGCACATCCCAGCCCCAGCAGGTGCCCCGCGGGTGTCACAGAGCATCGCAGCACAGAGCAGGGTGTGCGAGCCCCGGGACCTGCCCAAGGCTATCCGGTGAGTCACTGGAGATGCTTTCCAAGGCGAGGGCTGAGTGTGAGCTGCCCGGCAGCCTGGAAACAGTTGCTGAGGATTACAAATGCTGCTAATAATAGCCAGGAGCCGTCTGGGCCCCAGCCCCGTGCCCCGGCCCAAGCACGCTGCCGGCACACCGCGACGCTCCCGCATTCCCAGCGCTCCCTTCCCGCCCCTTGCACAAGGAGCCACACGGCAGAAAGCCACCAGGACAGGGAGTTCGGGTGCCTCAGGTTGTCACCGAGTCCCATCCAGGCTGGGCAAGAGCAGAACAAGATCTTCCCGTGGACACTGGGTCGCTCTTTTATTTTTAAACAAGATCCGATGGAGGAGGAGGATTTACCGAGCGTTTATTGGCATCACTGCCGCCCCCAGCCCCGCCAGTTCAGCCAGGGGTCAGAGACTGGGGCCAGCATCCTGGGGGGCTGAGGAGTGGGGCGGTCCCTTCCCTGGGGCGGGCAGGGACAGCGCACTGAACCCGGGGACAGTTTGTGTAACCCACAGAAAAGGGATGCGGACGGGAAGAATAAACACAAGCACATCCCCCAGCACCTGGACAAGCTCTTGGAGAAAGGAAAAGACCCCCGGGGGTTAGATGTGCACACAGGAGAGGCTCACACTGGCACACGCTTCCTTTCCCTTAAATCTTCACTTTCTTGATTATCCTTGGCGGGCCGGGGAGGGAAGGAGCCAGAAACACCCCCCAAACCGCTGCCTCCCCGGGGACAATGAGCTTGTTCCCACCCGAAGACAAAACACGGGCTTTGCCGGGACTTCTCTTATTTTACAGGGGAAAACCCGGAGCGCTGCTCCCTCCCCGCCAGCCGGGGGGACAGAGGGATGGGGAAGGGACACCACGGGGGCACTGGGGGGACAGAGGGATGGGGAAGGGACACCACGGGGGCACTGGGGGGACAGAGGGATGGGGAAGGGACACCACGGGGGCACTGGGGGGACCGGCCTTACCTTGCTCTCCGCATCCTCCCGGTGTCCGGGCTGCCGAGGCTCCTCCGGGGGCTGCCGGGGCTCCTCGGGGGTTTGCCGGGGCTCCTCGGGGGTTTGCCGGGGCTCCTCCGGGGGCTGCCTGGGGATGCTCTCGGTCGCCGCGGGGCTGGGCTCGGCCGCGGGGCCCGGCTCCTCCGCCGCCTCCCGCTGCTCGGTGACCGCTTCCTTCCCCTCGCCGCCCACTCCGACCTCCTCCACCGGCACCCGGCTCCCCTCGTCCTCCGGCCCCGCTGCCGCCGCTTCGCCGCCGGGGCCGCCCTCCCGAGCCGGCTCCGCCGCGGGCCCCCGGGGCCGCTCCGCCGCCCGCTCGCCGCCGCCTCCCCGCAGCCTCAGGAAGACGGAGGCGAGGACGAGGGCCAGCACGGTGAAGAGCAGCGGCACGGCCAGGTACGAGTCCACGGGCAGCTCCATCCTGCGCCGCCGCCGGAGCCCGCCCGAGCCGAGTGCGCGGCCGCGGGGGGTGCGCGGGCAGCGCTCGGCCGGCGGCGGGGCTGGGCCGGCTCTCGGCCGGCTCTACCGGCGTCATCACCGGCCCTGCCCACCCCCGGCCCCCCCGGCACCGGGCCCGGCACCCACCGCCCCCTCCGAGCCCGCAGCCCGGCCCGGCCCCGCTCCCCGGCCGCGGCCACCGCAGCCCGGGTGGGATTTGGGAAGGGGCGGCCAGAGGGGAAGGCTCGGGATGCTCTGCTTGATGGGAGCCCGGCCTGGGACAAGGGGATCTTTCATTAGACACTGCTTTACATCCACAAAGTCATTCCCAAACTGCTCGGCACTGCCTTGCATCGTCGAATCCTAGAATCATTTACATTCTAAGATGACAACCCCTGTCAGTGGATATATTGTTCCTAATACCCAATCTAAACCTCCCCTGGCGCAACTTGAGGACATTTCCTCTTGTCCCGTCACTCGTTAACAAATCCCGTTCGAACAATGGGAAGGTCTCGGTCTCCCGGGATGTTCCCTCACCCAGGGCTCGGTGAGCTCGGACACGCTGGGGTGTTGGCTGGCCTCCGGGAAATGTTTAATGAGCGTTTGCACCTTGTTAGCCCTTGCTGGGTAGCGGAGGGGCTGGCAGGGCCGGGAAGGCTGTCCTGACTCCCCTGGGTGAGCAGCATCTGGCAGCACCTCCATGCCAAGCTCCAGAGCATCACTCCACCTTCCCCAGGAGCTGCAGGGACATCAGTGCCATCAGCTGCTGTGATACCCACCAGATAAAGCTGGTGCTGAGAGCAGCTGGGCTGCCAGAGCCTCCCCTCGAGCATTTTGCTGAAAAACAGGAGACTGAAAAACCAGGATGTGTCCAAAAGCCATCACAAACAGGCAAGCAGAGTGGCCAAGGAGTTGTCATGTTCCCCCAGACTCTGCCTCTGAGGATTTCCTGCCTCTCGAGACTGCTGGGAGGATTAGCCAACCTTTCACAAAGCAGGCTGAAATTAGAAGGCCTAAACTATTCCTGCCAGGGTGAAACCAGCACGGAGCAGGATGCACATGGGGGGAGCAGACATGGAATTCACCCCGGAAAGTTTCTCCTATGGGAAAAGGCTCCGGAGATACCACCCGGAGCAGAGTTTTTGTATTGACTGACCAAAGACAAAACTCAAACAAAGACAGGATTAAATCCCCGGGTGGGAGGAAGGAAGTGAAGCCATGATCCTCCCTGCGTTTGTCTTTATTGGTAATCCTATCAGGCAGGCAATCGTTAGTATGGATAATTGTATTCTTAGCAACAACCAAGCACGGTACTTAGCTCCCCTTCTCCCGCAGAGCTTTGCATTTCCTGGCTCTCCATCGTCAGAGCTGCTCTAGAGCTCAGCCAAATCACCCGGAGATTGGCAGCTTTGGTTCAGCAGCTTTTCCATGCGTGTTTGGTCCCCTCTGCCCCCTGCTTGCCCTAATCCCAGTAGCCCTGAAGGCACCATCCCGAGTCCAGGGCATCTCTTGCTTTCAGAGGCTCCCTCTGAGCCCTGGAAATGGCTCATGGCCAGAGACAGAAGCAGGGTGGGGAAGTTCCAGGGTCTGGGTCCTTGCTCCTGTGCTCATGTGGACTGTCAATTTGGGGCACAAAGAGGAATTCTGGGTGAGATGAGGGAAACTGGGCACTGGGAGCTGCTAATAGGGTGACACGGGGTGCTTAGGTGTTACATTTCCAGCTGTCACAGTGCCCTTAATTGCTGCCAACACCCAGGACACCTCCTGCTCTTTCTCCTGGCAGTGTAAATTTTCTACAGCTCTTGGTTGGAAGTGTGTTGGAGGGTGTTTGCCCGCTCAGGAATGCAGCAGCATGTGGCTTGCATTAACCCAGCACGGAGACAGAGCACTTCAGCCAGCACCCTCCGGAGCAGGATTTATCACTGCCTTAAAATAAGAGAAGCTGGTCCTGACAGCTTCTCCAGGGGTTGGAATGCCTGACAAGGGAATCAACAGGAGCTTCAGAGGTGCTCAACAGCAGCAGCTCCTGGCTCTGGACCCGCAGCAACTCCCTCTCAGGTTGCTGGAACCTGCAGCATGCACAGGAATTGTGAGAGATGCTGGGTTTGGATGTCTGTGAAAAACAACACTCCTGGTCTCGAGAGCAACAGGCAGGAGCAGCAAGGACGTGTCTGCCAGAAGAGCTGCTCTAACTCAGCCAAACTCATGCAGTAACGAGGTGACAGGATCAGCAACAGAGCTCAGCTCCCCGTGTCCACACTAGGGGTGAGAGCTCCTGCAGAATGGGACCTGATGGGGATGATACCCCGAGCAGAATTTGGGCTCAGCAGGTCCTGTGTGACACCAACCTGGCCCCTCCAAGGCTCTCCAGAGGGCACTGATAGAGTAAACTCGGCCTGGTCCCTGGCCAGAGCTCTTGCTGGGAGGCACAGAGGTATCTCTGGGGCCCCCCTATCAATTTACAAGGCACGACTGGTGTCACAGACATCTTTTATGAAAAATCCTTTCCTTAGGATTTTTCCTTCTGAGAAGCTGAGAAGCCTCAGGAACAAAATGTAAAACAGTGATTATCTGCTGCTGTGGAATGCAACAGGTGCATCTGAGATTGGCTCATGTGGTTGTTTCTAATTAATGGCCAATCACAGTCAGCTGGCTCGGACAGAGTCCAAGCCACAAGCTTTTGTTATCATTCTTTCTTTTTTTATTCTTAGCCAGCCTTCCGATGAAATCTTGTCTTCTATTCCTTTAGTATAGTTTTAATATAATATATATCATAAAACAATAAACCAAGCCTTCTGAAACATGGAGTCAGATCCTCGTCTCTTCCTTCATCTTAGGACCCCTGTGAACACGGTCACAGACTGGCGTCTCCAGCTTCATCTTGTACGGGAGGGGATGGATTCACACTCCCTCCCAGGCAGGGACCCCCAGGACAGACGAGCTCGGGCTCTGCTGGCAGGGGGGGCTCGGGGAGGGGTCCCTGGGCACGGCACCCCCGGCCAGGCTCGGGCTGAGCCCGCAGCGGGGCAGCGGCAGCAGCTGGAGCGCGCTGCCCTCTCTCGGGAGGAGAACCGCCCTGCAGCGCCCGGGACAGCCGGGGACGGCTGGGGACAGTCCCCGAGAGCCCCGGGACGGGGACAGTCCCCGACAGCTCCGGCAGAGCAGGGTTTAGACCCCAAGAGCGCAGCACGGGTAGGAGGGGATGGCCGGGAACGGTCCCCGAGAGCTCCGGGCGGGCAGGGAATGGTCCCCAGGAGTCCCGGGAGGGCAGGGCAGGGATGGCTGGGAAAGGGCTTCCCTTGAGCCCAGTCTGGGCAGGGGACAGGGGGTGGCTGGAAACTGATCCCCGAGAGCCCCGGGCGGGCAGGGGACAGTCCCCAGAGCCCCGGTCAGGCTGGGGACAGACCCTGAGAACCCCGGACGGGCAGGGGACAGTTTCCGAGAGCCCCGGGCAGGCAGGGGACAGACTTTAAGAGTCCCTGCAGAGCAGGGGACAGACCCTAAGGGTCCCTGCAGAGCAGGGGACAGTCTCCAGAGCCCCGGGTGGGCAGGGACTGGCTGGGTCCGGTCCCCAGAGCCCCGGACGGGCAGGGGACAGTCCCCGAGAGCCCCGGGCTGGCTGGGGACAGACCCCGAGAGCCCCGGGCTGGCTGGGGACAGACCCCGAGAGCCCCGGCCCCGCACAGAAGCCGCTTTCACACGGCTGCCAGCTCCGGGCCGAGCGGGGGAGCCAAGGGCAGCAGCAGCAGCTGAGGAGCTTTGCCAACAAAGGGGGATTCAGGAGAGCAGCGGTGACAACTGCTCCGGGAACAGCCCCGGCACGGAAATGCTGCGAATCCGCCTGGGGACGGGCTGAGCCGGGCCGGCTCCTGCTGCCCGGGCACTGCGGGACCACAGCCACCCCCCCGGGATGCAGGAATGGGCTGTGGGACATCGGGAGAGCCTCTACAGGCACAAAAAAAGATCTAACACAGCACACGTTCTCAGTGTCCTGTACACCCGGGAGCTGCACAGGCAGGTGCTGTTCTGAGCTCCTCTGTGTCCCTCCCACCCAAAGCCAGGAGGTCACTGAGCTCCCATACCTGCCTCTGCTTCCCAGCCACAACCCGAGTGTGGCTCCACAAGCCCCCGTGCAGTGAGGTGTGCAGATACATGCTGGTTTCCGAGAGGAAAATTCAGGATTTTATGTTCCCAGATCCTCCCAGAACCCATTTCCCCTCACATAAAGTTTGAACACAGACCAGTGTTATAACTGCTCCAAACCTGGATTATTTCTGCAAGCCCCAGTCAGGCTGCCAGTCATAGATACCACTTTTTCCTTGCCAAGAACACATCCCTCTCCATTCTCATGCCAGAAATGAAAAGCTATCCCAAGAAATGCCTCTGTACTCGCTGTTCTTCTGGCTTGCAGGTCACTCCCCTACCTGGCTGGCTTCTCATTTGCTTTTTGTACATCTGGCTGTGTTCTGGCTCAGGGATATTTGGGTTCAATTCACAAATAGCAGAGCTCAGCCCAGGGGTGGGGATGGCTGTACCTTGCTTCAGTGATCCAACCCAAGAGCTCTCCTGGAAGTATTTGTTTTAGACCTTCTCCCTAAGCTCCTGTCACTTCCCCCTCTGCTCTCACCCATGCAGCTTTTCCAACAACTCCATTCATTTTACAATCTAATCCCTGACCCAGGGCAGGCTCTGAGTTGGTTTTGAGGGTCTTCAAAGTCTTCAAGCAGTACAACTGGCCTTGCCCTTGACAGCACAGTGACACAAGCTGATATTCCAAAAGCTCCTGGATCCTGGCAGCCATTCCAGCCCCAGCTGCAGTGCAGCAGCTGAGCAGTGACACAGTCTTGGGTCTGAACAAGGCAGTGCTGCAGAGAAAAGCCCAGTGCAGCTCTCCCTGTCAGCACAGCTGGGACAGGCAGGACACTGCTGCTGCTGCTGCTCCAGCTGCCCTGGGCAGGCTGCAGGATCTGTACCAGGGTTTGTTCCAGGACAGGACACAGTCACAGGCATCACACACAGAAGGGACATGGAATGATTATTTCCCTCTGAACACATTCCCAACCAGCTCTACCTGCCTTGATCCACACTTCTCCAGAACCACAGGAGGTGAAGCCCCACAGAGGAGTCTTTGTGTGCCTTGAAGTAAAAAATGTGCTGCAAGCCTGTTCATTCAACTCCAAACCAGTCTTAAAACATGCAGCAGCTCAGTGCCACGCCTGGCACTGCAGGAGGACACAGCCCTGCTCCATGACTTGCTCTCCAGCTGCCACAAAATAAAAGGCAGGAGTTATTTGCTTCTGCATCAGGCTGGAGGGAAGGAGCAGGAATATTGGCAAAGGTGCAGCACAGGCTCCCCAGCAGGAATGAAAGTATCAGTGTGTCATCGTCCTTGGTGAAATGAAATTGCAGCTGTCACAAAGAGAAAGATGTGCAGATAAATCAAGAGGAATAAAAATAAATCAAGTCCTGATTGCAAGGCCACAGAGGGACTGCAGGAGGTACCAACAATACCTACAAATGAGGAAGAATGGTGAAGTTGTCTCTAAATTGCCTCTCCAGACTGAAAATCAAGAGAGATCAATTATAAAAGCATTTCTACAGTGGCTGTACAGTTTTTAGCCACCATTAACTTGCAGCATTTTCTGGAATTGGGGCTTGTTAAATGCCAGGCATGGACACACCCACAGCATCCACAAGGAGAGGAGGGGCTCATCTGCTAATTGTGCATTGAGCTGGGCATGGGGAGAGCTGCTGAAGGGCAACTGGAAAGGAGAAAAAAAAAAATGCTTTATATGTGACACTAAAGAAGAAGAATGTTTCCAGCAGTGTCTGGGAAGGGGAGGACAGAGGTTTATGTGGAAATGGGTGAATTGCCTGTCTGCATTTACTCTTCAATGTGTTTCATTCTACAATATATTGCTATAAATATTTCAAAAGCCTCAGGGCTGCTGTCCCACTCTGTTCCAGCTTATTTACCTACAGTTACTGCTTTCAACAACTCTCACTGACAAAATATACAAGTTCTCCCATCTCCCCAGCCCTTGTTCCACCTCACAGCCAGGCTCCTGAGGCAGCTCTGCCCCAAACCCCTCTGCTGGGAGTGCAGCCCTTGCACAGAGTCCCTCTGTACTGTGGGGCTTATTTAGAATCATGGAATCACAGAATGGGTTGGGTTGGAAGAGACCTTAAAGCTCCTCCAGTTCTATCCCTGCCATGGGCAGGGAACTTTCAATGATCCCAGGTTGCTCCAAGCCCCTTCCACCCTGGCCTGGGACATTTCCAGGAATGAGGCAGCCACAGCTTCTCTGGGCAACCTGTGCCAGGGCCTCACCACCCTCACAGGGAAGAATTTCATCCTAATATCAAGCTAAACCTACTCCCTGTCAGTTTGAAGCCATTCCCCTTGTCCTGTCACTGCAGGCCCTTGTAAAATGTCTCTCTCCATCTTTGTGGTAGGTTCCTTTCCCTGGAGACTTCTTCAGGCTGGACAATCCAATTTCTCTCAGCCTTTCCTCATGGCAGAAGTGCTCCATCCCTCTGATTACCACGGTGGGCATCCCAAAGCAGACACCTGGAAGGTGAAACCCCTTCCTGGCAGTGTGAGGTGGCACCAGAAACACAACACAGAAACCTCTTGTGACACAGACTGGGGAGGCCAGGGCAGGCCAAAGGGCAGTGGGACAGTCTGGTAACAAACCTAAATTCACCTCCCAGAGCCAGGACAACCCCAAAGCTTCCAAACCCCAGCCCAGCACAGATGGGCAAACCCTCAAGCATCCCCAGAGCTGTTCCCGGCACAATTAACAGAGGTGCACACCTGTAAGGTTTTTTCACATCATCACAGTATGAAAGAAAGTGACAGGATAATGCAAAATAATTGATTTTATTTAAAATAAAAAGCAAAACCACAATCATCTGAACAAGACAAATATCCCAGCTCTGCTGGATGGGTGATAAAAGCAGCTAAGGGCAGTGGCAGGGTTTGGAGCTGACAGTGGGACTGTCACACAGATGGGTAACACTTTCCTTCCCCCTCTGCAAGGGGGATGCCAAAAACCTCCCAGTTACAATGTGCCCACAGAGCCATTCCAGACTGGATTCAGCCAACAGTCTCATTTCCCAGCCCACAGTGGCTGGGGACTCAAGGAGAGCAGAGGTTAACTATGAAAGAGGCTGCTGTCCTTCCTTGAAGCATTTGGAGAGGTTTGATGTAACTGAGAAGACAAACTGGAGCCAGCACAGCAGCTTGAGAGGGGAGGAAGCTCTGCCAGAGGCTCCTGGGTGTCACCTGCTCCCACAGCACTTGTGCAGGAACAGCTGCTGGCACTGCTGCCTCCTGCCCACATTTGTGGCTCTGATGGAGTGTGGGATCATTTCCTCCTGAACTCTCCCAGCCTGTGGCTGTTACCAGGCTCTGAAGCACAGGCAGAGCTCCCAAATCCCATCACCTTTCCTGGAGCAGGCACTGTGACAATGACACCCAGCCCGAGGCTCTCTGCCATCCCTGGGGAACAGAGCAGTGAGGCAGAGCTGTGCTGCTGCTCTGGGGCTCCAGGAAATGAGGAAATCTCCTCAAGGAAATGAGGGGTGCACAGGGTGCTGTACCAGCTTCATCCAGGGCCTCCAGAGTACAAAAGCAGCAGGGTTGGAACAAGAGACAAGGATGTCCCAGGAAGCACAAGCCTGGAGAAATGAGAGCACAGAGCCCACTGTCCCCAGCCAGCTTCCCACAGAGTGAGGCACAAAGGGAGCACAGTTTTTAACTGTTCCTCCCTCAGCCAGCCTGGGAAGCACCAGCTCTCCCCATTCCTGTAAGGCCAGAGAAGCTGACTCCCTGATGAGAAAATTGCATCTCCTCCCATTTGAAACCAGATCCTGCTCTAGCAGCACCCCCTGTTTAGAGCAGGCCATGGAACAGCAACAGCTCAACCCTGGTGAAAACAGAGTCTTGTTCTGCTACAATTTATGTACCACACAGCAATTCTGGAAGGGCCACCACAGAACACTATGTGGCCAAGAGTGTTGAACAACATCCCCAATGTTTTCTGCTACAAAAAGCTCCCACCAGGCTCAGAAGGCTCAGGTTGCTCAGGATGAATGGAACATTTTTGTGGGTGAATGGCTTCAAAGCATCTTACACAGCAACTGCAGTTCAGCCTCACAACAGCCCTGTGAGGTAGGGATTTTCCTCACTGCTCAAAGATTCACCAAAGTGGCTCAGGTAAAAGCCAGAAGTGGAAGAACTGGAGATCCCAGAGTCCTGATTGCCAGGTAAGCCTGCACAGACACTGTTTCACAGCAGGGAGTGCCCTGTGGAGCAGTCAGGAGAGGGCTGCTGGTATCCTGATGTCTGCTGCAAACATGCTGCTTTTCTGTGAGGGGTGTCACACCAACACAGGCTTCACCTGGGATTGCTTTATTTCACACTATGGAAGAGTAGACAGGCATGGCAGAATGCTCTGCACACTGCATCCTCCCCCTGTGCTTCTAGAGGCAGAGGTGTGGCTCTCCCAGCACAGCCATCAAGCTTTCACATTGGATTTCAGACTGTGCAAACTGTGTCAAATGCAGCTGCAGCTCACTGAGGGCTGCCCAGCCACCAGAGAGGAAGGGACAGCTCTGCAAGGACTGTGACAGAGCTGAGCATTGTGAGCCTTCACTTCTGCAGGCCCCACATGATCCCAAAAGGCAGCAGCTGCAGACAGCTCTGAGAGGACACACACAGTCTGTGCAGGCTCCCAGGCTGTTCAGCCTTGGCCAGAAATGCCAGGAGTTGGAGAAGTTGGAGGATTTTTTAAAGTGATCTTGTGGAAGAATCTGCAATGGCTACAAAGCAAGTGTGCTTGCTAATGCCTGGCTATCTAGCACAGGAAATTTGGGATTCTGGACAGCTCAAAAACATATAAATAAAACTTCCCTTTCCCCACCACCACACTGCTCTTACTGGCACAAAAGACTCAAAAACAGAGATCCCAAAACAACATATTTAGGATTCCTTTATACAAAAGGATATGGTCCAGGAGTGTTTAAATAGGAACAGACAAGGTTAAAAATGGATCAGAGAGCCCAGAAAAGCAACACTCCAGGTTCCACCAAACCCAACACGTTTAAGAAAGTCACAGTTGAGGCTTTAATCTCTCTTTAATTTGCTCTTTCATCAGTGCCTGGGCATTGCTGTGCGTTTCCTACATGCACAGCACTTCTGCTGACAAGTTTTCTCTCTCAAAGAAAGCTGAAGTGAGTTCTGTACCCACCTCAAAGGGCTCAAAGAGCACCCCTGAAGCAGCCCATGGGAAATTCAGATTTCCTGGCAGCACCTTCAGCCACACAGAGACACCACCAGCACAAGCCCCTGTTAACAGAACAAACCAGCAGCTCCAAAAGATCCCTTGGGGCCAAGAGCTTTACCTGGCATAATACAAATGCATCCACACAGACTTAAACAACACATTGCATTTTTAAAAAGCATAAAACAACAACATGTCCCCCTCCTCAGTCCTTTAAAATTGGCACTGCATCTTTCAGAAAGGTCTGAATGTACAACCTCAAAGAGAAGCCATTTGGGGATGTGGACTGCACTGGCCTGAGTGAGCCCACAGCCCCAGAAGTGTTTGGTGTTCCAAGCCCACACGTGTGATCCTGCCAGAGCCAGACTTTGTCAGCAGTTGCCTTGTGCTAAACATCACACCTGAAGGATTGCAAGTACTGGCAAATGCTTTTTCCTGCCCCAGTTTTTGCTGTGCAAGAAACTCCAGGATCCTCCTGCTCCAGTGAACTTCCCATCACAAGGGGCTAATGCAGCTTTGTCACCTGTCACCCTGACAGGGTGGAAGCAGAAGGACTGCTGCTGGTTCAGGTGTTGCACCTCAGGTGTGTGCATGGAGCACACAGATCCAGACCACAAAAGATGCTTCAGGCTGGTGGTCACCTCTGCTGAGATTGCTTCAGTGCTTGGGGCATTCACCTTCCCTTCCTTGCCTGAACAGGGATCTTCTCTTGGAAATAAGATGAAAAAGGAAGGTGTTTGCCCAGTGGAAGCAAGGTCAGGTGGCATGGGAAGAATACAGAAATGCTGCTGCCACTGTAGGGAGAAAATTCACATGGCCAAAGCTCAACTGGAGACAAAACTGGCCAGAATCGTGAGGGAAATAAAAAAGAGTTTTTTCCAATATATTAATGGCAAAAAGCAAATTAGAAATAACACTGGCCCATTCCAGGATGAGGATGGTCTCCTCACAAACAGGGACATGGACATGGCAGAGTGTTTAATGTTTCTTTGCCTGTCTTCAGCACAGATGATGGACCAAAGGGGTCTCAGTGCCCTGAGCTGGAGGACTGTGACTGTGAAAATGTCCAACTTCCAGCTGATCCCAAAGCAGCAGGATCTGCTGCTCCACATGGGTGCCTGCAAATCCATGGGAGCTCATGGCACTCATCTGAGAATCCTCAAGATGCTGCTGACGTCATTGCAAAACCTCTCCATGATTTTTGAGCAGTTTTGGGAATCCAGAGGGGGTTCCAGCTGACTGGAAGCTGGCAAATGTCCCAGTTTTCAATATCAAAGAGGAGGAACCTGGAAACCACAGGCCTGTCAGTCCCACTTCAGTGCCTGGCCAAATCATGGAAGAGATGACTCTGGGAAGTACTGAAAAACACCTGGAGGACAGTGCAGGCATCACTCACAGCCAGCACAGCTTCAGGAAGGAAAGTCCTGCTTGTTGAATCTGATCTCCTTCAGTGACAGGGTGACCCACCTCACTGATCTAAGAAAGGCAGTGGATGTCACCTCATGGATTTCAGCAAAACTTTGGGTATTGTCTCTCCCAGTGACCTTCTGGACAAACTATCCAGTCCACAGCTGGTTAATGGTGTTCCATGATGGGTGAGCCACTGGCTCACAGGCTGGGCACAAAGGGTGACAGTGACTGGGGTGACACCAGGCTGGCACTGCTCACTGGTGGGTTCTGCAGGGCTCCACCCTCACCCCTGTGCTCTTCAACATCCTCATGAATGACTTGGACACAGGACTGGAAGAATTTTAAGTTTGCCAAAAACACTAAATTGGGAGGAGCTGTCATATCCCTCAAGGGTAGAGAGGCCTCAACAAATTAGAGATGGGCAATCCAACCACGAGGAGTTAAACATTCTGCACTGGGGTCTAGGAACTCCTGCTTGGTGGCAAGCTGGATCTGAGTTAGCAGCGCCCTGACACCCAGAGGGCAAACCATGTCCTGGGGGCACCAGGCCCAGCATCACCAGACAGGAAAGCAAGGGGATTGTCCTGGAGTTTTGGGAACCACAACATCTAACAGACATTAAGCCATTGGAGAGCACCCAAAGGAGGCCATGAGGATGGTGAAGGGTCTGGAGGGGAACTGTATGAGGAGTGGCTGAGGTCACTTGGTCTGTTCAGCCTGGAGGAGACTGAGGTCAGACCTCATTTGGGTCTTCAGCATCCTCATGAGGGACAGCAGAGGGGCAGGTACCAATCTCTTCACTCTTGTGACTAGTGGCAGGGCTCAAGGAAACGGCTGGAGCTGAGTGAGGGCAGGTTTAGGTTGGATATCACAAAAATGTTTTTTACCCCGAGGGTGGTTGGGCACTGGAACAGGCTCCCCAGGGCAATGGTCACAGCACTGAGCCTGTGTGAGCTCATGAAGTGTCTGGACGATGCTCTTGGGCACAGGGTGGGGTGGGGTTCTTGGTTTCTGTGCAGGGCCAGGAGCTGAACTCAAGGATCCTGATGGGTTCTTTCCAGGTGCCCAAATTCCAGGATTTTATGAGACACACACAGCCCTGACAGCAACGTTCTCCTGCAGCAGGGTAAGAGCCAAGGACTCATTTTCCACAGCTCAGTTCTTGCAGAAGCTCATTTCCTCCTTGTTCTTCCCAAAATTCTGGTGTGAGATCCACCAATCATTCCAATAGGCCAAAAGGGCTGGTGTTCCTTTCCTCAAGTGTACAGGACAACATGTAAACATATGACAGTGTCAAAGCAAGGCAGGTTTTTTCCATTTACCTGCTGGTTTTAAAAAGAGTTCTTTAAAAACTGACCGTTGCCTTCCTTGCCAGTTCTGTGACCCATGAAATACTTGGCATGTCCTTACCCACAGCTGGGTTGTAGTGCAGGGGTCAGAGGGGACAAAGCATTGCACAAAGGACACAGTTGGGGTGCTCCCCTACAGGTTATTCAGGAGCCAACCTTGGACAGCACAAAACGAAGATGTCTGGATCGAGGAAGAGTAATAAAAACTTAAGGAGTGTGAGAAACAGAAGCAGGAGGGAGTAGGACAGAGCTGGCTGGCTGCTAACAGAGCTTCCATCAGCAGCTGCCTCTGGGTAGGTGCTGTTATCCCTCAGGGGTAGCTGCGGCCTCCACAAGATTCCCTAATCCTGTCAAAAAAAGGTACAACTGCCTTTAAGCATTCCCCTTGGATCAGGGCACAAGATCCCAGCATGCAGATTCATCTCAGGCTTATTCTGCGTCCAGCATTGCATGAGCAAGGTTAAGATTTCATGTTTGGAAGCATTTCTAGCAACTAAGCCATCACACAGCTGGAACAGAACGCCCACCCACCCTCACAGAGTGACACAATCAACATATGGGAGGCAGAACAGTGAAACCCAGACAGCAAATGTTCTAAGCAAGGTGCTAATTTTCAATATTTAGGGTATTCATTTCAAAATTTGAATAGCAAATAATTTAAAAGTGCATGAGTTTTTCAGAAGAACAGATCTGCATTGTGATCTGCATTTTTACAGCTTTCATTTTAAACCAGGGTCTGCATTAAAGGTTTGTTCTCTCCTGCTGCTCATTCCCTGAAGTCACACTGGCTGCCAAAATGGCATTTGACAATGTCATAACAAGCAAAGTGTAGAAACCTCCAGGGCAAAATAAGCAGTGAGTACAGTTCTCCCCAACCTTTAATGATGCTCTGTACTTGTAATTCAATTGTAGTCAGTTATGAGCAACTGCAGGGAACAAGAGAGCAATCTACAGGAGCACACAGGCCTCCAGGCAGTCCCACACTGGGAAGTCAGGCTGGAATCATGGTGGAATATGGACTTCCTCAGGTAAATTACTGCTGCACACCTCCTTTAGCAAGCCACACACTAAGCCACCACAGCACTTGCCTCCATGCCAAACCTGGAGCACCCAAGAGCTCAAGAGCTGGCCAGCACTCTAATGCAGGCAGGCAGCCAACCCAGCAGCACTGGTTAACCAAGCTGCAAGGAATTTGTTTAAGAATTTTGGCAAGCCTCTGCTATATGAGAAAAATGCTTCATTTAGCAAAGAATGTTTAAGTTCTTCCCTGCAGTATACTCCCAGATTCCCAGTGTTCCACTCTTTTTAACCTCGCCTGTCCAGAGAACTGCTTTCCTCAGCAACTTCACCATAAGCATAACTGTCCTTGATTTTGCAATATTAATGTTGTCTCCTTCCACACTGACTGAAACTTGCTCAATATTTATGTTTTTATTTATTTATTTAAAATGTAAACGCAGACATTTGGAATTTAGGATGAATGTTGTCTTTAACAGATTAAAGCAGTGGAATAAATTGAAATAGTTCAGGCAGCAGTAAGAGAAACCATACAACTACTTGAAGGTTTTCTGTTTGAACAAGACATTGAAACCTGAGTGCTGCCTGATCATTCTTCATCTTTAACTGTTCACTACTCATTTGTGCTCTCTGAAGAGCAGTTTATAACATCCCACCTCTCTCATTAAACAAAGATAAAATCAAATCCTCTCATCTATTAAAAGAGACAACTAGGAAAAGCAATAAGACTGTTTATTAAATAAAACCCCTGATTTTTAAAAAGAAAACATCAATAATCTTAGTTTTCCGTTTGGAACAATTAAAATAATTCATGGAGGGACAATACCACCTTGTAAATGGGCAGTGGGAATATACTGTAAGGAAAAAGGAATCCCCTATGTGAAGTGTGCCAGCTTTCCCTTGTATGTCCTGTGCTTGTTTAAACCCAACAGCTGCCCTGGGTCACCTGGAGGAGCTGCGCTCTTTGCTCACGCAGTCGTCCTGGGAAGTGGTGTCCCCGTTCCCCATCATCCCACACGTCCTCCGCTTCTTCCTGCGGTGCATCATCCCCTCGGTCTCAGAGCCAGAGTCACACTGCAGGATGGAAAAATGAAACCACAACTCAGAGGAACCTCAACAACTGTCTGTGCTGTGCAATTCACCACAAGTTCTTTGAGCTCAGCAATCCTGAACGTGCTGTTTTAGGCCGGACACATCAAGGAAATTTTAAATTAAGCATTTAAAAGTCAGGAACAGAAATGTTTTTAGATTTCGTCACTGGTTGAAGCTGACTTGAGGCAAGACAATTAATGTGCTCCTTTTGATCCCTAGAAGGACCTCTGTCACAGACACATTCTCTGAAAAATCCTTTCCTTAGGATTTTTTCTCCTGAGAAGCTGAGAGGCCTCAGGAACAAAATGTAAACATTGATTATCTGCTGCTGTGGAATGCAACAGGTGCATCTGTGATTGGTCTCATGTGGTTGTTTCTAATTAATGGCCAATCAGTCAGCTGGCTTGGACTCTCTGTCCAAGACACAAACTTTTGTTATTCTTTCCTTTTCTATTCTTAGCTAGCCTTCTGATGAAATCCTTTCTTCTATTCTTTCAGTATAGTTTTGATATAATATATATCATAAAATAATAAATCAAGCCTTCTGAAACACGGAGTCAGATCCTCGTCTGTTCCCTCATCCTAAGACCCCTGTGAACACTGTCACAGACCTCATCTTCCAAGAGAAGACTTTGGCTTCTGAAGGATTTAGGTGTTGACAAGAGTCCCATGTCATAACTGACCTGTTTTGCATTTTTTCCCCTCTCCCAATTTTCAGAACATTCACTTTGCAGCTATTTTCCACAAGCTAAATGAGTGATAGATTCACATATAATACAGACATAGATCAAACAGATTGAATCCATTTAGCAATGTGAACAGAGGCTACACCAAACAGAACCTGCTAAAATCACAGGCTCCTCCACCATGTAGATGGATTTAGCTGCTTTCTATTAATTTATTCCATATGGCATGAATATAAGAATGAAGGCATGTTAAAACAATGTAAATGCAAAATATGGATCATCTATTGCAGCAAAAAGCATTACCTCTGAATCAGAGTCTGAGGAGCTGGAACTTGATGAACTGGAAGAATCACTAGAACTGTCAGAAGCAATACCAGTAGATTCCTGCAGGTCAACTGAATCAGCCAAGGCTGCCAATTCAGGATGCTCCTGCTTTAGGATCCTAAATACAGTTCAAATTTCAGGGTTAGCCTTTGAATTGTAACACTGCACATTAATGAATATTTTAGGTTTTGTTTTCAATGGAGAACATACAAAGAAAGGCACTGAATCTCTTACCTGTACCATTTCCGTGACAGTTTGGGTCTCCCTCTCACTGTCTTGTGCCACACCACTGGGAAGTTGGTACAGCTGGCAAAGTTTTGTGTGATGGCAATAGTTGTGTCAAGGTTGAGGACTACATGCCACCAGCCACCTAAAACACAACACCAGTGACCATTGGTGGCTGCCTGGCAGAGAGCAAGTTCAAGAACAGCCAAGAACACCTTTCCCACAGTGCAGCTGGAACTGGAGCTTATCTCCCAAACCCAGGTGAGTTTTCCAACCCATTATATTTCCTGTCTTATTTCAGCTTTCACCACAGTGCCTGACAGGTTCTCCATGCTCTGATCAAATTACCCAGCTCACAGCCAGGACTAAGATGTGACCTGACAGCACCACACTGGCTGCTGACAGTTTATTTAACAGCAGCAGCCATTGTAACCCAGACTGCACAGAGCCCTTTCTGTTCAGCTGGGAGCACTTTCCACGCTGATTTTGCAAGGTTCTTATGACTACAGACTAACCTTTCATTTAAACATAGATGCAAAATTGTTTTTCCACGTGGGATAAAAATAGTGGAGTTCTTACAACCCACTTAGAGGCCCAGAAAAGACTGAGGGAACAGTTTAATAGAACCTGACAGCTACAAACTCTTAACAGAAGGTACACTCAGGAGTCACTAATAAGTGCCAAGATAATCACAAGGCACCCTTCACTCACCAAGTCAGCTGGATGTTAGACACAAGCAATGTGGACACAAACTATGGGCTGTGCTGCACATAAACGATGCAAGATTCAGAGGTTAGAATCTGCTACTGAACTCACCTCACCCCCACTTACAGGGCACACAGTGTGCAGCCACTCAGAGGGAAGGGCATCTTCAGCAAAGCTTTATTTAGCTTTTGATTTCAAATGCAAGATGAAGCATAACCACAGAGAGGTGGGTGGAAGGTGTCAGTGCATTTAAGTAGTTCATTTCCCACAGCTAAGAAAAATTCACATGCAAAACTCAGCCATGAATTTGCTCCAGCATGTATAAACTCAAACATTTTTGTCTAAGACTTAGTGAGGCTCAAACACTTTTATTATTTTATGCCCTGACAGCTTTCTATTACTGCAATTTAGTTCAGACTACAGTCCTGTGATGCTGCAATTTAAATCCCATTTGTTTTGCCATCTGTATCACATGCAATCCTATGACACAGGTCATACAGGTTTTGTGACATTCATAACTGAACAGTCCCAAAATGAGCTCAGTTTGTTTTGTAAGAAATGGAAAAAGCTGAAATGGAAAGCCGAAATGTTCATCTCCATGACACAGGAATGTTACAAACATGGGGTTTTTTTCTCCTAGATTTCCTTCCTGGAGAGATTTGCACATACCTGGCACAAAGACTGTCTCTCCTGGTTTCTGTAAGACTTCCAGGGGTTTGAACTCGGGGGGCCAGGTGGGAAGCTGTGTCCGAGGATAGATGACATTGAACCAGGTGATGGCCTCGTCCTGCTGGTTGCCCCCCTCCTCCCGTGTCACCTTGATCAGCTCTCTGGGGGTGCTGGTTGGGAACAGGCACCAACGCTTGTGGCCCTGCACTAAGGCATTCCAGGCACTGGTGCCCAAGGGATCAATGTGAATTCCTGTTCCAGAACGAGGTGGGCCCATCACAAACCATCTGCATAGTGAGAAAAATGCTTTAGTCATAGAGCAGGCAGGTCCCTTTCCTCATGTTGGACAGACAATTACAGCAGCTCATTGCACATTCAGTTAGGAATTAAAGGAACTACAGTTACATTTATATTCTTGATTTTGTGAAGTTCACATTGCAGCAAAACGATATAACAGGAGTTTAACCTAAAATCCAGTATGAATTTACATTCTTGATTTTGTGAAGTTCACACTGCAGCAAAAGGATACAACATGAGTTTAACCTAAAAACCAATATGAATTGGGACAGGAATGACTGTGGGATAAGTAAGTGAAAATGAGTTTTTATGTGTCATAGCTGTATTTTGTTTTAAACAGTTCTTCAATAAAATTGTGATTTCAAAATTTATGAGCATGATTAAGTCCTAACTACCTGCATTGGGATTTTTCCTAATAAATAAAATTATTAATAAAATAATTCCATAAAATCACTATTTCAAAGTTGATGAGCATGATTAAGCCCCAACTACCTGCATTGGGATTCTTCCTAGGGAGGGGGATTCTCCAATGGTTTTCTAGAATTTGCTGCTCAAACAGACCAGAACTGCAGAACAATGAGGAACAAAAAGCAACAACAAGGAACAGAGCAAGTTACACAACCCTGGCCTCTCTCTTCCCCTTCTGTTCATTCACAAGAGGCTTTTCATTCCAACACTTAACTACATGGAGCTTATTCTCCAGTGCCCACTCAGGATTTGAGGTTTATATTCCCACTGCCCATTTACAAGGTTTATTTCTCCCAGTGGAGAACTTTATCTACTGTACATGTTTAACTGCAGCAGCACCTTCAACTGCTCATTTTCCCTGCAACAGAGCAGTAAGACCACAAAAAGCAATGTGAGGTGACTTCATACCAGGCACCAAGAGAAAAAAAAAAAAGCAATAATTGTTTAACTGGCAGCAGAGAGTGCAGAAACCAACACAATCCTCCATGGTGTAGTGACAGGAGGGTGATGCCCAGCAAGAGGAATGCAAAACCAGCAAGTTCTCCATCTCCCCTTTCCAGTGCAGGTGTAAATCAAACTGGTTTTGAAGGATCATTTGTCAGCATGAATTGTAGGACTGTAAAGTTTGATTATCAAGATGATTTCTTCCTGTTTCACAAAGGAGCTGTAAATAAGCAGGTGTTGGGTCATTTCTATTACCAATTCACTCTTTAGATTCATCATATGCTTAGAAAGCTGATTAAACTACAGGTAGAACAGTCAAGGCTTTTGTTAAGAAATCAGAAGAAATTATACACCTGAAGGTCTGAGGGCACAGACAGAAGCACTGTTCACCATCCTTTTTCTGACAATAACCTGAATCTACACACACAGGTTTTAAACTCCTTATTTAGCAACACTGTCATTTACCAGCACTTAATTTACAATGAACAAAACACAGTTTGCCCCAAGACATCAAACTTACCATTAAAAACTTCACAACTCCTAAACTCAATCTGAAAGCAAACCCCAGCTGCCTTCCTCAAATTAAAATAGCTCCTTCAGCAAATGGCTTCCAGAAAGTACTGTCTTAATTTTAAAGAGGAACAATGCCAATAAAAATGTCCAAATAGCACCAATTGTTCTTTTAAGGTCTCCACACTATCACACACCTCTCAACCCAGAGATCAACCTGTAGAGGTCGTATCCTCCTCATATGATGAGCAGCACTTCTTGTCAGATTTTCAATTATGCTCTAGAAGTATTGCACACTCATTTCTGTACCTAGATGAACCCTCTAACTCCAGGAGACATTACTGTGCTCTTGTGTATCACTCAGCTCTCAAAAAAGCCTGAAAAATAACCACATTTTTCAGAAAATACAACAAGTTTGATACCAAGATCAAGAGCAAGGACCTCAGAATGCTCTGAGGTGAGGAGGATGTGGGGGACACAACAAAATAAATGAGTCACAACCAGATTCTCTCATTCACCTCTAACTTGGGTAAATGATCTCCAGGTCATTAAGTGTATCCAGTTCTACCACACCCAGTGTGGTTTTGTGTTTGACCACAGCGTTGGATGTTCTCGGAAGAGAATTATGAAAAGCACTGTAAAAACACCTCCTTCAGTGATCTCAAATGGAATCAGGTTCTTGCTTCACTCCTGCAAAAGCACAGCTGAACTACAGACACGTGAGAGAGTGCAAAGTGCCATTACTGATGAGCTCTTGCTCAATTTTATTTAAATAAACCACATCACAGCCTCATGGCACTCAAAGAGCAACAGGCATTGTCTGACAATTATAATGGCACTGGAAAGACTTTAATTACTTGGGAGGGTTCAACTTAAGCTCACAGTGCTATGAAGTGTCATAGTAACATAGATAAAAATGGCTTTTCACCTAGCAGCCCAAACACAAGGTTGCTGCATTTGAATTTATGAATGAAATGTCATTTCACTCTCTTCCAAGCTGAAGCAAAAATAAAGAGCTGAAAAGACCCCATAGATGTGAAATATTCTCTCTCAAAACCATCTGAAGGGGAGCTAAGAACTGGTGCCCATATTAGATCCTAATGTAACTTAAGATCTTTACCTTAAAAGGAGTGACTCATAATTAAACAAAATTCCACAACGTACATAAGCCACTGGGGCAAAACCCAGGAGCTGTTCCTGAGGTATTTAAAATTAGAACACTAGAATGCATACATAGCAAGAAACTGATCTTTACAGCTCTCAGTAACTATGTAATTTTTGAAAAAATCTAAGAAGTGATGTAAGCTGACTTAATAGAATGAAAAAAAAAAAAAAACCCTAAACCATAAACCTATAGCAACACTGGTGGCAAAAGGAGAAATTATGATATAAATAATTTAAATTTAAAAAATTATTAAAATTAAAAATCTACCCTTCTCTCCTGCAGGATTACAGAGGTACATTCATTTCAGAGACGATGTAAAAATATCCCTTTTTTACATGAGACAATCACAGCTATTTAGGAACAACCAATGAGCTGGAAAATACCCAGTTTTGTCTTGCTGTCACTCTACCTGTAGGGTGGCCTTCGTTTCTCCCCTGCATACTGAAACAAATCATCAGTGAAGAATTTGGGGACCTTGTAGTCCTCCAGGAGTTTCCTTCGCTTGGGATGCTCTCCATAGCTGCTGTCAAAGATGTACAGGGGGCTGTCATCACGTGTGGTTTCCATGTACTCGATGTAATATTTCATCTTCATCTTCACGGAGTAACCATCATTGTCCTCCCCACATTTGAACTTCTGGTTCCTGTACTTGCGTTTGAGCCGCTCCAGCGTCCACTTCTCCTGGGCAGACCAGCCCACCTGAGCGTTCAGCAGCACCACGGGCTTGTAAGGCTTCTCATAGCGCTCAACAAACTCCTCCACTGTTAACTGGAGTGCATCGGCCCTCTCCACGTTATCCTGTGAAACCAAGGGAGGAAAGCAGGACAGATATTAGGACAGACTGACGTCCTAGGGCTGTGCTGGCTTGTGGGGGTGCTTCACACGTATCCTTTGCTCCACACACCACGCGGCTGTGGAGCTGCCTCTGGGTTATTTTAAGCTCCCCGAGGCTGCAGCCCCGTTTCTGCTGGCCCGCTCCCTGCACACATCAGTGACAGCCGCCGCCTGGAGCCTTTGGCACAGCTCCGCACCGAGGCAGCTCCGGGGCGGAGAGGCCACCCTGCCCTTTGGTGACACATCCCTGCTGCGTGTCGCTCCCTCGGGACAGGGACACCGAGAAGCGCTCCTGGGAGTTGTGCGGGTGCCCGTTCCACCCCGGCGGGCCTGACCTTCCCACAGCCTCGCCACGTGGAAGGAAGAAAGTCCCGTCCCTCACCCAACCTCTCGGTGCCGCCAGCTCTGAGGCAAGCCCAGCCTCGGGCAAGGGCCCTTCCCGCCTCCCATCAGCCGTCCCGCAGCTCCTCCTTCACCTCAGGCGCTCCCGATCCCCTCAGTCGCCCTCTCCATCCCCGTCCCCTCAGGACTCCCCCGTCCCCAGCCGTGCCCCCACCCGGCTTCCCCAGCCCCCTCCGTTCCCCTCAGGTCTCTCCCCTTACCCGCAGGATTCGCTCAGTCGCGCCCCCCTCCATTCCCAATTTCCCCCCTCCATTCTCCATTCCCAGCCTTTCATTCCTGATCCCGCTCTCTCCCCTCCGCCCGGCGCACCTTGCAGGCGGTGGGGCTGAGGGGGAAGGTCTCGCAGTAGTTGTGACGGGTCCAGTCCAGCGAGTCCTTCAGCTCGGGCCGGGCGCTGCGCTTCGCCTCACGGATCCGCTTCTTGCTCTTGTGGTTCATGGCGGCGGCGCTGGGGGCCGTCACCGCCCGCGGCCCCCGGCCCGACCCTGATCCCGATCCCGGCCCCGCTCTGGCCGCACCTTCCAGAAATTTCACCCCGTGCCGCCGCTGTCGCCGCGGCCCCGCCCCCGCCACACTCCCATTGGCCGGCTGCGCCCCGGCTTCCGCCACGCCTCGGCGCTGATTGGCCCAGGCTGGGGAAGCGGCGCCCCCGCGCCGCCATGTTGAGGAAGGGCAGCGCGGGCGGCACGGAGGCAGCGCGGGCACCGGGCGCCCTTAGCGGCGGAGTCCCGCGGCCACACCGGGCACCCCCCGCCGCCGCTGCCCTTCCCGCGGTGGGCCGGCGCTCCGCGCTTGCTGCTCCCCGGCCAGTGGCGGGCCGACCGCGTGTCACCCGGTTTCCTCCCTTCTCCGGGAAGCGGCCCGCGGAGGCGCCCAGCCCCGCCCCACCGGGGTAGCGGTGCGGGCAGGAGCGGTCCGGCATAACCGCGTTCCCGGGGGGAGGTCGCGGCTGGGCGAGCGCCTCATCGCCATCAGCGCCAGCGGCGGCGCTCCGCGTGACGTCGCGGCGGGAGGAGGCGCGGATTGGTCGGCGCGGCCTGGCGCTCATACGTGTCTGCCCGCGATTGGCCCATGGCGGCGGCGCGGCGGCAGCTCGCGCGGCGGTACCGCTTCCAGGAGGGTCCGGCGGCGCTGGCCGTGCGCGTGCCCGAGGTACCGGGGGCAGCCGGGACACCGCGGGAACGGCGGCAGCTCCCGGACCCCGGCACAGCGCCTCGGCCCGTGTCTTGCAGGTGCTGGACTCGCAGTACGGCACGTACGTGTGGCCCTGCGCCGTGGTCCTGGCCCAATACCTGTGGGCGCACAGGCGGAGCCTGCCCGGCAAGCGAGTGCTGGAGGTACCGCCCGCTCCCCGCCCGGTTCCCCCTGCCGTGACCCGCGGGTCAGGCTCCGCCCGCGGTCCCCACGAACGCGCTGTGGTTTCAGATCGGTGCCGGTGTGAGCCTCCCCGGCGTGGTGGCCGCCAGGTGCGGTGCCCAGGTGATCCTGTCGGACAGCGAGGAGCTGCCGCAGTGCCTGCAGAGCTGCCGCCGCAGCTGCCTCATGAACCGCCTGCCACACGTGCCCGTCCTCGGCCTCACCTGGGGCCGCGTGTCGCCTGAGCTGCTCTTTCTTGCACCCATAGACGTTATTTTGGGCTCGGATGTCTTTTTTGACCCCAAAGGTACGTTAATGCTCTTCGGTATCTTTGGTTTGTGACTGCGAGGAGTTCATGTCCCAAGTACTGCTGGGAACAGTGTCAGTGGATCAGGTGACGCTGTGCTACTGACCCTGTTCCTCTGGGCTAATTCTAGTTCAGAGATGTCATAAATCCAGCTGAGGGTGTGGGAGTAGAAGATTAGGTAAATAACTGAGTCCCTTCATGCCCTGCTTGTGTCTCTCATACACAGAAACACCGTGCTTGCATTGATTTATAATTACCATTTCATAGCAGATTTATCCACACCTGGAATCGAGACTAACCCAGACTGCTTTATCTCCCCAAACTACAGACTTTGAAG